>NW_026909276.1:5566368-6166368 GCF_033115175.1 Lepus europaeus
CTGTGTACTTACGTCTCATGTGGGATCTGTCCTTAATGTGTTGTCCAATGTGAAGTAATGCTATAACTAGTACTGAAACAGTATTATTACACCTTGTGTTTCTGTGTGGGTGCAAACTGATGAAATCTTTACTTAGTATATGCTGAATCAATCTTCTGTATATAAAGATAATTGAAAATGAAAAAAAACTTGGTGTTAAATTGGAAATTACATAGAAAATTAATCAATTTTTTAAAAAAATATCATGTAGGATCTCTGTCATTAATGTGCTGTACATTTTGATTTAATGCTATACCTAGTACTCCAACAGTATTTTTCACTTTGTGTTGCTATGTGGGGGCAAACTGTTGAAATCTTTACTTAATATATACTAAACTGATCTTCTGTATATAAAGAGAATTGAAAATGAATCTTGATGTGAATGGAAGGGGAGAGGGAGTGGGAAAGGGGAGGGTTGCAGGTGGGAGGGAAGTTATGTGTGGGGGGAGACATTGTAATCCATAAGCTGTACTTTGGAAATTTATATTCATTAAATAAAAGTCTAAAAAAATTCAGTTTTTATATAAAGCAGAGTTTGATTTCATGTTTTGTCTGAAATATTTACCAAAAAATAAAAATAAAAAGAATAGGGCAAGAAGGGGAAGACTATCTCTAAAACCTTTGACTTGAACCTGCTCGGTAAGCTTCTGAATGTTGGGTTTGCTGAGAAATGAATATCAGAGTTTTTCTTGAAGCTGATAACATGAAGGACCTGGCCAGCAGTGATCTCCTGATGCCTAACAGGATGCTTGGTTTACTTTTCTGCCATTATCTGTTGTGTTTTTAGTCTATTCTCATTGTAATCATGCACAATACAGTTACTTATGAAGATCAAATTTACAAAGTCTGCTGAGTGGAGCAGTGTGACATGTAGTGACTCAGAATGTAAACTCTCAGGGGCAAATGTGGTAGTACCTTTGCTCCGATCAGGGAGTTGTTCAAATCCCTCATTTTTGAAGAAGTTGACCAGAAATACTTGCCAATGCTGCCAGAGCACTGCTGCAAAATGTGACATGTTTGTTTTTTAAATAATTTTCTTTTTGTTGTTAATTGTTTTGCTGTTCCTTTATTATCACTGGCATGGTTTGGCATCAGATGTCATCACCTCTTTATATTCTTTGAAGGTTCAAATAAAAACTGTGGTGCCAAAAGAAGAAATACAAAATAAAATTCAAAGATAAGATTAGTAATATTTTTATGAGAATAATGGTATCAGTGACTCAACTTTGACAAGAAATGTATAAAAGTTTTATTATTTGATGAGATCCTTCAAGGTATGCTTGGCAGAGAACCTGGAAAACTTTCTTTAAAGCACTGCTGCTGTGAGGGGATGATTGGGTTACAGAAAAAAAGTATTCCAACCACTGGTTGGACTTCATCATCCAAGTGCAATTTGCTAGAATAAACAGTGCATGAAAAGGAAAAGCTAGAACATGGCTGTGCCTGAGATTGAGCTAATAATTGCCCCACACTCTAGTATTTGCAGCACAAAGTAGTCACTGTAGACTGTCATCATTTCTTCTTTGTAGTTTCTCCTGCATCATTTAACTGAGTAAAGCACTAGTACCCCACAGTTCACTCCATACATTTATTTTTTTTAAAGTTTTACAGTTTATTAATTTTTATGAAAAATTCACAAAATCCCATAAAGTCACTACAAAATCTTTACTCCTTCAGCTTTTTGCCAGCACTAATATTGGCTTTGGCAGTTCCCCTGAACTCCTTCAATGTGTTGTTACACTCCTGTTGCTGTTGTGTTGAGATCTTTTTCTTCTCATACAGGCCATGTCTTGCAAGTCAATGTTTGGATTCATTTTTTAACATAATCCAAGGAATCATAAATCATACCAAAGTCCATTGTCTTGCCACCGCCAAAATGGGTTCTAAAACCAAATACAAAGATGCCATCAGGAGTTATCTAGCACATTTTGGTTAGTTTTTCCCAAATCTCTGTGGAACAGTTGCCTTCCCAGAGTGGAGCACGTCAATGACCATTTGTTCCCTCTGAAGTGGTCAGTTAGTCATGAACTTCCTGGTACAAATAGTACTGTGTCATTCATTATGTCAGCTGATCACTACAAAAAGAAAAATGCTACTATATTGCTATAAATCTCAAATAAAATATAATTCAATTCAACTGAGACAAAAGGTATAAAGAGTGATACCTGGGGCTGGCGCTGTGGTGCAGCAGTTTAAAGCCCTGGCCTGAAGTGCTGGCATCCCATATGGTTGCCAGTTCTAGTTTTGGCTGCTCCTCTTCTGATCCAGCTCTCTGCTATGGCCTGGGAAAGCAGTAGAAGATGGCCCAAGTGTTTGGGCCCCTGTGCCCATGTGGGAGACCCAGAAGAAGTTCCTGGCTCCTAGCTTTGGATCAGCTCAGCTCCAGCAGTTGCAACCATCTAGGGAGTGAACCAGCAGATGGAAAACCTCTCTCTATGTCTCTACCTCTCTCTGTAACTCTGTCTTTCAAACAAATAAAATAAATCTTTAATAAAAAAGAGTGATACCTTATTCATAAAGTTACAGTCCACAAATAAGATAAAATAGCTGTGATTTTTTATATACTTTCACAGCAGTCTCATATTCACAAGAACTAATCTGATGAAAACAAGTTGATATTACAAAAACAATACTATGACATAAATTTGGAATGTTCTTACTGTGAAAGAACAGATCAAACATGGTAAAAAGTTTCATAAAATAAGATTCTACTAGTTAACCTTCAAGTACTAAGAAAAAAATCTGTTGTTCCTCAAAATAAATTTTGTGCATGTTATAATCACTGATCAGCACGCAATATTGAAATTATGGCAAAAAATAGAATACATATATATAATTGTACTTTGGATAATGCATGGAAGAATGGAATTAAAGATGTGTTTTGAAATCCATTTATAATTTTAATAGCATAAATATTTCATACAAAATTCAAAAATTTGTTGTATATATGGATTTCAAAATTCCATTTCCGGGGCCAGCATTGTGGCATTGCAAATGGTGCCTACATAAAGAAATTGGGAAAACAAAAAATAAATGAGCTATCAATGCATCTCAAGGATCTCAAAAAAACAAAACAAAACAAAACAAAAAAAAACAGCAAACCAAACCCAAAACCAGTAGGAGAAAGAAATAATTAAAATTAGAGAAGAAATTAACAAAATTGAAACAAAAATACAAAATATCAGCAAAATGAAGAGAAGATTTTTTGAAAAAAATAAAACTGATACATCATTGGCTGAACGAGCAAAAAAAAAGAAGACCCAAATTAATAAAATTAGACATGAAAGAGGGAATGTAACAGACACCATAGAAATAAAAGGAATCTTCAGAAATTACTACAAAGAGCTGTATGCCAACAAACTAGGAAGCCTAGAAGAAATGGATAGATTCCTAGACACATGCAACCAACCGAAATTGAGCCATGAACACACAGAAAACCTAATCAGACCCATAATGAAGACAGAAATTGAATCATTAATAAAGGCTCTCTAAACAAAGAAAAACCTAGGACTGGATGGCTTTACTGCTGAATTCTACCAGACATTAAAGAACTAATTCCAGTTCTTCTCAAGCTATTCAAAATAATTGAAATGGAGGGAATTCTCCCAAGTTCTTTCTATGAAGCCAACATCACCTTAATCCCTAAACCTGAAAAAGACGCGACTGAGAAAGAGAACTACAGACCAATTTCCCATGAACACAAATGCAAAAATTCTGTACAAAACTCTAGCCAAACAAGTCCAACAACACATCAGAAAAATCATTTACCCCAACCAAGTGGGATTTATCTCTGGTATGCATGGATGGTTCAATATTAAAAAATCAGTAGGAGCCAAGATGGAGTAATAAGAAGGGAGCTTACTGAAAGACCAGGAGAAGGCAGATTAATAAAAGTGAAGATAGTGTAGTCTCAGGGAAGAATTAGGAAAAAAACAACAGAGGAAACTCTTGCATAATTAGAGGGACACAGTTGACCTATGTGGAGGGCACAAGTACCCACAGCTTGGGACTCTAGCTGTTGAGAGGCTCTGCACCTGCACTGGAAGGAGAGGTGAGATAAAACCACAGTAGCCTGAGACACTGGCAGAAAAGTGGCAGGAAGAGCCTAAAGGGAACAAGGCTTGAAGCCCCATGGGGGAAAAAAACACCAGCTTAACTAGAGGAGAGAAAAAATAAAAGGGACAGTACAGACATGATTCTATCTCTCCAATCACCTTACAAAAGCCTAGGAGCCAATAGAGCAGGCACCATTTTGGACATATGTAACAGCTGCGCCAGCTTGGGGCTGCACCCAGCAATCAGCCAAACAGAAAAACCTTACTCTGGTGAGGAGTAATAACAGGAGACTAAGACCTAGTGAATGTGTGGAGCTTATGAACTGGGACAGTGAAGAAAAACCTGTGTGTGTGTGGTATAACTCACAGTGTGGCTGAGACTTGAGTAGTCTTAGTGGGAGATGCCACAAGCATGGGCCACACTGGCTACCCGGTGAAAGACATTGCAGAGGAATCTGAGCTTACAGTGAGGACTGCACAGATCTTTTGTGTGGTCCTTGGGACAGAGCAGATGAATATTGCACCCACAGGGGCTAGTGCTCAGGCACTGATTGCTACCAAGGAGAAGAGCTCAACTGAGCAGAATTACTTCCCTTCTGAATAAAAAGAAAAAAAAAGAGGGAGAGAAGATTTACCACACCAAACCTGGGTGTGTCACCTTTGGCACACCCTTAACCCTGAAGAACTGAACAGTGCTCTCTGGCCACACCTACCACAGCCTCTAGAGATTTATGAAAAGCAGATAGTCCACTTAATCTAGAGACATAGTATAATGAAAAAGCCACCACAGCAAGAAAAAAAGAAGAAACCAAAGAATATATCCACAATGCCAAAGAAAAGACACAAAAACCAAGGAAATAAGAAAAAGGAAGACATTATGAAGCTCCCAAATGAACATGACACTTGAATACAAGAATATGAAGATGATGAGATAGAAGAAATAGAAGATACGGAATTCAAAAAATTTATGATAAGAACATTTAGAAGTTATCAAAAACAAATGCAGTGGCCAGCACTGTGGCTCAATAGGCTAATCCTCTGCCTGCAGTGCCAGCACACCGGGTTCTAGTTCCGGTTGGAGTGCTGGATTCTGTCCCAGTTGCCCTTCTTCCAGGCCAGTTCTCTGCTGTGGCCCAGGAGTGCAGTGGAGGATGGCCCAAGTGCTTGGGCCCTGCACCCCATGGGAGACAAGGATAAGCACCTGGCTCCTGCCGGATCAGTGCGGTGCGCTGGCTGCAGTGCACAGGCCACAGCGGCCATTGGAGGGTGAACCAACGGCAAAGGAAGAATGTTCTCCCTGACTCTCTCTCACTCTCTCTCACTAACTGTCCACTCTGCCTGTCAAAAAAAAAATGAAAAACAAATGCATGAACTACAGAAATTCATTCAGGACAGGACAGAAAATCTCTCTCATGAAAATGAAATCTTAAGGAGGAATCAAAATGAAATGAGGAATTTAATAGAACATGAAATTGAGATACTGAAGAGAAATCAAAATGAAATAAAGAATTCAATAGAACAAATGAAAAACACATTTGAGAGCCTTAAAAACAGAATCAGTGAGGAAGAAGAGAGAATATCGGACCTAGAAGACAGAGCACAGGAAGGTATACAGTTAAACCAAAGAAAAGAAGAGGAAATTAGAAATCTAAAACATATTGTTGGGAGTCTACAGGATACTATTAAAAAAACCAACATTTTGGTTCTAGGAGTTTCTGAAGGAATGGAGAGAGAGAAAGGATTAGAAAGCCTTTTTAGTGAGATACTAGCAGAAAAATTCCTGGGTTTGGAGAAGGAAAGAAATATCCAAATATAAGAAGCACATAGAACCCCCAATAAACAAGACCCAAAAAGATCCTCACCATGACACATTGTAATTAAACTCACCACAGTGAAGCAGAAAGAAAAGATTCTAAAATGTGCAAGAGAGAAACGTCAGATTACTCTCAGAGGATCTCCAATTAGACTCACAGCTGACCTCTCATCAAAAACCCTACAAGCTAGGAGAGAATGGCGAGATATAGCCCAGGCACTAAGAGAGAAAAACTGCCAGCCCAGAATATTATATCCTGCAAAGCTCTCATTTGTGCATGAAGGTAAAATAAAGAGCTTTCATAGCAAACAGAAATTGAAAGAATTTGTCACCACTTGTCCAGCCCTGCAAAAGATGCTTAAAGATGTGTTACACACAGAAACATGGCCATCAATATGACAGAAGGTAAAGGAAAAACATCTTCCAGTAAAAGATCACAGGAAGTTCAAAGCACATATTAGAAATATCTTTGAAAAATTGCAGGGCAAAGTCACTACTTATCCATAGCCACATTGAATGTAATGGCCTCTACTCTCCAGTTAAAAGATACAGACTAGCTGAATGGATTAAAAAACAAAACCCATATATTTTCTGCTTACAAGAAACATGTCTTTCCAACAAAGATGCATGCAGACTGAAAGTGAAAGGTTGGAAAAAGATATTCCATGCCAACAGAAACCAAAAAAAGAGCTGGCATAACCATATTAATAACAGACAAAATAAACTTTAACACAAAAACTGTTAAGAGAGATAAAGAGGGGCACTATATAATGATTAAGGGATCAATTCAACAGGAAGATGTAACTATTATAAATGTACATGCACCTGATTACAGGGCACCAGGTTATTTAAAAGATATGTTAAGGAATTTAAAGGGAGACTTAGACTCCAATACAATAGTACTGGGGGACTTCAATACTCCACTTTCAGCAATAGACAGATCAACCTGACAGATGATCAACAAGGAAACAACAGATTTAATTGACACTATTGCCCAAATGGATCTAACATATATCTACAGAACTTTTCATCCTACACTTGAAGAATACACATTTTTCTCAGCAGTAAATGGAACCTACTCTAGGATTGACCACATACTAGGCCATAAAGCAAGTCTCAGCAAATTCAAAAAAACTGAAATCATACCATGCATCTTCTCAGACCACAGTGGAATGAAGCTGGAAATTAGCAACTCAGGAATCCCTAGAGCATATGCAAACAAATGGAGACTGAACAACATGCTCCTGAATGAACAGTGAGTCATAGAAAAAAACAAAAGAGAAATCAAAAACTTTCTGGAAGTAAATGAGGATAACAACACAATATATCAAAACTTCTGGGATACAGCAAAAGCAGTGTTAAGAGGGAATTTTACCCACTACACCACAGCGCCGGCCCCATTGGAAATGGCATAGAAAATTAATTAATTATTTAAAAAAATATTATGCAGGATCTCTGTCTTTAATGTGCTGTACACTCTTATTTAATGCTATAACTAGTATTCCAACAGTATTTTTTTTCACTTTGTGTTGCTATATGGGGGCAAACTGTTGAAATTGTTACCTAATATATACTAAATTGATCTTCTGTATATAAAGAGAATGGAAAATGAATCATGATGTGATTGGAAGGGGAGAGGGAGCGGAAAAGGGGAGGGTTGTGGGTGGGAGGGAAGTTTTGGGAGGGGGAAGCCATTGTAACCCATAAGCTGTACTTTGGAAATTTATATTCATTAAATAAAAGTTTAATAAAAAAAGAGGGAATTTTATAGCAATATGGGCCTACATCAAGCAACTGGAAAGGCACCAAGTGGATGAGCTATCAATGCTTCTCAAAGATCTAGAAAAACTGCAGCAAACCAGACCCAAAACTAGTAGGATGTTGCCGTTGAATTCTCAACAACATTGCAGTGGATTCGTTTCTGAGAGGAGCAGCGTGGTGGGGGCAAGAGGCGCGGAGTCAACACACAGACCCCGGGAGCCGGGTGAAAGCAGGCTTGAGGCGAGCAGCCCACAGACTCGTTTATTACAGTTGGTACAACAGCTTATATAGCCAAGACCAGCCAATTTGGTCAGGGGGTGGTCTATGCTCCAACCAATCACAGCCTGTTGCCAGGCAGTTTCCAAAGCCATCCAATCACAGCCTGTTGCCAGGCAGTTTCAAATCCATCCATTCACAGCCTGTTGCCAGGCAGTTTCCAAAGCCATCCAATCACAGCCTGTCGCCAGGCAGGCTCCGTTGCCAGGTGGGTTTCAAAGCCATTCCTGAGTAACTGATGCTCACTTGCCAGTGGCCACCTTGGCATGGCCTTCTCATTCCACTACATTTCCCCCTTTTCATTTATTTTTGAGCAACGGGAGGCATGATTCTTGGCCATACCATTGTTGACCCCGTTTCCATGTGGTCTCCGTATGCAGCTGTGCCTGTCTTAGGTTGTCCCCCAGGGGATCTTACCCGTCATTGGCTAACCAGCGCTCAAATCGAGAGACCATAGGATTGCTTGCTCAGATAGGGGTAGGAATGAGGAATAACGGCTATCAGGAATGGCATGACCACACACAGGCTGTGGGCCATTTGAGTGGCTGACCAGAGCTAGTGGGGTATACAACAGTAACAGATATGGCTTTAGGCAGTTTCTCAGGGTAGGATGATAGGTCAGGTGCGTCTGCTAACAAGGCAGAGTCTCGGTCTTGTTCAGCTGGTTCTGGTTGGCTGTCAGTTGCAGGCTTAATGTTTCTGGCTGGTACCCAAATGGGCTGTTCCGCATTCTCTGGGAAGACACAAGCATATCCTCGACCTTTGGTTAGCAGAGGATGTGGTCCTTTCCATTCTCCTGTCAGGGGGTCTTTCTACCTAACCATAGGGGCTGGGGTCTGGGATGGAAAGGATCCCCGGTGTTTATAAGCTGGGCTGATCCCTTGGGAATCAAAAGTAAGAAAATTGATAATGAAAAGGACCTCAGTCAAAGCAAGCTGTGGGTCTGAGGGTATATGATTATTTTTTGCCTTTGTAAGAGATCTTTAATCGTCCTATGAGTTCTTTCAATAATTGCCTGTCCCTGTGGGTTGTATGGGATACCTGTAGCAGACTGTATGTTCCAAGATTTCAGGAAGGAAGTAAATTCCTGCGATGTATACACTGGCCCGTTATCAGTCTTTATGGTCCAGAGGACACCAAGGACCAGCATGGCTGATTTAACTGCCTTTATCACATTACCAGCCTTTTCTCCGGATTGGGCTGTTGCAAATACAGCCTTTGAATAAGTATCTACCACCACATGGACAAACTTAAGTTCACCAAAGGAATTAATGTGGGTGCCATAGTTTATTAGGAGCAAGCCCTCGTGGGTTCACTCCTGCTTGTTGCAGTGGGCCTAATGGGGTGAGGGGTGCACAATTCTTGCAAGAGTGCACTAGGTGTTTGCATTGTCTCATTGTTAGCTCTGGGAAAAGCAATTTTATGTTGCTTGCTGACATATGAAATTTTTGGTGTAAAATACGGGCTTGTTCTAAGTGTCCAATGGAAGCCGTGTTGCGGGAGATAAGACGATCAACCTTTCTGTTGCCTTGGAAAATAAAGCCAGGTAACCCAGTATGTGATCTTATGTGTGAGATATACCATGGGTATTTTCTGTTCTCAGTTAGCTCTTTAAGTGTGGTGAACATCTAGTCAATTGGCTTACTGGTTGGGTTAAAGATTGCAAAAGGGATCGTCTTGCTACCTGTACTGAGTATTTGCTGTCTGAAAATATATTTACCGGTCCATCTTGGCTAAGGAGTAGAACCTTGACTATTGCTTTTATTTCTCCCAACTTTACTGATCCCCCATGGGGTTCTACATGGATCTTATCTTTTTCTGTTAAAGATTTCATCACTATTCCAAAGAGTGACTTGTTGGCATCCGTAAACGCACATGGTGCCATGGGTATAGGTTGATTAGCAGGGAAAGCATGTTTTGGATAGTCTATTTCTAAGGTTTTTAGTGTCTGGAGTAGCCTGTCTGCTGGCAGGTGATTGTCGATCTGTCCTGGAAAATTTATCACTAAAGTTTGAAAGAGCATGCTGTTCTGCATCAATGTTGACAGTTCCAATTGTGATAGTGGTAGGACCATTATGTCTGGCTCTGCATTAAATATCTTATTGGTATAATATCTTAATTTAAGTCCCATCATAAGGATGGCATCTACTTTGTTTACTATTTTATGACAATCGCTCCAGGCTATGTGCACACAAAAAAGTGGTCCATGTCGTTGCCAAATAACTCCTAAGGGGGCCTTGAAGGTAGATATGGTATGGCAAATAGAGGCACCTGAGGGTCTATCTAAAGGTTTTTAAATTTGACAACTGGGTGTTAATCTTTTCTATAGTCGATTTGAGCGCTGGTGTCAATGTGATTTTTGAGGAAGGGCTGTTTCCTTTAGTCAATAAATCATATAGCGGTCTAAGTTCTGCAGGTGTTAGGGGAAGGAAGGGCTTCAGCCAATTGATTTGGCCACATAGTTGCTGAAGTTCATTAACTGAGTATTCATGCTTGACTTAGGTTTGGGCCCAGTGGAGATATATGGGAGGAGATTTGATAACCCAAGAATTGAAAGGGAGGAAAATGTTGTACTTTTTCTGTGGCAATAGACAAACTCAGGAATTTTAAATTTCTTACTGTCTCACTTAGACAGGCATTCAGAATTGATGCATTCTTGTGAGCAAGTAAGATATCATCCATATAATGTATGACCAAGCACTGATCTTTAAGTGTGCTGGTCGCATGAGAAACGTATCTTTGGCAAATGGCAGGGCTATTTTTCATGCCTTGTGGGAGTCCACTACAGTAGGAGAAGAGAAATAATTAAAATTAGAAAAGGAATCAACAGAATTGAATCCCAAAACACATTACAAATGATCAGCAAAATGAAGAGCTGTTTTTTAAATAAACAAAAATTGACACCCCATTGGCCCAACTAACTAAAAAAATAAAAGACCCAAATCAATAAAATCAGAGATGAAAAAGGGAATGAAACAACAGACACCACAGAAATAAAAAGAGTCATCAGAAATTACTACAAGGACTTGCCAGCAAACAGGGAAATCTATCAGAAATGGATAGATTCCTGGACACATACAACCTACCTAAATTGAACCATGAAGACACAGAAAATCTAAACACTCATAGCTGAGACAGAAATTGAATCAGTATTAAAGGCCCTCCCAGCAAAGAAAAGCCCAGGATCGGATGGATTCACTGCTGAATTCTACCAGACATTTAAAGAAGAACTAACTCCAATTCTTCTCAAACTATTCAGAACAAAAAAAAATGAGGGAATCCTCCCAAATTCTTTCTATGGGCCGGCGCCGCGGCTCACTAGGCTAATCCTCCGCCTTGCGGTGCCGGCACACCGGGTTCTAGTCCCAGTCGGGGCACCGATCCTGTCCCGGTTGCCCCTCTTCCAGGCCAGCTCTCTGCTGTAGCCAGGGAATGCAGTGGAGGATGGCCCAAGTGCTTGGGCCCTGCACGCCATGGGAGACCAGGATAAGCCCCTGGCTCCTGCCATCGGAACAGCGCGGTGCGCCGGCCGCAGCGCGCCTACCGCGGCGGCCATTGGAGGGTGAACCAACGGCAAAGGAAGACCTTTCTCTCTGTCTCTCTCTCTCACTGTCCACTCTGCCTGTCAAAAAGTAAAAAAAAAAAAAATTCTTTCTATGAAGCCAGCGTCACCTTAATTCCTAAACCTGAAAAAGATACAGCATCAAAAGAGAATTACAAAACAATTTCCCGGATCAACATAGATGCAAAAATCCTCAATAAAATTCTGGCCAATAGAATGCAACAACACGTCAGAAAGATCATCTACCCAGACCAAGTGGAATTTATCCCTGGTATGCAGGGATGGTTCAACATTTGCAAATCAATCAATCTGATACACCATGTTAACAAACTGCATAAGAAAAACCATATGATTCTCTCAATAGACGCAGAAAAGCATTTGATAAAATACAACACCTTTTCATGATGAAAAATCTAAGCAAATTGGGTATAGAAGGAACATTCCTCAATACAATCAAAGCAATATATGAAAAACCCACGGCCAACATCCTATTGAATGGGGAAAAGTTGGAAGCATTTCCACTGAAATCTGGTATCAGACAGGGATGCCCACTCTCACCACTGCTATTAAAATTATTACTGGAATTTTGTGCCAGGGCCATTAGACAAGAAAAAGAAATTAAAGGGATACAAATTGGGAAGGAAGAACTCAAACTATCCCTCTTTGCAGATGATAGGATTATTTATTTAGGGGACCCAAAGAACTCTACTAAGAGAATATTGGAACTCATAGAGGAGTTTGGCAAAGTAGCAGGATATAAAAATCAATGCACAAAAATCAACAGCCTTTGTATACACAGGCAATGCCATGGCTGAGGAAGAACTTCTAAGATCAATCCCATTCACAAGCTACAAAAACAATCAAATACCTTGGAATAAACTTAACCAAGGATGTAAAAGATCTCTATGATGAAAATTACAAAACCTTAAAGAAAGAAATAGAAGAGGATACCAAAAACTGGAAAAATCTTCCATGCTCATGGATTGGAAGAATCAATATCATCAAAAGCAATTTATACATTCAATGCAATACCAATCAAAATACCAAAGGCATTCTTCTCAGATCTGGAAAAAAATGATGCTGAAATTCATATGGAAGCACAGGAGACCTCGAATAGCTACAGTAATCTTGTACAACAAAAACAAAGCCAGAGGCATCACAATACCAGATTTCAGGACATACTACAGAGCAGTTGTAATTAAAACAGCATGGTACTGGTACAGAAACAGATGGATAGACCAATGGAACAGAATAGAAACACCAGAAATCAATCCAAACATCTACAGCCAACTTAGATTTGATCAAGGATCTAAAACCAGCTCCTGGAGCAAGGACAGTCTATTCAATAAGCAGTGCTCAGAAAACTGGATTTCCACGTGCAGAAGCTTGAAGCAAGACCCCTGCATTACACATTACACAAAAATCCACTCATGACCTGATACAATCAAATTATTAGAGAACATTGGAGAAACCCTGCAAGATATAGACAGTGGCAAAGACTTCTTGGAAAAGACCCCGGAGACACAGGCAGTCAAAACCAAAATTAACAATTGGGATTACATCAAATTGAGAAGTTTCTGTACTGCAAAAGTAACAGTCAGAAAAGTGAAGAGGCAACCGACAGAATGGGAAAAATATTTGCAAACGATGCAATAGATAAAGGATTAATAACCAGAATCTATAAAGAGATGAAGAAACTCCACAACAACAAAACAAACCACCCACTTAAGAAATGGGCCAAGGACCTCAATAGACATTTTTCAAAAGAGGAAATCCAAATAGCCAACAGACACATGAAAAAATGTTCAGGATCACTAGCAATCAGGGAAATGCAAATCAAAACCACAATGAGGTTTCACCTCACCTCAGTTAGATTGGCTCACATACAGAAATCTACCAACAACAGATGCTGGTGAGGATGTGGGGAAAAGGGGGCACTAATCCACTGTTGGTGGAATGCAAACTGGTTAAGCCACTACGGAAGTCAGTTTCGAGATTGCTCAGAAACCTGAATATAACTCTGCCATACAACCCAGTCATCCCACTCCTTGGAATTTACCCAAAGGAAATTAAATTGGTAAACAAGCTGTCTGCATCTCAATTTTTATTGCAGCTCAATTCACAATAGCTAAGACATGGAATCAACTTAAATGCCCATCAACAGTAGACTGGAAAAGAAATTATGGGACATGTACTCTATAGAATACTATGCAGCAGTAAAAAACTTTGAAATCTGGTCATTTACAACAAAATGGAGGAATCTGGAAAACATCATGCTGAGTGAAATAAGCCAGTCCCAAAGGGGCAAATATCTTATGTTCTCCCTGATCAGTGACAACTAACTGAGCACCTAAAGGAAACCTGTTGAAGTGAAACTGATACTATGAGAAACAATGACTTTATCTGCCCTTGTACTGATTGTGGAGGAACAACTTACTACTTTATTACTCTTAGTATTTTTTTGGTTCTACTTAATACCATTGGTTGAACTCTTTCATTAACACACAATTATTCTTAGGTGTTTAAATTTAACTGAAAAGTGATTCCTGTTAAATATAAGAGTGGGAATAAGAAACGGAGGAGATGTACAGTTCAACACATGCTCAATCGGACTTACCCCTAATGGTAGAGTTAGAAACGTGCTAGGGAATTCCAATCCAATCCCATCAAGGTGACATGTACCAATGCCATGTAACTAGTCAAATTGATCAGCTTCAGTTCATAATTGATCACAATGATAGGATTAAGTGTCAAAGGGATCACATAAACAAGAGTAGTGTCTGCTAATACTAACTAATATAATTAAAAAGAGAGAATGATCCAACATGGGAAGCAGAATACACAGCAGACTCATAGAATGGTGGATGTCCTAAACAGCACTCTGGCCTCAGAATCAGCCCTGAAGGCATTCGGATCTGTCTAAAAAGCCCATGAGAGTATTTCAGGCATGGAAAGCCAAGACACTGTGGCAAAAAAAAAAAAAAAGACGTAAATGAAAGATCTCAGCGAGTGAGATCCCAGTTGAAAGAATGGGCCATTAAAGAAGGAGGTACCTTTCTCTGAAGGGAGGAGAGAACTTCCACTTTAACTATGAGCTTGTCTTAAAAAGATCAGAGTTGGTGAACTCAAGGGCATCCATAGCCTTGGCAGCTCATGACAAGAGCCTCAGGTGATTACTGATGTCGTAAATAAGAGTGTCAATTGTTAAATCAACAATAGGAGTCATTGTGCACTTACTCCCCATGTAGGATCTCTGTCCTTAATATGTTGTACTATGTGAATTAATGGTATAACTAGTACTCAAACAGTACTTTATACTTTGTGTTTCTGTGTGGGTGCAAATTGTTGAAATCTTTACTTAGTATATACTAAACTGATCTTCTGTACATAAAGATAATTGAAACTGAACCTTGATGTGGATGGGATGGGAGAGGGAGTGGGAGATGGGATGATTGCAGATGGGAGGGTAATTATGGGGGGGGCACTATAATCCAAAAGCTGTACTTTGGAAATGTATATTTATTAAATAAGTTTTAAAAAAAACAGAGAATCCAAGATATGCTACACATGAAGTTCTCATTTCCTAGCTCAGTTACTAAAACAGCAAAGAAGAAACTCTTGAATAGAATTAGACTCATATTTGCCCTACTACTTAGAACAATTTAAATGCCTCAAGAAAAGCTAGAGGTCAGAATCAAATCACCCTGCTCTCTAAACTTTTAAGCTACAGGAGCTGACTGACAAACTGAGGAAGTTTCCAACTAAATGCAAACTGTAAAAAAAAAGAAAAGTTGCAACATGGAAAATTACAATCAAATATGGGTTGAAAAACTCTAAGAGCAGAGTTCAAAAGTCAAAGATCAAAACTTCTTGTCAACTTTTTTCCTAACAGAAAACCTGGTTGTTTTAACATTAATATGTAGGACCAAATTCTATCTTCATGTCAATGTGCCTTTTGTATTAATGCTCAATTTCCAGAAACTCATGTGGCCAATTCCATGATAACCTCAGCCAATCTACCACAAATCTACAACACTTTATATTTTCCTCAGCTGATTGTCCTGTTTTGTTCCTCTTTCTCTGTGCCAAACACCATTGTACTTTAGGACAAATATTACTTTTTCCTTTATTTAAAACATATCTCTTATATTCCATAACTTCACTAAAAGTATGTCTGTGTATCACAGTTTTTTAACCTTTTTCTCTTAATTTTGGTTACCATATACTTGTTAGAATTATTCCTTATTCTAAGTAACTTAATTTCTAACAAAAGCTTAGTAAACAATTTTGAACCGACATACTTCAATAATTGATGAAAGCACAGTTACTTGTAGGTCCAGTGCCTTTTATAGAATTTAAGATGTCAAAAGTTCATGAATTTACATTTAGGAACATTTACCTCTTTCAGCGGTTAATCTGGTAATGCACAACTATAGTAAAAAGGGTGGTCCTTACTAGCACTTCTTGCAGGCTTATGCCAGGTGCTTGGCTGAGGGATCTACACACCTTAAGCTTTTTGATCCTCATCACAGCTTTCTGGGGCTGTAACTATGGTTATCTCTACTTCTCAGTTAAGACATGACAGACATACCCTGAGTAAATTTCCTCTAGTCACAAGTGAGCATAAATTCTAACATGATAAAAAGCTTCAGAATATTAGATAATATGAACTTACCATGTGTAAAATGTTTATGGAAAATATGTATCATGACAAAGCTATGCATAGATTATAAAAAATTTTATACCAAAACAAACATACAATTTTTCTTCCCACAAACTTTTTCAAGTACAATAATGTTGCTCCGGCATTATTTAAAGTAATTAGAAAAAAAGCTGTCAAATAACAGATAACTCTTCCAAAGCCAAGAAACACTTCTTTAGTGAGCCAGAGTGTTCTGCCCCAATTCAGTCCTACAAAGTGATCACAAGCCAAAAAATGTTTCATTCTCAGCTTGAGTCAAATTCTCCATTTTCTCAAACTCCTTATCAACCCAGTTTTCTTTCAGGTAAGCTCCTTCTCGAATCCCAATATCCTGGAGACCTTTCTTGAAGTTTCCTAATTAACACTGCACTCATGCTCCAGTCCTTTCAGAAAGGTCCCTCCTCCCAAATTCTCCTTTCCCCCACTTTTCCTAAGGATTTTCCACAGGCCCCATCTCATATCCCATGAATCCCTGCTACAGCTCTTGCAAAAGTCATCTGCTTTCAGCAATAATATTCTTCCCTTTTCCTATCTATCCTCGGATGGAGACACACACAAATTACATGTTCTCCCCTCCCCCAGCTCTTTCAAGGCACCTAGCCCTCCCCCAGAGTTTCCCTCCAGTGCTGTCAACCTTGGTCCTGAACTCTAAACCCTGACCTTTTTTCTCAGTTTTTCAAATCCAGAAGTGCTGGGGTTTTACTCTTTGTCAACAGCATACGACTTTCCCCCCAGGTCTACCTCCCATGCTGCAACACCCAAGTCTTCTCGGCCCCTGATTCCCAGCAGAACCCCAGAGAAACTCAGTCCCCAATATCCGTTCTTCCCCTCCTGTCTCTGTGGCCCCTAATTCTCCTCTAGGTGCCCTTGGACCCCAGATTTCTCCCCATACCTGCGTCCCCTCTCTGCTGCAGGACAGAGGCCCACCTCACTGCCTCCAGGGCTTGGGGGTCCTTTCCCTTAACCTTGGTGCCCCCAGGCTGCTGACAGCGTCAGTCCAGCCAGACTGGCTCACCTGCTGTTCCTGTCCAGGAGGAAGGCACAGGCGGCCAGGTTAAGCCAACGCCGAGCAGCATCTGAAACTCGGAGAGGAGCACGTCGTTGTTGAACTTCAGTATCACTTTCAGGTCCAGCTCCAGCCCCGTGTCCTCCAGGGCCCGGCCGACTCCAGTCTCTGCTCCTCCTCACGTCTGAGCCTCTGCTGCTGGGACCCTAAGAGGCCTGCTGCCAGCAGGTGCTGCGACTGCACTCCACTGAGGTAGGCCCCGGATCTGTCACTGCCTCAAAGATAAACTCAATCACCAGTGAGCTCCTCAGGCCAGCGGCGTGGCCGTCACCTCTGCTGCAGCCCCAGGCTCCCCTCGGCAGCCCCAGGCTTCCTCACTGCACAGAAGCCTGAGGTCTAACTTCGCCCCCACCGCCGCTGGGCCCACGCTCAAGGCCCGTTGCTTGACCACCGCGGCCGCCATCTTCCCACGCTCAACATTGCCTCCTCCCCACACTTCGCTTCCAATGCTGCAGCCTTGCCAGGATTCATGGCTGCCACTCTCGCAGCCGTCCCACTCTTCGGGGCCACCCTACTCTTCGTGGCTGCGGCTGCCGCCCCCACTCTGCAGGGCAGCCCCACTCTTCATGGACTCAGCCTCCGCCAACGTCCAGAATTCGTGGTTGCTACTTCTGCCGCTTGGTGATATCGCACCTGCTGCGTCACATGCCCGGCCCCGCCCCTTCCTCCTGGTCTCAGTCGTCCCCCTCCTACTTTCACTTTCACCTGTCCCGAGGACTCCATGGAGTTGACCCTCTGAGAGCTTTTTCCTTACCAGTGACCTGGGGGTATAGGGCCCTCTTCTGACATCTCTAAGTAGTAAACTTCTACTACTTCATAGATGTGGTTGAGTTGCCTTGACTCACACTGAATCTAACTTTACTGCTGGTCATAGTTCTCCTAGAGCGGCCACCTTGGTAGAAATAAGCTAGAAACAGATCAGACAAGTCTCAAGGGCATCTGGAAATCTTAATACGTGTCCTGTAGAAGGAACGCCTGGTCGTTGGCTGCACACTGCCCTGGGCCCTCCATTCCCTCTGTGATGTGTCCTGCCTGGTGGCCATGGTTTTGTGTGAACTGCATGCTCCTAGACACGGCGTGCACTGCAATGTCACTAGATGATGGACAGTAACAGTCCCATCCTCTGATGGCCACTGTTGTATATGCAGTCTGTCAGTAACTGTCACGTTGGCACGTGGTGACTGTTTTCTTAGAAGTTCTGTAATGGAGGTTAATAGCTCCCAGGTGTGTGAGTATCCAGGCCATACTAATTGGGGTTGAGTGGTGGAAACCAGGCCCTCAGGGCACATGGCTTTCTGTAATTCTCTGATCATCTTCAATGTATATATATATACAGTATTTATTTATTCTCAAATAAAAATTATGTTTAGAGACATCACAGAGAATAGGACAAGAATATCTGAATTGTTTGTTATAGCCTCCTTTAAGTCAGAAGTTTGTGTTGCTTGTGTTTAACTCCCAACTCTCCAATAAGAGTTTTTGAAGCTTCCAATTCTTTCTTCCATAGTGCAATGATAATTGATAAGATAAACAATCATAGTTTCAATTATATACATACATATTTAGAGATTTTTTTGAATATGTATTTTTGGCACAATCCACTCTAATTGATCCTTCTAGCTGTTAAAATTTCTTGTTTCACAGTATAGTTAAGAGTGTTTCCCAACACAGATTTTCAACTCTTTCATGTTCATATTAGAGACAAAATATATTATAAAATCTCATTTTGTTGCAGTTATACTTCACAATAAAAACAATCTACACACTAATTGAATATCCCTATTTTGAATTTTTTATGTGTTTGTACATAAAGATTGAACTGACAACAAAGAAAACTAGGTTAAAGTAAATGTCAAAGGGGCCGGTGCTGTGGTGCAGTGGGTTAACGCCCTGGCCTGAAGCACCAGCATCCTATATGGGCACCTGTTCAAAACCCAGCTGCTCCACTTCCAGTCCAGCTCTCTGCTGTGGCCTGGGGAAGGCAGTGGAGGATAGCCCAAGTCCTTGGGCCCTGCACCTGCATGGGAGACCAGGAGGAAGTACCTGGCTCCTGGCTTCGGATTGGTGCAGCACCAGCCATGGCGTCCATTTGGGGAGTGAACCAGCAGATGGAAGACCTTTCTCTCTGTTTCTCCTTCTCACTGTCTGTAACTCTCTCAAATAAACAAAATATTTCTTAAAAAAAGTAAATGTCAAAACACATTGTCATGCTCTAGTATTTAACAATCTGAGTAAAGAAAAGTTAATAAAATACATGTTTTTTTAATTACAATTGTTTGAAATATTAATTTTTAATAATATGCATATATGTAAACCTTTTGAGGACCCTCTTCCTACATACAGTGGTAGAGCAAAGCCTGAACATCTGCATATTGTAATAAGAGGATAGAAGTAGCACTAATTAATTGTGATAAGAGGATAAAAGAAGCATGAAGCACTTTACTAAAGAGCCTGAGGTATAAGCTTCCAATGTTAAAAACTTGGAAAAGAGTGTTACTGGGGCCAGCATTGTGGTATAGCAGGTTAAGCCATTGCTTGCAAAGCCAGAGACCCATATGGGTGCTAGCTCCTTTGTGGCCACTCTACTTCTGATCCTTCTCCCACATGTGAGACCTGAATGAAACTCCTGGCTCCTGGCTTCAGTCTGGCCCAGCCCTGGCCATTGTGGCCATTTGTGGAGTGAACCAGCTGAGGGAGATTTCTATCTCTCTATGTCTCCCTATCACTCTATAAGTTTGCCTTTCAAATACATAGATAAATAAATATTTTAAGAAGGAAAAGAGTGGCATTTTCAAACTCAATGACAAAAGGAGTTTGCGTACATTTTATATGGTAGTTGATATGGCTGCATTATTGGCTGCACTTGTTAATTCTAAATCACTATACATACATTCTGAAGCAGAATTATTATGTGATGGGAATCAAGATTCTCACTGTTAAGGAAGGAGTAGAGATGATGAGTAGGGAAGAATGAAGCATGTAATATTGAACTAAATATATAGTATAAATTCATGTTTTCTTGATATAGATATTTTACCAAAAACAAGGAAAAGTTTCTCTCTGCTTGCAGACCAATATTTAAGAGTCAAGAACTGATGCATGAAAGCAGGTTAATTCAAGAAGCCAGAAATGTTGGGAGAAGGAGGATGTGATTGTCACCAAGACTATCGCAGCATCTCAGGGTAGCAGGATTGTCTCAGATGAGACCAGAATGGGGAATCAGGACTAAGGGGCATCAGTGATAGGCCCTGCTGCATGTTGGGCTCTGGCCAGAAAATAAGGAGGATGGTCAGAGTCAAAGAGGTTAAATTTGAGCGTGTAGTCACAAATCCCAGCCTCTGGTCCTGCTGACTGGGGTAGGCTATTTACTTGGCAAATTCATTTTTTTTAACTTTTATTTAATGAATATAAATTTCCAGTGTACACCTTATGGATTACAATGGCTTCCCCCTCCCATAACTTCCCTCCCACCCGCAACCCTCCCCTCTCCCGCTCCCTCTCCCCTTCCATTTGCATCAAGATTCATTTTCAATTCTCTTTATATACAGAAGATCAATTTAGTATAAAGATTTCAACAGTTTGCACCCACATAGAAACACAAAGTGAAACATACTGTTTGAGTACTAGTTATAGCATTAAATCACAATGTACAGCACATTAAGGACAGAGATCCCACATGAGGAGCAAGTGCACCGTGACTCCTGTTGTTGACCCAACAAATTGACACTCTAGTTTATGGTGCCAGTAACCACCCTAGGCCCTCGTCATGAGTTGCCAAGGCTATGGAAGCCTTCCAAGTTTGCTGACTCTGATCATATTTAGACAAGGTCATAAAAGACAGAGTGTGGATAGTAACCAATGATCCTAAGAGTGGTATTTACCAGGTTTGAACAATTATACAGCATTAAGTGGGGAAGAGGACCATCAGTACACACAGGTTGGGAGTAGAGCCATTGGTGGTAGAGTAGAGGTTATGATTACAAAGGAATGAGGCCCAAGTGTGCTAGACAGGGTCTAGAACAAAGGACAGAGTCATTATTAGAGGAGCTAAGAAAGGTGCTGTCTAAGCTACAAGTAATTTTTCTGATTGAGAGGCAAATAGAACCTGATAGAAGGGGCTTGATAATAATCTGGTGGGCTTTAGGCCTTGTAAGTTAAGAGGCCCAGACCTACCTATCTCTTCACATGGGGTATATCCTAAGGGAGGTGTGAACCTCCTAGGGGAAGGCACTCTGTTGACTTTCATTACTTGGCTGGCCTGGGAGGAGAGCTGGCCAGGTAAACGCAGGTGGCATCTCTAACAAGAAATTTACAGTTCTGCCTGCAATGTTGCTGACCCTACTTGACCATCCCGTCAGCTGCAGTGGTCACTTTGGAAGTTGGGCTGAGTGAAGGGCTTTTCAGCTTAGAGCCAATAAGATCTGTGGCTCTGACCTGGTCATCCTTCGACTCCAGGGCAGGTCCATTTCCAGTGATCCAACTCTTGGCAGAGCTGCCAGGGCTCTTCACAAGCTGACTTCTGCTGAAGCCCAGGCTTACCACATTGAAAGCCACTGCAATGGACTGGCCTGTTGGGTCTCCTTGAGGGCAGATCACTGTACAGATCAGCCATTCATAGGCCTGCCACCCATTGCTTCTGATGCCTAGCTTTCTTTTCCTCCTGGTTTGTGTTAAAGCAGACCAGAGGATACTAGGCAAGGGAGTGCCCAAGTCTCATCTCTAATCTTCGGTGGCCTGAACTACAAGTCTATAGTCACAGGCATGTTCTGTAGTAGTTTTTCTAAGGTAGACAATGCCCATGAGGAAAATTATATTCTCACTTTAAAACTTTCTTTCCCTTTGGTCTGAAAGGGAGGTTTTTTTCTACTTACTGTATACTTCGCTGATGGCGAAGTGAATCTAGCTATGAGATTATTATTTAAGTTCTTATTTTGGCTATGCTATTACAGAAAAATGTTAGCCATCTCTTTTATAAGGTCTAAAGATTAAATTGTGCGTCCTACAGATTCAAATTCAGCTGACTTTCTCAAGACCATATTCTAAAATCCTCAAGCAGGCATAACTTGTTTCTTAAGCATAAGTCTAGTCACAAATACAACAGTTTTTACAAAGCAAAATGGAGTCATTTGGGCTACTATCACAGTTAAAATGCTGCATGTAAAATCTTTACTGCTATGTGTATTATAATGAAGAGTAAGATTCTGTTTTTTTTATTTTATTTTAACTGGGGCATCTTTGAAGCCTCACCCAAGTGACTTCTACTACTTTTCTACATCTAGGGAGGCTGTTAAGAAAACCCAAGTGTTCCCTCTTTGCACCACTATGAGTTCAAGTCAAACACAGGGTCCTTATCCCAGCCCAAACTGTAACCCTTACAAAAACAGAAACAAATCTCCTTTCCCTGCTATTTCAAGTTATGTGTTTGAACCTCCTGGGAAGCCACTCTTCTCTCTCCAGAAATTCATTTTGTGTGAAATAATACATAACAGATTCTCATAGTCTATGTGTGTGTG
Organism: Lepus europaeus; assembly: GCF_033115175.1. NCBI lineage: Eukaryota > Metazoa > Chordata > Mammalia > Lagomorpha > Leporidae > Lepus > Lepus europaeus. Next base: position 5,589,156 of record NW_026909276.1, read on the forward strand.
TGCACACATGGAATCATTGTTCTCAATATCCAAAGTTTGAGTGAGAGTCTTGTTTGTTTCTACACAATGGCAATAACATGTATCCACATTGGTTACTTAATATGGTTACTCCTGCTATTAGTGGGCCTAAAAAGTAACTTCTTCTCTGTAGCAGCATGCATACCTCATAATCTGATCCTCAGTTTTCATGCCATTCTCCAATTAAAGGCACCCAAATTCTTCAGATGAATGACTAAGATGAGGCAAGTAATATACAAAATAAGCCAGGAACATCTTGCAGCACTAGAAGTAAAGAAGTGCTAAAAAGAAATGGTTGTGAGTATGGTCAAGGATACAGAAACCAATTGAAAAATCTCCTGATGGCCAAAGTCGGAATATGTCCATAAGAAAGTAAATGAAATATCATTGGAATATACCCAAGATATAAAATAGCTATCTATAAATCTACACTTACAGAAACAACTGGATGCATAAATACATATGATAGAGCATAAAAACCCTATGCAGAAGAGTTTAGAGATAATTTACATGTAAACTCTGCTCTCATGGAGAAGTTGTAGCATTCCAAACTGCTAGTGTAAGCTGTTCATACCAGCCTTCATCTAAAAGTAACAGATGTAGCCAGTGTTGTTGTGCAGCAAGGTAAGCTGCTGTGAGCAATGCTACCATCACATATTAGAGTAGTGATTTGATTCCCAGCTACTCCACTTCCAATCCAGCTTCCTGATAATATGCTTCCCCGGGTTGGGGATGGGAAGGGCAACAGAAGATGGGCCAAGCATTTGGATTCCTGCATCAATGTAAGAGACCCAGGTAGGCTTCTAGGCTATTGGCTTCAGCCCATAGTATCCTTGGCTGCTGCAGGCATTTAGGGAGTGAATTATTTCTGCTGATTGCCAGGTTGGTCCAGCCACCCCTGTGTGTTGGCAGATAAAAATCTACTCAGGGGCACATTCAGGTAGAAAAAATGTGAGGGCCAGGGGACTGCAGATTCACAGGTCTGAGCCCTGCCTTTCAATGTTCATATACTTTTATTTGCTTTACATGGGTCAGGGTTGAGGGTCAGGTAGCCTAAACCATCTCTTGTGTAGGCATGTCTTGTTCCCTAGGGCTGTGGCCTTTTGCATGCTCTAGGTCAGCCTCTGCAGACACAAGTCTTGCCTGTTTCTCCCTGCCTCCAAGCTTTCACATACATTTTAGAAAACCAAGAATTTGACAGAAGTGGTAGTTAATAGAATGACAAGTCAGCTACTAAAATGTTCAAAGCATGAGGGAGGGAGTAGTTGGTGATGGAATATGATGTCATCACATTCAATGGCTTCCAATACCTTTATTGATCATCAGTGAAGTTTGATACTGTTCATCAATGAAATATTTTCATTTTTCCCAACTTGAACTCATTCATCAATTCAGACTCTTAAGGAAGAAGCTTAAAGAATAGAAAAAGTAGAAACATGGTAATATGTGGCCTTACTATTTCCCTGGGAGCTATATCACAGTGCTAAGATGATGTCCAGCATCTAGTATTATCACATAGATACTCAATTAATATTTATTGAATGGCTTTATGATGACAAAAATGTCAAAACAACCTAAGTGGCCAATAAATTTAACCTACCTTTGTTTAAGAAGTTATCACATATCTATTTAATGGAACATCACAGTCATAAAAAAAAATGCTCCCCAAAACTATCAATGTATGACATGAAGTGGTGGTTAGTCTGGTGATTAAGGTGCCTGCATCCCATATCAGAGTGTCTGGGTTCAAATTGCACTCTAGCTCTTTAGTCCAGCTTCCTTAGCCACAGGTGATCATTTAAGTAATTCAATCCTTGCAGATGAGAAATCTGGAATGAGTTCTTGGCTTCTTGCTTTCTCCCTGACTATCCTGCATTGTTGCAGGCATTTGGAAAGTAAACCAGTGGATGAGAGTGCTCTGTTTCTCTGTTGTGTCTCTCAAATAAATAGTAAACATTTTTAAGAGCCAGGATAAAACATTGCAGATACATTATATATGTGTAAAAATCAGGATAAGAAAAGGGATCAACACTATAAAAGCTGTGGCTTTGGGGGCTGGCACCGTGGCGTAGAGGGTAAAGCTGCCGCCTGCAGTGCCAGCATCCCATATGGGCTCCAGTTCGAGTCCTGGCTGCTCCACTTCCAATCCAGCTCTCTGCTATGGCCTAGAAAAACAGTAGATGGCCCAAGTCCTTAGACCCCTGCACCTGTGTGTAAGACCCAGAAGAAGCTCCTGGCTCCTGGCTTCAGCTCAGCCCAGCTCCAACCCTTGCGGCCAGCTGGGGAGTGAACCAGAGAATGGAAGACCTCTCTCTCTCTGCCTCTCCTTCTCTCTCTGTGTAACTCTGAGTTTCAAGTAAATAAATAAATCTTTAAAAAAGAAAAATACCTTACCAAGCTCACAAAATCTTGGGTATTTTTTTTTCTTTTTACTTTAATCTAATACAATGTGGTTCATTTTGGAAAAAAGGGAAATGCTGAAAAGATCAATCAGGAAAAAAAAAAGCAGTACCTCCATCGTCCAAGAATGCCACTACCAATACCCAAGTAGGTTCTGCTTTGTGTCTGGCCTTTCCCCCACTAAGCCTATTATTTGATACATCATGATCTATTTATGTACAACAGTGTTTAGCTTTATAATTTGTTTGCTGCTTTTCACTGGAAAAAATAAAGATCAGAGCCACATCTTTACTCAAATTCAAAAACCTCTTGGGGAAGAAGCCATTGAAGAAGGGAAGCCTGCTGGAGAGCGGGGTTGTGTGGGGGTTAGGTCCACCTCCAGTGGAGACTTCAGAAATCTGCCCCCGTGAGGACTTCTGGAGAAGCTGTTCTGCATGGCTTAATGAAGTGAAACCTCTGAGTTTTCCACTAAAATGATGTAATCACCATCCGGAGGGCCAGATAGGCTGCATTGGCAGACATCATTTTTAATCCTCAACACACCCCTGTGAAGGGTATTCTTATTTTTCAGATAAGAAAACAGGCTCAGAAAGGTTATAGTCCCCTCCATCACCCCAGAACACCACCCCAGAATGCCATATCACCCTGGGGCAGGATTCTAGTACGAGCCACACACACAGAACCTTGGGTCCAGAGGGCCTGGCAAATGGGACCCATAGAGGCCTTTGAAGCAGATGTGAGAGTCCATCCTGTAGTGAGATTTTTGTACAGAGATGAGACACCAAAGCCTTTAACAGGAAGTATCTATTATTTATGCCAGTATACGGCCCAGGTGGATTTTTATTCAAAAGCCTAAGACCCAGAGAGGGGTATTTTCTCTTTTTTTGTTCTTAAGATTTATTTATTTATTTGAAAGTCAGAGTTACACAGAGAGAGGAGAGGTAGAGAGAGAGAGAGAGAGAGAGAGCGAGAGAGAGCTCTTCCATCCACTGGTTCATTCCCCAGATAGCCACAATGGCTGGACTGCACCAATCTGAAGCCAAGAGCCAGGAACCAGGAGGTTTTTCCAGGTCTCCCATGTGGGTGCAGGGGCCCAAGGACTTGGGCCATCTTCTACTGCTTAACCAGGCCATAACAAAGAGCTGGATGGGAAGTGAGGCAGAAATCTTTTTCTTCATGCAGCCAAACACAGCTTCTCCAGTCTGCTGCTGATAGAGGTCCCACGAGGCTCAGCCTTTGCCACTCTGTGAACTTCTCTCACCACAAGAGCACTCAGAAGGATGCCTGGACAGCTCAGAATCTGAAATAAGTTTCCCACAACCTAAGGGATACCTCCCTCTTGTCATCTTCCTGAGAAATAGACTCAAGTATACATTGACTGGAGAGGAGGTAAAGAAGATATGTATGTGGTGTTGGATCAGAATCAGCAGCAAGGTTCAAACTGATGTCACATACCTTGCTGGATTCATGGATATGTGTGAGATGGAACAAACATCAACATTGAGAAGACAGGTTTCTCATGAAAGGTCAGTGGAGTAACCAAAAATTTCCAGAACTCTGAAAAATAACAGATGTGTGAAACTGCTGATGGAGATAAAACAAGAGAAAATAATTATATGAGACTCAATGAACTGGTGAAATTTATTACAATTTCAAACATTGGCATCTCTGAAAATTGTGAACAAAATTTCTTATTTCAAGTGTCCCAGACTTTTTTTTTTTGACAGGCAGAGTGGACAGTGAGAGAGAGAGACAGAGAGAAAGGTCTTCCTTTTGCCGTTGGTTCACCCTCCAATGGCCGCCGAGGTTGGCGTGCTGCAGCCGGCGCACTGCGCTGATCCGATGGCAGGAGCCAGGTGCTTCTCCTGGTCTCCCATGGGGTGCAGGGCCCAAGCACTTGGGCCATCCTCCACTGCACTCCCTGGCCACAGCAGAGAGCTGGCCTGGAACAGGGGCAACAGGGACAGGATCTGGTGCCCCGACCGGGACTAGAACCTGGTGTGCTGGCGCCGCAAGGCGGAGGATTAGCCTAGTGAGCCGCGGCGCTGGCTCCAGACTTTTGAACTTTGTGCCTAGTACCAAGAACAACTCCTAATGAGCTATTATTGGCCTGATGCTTGGAGATTATGGCTCTCATCTGCAGAAGTAATTTTTAGTGATGGACTCCAGGTTTTCATCAAACAGCAGAGTTACACGAGAGAAAAAGATGTATCTGCTGATTCACTCCCCAAGTGGTCACAAGTGCAGTGGCTGGATCATGCAGAAGCCAAAAACCTGGAATTCAGCTGGGTCTAACATGAGTGGCAGAGACACAACCACCTGAGGTATCATCCTCTGCTTCCTGGGCATATTCACTAGAACCTGGACCCTAACCAGGACTTGACTGACACTCTAATATGGGATACATGTGTCCCAAGTAACACCTTAATCTTCTGCTTCATGATGCCTGTCCTCTGGGGGAGCTTCTACTAGGTACCTAGCTATGGCAAGATTTTACCAAAGTCAAACTACAAATCTTGCTATCCTGACACCAGGTCCATTTGAATATGGATATTGACCTGATCTTTCACACAGAACTGTTCATAGCAGTTTCTGAAATGTAAAAATAAGCAGCTTTTTGAGTGCCTTTATTTGGCTCTCAGGTAGCCAGGAATTCCCAAAGATTAAAGCCAGGAATCAAATCTGGGGCAGAACAACTCAGGTGGAGAGCCTCCCCATGATTTTAGTTTAATGAAAATAGGAGGGTGGTTGCTAATGCCTCAAGGGAGTTTAGGAGAAAAACGTCCCTCTGGGAAGATTTTTTCTGAATCCACAGTTTAGAAAAATGTCAAAACAATGGGCCGGTGCCGTGGCTCACTAGGCTAATCCTCCGCCTTGCGGTGCCGGCACACCGGATTCTAGTCCTGGTCAGGGCACTGATCCTGTCCCTGTTGCCCCTGTTCCAGGCCAGCTCTCTGCTGTGGCCAGGGAGTGCAGTGGAGGATGGCCCAAGTGCTTGGGCCCTGCACCCCATGGGAGACCAGGAGAAGCACCTGGCTCCTGCCATCGGATCAGCGCAGTGCACCAGCTGCAGCGCGCCAACCGCGGCGGCTATTGGAGGGTGAACCAACGGCAAAAGGAAGACCTTTCTCTCTGTCTCTCTCTCTCACTGTCCACTCTGCCTGTCAAAAAAAAAAAAAAAAGAAAGAAAGAAAAATGTCAAAACAAGATACACAAAATGCAATCATAAAGATTGTACAAGTTGAGTAGAGAAGGAAAATAGGATGGAGGGCAAAGGTTCCGAGCCTGGGTGTACTGGGAAAGAAATATGGGGAAAGAATTTCCCTTTGAGGCCAGCCTGATCAAACAAAAAAGCAGAAGTAAAAAGAGCCAGGCATTTCTGACAATTTCTCAAATCACAGATGCTAACAAGGATCCTAGTGCCTTTGGAAGGATTCAAGCCCTGCTTTGTCAATTGCAAAATCTGCAAAGAGGACTCTAACCTGCTTGTGTAGCCTACCTCAAATTGGCTAATCAGGGGCTGGGCGCTGTGGCACAGTGGGTTAACGCCTGAGGTGCCAGCATCCATATGAGAGCTGGTTTGAGACCAGGCTGCTTCACTTATGATCCAGCTCTCTGCTGTGGCCTTGGAGAGCAGTGGAGGATGGCCCAGGTCCTTAGGCCCCTGCACCCACATGGGAGACCCAGAGGAGACTCCTGGCTCCTGGCTTCAGATCGACACAGCTCTGGCTGTTGCAGTCAATTGGGGAGTGAACCATCAGATGGAAGAACTCTCTCTCTCTCTCTCTCTCTCTCTTTCTGTCTCTCTCTCTCTGCCTCTCCTCTGTGTAACTCTGACTTTCAAAAATAAATAAAATCTTTTTTAAAAAATTGGCTAGTCAAACCTCATGCTAGGGCATTGCTTTATCTTGTAGGTGAGGGTCTTCAGATTCCAGAATCTAGCATTGCATGGATATTTCTAGACCATACTCAAATATAATTTATAGCCATACAACAGCGGTCAGTGGCACTTATCTCTGCTGAGACTTTTTTAAACAAAAATTCTCAGTGTAGTTACTGGATATCTTGAGGGGCAGGGATGCTGGACCAGTTGCAACAGCACCAAGGCAGGAGCTACCTCCACTGGCTCACTCTCCAATTGGCCACAGTGGCCCACTGGGCCAGGCCAAAGCCAGGAGCCAGGAGCTTCTTCTGGATCTCCCACATGGGTGCAGGGGCCCAAGGACTTGTGCTGTCTTATGCTTTCTAAAGCAGATTAGTAAGGAAAGGTGTTGTAAGTAGGGCAGCTGGACTCAAACTGGTGCCCATATGGGATGCCAGCACTGCAGGCGATGATGCCACAGCACCAGCCTCAATAAATAAGTCTTAAGTAAAATAAAATAAAATAAAATAAAACAAAACACAAATACATTACTTAGTAGAAAATGGTTTTTCAAGTTGTCTATCTTACAAATAAAACATTCAGTGTCTAAGTCATATGGACTGAATAAAGGCCCAAGTTTTGCTGAAGGAGAGTTTACTTGTGTGGCCAGCATAGGAGGTAAGGTTACTGCTCCAAACCACAACTCTCCCAGTAGCTCAGGGAAAAGCTTACCATAGATACAGAAACAAAAGATGGAGGACATTCATTCAAGAGAGGACTTGGGCTTTGTTGTGTGGTCTTGGTGCTTTTCTCATTGTGCACCTGCAGATTCCCAGCTGGTCTGCTCTTGTGATCATCAACATCATAAAACTTACCACTGTGAGACTTGGGTGCATCTGTCCTGAGGGTTACTTTTTGAAAGAAACAGCAACTTTCCTCTAAGAAAGCAATTTGCCTGTGTTTAATGATTATAACAGTATTGAGGAAACTGGTTTCCTTTTGCTGGCCGGACAAGCGAAGGGGATTTAATGGAGGAGCTAGACCTCTTGTGTTTAAGAGGACCCTGTGAGAATACTACTTCAAGAAGTATTATTGGGCCAGCACTATAGCACAGTGGGTTAATCCTCCACCTGTAGTGACAGCATCCCATATGGGTGCCAGTTCTAGTCCCAGTTGCTTCTCTTCCCATCCAGCTCTCTGCTATGGTCTGGGAAAGCAGTAGAAGATGGTCCAAGTGCGTGGGCCACTGCACGCACATGGGAGACCTGAAAGAAGCTCCTGGCTCCTGGCTTTGCAGCTCTGGCCATTGTGGCCATCTGGGGAGCGAACCAGCGGAGGAAAGACCTCTCTCTCTGTCTCTACCTCCCTCTGTAACTTTGTCTTTCAAATAAATAAAATAAATCTTTTTAAAAAAAGAAGTATTATTTATTAATTCATTGATCGAGTACATCTCTCAGTGTTCTCCCTGAGCCAGACCTTTTGAGGCATGCAGAGGAGAATCAGAGAGAGGCCTTTTATCATCAGCCTGCAAGAGACCTCTATACAGGTAGATAAATAAAGAGGAAATGGGTTTCTGGCAACAAGCACCACAGCTTCTTGTGAATGTCTTGGAGATTTATTAATCCCCCAACATTTTAGTTAACTCTGGTTTATGAATCTTATTTTATAGTAGAATCACACAGGGCGATATTTGAAAAGATTCATCAGAAAGTTGGAGATAAAATTGCTTTACCCAGAGTTTTTACTGAAAGGTATAAATAACATAGTGGAAATGATTTTTACTGACAAGTTTATTTATTATAAAAATAAGACTTACACATGTATCAGACATAAAGTTTCATGTTAGTCAAAAAAACCTTTAATTTCTTTTGTCAAAGATAGATTCCTTCCTTCCTTCCTTCCTTCCTTCCTTCCTTCCTTCCTTCCTTCCTTCCTTCCTTTCTTTCTTTCTTTCTTTCTTTCTTTCTTTCTTTCTTTCTTTCTTTCTTTCTTTCTTTCTTTCTTTCTTTCTTTCTTTCTTTCTTTCTTTCTTTCTTTCTTTCTTTCTTTCTTTCTTTCTTTCTTGGAGATACATTTCAAAGGGAGGAGAGCCAGGCAGACAGTTCTTCCATCTGGAACCAGGAGAAGCACCTGGCTCCTGGCTTCATATCAGCACAGTGCAGCAGCCGCAGCACGCTGGCTGCAGTGACCATTGGGGTGTGAACCAATGGAAGGAAGACCTTTCTCTCTCTCTCTCTCTCTCTCTCTCTCACTGTCCACTCTGCCTGTCAAAAAAAAGAAGAGAGAGAGAGAGTTCTTCCATCTATTGGTTCACTTTCCAAAAGGCTACAATGGCCAGGGCTGGGCCAGGATGAAGCCAGAAACTAGGCATTTCATCAGTCTCCCATATCAGTGGAGTGAGCCATCTTTTTCTGCTTCCCACAGCATATCAGCAGAAAGCTGGGTTGGAAGTGGAGCAGCTGGAACACAAACGGTTGCCCATATGGAATGAGGACCTCATAGGTGGCAGCTTAACCAACTATGTCACAAATGTGCCAGCCCCAAATCTTTAATTTCTGTCTTAGAATCAATTATTTTATACTGAGTTTTTCTTTTTTTTAAAGATTTATTTTATTTTATTTGAAAAAATTACAGAGAGAGGTAGAGACAGAGAGAGAGAGAGAGAGAGAGAGAGGTCTTCCATCTGCTGGTTCACTCCCCAAATGGCTGCAATGGCAGGACCTGACCCAATCCAAAGCAAGGAGCTTCTTATGGGTCTCCCACATGGGTGCATGGGCCCAAGGATTTGGGTCATCCTCTGTTGCTTTCCTAGGTATATTAGCAGAGAATTGGATCAGAAATGGAACAGCTGGGACTCGAACCAGCACCCATATGGGATGCCAGCAATGTAGCCTGGGGCTTTAACTATGTACCACAGCATTGGCCCCTATACTCAGTTTTTCTTTTTTTTTTCTTAAAGATTTATTTATTTATTTATTTGAAAGAGTTACACAGAAAGAGGAGAGGCAGAAAGACAGAGCTTCCATCTGATGGTTCACTCCCCAATTGGCCACAATAGCCGTAGCTGTGCAGATCCAAAGCCAGGAGCCAGGAGCTTCTTCCAGGTCTCCCACATGGGTACAGGGGCCCAAGGACTTGGGCCATCTTCTACTGCTTTCCCAGGCCATAGCAGAGAGCTGGATCAGAAGAGGAGCAGCCAGGTCTCAAATCAGTGCCCATCTGGGATGTTGACACTGCAAGCGGCAGCTTTACCTGCTATGCCACAGTGCAGGCCCCTATACTTAGTTTTTCTGACAACTCACTGTTAATGAATTTAATGAACCTCCTCTGGGATTGGTGTCACACTACCTCAGTGGTATGGAAAACTCCTGGAGGGCCTTTTCATTTATGACAGTGACTGGGGAGCACTGCTGGCACTAGATGGTCATTATCAGACAGTGCCCAGGACAGTCCTGCACTTCATGCGTTCTCTATTGCTGCTGTCACCAGTTACTGCAAACTGGATACCTTGAAGAAATACATTGATTTCCTTGTAGTTATGTAGGAGTCCAATAAAGACCTCATGAGTTTCATATCTAGGTGAGAGTTTGGCTGCATTTCTTCCCAGAGATTTTACAAATTTATTCTCTTGATTTACCAGCCTCACAGGAGTGGGAATCTTTTTTTGCCATGAGCCATTTGGATATGTATAATTCATAGGACATGAATAATTAGCAATGTAAAAATTAGCCTGCTGTAAATTTATTGACTTTCAAGTCCCTCATGTGGTTGCCTTGGCCAGGCCACACCAAATGATTAGATGGGCTGTATGTGGTCTGAGGGCTTCCCATTCCCCAAAAATCCTGCTCTGGAAGATGCCCACCTTCCTTGGCTAGAGGACTTTCCCACCACTTTAGAGACAGAAAGAATATCTCTCTCTTTTTTTAAAATCTTGTTTAATTACCATTTTACAATCACATTTAAATGAGAACTGGTATACATATAAATAATCACACATTTCCCTTGCCTTTTAACATTTTCCCAATCTAAATACTCTTCTCTTTGGTGGCTCTGGTATATTATCTTTTTGATTTTAAAGATTTTTTTATTTATATGAAAGAGTTATACAGAAAGAGGAGAGGCAGAGAGAGAGAGAGGTCTTCCATCCATTGGTTCACTCCCCAATTTGCCACAACAGCCAGAGCTGTGCCAATCCAAAGCCAGGAGCCAGGAGCTTCTTCCAGGTCTCACACACAGGTGCAGGGGCCCAAGGACTTGGGCCATCTTCTACTGCTATCCCAGGTCATAGAAGAGAGCTGGATTGGAAGCAGAGCAGCCGGGTTTCAAACCAGTGCCCACATGGGATGTCGGCGCTTCAGGCCAGGGCATTAACCCACTGCGCCACAGTGCTGGCCCCGAAAAAATATATCTCATTTTCCTTCTGTAGTCATGCCACCTTCTGAGCACAACTGGGAAAGACTTTTTACTTTTACAGACCCCAGTAATTTAAATTGTCCCACCTATATGCTCCAGGTGAATTTCCTTTTTCAGGGAATTAGACACAATCACACTTTCAATCTATTTTGCCATATAGGGTAACACGTTCACAGGTTCAGAGGATTAAGACATGTTCAAGGGAAAGGCTGTCTGTTACATATGCCAGGAAGAATTTTCACTTTTTTTTAGATTTATTTTAATTATTTGAAGACAGTTATATAGAGAGATACAGCCAAAGAGAGAGGGAGGTCTTACATTTGCTAGTTCACTCCACAAATCACCACAAGGACCAGAGCTAAGCTGATCTAAAGCCAGGACCTTCCTCCAGTTGTCTGAAACAGGTGCAAGGGCCCAAGGACTTGGTCTATCTTCTGCCTTCCCAGGCCATAGCAGAGAGCTGGATCAGAAGTGGAGTAGCCATGGGGGTGGGATGGGGTGCTGTGGCATAGCAGGTAAAACTGCCACCTGCAGTACTAGCATCCCATATGGGCACCAGTTCGAGTCCCGGCTGCTCCACCTCCAATCCAGCTAAATCTGAGGCATTTGTTCTTCATTACCTAATTCCAGTGTGATGTGTTTGTATTCAATCCAAGATAGTTTTTTTTTTTAAAGAATTATCTAGGGGCGGGCACTGTGGCATACCGGGTAAAACCACCGCCTGCAGTGGTGACATCCCATATGGGCACCAGTTCAAGACCCTGCTGCTCCACTTCTGATCCAGCTCTCTGCTATGGCCTGGGAAAGCAGTAGAAGATGGCCCAAGTCCTTGGGCCCCTGCACTTGCATGGGAGACCTAGAAGAAGCTCCTGGCTCCTGGCTTTGGATCTGCACAGCTCTGGCTATTGTGGCCAATTGGGGAGTGAACCAACAGATGGAAGACCTATCTCTCTGCCTCTCCTCTCTCTGTGTAACTCTGAATTTCAAATAAATAAATAAATCTTTAAAAACAAATTGTCTAAATTTCAAGCACATCTCTGCACTGTTACCATCTCTGTTCTTTCTGATGCCATATCAAAAAGAAATAATTGTTGGATGCTTAAAGTTGATGCTTAGAGGAGAATATTCTAGGTTCTTGTGGAAGTCTGAAACAGAAACTTATTGATCATACAGATGGTAGTATGGCTATGTATTTTCTGTTGTCACATCAGAATTTTCCTATGTTTTCCCTTAATTACCTTCTGTTGGGCTCATCAAATTTTGAGTTTCAAAAATTGTATTTACTTCAGAAACAGAGATACAGAGGCTCAGAGAGCTCCCATCCACTTGTTTATTCCTCAAATGTCTACATGGCTGCCCAAATTAAAACCAAGTGCTGGGGATCTGGCTTTGTGGCATAGTGGGTAGGGCCACTGCACTGTTGAAATAAAAGATGAGATTGTTTTGCTGTAAGAATTTTTTTGAAATCCACACATACAAGGAGTTTTTGAGAAGTTCATTGATGAGGACAACATTGTGGCATAGCAGGTAAAGCCACTGCTAGGGACACTGCCATTACATATCAGAGTGTCATTTGGGTACCAGCTTCTCTGCTTCTGATCTAGTTCCCTGGTGGTATACCATGGAAGACAGCAGATGGCCTTGCCACCTATGTGAGGGACCCAGGTAAAGTTCCTGGCTCCCTGGTTCAGCCTGGACAAAATAACAGCCTTAGCAACATTTGGGATGTGAACCAGCAGATGAAAGATCTTTCACTGTCTGTCAGTCTGCCTGTCAAATAAATAAATAAACAATATTAAAAGTTAAAAAAGTGTCCATATGGACTTTTTAAGCTTTATTTTATTTATCTGAAAGGAAGAGTTAGAGAGAGAGAGGGAGAAACAGAGAGAGAAATCTTCCATCTGTTGCTTCACTCCCCAAATGGCTGCAACGGCTGGGGTTGGGCCAGACCAAAGGCAGGAGCTAGGAGCTTCTTTCCAGTCTTCCATGTGGGTGCAGGGGCCCAAGTCTATCCTCTGCAGCCTTCCCAGGTGCATTAACAGGGAGCTGGATTGGAAGTGGAGCAACCAGGACTTGAACTGGTACCCATATGGGATGCCAATGCCACAAGCCAGGGCTTTAATCCACTCACCACAATGCTGGACCTGGGTCCATATGGATTTAAAAATGTTTTTAGTCAGGTGAACTTATCTTTAATTCCACTTTCTGAAAAGTTGTTCTGGCCCAACCCCAGCAAGACACTTTGTTAAAAGTTTCCTTCTGACAGTTATGTCATAACATTCAAAATACAAGGGCTGTCAGAACTGGGGTACAATAAAAAAAGCTTCTGCAACTTACATATCTTGTAGCACCACTCCTCTTGAGAAGTTAGGCAAACCATCTTTTCAGCAAATACAATGAGTCTCCAGCATTTCTACCTAGCTTTCAGAGGTGGATGCCCAAGACATATGATGAATCTATATACCACCTTGGCTCTGGCTGACTTAGTTATTCCTGAAGAGTTTAATAGCCACCCACGTCCAAAGGTGGAAGCACATACACACTGGTAAGGTCATTGCAGGAGCAGATGGTAGAAACTGAGGCTGGAGGTGCTGGTACAGCCCTGTGGGAAGTTTTATTCCTCAGAGGCCAAATAGAGAGCTCCTTCAGGAGAAATCAGTGGAACAAGGACAGTCAGCATAGGAAGAGACAGAAACATTCTCTTCTCCCACTTACTACCTGTCACTTTCTCTTAAAATGGATACGGTATTAACAACATTTAGTTGCTGTGGTTTTTAAAAATCATGATCTAGTACTGCTCTGTTTCTTTTTATCCTGATAGATCATCCTTAGTGCCTGTGGTATCCTATTAGGAATCCCATCAATGACAGTATAGGCTATTCCCAATTCTTCATTAATCAATTCATTTGTTGATGCTTCAAATCTGAGCAGCTTCTTGGACAGGAGGCACACCACAAACTACAGCAGCGCCTAGTCAAAGGTGCTGGATGGTTGCCCCACCCTCCTGCTCCCAACTGCCAAAGGCCACAACCTTGTCAATGCAGGCACCTACAGATGCCCACAGCACTGAGGCTAGCCTTCCAACTGCTCCCTGGTGCGCTCCTGGCCAGCACCATGGTGGCCCCACTAGCCCATCACTGTGATCTCTTTACACAGTCAGAATTCCATTGTTCCTTTTCTTGCGGGGAAGGTTAGTTCTAGGTATATAAGGAAAACTTTTATAGAATATTTGCAATTACAAAATTAACACAGATGGAATGTATTTTCATTGTGATTTTTCTTACTGTCAGCATATGGAGCACAAAATAGGCTTCATCTTACATTAGAGACATGTAAAACACACCAAGAGAATGGATTCCCTATTTGCCTGTTTTGTGACCCAGAGCTGAAATGCTGAAGACAAATGCTCTGCAAAAGATATTGGTGTCATAAGACCATACTGTTATGTCCACCCAATGTGAGTAACAGCATCTGGACAATGCTCAGAGGACCCTGTACAGGGATGTGATGCTGGAATCTACAGCAGCCTCCCATGCTTGGGTGACACTCCCCAGTCATACCCAAATCTACCCATTTCATCCTATTTGGTAAGCAAGTAGCCACCTTATAAGGTGTAATTCTATTTAGGCATAGGATTTGAGTCCCTGAAGTATGTGAGTATCCACATTCTCCAGCAAAGGATTTAAACTGGCCCTTCTGTTGCACATCTCCTGATCCCAAGCCATCGTCTTTCAAAAAACTTGACTTAATGATGACAAATTTCTTCTTTCTTCCTTCCCCTCTTCCTCTCTCTCTCTCACCCCTCTCCCCCTTTTCTTGCTTTCATTGAAAGGAAGAGTTACAGAGAGCTCTTACATCTGCTGGTTCACTCTCCAAATGACCACAACAGCTGGGTGTGGGCCAGACTGAACCCAGGCACCTGGGACTCCATCTGGGTCTCCCCCACATGGAGGGCAGGGTCCCAAATATTTGAGCCATATTCTGTTTTCCCAGGTGCATTAGCAGAGAGCTGGATTGGAAGTGGAGCAGGCAGGACCCATTGTACACAGAGATTTAACCTGCTGGGCCACAATGCCAGCATAAAGTACAACTAGACTAGATTGTATTTGAGGAACTGCCTGCTGCAGTTGTTTCTCCTCAACCCTTTCCTAATTCGAATCAGTCCCTCCCTTGTGAGATCTCCAGGGCACCCCCACCCCACAAATGACCATATAACTACTCCCAGCTTTTCCAAACCTCCAGATGAAGTATAGGCAGGCAGTGTTTTTGTGTTGCCCACATGTATAAATACCCTCTTTTCAGTTGAGTTTCTGAAGAGGATAAATGCTTCCCCTCCTCCCTCAGTGCACTTGTCTGTCTCCCAGCCCCACAGTGCAGCAGGAATTGTAATATTCAGGGGACACGAGACCAGAACTGCCTGGCTCTAGACTGCTACACACGAAACAGAAGACTAGGAATACAGCGTGGGACTGAGAGCCCTTAGGAGGGATGAGGTGGAGTAGAGAGCTGGAATGCCAACCAGGGAAGAGACGTAATAATTCAGGGTGTGGGGAACCTCAGGCTGGCCACCTGTGAGAACCTCCTCATCTACATGGTTTGCAACAATCAGTGGACCACAAGTGTTACGAAAACAACCAGGTGAAACAGATGAAACAGAATGGACTCTGCATAAACAACTAGGAAGAACCAGGTGAAACAGATGAACTTTCGACCTGAGGCTATACGCGTCCTTTCATCTGATTGGACGATACCAGCATAAAGGGACATTGGGATCTGGGTGGGCTGGCGCGGCCGCGGTCCGGTGGCCGGGAGCCCAGCGTTGAGGTATCTTTCCCCTCCTAACAGGTTCCTGCGTTAGCCTCCGTGAGGTGGCCTCCAAGTTGGAGCCAGGAATAAAGCTGTGGTGGTGGAAGAAGCCCTCGCCTGAGCCTCTCAGGTCCGTC
Source organism: Lepus europaeus (assembly GCF_033115175.1). NCBI lineage: Eukaryota > Metazoa > Chordata > Mammalia > Lagomorpha > Leporidae > Lepus > Lepus europaeus. Next base: position 5,604,792 of record NW_026909276.1, read on the forward strand.
AGCGCCTTCCAAGTCGGAGGCTGGGACTAGGAGGAGTCAGCAGAGGTGCTGCGTGCTTCTCCCGGTTCGTCCTGCAGTCCCGATCCTGAGGAGAGTTGTTCAGACGTCAGACACCGGCATCTGCAGTCTCCATGGTAGGCTCTCCTGTGTGCATCCATCCTCCTTGTGTTCTGTTGTCACTGACTGTGCCGGTGTTTTATTTTTTGTCTACACTTTGTTGAAACGGGTTAGTCCCGTTAGTCGTGGAATCCTGGTCCGAGTCTGACCTCTATTTCCTTCTCTGACCCTCTTGGATACCCTTGTACATATTGACAGTCGTGTCTGGTGCTATAGTAGTTTTACTTGGATTTTAGTCATTTTATTGTCATTATCCTCCTTCATGTTGATCCTCAGTTTCATTTAAAGTTGCTGTGAAATTCTGTTTCGCAACCACAAGGTCCTCTGAGTTCTGATTTAGAGTTATTTTGAGTACTTAGATTGCCTTATATGTATTTGTTGTTAGCCTCTTTTTTTTTTTTTTTTTTGCATTTGTGACTCTAGACAGGACCCAAAGAAGAAACGACCATCTCTTCTCTGGGTTTTATGGAGACTTACTTTCCCCTTCTGTGTTAGCCTCTTAAAGCACTCTGTCAGCTCTAAAAGGGCACAGGAAAGGGTGAGCCTCTTACTTTCTAACATGTGGCTTTTCTCTTCACTTTGTCATTTATCTTGTGGTATAAATATTTTTTAATTTCCTATAATCCCAGTAATCTGTGTTTCTTTTAATGCCTGGCTTTTGGCACCACATCCAATAAATCATTTTCTGGACTGATGTCTTAGGGCTTTTTCCTGTTCTGTTAGTGCTTTTGTAGTTTTAGATTTTATGTTTGAGCATGAAATCTATTTTTAGTTATTTCATATAAATATTTAGATGTATCCAATTTATTTTAAATGTGGATGGCACATTTTTTTCAGCAGTATTCATTGAAGAGACTACGCTTACTACATTTTATATTCTTGGGACCTTATTTGAAAATCAGTTAACTGTCAATTCTTCAGTTTATTTCTGGGCTTTCCATCCTATTCCAGGGGTCAGCGTTTCTGTTTTTGTGCCAGCACCATGGTGTAGCTTGTTAATATATCTAGCTTTGGTGTTTTTGCTCAAGATTGTTTTGGCAATTCTTAGTCTTTTCTGTTTCCACACAAATTTTAATTTTTTTTTCTGTTTCTGTGAAGAATGACATTAAAATTTTGATTGGGATTGCATGAAATATCTACACTGTTTTGTGTGAGTAGGAAGGACATTTTAACAGTATTATTTTTCTGATCTATGAACATGGACTAGCTTTCCATTGTTTCTACTGTCATCAGTTTCCTTTATCCGTATGTCACACTTTTGAGTATACAGATCATTCTCCTTATTGGTTAATTCAATCATAAGTAGTTTTATTTTATGATGTTTAAATGAGGCTTTTATTTTAACTTTCTTTTTTTAAAGATTTATTTATTTATTTGAAAGGCAGAGTTACAGAGAGGCAGAGGCAGAGAGAGAGAGAGAAGTCTTCCATCCACTGGTTCACTCCCCAAATGGCTGCGGTGCCAGAGCTGGGCTGATCTGAAGCCAGGAGCCAGGAGCTTCTTCCAGGTATCCCAAGCAGGTGCAGGGACCCAGGGACCTGTGCCATCTTCTACTGCTTCTCAGGCCATAGCAGAAAGATGGATCGGAAGTTGAGCAGCTGAGACTGGAACCACTGCCCACATGGGATGCTGGCACTGCAGTCAGCAGCTTTCCCCCTAAACCACAGTGTGGCCCCCCACAATGTATTTTTAATTACTGCTTTAAACTCTGTCATTTCCTTTTCCTGCTGGTTTTCTTATTTAGTGTTTTGCTAATTTGTTGAGCTATAACATTAGGTAATTAAATTGTTTATTTGATATCTTCTTTTTTGTTGTGGTGATATTGTACTATATTTTGCTACATCCTATGTTTTGTATGCTGTGTTTCCTTATTTTCTTCAAGGTATTTTTAGCTTCCCTCTTAACTTTTTGTTTGATCCTGTAGTTTTTTTTAGGGTTGTATATGGCTTAGTTCCTACATATTTGTAAATTTTCTATTTTGTCAAAAACTAGAGTCAATTTGTTGGGTCAACAACAGGAGCCACTGTGCACTTGCTCCTCATGTGGGATTTCTGTCCTTAATGTACTGTACATTTTGATTTAATGCTATAACTAGTACTCAAACAGTATGTTTCACTTTGTGTTTCTATGTGGGTGCAAACTGTTGAAATCTTTATACTAAATTGATCTTCTGTATATAAAGAGAATTGAAAATGAATCTTGATGTGAATGGAAGGGGAGAGGGAGCGGGAGAGGGGAGGGATGTGGGTGGGAGGGAAGTTATGGGAGGGGGAAGCCATTGTAATCCATAAGCTGTACACTGGAAATATATATTCATTAAATAAAAGTTAAAAAAAAAAGAAAAGAAAAAAAATAAAATCAAGGATGAAGCAAAAAAAAAAAAAAAAGAAAGAAAGAAATTTACTCTGGCATCAGTGAGCTTTTTGCTAGCCATTCTGGTTTTGTCAAGATTGGTGTCACATTGTTTAGGTTTAAGCTCCTATCCTAAAGCACAAATTTGTCTTTAGGCAGAAAAAAAAATTATACAAAAAGAAAAACTTTTACTGTCATCACCAAGCCCAATATTTTATCTAGATTTTCGTCTGTTATCTCCCAGAAATGTCATAGTTTTGCACTGTATACTTGTACCTATGATCCATTTTGAGTTAATTTTTTGTGAAAGGTATAAGGTTGGTGTTTTTTCACATGGATGTTCTATAGTTCCAGCATCATTTGTTGAAACAATTATCTGTCAAATGAATCATTAAGAATGTTATAATATTAATGAGCTCCTATTACTTTAAAATTTTCAGTATATTTGTGAAATTTTTCTGTTCTGTTATTGTTTCTAGTCATTGTCTATAGTCCCACTAAATTAGAATCCTTTTGTTTTTTAATTGTCAAAGTTCTTATTTGGTGAAGTATTAAGCCTTTTTGCTCTAATGTAAATTTATAGTATATTATCTCAAAAAAAATAAAGGGAGAAGGAAGGAAGGTGGGAAGGAGAGAGGGGAGGGAAGAAGAGAGAGATGGAGGGAATATCATTATGTTCTTAAAACTGTGTCTACAAAGCATATTGTATCTGTTAAAAACTAACTAGCAATTAAATGAATTTTAAAAACAAAAAAACAAAAAAAATTTCTATTTTGTCTATTAATTTCTATTTTCAGACCACTAGGGTGTGAAATTATACTTGATGTGAGTTTAATCTTAAATTTGTTATTACTTTTGTGGCTTAATGTATGACCACATATATTCTATGTGTACGTTGGATGCCTTTTGATTTTAGTGTATTGTTCTTAGAGAAAATATTTTTTTTTTAGATTTATCCCAAAAGTTACCTCTAGCAATGTCAGAAGTACCTGTCCTTGGGAGCTTCCAGTCTTATCATGAGGTCTTTGATTCTAATAAATCTTGCTTTTAAATCTCAAAAAAATTACTTTTCTATTTATTTATTTGGGAGGCAGAGCTACAGAGAGGGAGAGACAGAGAGAAAGGTCTTCCATCTGCTGGTCCACTCCCCAAATAGCTGCAACAGCCAGAGCTGAGTCAATCTGCAGCCCGGAGCCAGGAGCTTCTACCAGGTCATCCGCAGGGGTTCAGGGGCCCAAGCACTTGGGCCATCCTCCACTGCTTTCCCAGGCCCTAGCAGAGAGCTGGATCAGAAGAGGAGCAGCCAGGACTAGAACTGGCACCCACATGGGATGCCTGCACCATAGGTGGAGTCTTATCTCACTACACCATAACACCAGCCCCCAAAATGTTTTATATATGTCTGGTAGGACCATTGGTTCCTAATGCATAATGCAGTCCCAATGTTTTATTTTTTTAATCCAGATGATCTATTGTTGAAAATGGGGATTTGAAATCCCTGCCTTTATTGTGTGATAGTCTGTTTTCCTTTAGATTTCTTACCTGTATTCCTGTGTTTTAGAGAGAGATATTCTGAATTTAGGTGTGTGTATAATTTTATATCCACTTGATAAACTGATACTTTATCACTATACAGTGACCTTTGTCTCTGTTACAGCTTTGGCCTAAAGTCTGATTCAGTTGATCTAACTTATAGTTAGCTCTGATTGTTGCTTTTCATTTACATTGATTATCTCTTTCCATCCCTTCACTTCCAATCTTAATTGTCCTTTAAAGTAAAGCGGTTCACTTGGCTAATCCTACGCCTGTGCGCTGGCACCCCGGATTCTAGTCCCATTTGGGGTGCTGGATTCTGTCCTGGTTGTTCCTCTTCCAGTCCAGCTCTCTGCTGTGGCCCAGGAGGGCAGTGGAGGATGGCCCACATTCTTGGGCCCTGCACCCACATGGGAGACCAGGAGGAAGCATCTGGCTCCTGGCTTTGAATCAGCGCAGCCCACAAGCTGTAGCATCCATTTAGGGGGTGAACCAACGAAAAGAAGACCTTTCCCTCAGTCTCCCTCTAACTCTGCCCGTCAAAAAAAAAAATTAAAAAATTAAAGTAATGAGTCTCCTGTATCCTCTATATAGTTATATCTTTATTTTTTGTTTTATTATCCATCCATTGTTTGCCTTTTATTTAAAGAGTTCATTTACATTCAAAATAATTATTAAGAGGTGAGGAATTATTACTATTTTATTGATATTATTGTTCTATAAATTCATCTTTTTTTCATCTCTAGCCTATATCCTTTGTGACTTGATGACTTTCTATAGTGATATACTTTGAATCTTTTAAAAATCTTTTTGTTTTCTCTGAGGGTATTTCAAGAAGTTAATGAAATTAGAATTAAAATATGTTTATTTTGGTGAAAAATATTTTGAAATTTTTGCATAGCATTTTGAAATTACACATTTTCCTGAACTTTTTTTTATTTAACTTTTATTTAATGAATATAAATTTCCAAAGTACAGCTTGTGGGTTACAATGGCTTCCCCCTCCCAAAACTACCCTCCCACCCACAACCCTCCCCTTTCCTGCTCCCTCTCCCCTTCCAATCACATCAAGATTCATTTTCAATTCTCTTTATATACAGAAGATAAGTTTAGTATATATTAGGTAACGATTTCAACAGTTTGCCCCCATATAGCAACACAAAGTGAAAAAAAAATACTGTTGGAGTACTAGTTATAGCATTAAATAACAGTGTACGGCACATTAAAGACAGAGATCCTACATAATATTTTTTTAAATTAATTTTCTATGCCATTTCCAATTTAACACCAGGTGTTTTTTTTTTTTTTTCATTTCCAATTATCTTTATATACAGAAGATCGATGCAGTATATAATTAGTAAAGATCTCATCAGTTTGTACCCACGCAGAACCACAAAGTGTAAAAATACTGTTTCAGTACTAGTTATAGCATCACTGCACATTGGACAACACATTAAGGACAGATCTCACATGGGATGTAAGTACACAGTGACTTCTGTTGCTGACTTAACAATTTGACACTCCTGTTCATGGCGTCAGTAGTTTGCCTAGTGGTTTCCCTAATTCTTCTATTAAAAAAAAGAGCACTCATAGCTGCTACTTTAAGTTGAGAGCCTTAATTCTGATATCATTCACAGACTATCCTTTTACTCCCCCTCCTACATTTTATGTTGGAATGTCACATTTTCACCTTATACTTTGTATCATTTAGGAAATATTGCAGCTATAGTATTTTATTTATTTAAGAAGTAGAGAGATAGATGGAGAGAGGTAGAGACAGAGAAAAAGGTCTTCTGTGTGCTGGTTCACTCCCAAAATGGCCACAACAGCTGGAGCTGGGGCGATCTGAAGCCAGGAGCCAGGAGTTTCTTCCAGGTATCTCATGCAGATGCAGGGGCCCAGGCACTTCAGCCATTTTCTACTGCCTTCCCAGGCCATAGCAGAGAGCTGGATTGGAAGCAGATCAGCTAAGACATGAACCCGAGACAAGAACTGGTGTCGACATGGGATGTCAGGGCCACAGATGGAGGCTTAGCACACTGTGCCATAGCTTCAGCCCCTGTAGAGTGTCTTTTAACCTTTTACTAGTGATACAATTTATCAGTCCTCCATCATTACAATATTAGTGGTTTGAATCTGATACTGTATACACACTGGCTAATGAGCTTTGTATTTTCACATGATTTCTTTTTATTTATTTTTATTTTGAAAGGTAGAGTTATAGACAGTAAGAGACAGAAAAAAAGGTCTTCCTTCTGTTGGTTCACTCCCCAATTGGCCACTATGGCCAGCGCAGCACCGATCTGAAGCCAGGAGCCAGGTGCTTTTCCTGGTCTCCCATGTGGGTGCAGGGGCCCAAGCACTTGGGCCATCCTCCACTGCCCTCCTGGGCCACAGCAGAGAGCTGGACCGGAAGAGGAGCAATCAGGACTAGAATGCGATGCCCATATGGGAAGCCAGCACCGCAGGTGAGGATTAGCCAAATGTGCCATGATGCCGGCCCCTCACATTGATTTCTTTATACTGGTTAGTATCCTCTTCCTTTCCCTTGAAGAATTTCCTTTAGCAGTTTTTCCAGTGAATGGTGATAAACACCTTTATCATTTTTTTTAACTTTTATTTAATGAATATAAATTTCCAGTATACAGCTTATGGATTACAATGGCTTCCCCTTCCCATAATTTCCCTCCCACCCGCAACCCTCCCCTCTCCCGCTCCCTCTCCCTTTCCATTCACATCAAGATTCATTTTCAATTCTATTTATATACAGAAGATCAATTTAGTATAAAGATTTCAACAGTTTGCACCCACATAGAAACACAAAGTGAAACATACTGTTTGAGTACTAGTTATAGCATTAAATCAAAATGTACAGTACATTAAGGACAGAGATCCCACATGAGGAGCAAGTGCACAGTGGCTCCTGTTGTTGACCCAACAAATTGACACTCTAGTTTATGGCGCCAGTAACCACCCTAGGCTGTCGTCATGAGTTGCCAAGGCTATGGAAGCCTTCCAAGTTTGCCAACTCTGATCATATTTAGACAAGGTCATAAAAGACAGGTTGAGGATAGTAACCAATGATCCTAAGAGTGGCCTTAACCAGGTCTGAACAATTATACAGCATTAAGTGGGGAAGAGGACCATCTGTACACACAGGTTGGGAGTAGAGCCATTGGTGGTAGAGTAGAGGTTATGATTACAAAGGAATGAGGCCCAAGTGCCCTAGACAAGGTCTAGAACAAAGGACAGAGTCATTATTAGAGGAGCTAAGAAAGGTGCTGTCTAAGCTACAAGTAATTTTTCTGATTGAGAGGCAAATAGAACCTGATAGAAGGGGCTTGATAATAATCTGTTGGGCTTTAGGCCTTGTAAGTTAAGAGGCCCAGACCTATCTATCTCTTCACATGGGGTATATCCTAAGGGAGGTGTGAACCTCCTAGGGGAAGGCACTCTGTTGACTTTCATTACTTGGCTGGCCTGGGAGGAGAGCTGGCCAGGTAAAGGCAGGGGGCATCTCTAACAAGAAATGTACAGTTCTGCCTGCAATGTTGCTGACCCTACTTGGCTGTCCCCTCAACTGCAGTGGTCACTTTGGAAGTTGGGCTGAGTGAGGGGCTTTTCAGCTTGGAGCCAATAAGATCTGTGGCTCTGACCTGGGCATCCTTCGATTCCAGGGCAGGTCCATTTCCAGTGATCCAACTCTTGGCAGAGCTGCCAGGGCTCTTCACAAGCTGACTTCTGCTGAAGCCCAGGCTTACCACATTGAAAGCCACTGCAGTGGACTGGCCTGTTGGGTCTCCTTGAGGGCAGATCACTGTACAGATCAGCCATTAATAGGCCTGCCACCCATTGCTTCTGATGCCTAGCTTTCTTTTCCTCCTGGTTTGTGTTAAAGCAGACCAGAGGATGCAAGTCAAGGGAGTGCCCATGTCCCATCTCTAATCTTTGGTGGCCTGAACTACAAGTCTATAGTCACAGGCATGTTCTGTAGTAGTTTTTCTAAGGTAGACAATGCCCATGAGGAAAATTATATTCTCACTTTAAAACTTTCTTTCCCTTTGGTCTGAAAGGGAGGTTTTTTTTTTTTTTCTACTTACTGTATACTTCGCTGATGGCGATGTGAATCTAGCTATGAGATTATTAGTTAAGTTCTTATTTTGGCTATGCTATTACAGAAAAATGTTAGCCATCTCTTATAAGGTCTAAAGATTAAATTGTGATCTTTAGACCTTTATCATTTTTTGTTTGAATAAAGTTTCTTTATTTTCCAGTTTTGAAATACAGAATCACTGAAAATAATACATTGATTCACATTTTCTTGTTTACTTCTTTTAGGACTTTGAATAAACCATACCACTCCCTCTGGACTGCAAAGTTTGTGCTGAAAAATATATTAACAGTCTTATTACAGTTCCGTTGTACACAGTGAGTTGTCTTTCCAACACTACTCTCCAAATTATCTCTTTCTTTAAGTGAAGAGCCAATTTTTCAAACCTTCCTTTTAATGTAAAATGTAAAAATGTGCATTTCCTTCCCTGACCCTCTATCCTCCACCCTCCTTTCTTTACTCTTAACCCAAAATGTACCCATTTCCTTTCTTCAAAAGTTTCAGAGCAGGAATCTTGCATCTCTTGTGCTCGTGTCACAGCCCTATGCTCCTGCCCCAGGCCCTGACTTGCTCTGACACACAGCAGCAGCAGCAGGGATGGTGCTGTGCCTCTTGTCCACTGGATCTGCTGAAAGTTACTCCCTGTCTGAAATTTTCCTGGGTAAGGTACCCTGCACTGGTTTATTCATGCTGGATTCATCCCAAGGGTTAGGGAGGTGGGGGGTGATATTGAGGCCTGAGTTTCTGAGGGATCCTTGCTTCTTCAGGGCAGTCTCTTCCTAAGGAGACATGTCTGGGGCAGGGCAGGGAGGCAGGAAGCACAATAGGAAAGGGGTAAATGGAATGTTTGAAAAAGGTGTTGAAAGTACACCAGCAGTTTGGGGGAGTTTCATACAGATATACTTGCTGGCCAAGGATGGTAACTGCCCTTTGGAGAGCTCAGATACATGCATGGGACAGGACTAGGATATCCTTGGTGACCCTGGTATTCTAGCATTCATGCTATTCAGTCACACCCTGGCATTGAATACAGGGATCAACATCCCAGTATCATGTCTCTAGAAGGAAGAATCTCAGTGTTTAACAGCCTTCTCTCCAAAACCTACACATATCCTCTCCAGGGTGAGTCTTCGTCACAATCTTTCTTGTGTTGTGGTCCTCCTTTTCTCCTGGGCATTCCCCTTTTGTTCTCCCTCCTCTTGGTGAAAAGTGACTTTCACCTGTGTCCTTCCCATGACTGTCATTAAGATGGTTATTGTACAAGGCTAAGTCAGAGACTCTTTGTGTGCTCAGTTGTATAGACATGTAGATGGCACCTGACTCTTAATGAATAGAGCTCCCCTCCACATGCCAAGGCTGCTGTGGCAGTGTTGGTATGGGTTAAACAGAACCCTCCAGCTTGCATCTCCTGTTCCCAGCCCTTAAACCATTGTCACTTTTCTGTGTTTTTACATTTCCATCAGACCCTAGAACTTTTGTTTTCATTTTGAAAGGGAAATGAGTTTATTGAGAAGGCTGAGGACACAGGTATCACATAACAGTTTAGCTCAGTTGCTCTATACTTTCAGGTGCAATGGAGAAGTCATTTGGGACATAGACTCCTAGGAGTACTCTCTCATCTGGCCTTGTACTAGGCATGCACTTTGTCATCTCTTTCCCTTACATGTCTGTTCCCCCTTAATCTGTCCTCAAAGCCTATGGCAACTTCATTAGGGTGCATGATGTGTTAGAGTAAATGTCCCTTTGTCTATAGCACAGTCTTTAGCACAGGAATGCCCCTGGCCAGAATGTCCTCACTGTAGGCATATTACAGCCTTATTGGCGAGAATGCACATGTTCTTGTTAGAATGTGACAAAAAGTAGACATGCTCAGACATCAGGTAACAGCACTGGAAACAGCAATCTAAAGTCACTTGAAGTCATACTTAGTGGTCCATCCTGTTTTACCTGCTCTTAAGTGGAGTCACTTCAAAAAGACCCACATATCTCCTACCACTTATCTCCCAGATACTTTTGAGGTCTCAGAATGAAGAGATGTATTCTTCAGGTTTTCATTGTTGTTGCTAGGGCTTGAGACACAGCACCCCTAAAATGATAGTAGGAAACCAGAATACACTGCCCCAACATTCACTGCTCTTCAATATTATGTGCTGATTATTCTGGGAAACTGTAAGCACCAAGAAACTGTGCAGTGTGCTTTGTTAATAAAAGTTTACATCTATAAAAATATTAGAATTATTATCCTATTATTCTAGTAGTAGACTAGTATTAGTAGTATTCTAACAAACATTTCAGGAAGAAGGGGCTCTGGACAAGCATTACTACCAAAGAGGGTTTTTATCTATTTTGAGCCTTTAGCTGCTGACACATTAGATTGTGAGTCAGTTCTATGTCCTTTCCAATCAGATTACATTAGAATTACATACTTCAGTGCAGTAAGAGATTCCTTTTATATATTGCTCACAGATGCTACATTCTTTTTTATAATATATGTTATAAAAAAAGGCAGGCTATACTTGTATATGTGGACTAAACATATGGAAATATTACCCACAAAATGTGGCTCTTATAGTCTGCAGCTTTGTAATGTAGAATTTTAAGGAGCTCCTGTATGGCAAAGACTTTAGCTTGGGAAGTTTAGTGTAAGACTCAAATTCTGTGCTTAGCTTCTTGGAGGAGGCCTACTATGGGCCTGTGTTTCAAAAGACAAAGTCTATCATGCAGAATTCAATGGATGTGCTTTGAATTAGCCTCCAGCACTTCACTTTAGCCATGGACACACTCATTGCGTTTCCTTTAGAAAGAAGGAAGGTAAATATCAAGAGTTTACTGCTTGCAAAGCTTTGTCTTACCCTATTAGTGTTTGTGGTGAACTTCTGGTGATTTATGAAGTGATTCTGTGAAAGTTCTATGAGTATTTATAGGGAATAAGTCTTGTAGGTTTATATGTACACATACACACAATCAGAACATTCCTTTAGCTCTTTTTCTCAAGACTCAAGACTACTATGGTAAAGTGATCTGATTATGGACTTAGTGAATAAATGTAACTCATTGTTATTGGATGCTGTTTTGATGTCATAGCCATGCTTTTCCATTAATTTTAATTTCCCCACTATACTGTGCTTTTCAAGAGGTCTGTTCGCTTAAGAATAAGCCTAATGACTGAAAGGATATACTGGATTTGGGACTCGATCAAGACAGCACTGTGATCATCTCAGAGTGGGAGGCAGCTACATATAGCCTGTGAGCAGTGCATGATGAGAAAGATGTGGAGGCACCCTTTGGTCAGCTCCTTGTATGCATGTCATTGTCTGCTACTTTAGATCCACTCATGTGTGAGCTCTGCTGAGAGGGAAATACTCTGTAGTCAACTGGAACTCATTCAGCCAAAACCTTGATTTTTGCATCCCTACTACCTATTGACTGGACTTCTATGTGCATATTTTGAGCTTAACTATACCTCTATTATCTCATTCAGATAGTAAGAACTAGATAAAGAGAGTACAGATTATGATCAATGATCACTGTTAGTAAGCAGCCAAAATATGATTTAAATTAGGATCTGGGGCAGGCATTTGGCCTGGTGGTTAAGATGGTACCTGAGACACCTAAATCCCATGTTAGAGTGTCTAAGTTTGAGTCTTAGTTCTCTCCAAATTCCAGCTTTCTGCTGATGCACACCTATCATTGATTTCTCACTGCCCCATTTGGAGACCCGAATTGAGTTCATGGCTCCCAGATACAGCCTGGCCCATCCCTGGCCATTATAGTCATTTGAAGAGTGAACCACCCAATGGGACTCCCTCCCTCTCTCTATCTGAAGCTCTCTGTCCCTCAAGTAGATTAATTAATATAATTTTAAAAATACAAACATTAAGGTCTGCTTAGCTTTCTAAAAAATATTTATTTATTTGTAAGTCAGAGTTATACAAAGAGAAGGGGAGACAGAGATTGTCTATCCACTGGTTCACTTAGCACATGATTGCAATGGCTAGAGCTGGGCCAGACCAAAGCTGTCGGAGGCCACCCGACAAACCACACAGAGACGCAGCACTCAGTCAATTCATCACCACATTTATTGCCTCATCGTGTTCCAGGCCAAGGTAGGGGGCCCAGTGATGAGGATCTGGAGGCCATCTCCCTGGGGAAACTTTTCAACCTCCAGCCCCGAGCACACAGAAAGACAAGGATATATACCCCAGGCCCCATACAGATAACATTCATTGTGTGCAATCATGCATAGCACAGGAACAAAACAAGTTTACAAGGTAGCAAAGATCAGGGTACAAGCTCTGCTGATAGAGCAAAGAACATCATAAACCTTCATCAGAAGTCACATCCTGCCTGCAGGAATGTGGGACAAAGAGTCTTGTGCCTTCAGAACAATAAGCACAGGAAACATGATTAGATAAGGGACAGCCTCAGCCTGCTGTATCTTATGTCGGGCCAGGGCCACTAGCCCTGACACAAAGCATGGAGCCAGGAGCTTCTTTCAGGTTTCTCATGTGGATGCTGGAGGCCAAGCACTTGGGTTGTCCTCTACTGCATTCTGAGGTACATTAGCAGGGAGCTGGATCACAAGTGGGGCAGGTGGCAGCTAAACCTGCTGTGCAACAATGCCAGCCCTGATCTGTTTAATATTTAAACTTGAGTTGTTTGGGGGCCATAGGTAAGCCTTAAAAGCAAAAGTGTTAATTTAAAAAAGCTGTGGATGTATTTGAAAAGCTGGAAATTAGAAGACTAAGCACATTGATCTGTATAAGATCTGCAGCTGCGAAGGATGATAGGCTGAGTGAACAATCAACTTCTCTTGACTCTTGTTAAAATTTTGAGCTGGTGGCCGGTGCTGCAGCTCAATAGGCTAATCCTCCACCGGTGGTGCCAGCACCCTGGTTTATAGTCCCGGAGACCAGGAGAAACACCTGGCTCCTGGCTATGGATCAGTGTGGTGCACCAGCTGCAGCAGCCACTGGGGGGTGAACCAACGGAAAAAGGAAGACCTTTCTCTGTCTCTCTCTCTCACTGTCTATTCTGCCTGTCAAAAAAATTTTTTTTTGAGCTGGAAGGTACTTACAGACAATTGACACCTTTTTTTTTTTAAATTTGAGACAGAGAGATAAGAGAAACAGAAACACAGAAGTCTCCCTCCTTCCAACCCAACTTACATATAAATTTCTGCAGTGCACAGGCCAAGGACTGAAAACACAGTCCTTCTCTTCCATGTAAGTGGCAGAGACAGAATTAAATGAGCCCTAACTTGGTGTCTCCTGGGGTGCGCATTAGCAGGAAGCTGGAGGTGGGAGCCAAGACAGTATATGAACTCAGGTAACCTAACATGGGACAAGGACATCTTAAACCTATATCTTAATCACTAGGGCAATCACTAGATCAAATGCTCCAACTAGATCCTCGATCTCAGGAGGCCAGAAGTGTCATGGTTTATATTCTTATGACAATGAGGACAATCAGGATGCAGGGAACTGTAAAATCCAAAAATAACAAGGATGATCTCTGTAAATCCTGTACCAGAGAGAACACTCTTCAGGGTGGTATGAGTGCCATTTATAACAAAATGTAGCTGAATTTGCCAACATTGTGTACTCTTTTTTAAAATTAATTAATTTTTTGACAGGCAGAGTTAAACAGTGAGAGAGAGAGAGAGACAGAGAAAGGTCTTCCTTCCATTGGTTCAACCCCCAAATGGCCACTATGACCGGTGCACTGCACCGATCCAAAGCCAGGAGCCAGGTGCTTCCTCCTGGTCTCCCATGCAGGTGCAGGGCCCAAACACTTGTGCCATCCTCCACTGCCTTCCCAGGCCACAGCAAAGAGGTGGACTAGAAGAGGAGCAACCGGGACAAGAACCCGGGGTGCTGGTGCTGCAGGCAGAGGACTAGCCAAGTGAGCTGTGGCATTGGCCAACATTGTGTACTCTTAAAATGGCTTCACAAATTTATTTATTTATTTATTTATTTTTGACAGAGTGGATAGTGAGAGAGAGACAGAGAGAAAGGTCTTCCTTTTTGCCGTTGGTTCACCCTCCAGTGGCAGCTGTGGCTGGTGCATCGTGCTGATCCAAAGCCAGGAGCCAAGTGCTTCTCCTGGTCTCCCATGTGGGTGCAGGGCCCAAGCACTTGGGCCATCCTCCACTGCCTTCCCGGGCCATAGCACAGAGCTGGCCTGGAAGAGGGACAACTGGGATAGAATCTAGCACCCTGAATGGGACTAGAACCCGGTGTGCCGGCGCCGCAAGGCAGAGGATTAGCCTGTTAAACCACGGCGCTGGCCGGCTTCACAAATTTAAATAGATTTTTCTGTAAAATAAATATCAATTAATTAGTCTTATTTAAATGCTGCAGTTTATATAATCTTCATAATACACTTTATATAATCTTCATGATACTCTGTTTAAAATATATGATGATGATATCATCTTATATATTTCTATACTGTAGAAAATGTAGATATTTGTTATAGATAACACATTTCAGAATGTATTTTGGCCTTGTGTAAGGAAATACTGTTTAACCTGAAGGTGTTATAGTTTAAGTAGTTTATTTTTTGAAAGATTTTATTTACTTTTTTAAGAGGTAGAGATACAGAGATAGAGGGAGAGAGAGAAAGGTTTTTCATCTGCTGGTTCACTCCTCGAATGATCACAATGGCTGGGGCTGGGTTGATCTGAAGCCAGGAGCCAGGAGCTTCTCTTCCAGGTTTCCCACATGGATGCAGGGGCCCAAGCACTTGGGACATCTTCCACTGCTTTTCCAGGCCATAAGCAGAGAGCTGGATAAGAAGTAGAGCAGAGCCGGTGCCGTGGCTCACTAGGCTAATCCTCTGCCTTGTGGCACCGGCACACCAGGTTCTAGTCCCGGTCAGGGCGCCAGATTCTGTCCCGGTTGCCCCTCTTCCAGGCCAGCTCTCTACTGTGGCCTGGGAGTGCAGTGGAGGATGCCCCAAGTGCTTGGGCCCTGCACCCCATGGGAGACCAGGATAACCACCTGGCTCCTGCCATCGAATCAGCGTGGTGCGCCGGCCGCAGCGTGCCTACCGCAGCAGCCATTGGAGTGTGAACCAATGGCAAAGGAAGACCTTTCTCTCTGTTTCTCTCTCTCACTGTCCACTCTGCCTGTCAAAAAAATAAATAAATAAAAAATTTAAAAAAAAAAGTAGAGCAGCCAGATATGAACCAGCACCCATATGAGATGCCAGTGCCACAGGTGGAGGCTTAGCCTACAATACTACAGTGTCAGCCCCTCAAAGTAGTTTATATAAGAAGTTTGGTTGTCTTCATAATTCTACTTAGTGAGAATATATATACTTAGTGTGTATATATATTTTACATCTTTTGCTTTTAGCTGCTTAACTTTTAAAGCCCTCTAGTTGGTTTGTGGAAGAATTAAGCAGTTCTGTTCAGTCACCACTGCTCCCTGGGCTGTTGGGTGGTTTTCATCTCTTTTGGTCTCAGCAAGTGGAAAGAACCAAAACACTCCTCCCTCTGTAACTCTGGAGGCCTCTTAGTCAAAGTCAGTTTCTCCCAATGGGAAGCTTCTGGTCAGTTCTGCTCTTGCCCATATTATCCAATAGCTCAGTGATCCTGCTAAAGTGCTTTGTTGTGGGACATTCTCTTTGACATTTCCCTCTCTGTATTAAAAATGACAAGGCAATGAATGCCTTACATATTACTCATTTACAAAGAGACCTGAGGTGTATAAGGCAGGGGATCTTGATATCAGGAAGTCAGATAGGCTCGTTTACAAAATAAGGATTGATGTAAATATTGAGGTTTATTGGATTTCTAAAAAAAGATAATTTATTTGAAAGTCAGTTACAGAGAAAGAGGGAGAGACACAGAGATCTTCTATATGCTGGTTGACTCCCTAGATGGGTGCAACAGCCAGTGGTGAGTCAGGCTGAAGCCAGGAGCAAGGAGCTTATATTGTGTCTTCCATGTGGGTGGAAGGGGCTGAAACACCTGGGCATCTTCTGCTTTTCCTAGGTAATTAATAGAGAGCTGCATCAGAAGTGAAAAAGCTGGGGCATGAACTGGCACCCATAAGTGATGCTGGCATAGCAGGCAGTGATGCTACTTGCTACCCCACAACACCAGACCCCAAAATACTGATTTTTGATAGAGATTCTTTTGGATATTTTATTCCCTGTCTTCCCCCACCCTTTATTCTCTTACACATATGTTTCAGGTAGATTATGTTTAGAAGATAATCCTACTATGATTTATTTCTAGTAAGGATTGTTTATCAGGATTAATAAATTTTAATGGTTTTAAGAAATTTTTTTCCATTTATTAAATTTTTATTTAATGAATATAAATTTCCAAAGTACAGCTTATGGGTTACAATGGCTTCCCCCTCCCATAACTTCCCTCGCACCCGCAACCCTCCCCTTTCCCACTCCCTCTCCCCTTCCGTTCACATCAAGATTCATTTTCAATTCTCTTTATATACAGAAGATCAGTTTAGTATATATTAGGTAAAGATTTCAACAGTTTGCCCCATATAGCAACACAAAGTGAAAAAACTACCGTTGGAGTACTAGTTATAGCATTAAATAAGAGTGTACAGCACGTTAAAGGCAGAGATCCTACATAATATTTTTTTAAAATTAATTAATTTTCTATGCCATTTCCAATTTAACGCCAGGTTGTTTTTTTCATTTCCAATTATCTTTATATACAGAAGATCAATTCAGTATATAATTAGTAAAGACCTCATCAGTTTGTACCCACACAATTACATGCAACTGAAAGACCACATTATAAAGAAATTGGGTACTATTTTAATTCTAAGAATTAATAAAGTAACCTAATATGCAGTGATGAAGTTAAGAATCCAGCAAAGAGAGAGGCAGCAAGATGGCGGAATAGGCAGGAAGCACACTTAGTCCGGGGGGAGAGAAAGTTTAATATAAGTGGAGATACTGCAGGGTCAAGGAAGAGTAGGGGATGAAACAGCAGAGGAAACTCTTCCGGAACTAGTGATTCACAGTGGACCTGCGTGGAGAGCGTGGGAGCCCAAGTTCGGGACACCAGCGGCAGACTCAACGCACCAGCGCTGGAACGCGAGGTGAGCCGAACCTCCATAGCCCGAGATACCAGCAGGCAAGCGGAAAGAGGAGGCTAGAGGGAACGAGGCTTGAAACTCCACGGGGAAAAGTTCACCAGGCTAACTAGAAGAGAGAGAAAAAAAAATAAAAAAAGTGACTTATACGGACACAAGTTTCTCTCTCTCCGCTCACCTCTCACAGGCGAGCAAGACAGAGCAGGCGCCATTTTGGACATACGTCATA
Source organism: Lepus europaeus (assembly GCF_033115175.1). Lineage (NCBI taxonomy): Eukaryota > Metazoa > Chordata > Mammalia > Lagomorpha > Leporidae > Lepus > Lepus europaeus. Next base: position 5,622,214 of record NW_026909276.1, read on the forward strand.
AGCAGGGCGACCTCAGGTCTGCACCAGCCCTGAGCCTAGCAGAAAAACCTGACTCTGGGGGGAGGGGTGAAATAACAGGAGATTAGCATCTAACTTGGCAACCCAGTGGGAGACTGCAGGAGAATTGGAGCCCACACTGAGGACAGCAGAGATTCCCTGTGTGGTCCTTGGGAAAGAGCTTCTGATCTCTGGCTCCTGTGGGTATATCATTTGCCTGCTAACTACCTCCAATTACATTCAGCTGTGCGGAATTACTTCCCTTTTAAATCAAAAAAAGAAAGAGAGATTTACCACACCTAACCTGGGAGTGTCATCCTTGACACACCCTCAACCCTGAGGAACCAAACACAGCTCTCAGTCCACACTCATCTCAAGCCTCTAAGGCTCCACTGAAAGCAGACAGTCCACTTAATATAGAGCCATAGTGTAACAAGAAAAAACACCACAGTGAAGAAACCAATTATCTCCAACATGCCAAACAACAAACGCAAAAACCAAGCTAACAAGAACAAGGAAGAAACTATGATGCCCCCAAATGAAAAAGACACCCCAATTCAAGATTATGAAGATGATGAGATCAAAGAAATGCAAGAAGCGGATCTCAAAAAATTGATAAGAACATTAAGAAGTTCTCAAAAACAAATTCTTGAACTACAGAAATCCTTAATGGACAAGATAGAAAATCTCTCTCGTGAAAGTGAAATATTAAGGAGGAATCAAAATGAAATGAAACAACTAGTGGAACAAGAAACTCTGATAGTGACTAGAAATCATAATGAAATGAAGAGTTCAATAGATCAAATGACAAACACATTAGAGAGCCTTAAAAACAGAATGGGCGAAGCAGAAGAGAGAATATCAGACTTAGAAGACAGAGAACAGGAAAGGAAACAGGCAAACCAAAGAAAAGAAGAAGAAATTAGAAATCTAAAAAATATTGTCGGGAATCTACAGGATACTATTAAAAAACCCAACATTCGGGTTCTAGGAGTTCCTGAAGGCATGGAGAGGGAGAAAGGATTAGAAGGCATTTTCAGTGACATACTAGCAGAAAATTTCCCAGGTTTGGAGAAGGACAGAGGCATCTTAGTACAGGAAGCTTATAGAACCCCTAATAAACATGACCAAAAGAGATCCTCACCACGACATGTTGTAATCAAACTCACCACAGTGAAACATAAAGAAAAGATCCTAAAAGGTGCAAGAGAGAAACGTCAGATCACTCTTAGAGGATCTCCAATTAGACTCACAGCAGACTTCTCATCAGAAACCCTACAAGCTAGAAGGGAATGGCGAGACATAGCCCAGGTACTAAGAGAGAAAAACTGCCAGCCCAGAATACTATATCCTGCAAAGCTCTCATTTGTGAATGAAGGTGAAATTAAGACTTTTCATAGCAAACAGAAACTGAAAGAATTTGTTGCCACTCATCCTGCCCTGCAAAAGATGCTGAAAGATGTCTTACACACAGAAACACAGAAACATGGTCACCAATATGAAAGAAGGTAAAGGAAGGAAACCTCACAGCAAAAGATCACAGGAAGCTCAATTTCTCTTTGATGGTTAACTGAGGTTACTAAAAAGAAAAAGCAATTCAAATCAATTGGCAATCTACAAAAAGAGTTAAAGATTTTAAAAGCTATTATTAAAATTGATATATTGGTCTATTATGCTATATTATATGTGTGTACATATTGTATGTCCACATGGGGAAATTTTATTAAGAGTTTTATTTTAAATGGCTTATAGATAAGATTGTCCATAAATTTAAGCTGCTAAAATCAATCAAAGATACATTTTAATTTGTGGGACCTGAATCTGTGTATCATATGTTTTACACTTGTTGGTAGAAAGAAACTAAAAACATTTTAGATGGTTGTGCTTAAGTTTACTGGCTAAACAAACTACACCATGTTAGATATTTAAGAGGTGTTTTCAAATACATGATTCTTAAAATTTATAGAAGGCATTGGACCTTCTGGTAAATGTTTTCTTAAGTTGTTATCTAATGGTTGAAACGGTTTGCTAAGTATTCATGTGATATTGCTATTGTCAGCAAGCGATCTAGGACTTGCTCCCTCATTTCTCTATTCTAAGCCCAACTTGTTCTTTCATTTCTCTATTCTCTTCAAGGTAGGAAACTAATTCTATTATGAAGGAATCTGTAGGATGCACAATTTAATCTTTAGACCTTATAAAAGAGATGGCTAACATTTTTCTGCAATAGCATAGCCAAAATAAGAACTCAAATAATAATCTCATAGCTAGATTCACTTCGCCATCAGCGAAGTATACAGTAAGTAGAAAAAACCTCCCTTTCAGACCAAAGGGAAAGAAAGTTTTAAAGTGAGAATATAATTTTCCCCATGGGCATTGTCTACCTTAGAAAAACTACTACATGGCCGGCGCCGTGGCTCAACAGGCTAATCCTCCGCCTTGCGGCGCCGGCACACCGGGTTCTAGTCCCGGTCGGGGCACCGATCCTGTCCCGGTTGCCCCTCTTCCAGGCCAGCTCTCTGCTGTGGCTAGGGAGTGCAGTGGAGGATGGCCCAAGTCCTTGGGTCCTGCACCCCATGGGAGACCAGGAGAAGCACCTGGCTCCTGCCATCGGAACAGCGCGGTGCGCCGGCCGCAGCGCGCTACCGCGGCGGCCATTGGAGGGTGAACCAACGGCAAAAGGAAGACCTTTCTCTCTGTCTCTCTCTCTCACTGTCCACTCTGCCTGTCAAAAAAAAAAAAAGAAAAAAAAAATAGAAAAAAAAAAAAAGAAAAACTACTACAGAACATGCCTGTGACTATAGACTTGTAGTTCAGGCCACCGAAGATTAGAGACGGGAAACGGGCACTCCCTTGACTTGCATCCTCTGGTCTGCTTTAACACAAACCAGGAGGAAAAGAAAGCTAGGCATCAGAAGCAATGGGTGGCAGGCCTATTAATGGCTGATCTGTACAGTGATCTGCCCTTAAGGAGACCCAACAGGCCAGTCCACTGCAGTGGCTTTCAATGTGGTAAGCCTGGGCTTCAGCAGAAGTCAGCTTGTGAAGAGCCCTGGCAGCTCTGCCAAGAGTTGGATCACTGGAAATGGACCTGCCCTGGAGTCGAAGGATGCCCAGGTCAGAGCCACAGATCTTATTGGCTCTAAGCTGAAAAGCCCTTCACTCAGCCCAACTTCCAAAGGGACCACTGCAGCTGAGGGTATGGTCAAGTAGGGTCAGCAACATTGCAGGCAGAACTGTACATTTCTTGTTAGAGATGCCACCTGCCTTTACCTGGCCAGCTCTCCTCCCAGGCCAGCCAAGTAATGAAAGTCAACAGAGTGCCTTCCCCTAGGAGGTTCACACCTCCCTTAGGATATACCCCATGTGAAGAGATAGATAGGTCTGGGCCTCTGAATTTACAAGACCTAAAGCTCACCAGATTATTATCAAGCCCCTTCTTTGCCTCTCAATCAGAAAACTTAATTGTAGGTTAGACAGCACCTTTCTTAGCTCCTCTAATAATGACTCTGTCCTTTGTTCTAGGCCCTGTCTAGTGCACTTGGGCCTCATTCCTTTGTAATCATAACCTCTACTCTACCACCAATGGCTCTACTCCCAACATGTGTGTACTGATGGTCCTCTTCCCCACTTAATGCTGTATAATTGTTCAAACCTGGTAAATGCTACTCTTAGGATCATTGGTTACTATCCTCACTCTGTCTTTTATGACCTTGTCTAAATATGATCAGAGTCAGCAAACTTGGAAGGCTTCCATAGCCTTGGCAACTCATGACGACAGCCTAGGATGGTTACTGGCGCCATAAACTAGAGTGTCAATTTGTTGGGTCAACAACAGGAGCCACTGTGCACTTGCTCCTCATGTGGGATCTCTGTCCTTAATGTGCTGTACATTGTGATTTAATGCTATAACTAGTACTCAAACAGTATGTTTCACTTTGTGTTTCTATGTGGGTGCAAACTGTTGAAATCTTTATACTAAATTGATCTTCTGTATATAAAGAGAATTGAAAATGAATCTTGATGCAAATGGAAGGGGAGAGGGAGCGGGAGGGGGGAGGGTTGCGGGTGGGAGGGAAGTTATGGGGGGGGGAAGCCATTGTAATCCATAAGCTGTACACTGGAAATTTATATTCATTAAATAAAAGTTAAAAAAAAAAGAATCCAGCAAAGATAAAAGTCTGCAAAATCTAAAAATGCATGTAGAGGATGGGCAATGGAATAGTAGTTAAGATGCCAGTTACGATATCTGCTTTCCACATTGGAGGGTCTGAGTTCAGATTCAGACTCTGACTCCTGATTCCAGTTTACTGCCAGTATGGGCCTTGGAAGGCAGCTCAAGTATTTGGGTCCTTGCTGTCCATGTGGGAGATCTGGATTGAGTTCCCAGCACAGAGCTCTGGCCAAATACAGCCCTGACTGTTGCAGCATTTAGTAAGTGAGTCAAGAGATGTGAGCTCTCTTTCTTTTTCTTTCATTCTTCCCCACCCCCATCCCTTTTCCTATCAAACATGCCTGTAGAAATTCATGGTGCAATCAGTCTTTGGATTGATAGAAATTCTCCTGAAGAGATGCTTACATATTGACTTAAAAATGTATAATTGTAATCATATAAATGATCATATTTCATATTTCCCCTGTATTTTCCCTGTAGTATCACTGTAGTTTTACATCATTCAAAAGCTTTTTAGCATAGTGATTTTTTTTCAGTGTAAAGCAAAAACATTACCAAGTTATTCCTTAGGTTTCCATTCACCTCTTTTCAAATGATTCCCAGTCTTTACCTCATTTCTCTTAAAACTAGCATTTCCAACTAAGGTACAGAAAAGGGAAATCTTTCTTAAAATTATTTTATTTATTTTGAGAGGCAGAGGTACAGAGACAGAGTGATCTTGCATCACTTGTTCACTCTCCAAATGACCACAGCAGCCAGGACTGGGCAAAGTAGAAGTTCATCTGGGTCTCCATGTGGGTAGCAGGTCCCAAACACCTGGGGCATCAACTGATGCTCACCCAGGTGTGTGAGCAGGAAGCTGGATCAGAAGCAAAGCAGGGAGTGGCGCTGTGGCATAGTGGATGAAGCTGCTGATTGTGGTGCCGGCATCCTGTATGGGAACTGGTTCAAATCCTAGCTGCTCCTTCCAATCCAGCTTTCTGCTATGGCCTAAGAAGGCAGTAGAGGATGGCCCAAGTCCTTGGGCCCCTGTGCCTCTTTGGGAGACCTGGAGGAGGCTCCTGGCTCCTGGCTTCAGATCAGCACAGCTCCAGCCATTGCGGCCATTTGGGGAGTGAACCCGCGGATGGAAGACCTCTCTCCGTCTGCCTCTACCTGTGTCTCTGCCTTTCAAATAAATAAATAAATATTAAAAAAAAAACTAATCAGGACTTAAACTGGCAGCCAGATATGTAACTTGCTGTACCACAGTGCCAGCCCAAAAGTAAAGTCTTGAAATGAGTCATGCATAGTTGTTCTACAATAGTATAGGCGCTGTGGCCTAACAGGTGGGGCCACCACCTGTGGTGTCGGCATCTCATATGGTCACTGGTTCAAGACCTGGCTACTCCACTTCTGATCCAGCTATGGCCTGAGAAAGCAGTAGAAGATGGCCTAAATCCTTGGGCCCCTACACCCACATGGGAGACCCAGAGGAAACTCCTGGCTCCTGGCTCTGGATCGGCTCAGCTCCAGATGTTGTGGCCAATTGGGGGAGTGAACCAGTGGGTGGAGGACCTCTCTCTCTCTCTCTCTGCCTCTCCTCTCTGTGTAACTCTGACTTTCAAGTAAAATAAATAAATTTTTAAAAAAGTTCTGTTCACAGGCATTTGTGTGTGTATATATGTAGATGTATATATACATATATATTTTATATATACATTTATATATGTATATATACATATAAATGTATACCAAAATGGATTATATATTAAAAATAAAACATTTGGAAAGGTACTATTTAAATCAAAGTCATAGTACAATAAATTTGTGTCCTTATTACATAAATATTTGTATGTTGTTTATAATTCTTGATATGTTAAGACTTCAAGGATTTAGAAAGAATAATGTTTAATAATGTGTGATTGATATAATTACTGAACATTGATGGTAGTAAAGTTAGATGTAAATTTCAGATTTTTTTCTAGTGTCAGCATTCTGTCTTATTACATTTTATTCGTATTTCCAGATAGATGCAAAAGCAACATTTTTGGTATAATCTTTTTACAGCATTAGTTCTCTCTTTTATAAAATGTTTCGGCAAAAGGAAGACCTTTCTGTCTGTCTCTCTCTCTCTCACTGTCCACTCTGCCTGTCTCAAAAAAAAAATTAAAAAAAATGTTTTGGTTAAGTTTATCAGATTTAGGCATTTGAGAAAAAAGAATCTTAGAAGGCCTAGGATCTGAAAAGTGAAAATCAGCAATTCAAATCAATACAGGTTACCTGTAAATATCCTCACATAATATCTCAATAAGTTAGAAATTAGCATCAGGAAAACTCTTCTAAAGATGTTCCTTGGCTAGGTAGTCTAAAAGTCTAAAACTCTTAAACTGAATCACAACTTACATTATTTAGGAGAAAATGATTTGTAAAAGTCATTGGCCTTAAAGCTGTCAGTGTCAGAGTCCATGTTGGACTGAATGAAGGGCATCTCTCACTGGTGCTCTTTATAAGGCATAGTTAGTGACACCAGTTTGTTTTTAGCTTCCATCATGGCAGTTTGTTAAGAGAAAGCCATCTGGTGAGTCAGCAACCACAACTATCGCCTTTCCTGTGGGTGCTGTGTGAGCGTCTGGGGTGACGTCCTCAATCATATCCAAGGGGGCTGATTGGGCCCTAGGTCCAGGGGTCTTGGTTTTGTTTCCTCTTGTGGCCCAGAGTTTGATTTGTAAGGCAGTGATTCCTGACTGCTTGCACCTCTGGGCCACATCTGGCCAGCCAACATGGCAGCATATGGTGAGGATTTATCTAGGTCAGCCTTCACCTTTGTCCCACCTGTCACTTGCCAAATGGTTTCCTTGACAAACAGTGACATGGACAAAGGTGTCATTGAAGGATGCAAAGAAGTGACAGATACCAAAGATACTCTCTCTTTCAGAAACCTGGTATCCCAGCTAATGACCTGTTATTTTCCTTCTCTTTGTGAGGTGTTACTTCTGTGTGTCTTCTTCAGACTCTATCACTGAATGAGAGGGCAAGGCCAAGACACCAGTTTTTACAAAAAGGAGTTCACTTGGGTGGCCAGCATAGGAGGTAAGGGCTCTTGCTCCAAACCACCTGTTTCCTTGTTGCTTAGGGAAGGCTTTGCCATAGGCACAGAACAGAAGCTGGGGGAAATTCAAGAGGAGTCTCAGGCTTTTCAGGAATGGCCTTGTATGTTTGTTCTGTGCACTGGAAGATTCCCAGGTGATCTGGTCTTGTGATCAGTGATAGCGTATCTTTGCATTGTTACACTTGGACACATCTGTCCTAGGAGATATTTTTGAAATAAGCAGCAATTGTCCTCTCAAAAAACAATTTGCATGTAGTTGGTGATATATAACAAAGTTGAAGAAATTGGTTTCTTTTTGCTGGCAGGGCAAGGGAAGGAACCCTTATGAGGAAACCATTTTTTTTTTCTTTTAAAGATTTTATTTATTTGAAAGGTGAAGTTATGGGGTATAGTTGGGGGGGGGGGAGACAGAGATCTTTCTTTGACTGGCTCACTCCCCAAATGGCCACAGTGGTTGGGCTGGGTCAGTCCAAAGCCAGGAGCCAGGAGCTTCTTCCCTGTCTCCCATGTGGGGCCCAAGTATTTGGGGCATTATGCAGAGAGCTTGATCAGATGTAGAGCAGCCAGGATTTGAACCAGCAGCCATATGGGATGCCAGTGCTGCAGTTGGCAGCTTTACCCACTGTGCCACAATGCTGGCCTCACCTTTCATATTTTGGATGAGCCTCTTACAATATTACTTTATTAATTATTTTTTTTAATTTATTGATTTTTATGTATCTTTTTAGTGTTTTCCTTGTGCCAGAATCTTTTGAGGCTTGTCCAATTGAACCAGAGAGAGACATCCTCTCTCCAACCTGTGAGAGGCCTTTATATAAACAGGTAAATAAAGAAGAAAATGTTTCTGGCAATAAGCACTGCAGGTTCTTGAATAAGGGTAAACGGACAAGTAGCACTGGCTGAAGACATGCTTTCAAGCAGCCACTTGCGCAAATTTAACTTATATGTGCCATTTATGTAGATTGGGAGAAGAGTAAGCCAGGAAGAACTTTTTTTAGATTTACTTATTTTGAAAGAATTCAAGGATCCTAGAGGTTGTTGGGGCAGAGGTTTCTATAAGGCTGATTGTTAGGTAAGGAGTCTTGAAGGTGGGCTGATGCTGTCATGGAGCCGATTTCTCTTTTCTAGAAGTTCTCATGGAAGATTGTGGCCATAGCTTTTTCTCTTTACAGTACCAAGGTGGATCCCAGGCATCTATTTTTGTTTGTTTTAGTTGATGGGCTTTTCTGTTTTGATCTTTGTGATACATAAGGATCTTCGTATAACCTTTTTTGTCTGAAGAGATGTTCCTCAGGATTTAACTTAATTAGCAGTTTTGTCACATCTGTTGATCCTTGGGAAATGTCACTGTACAGATGTTTCCCTAAATTAAACCTACATAGGTAACTTTGAGTAACTTATCCTATATGAAGCAAGTAGAACAAGTTTTTACCTTTTGAAGCTCTTGGAATTTTCCTCTCTCTCTTTGCTTCCCTAATTGAGCTGCAGCTGTCTCCTGACTCGACCTGATGCTCTGATCCTGTCTCATGCTGTTTCCTACCTGTAGTTTCATTGGTATAGTATTAGAGTCACAAATGCTAATAATGAAATAAAACCTTCAGATAACCAGAATGACCAACCAAAAGTGCCAACCAAGCCCCAAATTATTGTTTGTTCATGGAATCCTTCTTTGGCAGAGTTTTGAAGTGCTGATACTGACTGACTCTCCTTTTCCCTCTAAGCTGTTTAAAGTTCCCTAAAGTCTCATTATTTGCAAGACCATAAAAATAATTATTTCATTGTAAGATGATACAAATACATTAACAGAAGTTAAATTTCCATCAATACATTTATGAAAAATATGCATTTTTAAAAAAAAATTTTAAGTTATACAAATTTCATATATACAGATTTAAGGACATAGTGCCACTTCCCTCCTCTACCCTCCCTTTCAAATTGCATTTTTTGAAGAAATTTTTGAAGCCCTCACATATATTATGTCACTTAATATTTAAAAAAATTATTCATCTTTGAAATATCAAAGTATTATTCCTTCTTAACTCCTTAGGTGAGTACAACAAAATCTATTTTTTAAAGATTTATTTATTTTATTTGAAAGGCAGAATTACATAAGGAGAAGGAGAGACAGATCTTCCATCAACTGGTTCACTCCCCAAATGGCCGCAATAGCAGGAGTTGGGCCAGGCCAAATTCATCTTCCTCATTCTTCCCAGGTGGATTAACAGGAAGCTGGATCAGAAGCAGAGCAGCCTGGAATTGAACTGGTGCCCATATGGGATGCTGGTTTCTCAGGTGGCAGTTTAACCCACCACACTACAGTGCCAGCCCCTACAGTAAAATCTTCCACTTCGTATTTCATATGTGAAATTATAATTTAGCACAATACCAAAATCATACTGTTGAGAGTGAAGTTCATCATTCTGAATTTATTTTAAATGGTTTTAAATGAATGTGTTTCTTTTTTTAAAAAAATATTTATTTTAATGTAATTGAAAGGCAGAATGACAGATTTTCCAACTTCTTATTCAGTCCACGAATGACTGTAACTGCTTCTGCTGGGCCAGGCCAGAGATAGAAGCCTGGAATTCCATCTGGGTTTTGGCAGTGGCTGTCAGGGTCAGGTCACAAACATTTGAGACAACACCTGCTGCCTCTAAAGGTACATCAGCACAAACCTATATCGGAAGCAGAGCAGCTAGGACTTTGAGCCAGCACTCCAAAATGGCCTAGTTTTGCTCGGACCTCTGCACTGACCTGGGAGACCTGGATGAAGCTCCTGGCTTCTGGCTTTAGCCTGGCCCAGCCCCAGGTGTTGCAGCCATTTGGGGAGTGAACCAGCAGATGAGGACCTCTCTGTCTCTCCCTCTCTCTCTCTCTCTGACTTTCAAATAAATAAAAAATAAACCTTAAAAAATTTAAAACCTCTTTATTATAAAAATCTTCCCCACATTAGGTATAGAAGGAATATATATGACATACCAGGTGTCCCAAATGGTAGCTTTACCTGCGGTACCACATTTCCCACCGTATATTCTTTTAGAGTCAAAAAATATATCTCCCTTTGGCTTCCATTAGATTCCATTCTAATTGCTTCTCAGCCTTTTGGCTAAGATAAGTGTAGATTCCATTCTAGTGATGGGTTATGAATGGCTGACCTGGTAAGGAAATTGATCAGAAAGTTAGGAATATTTCATTGAAGTATATAGATAATATGATGTGTGTTAATTTTGAATATTTTATTTATAATAGAAAATAAGGCCTATGAGTACATTAAAAGTAATTATTAACATCAATCAGAATATTTTAGTTTCTGTCTTAGAATCTGATTATTTCATTCTCAATGTTTCTGACAAGTCACTCTTCATGAATGCAGTGATTCTCAGCTAGGACTGGGTTGCACTACCTCAGGGACATTGAAAGTCTGGGGGCCCTTTTCAGTTATGGTAGTGTCTGGGGAGCACTCCTGGTGCCAAATGCTCATTATTAGTGCTCAAGGCAGTACTCACTGCCTGAGTTTCTTTTTGCTGGCCACAGTTCTTTACACATTCCGTGGGAGAATCTGTTTGCTTGCTTTTGTGAGCCCCTGGAAGATGCATTCCTTAACTAGAGGCTCTTTCCACCATCTCATTGTCCTTCTGCAGTCCAATGTTCCTCTGACCACAGCTGGCAAAGCTTCTTCACTTTTTTTTTTTTTTTACAGGCAGAGTGGACAGTGAGAGAGAGAGAAACAGAGAGAAAGGTCTTCCTTTTGCCGTTGGTTCACCCTCCAATGGCTGCTGCGGTAGGCGCGCTGCAGCCGGTGCACCACGCTGATTCGATGGCAGGAGCCAGGTGCTTCTCCTGGTCTCCCATGGGGTGCAGGGCCCAAGCACTTGGGCCATCCTCCACTGCCTTCCCGGGCCACAGCAGAGAGCTGGCCTGGAAGAGGGGCAACCAGGAGAGAACCCGGTGTGCCGGCGCCGCAAGGCGGAGGGTTTGCCTAGTGAGCCGCGGCACCGGCAAAGCTTCTTCACTTTTAAAGACTTCATGTACTGAGAATGGTCTTACCTACTTTATCTGGGTTAATTTTCTTATCCTAAGAACTTAGACACAATCGCGCTTGCAGTCTGTTTTGCCACGTAAACTAACACATTCACAGGTTCAGGAGATAAAGACATCTTTGGGAGGAGGGCTGTTACAGGACAGCCTCAATATGCAAACAGAAAGGTGAGGGGGCAAAATCTGAGGCAACTGTTCCTCATTACTTCCTGGCTGATAAATTTGTGTTAAGTCCAGGGTAGTTATTTTGTACAAGAATTTTCTGAATTTCAACTAGATCTGTATAGTTATCTTATGATGTTGTACATTTGATTTTAAATGGAATCGTTTTGGGGCTAGCTTTGAGGCACGGTGGTTAAGCTACTGCTTGCAGTGCTGACATCCCATATTGGAGTGTTGATTTATGTCCCCTCTATAATTCTGGTCCAAGTTTGGAAAATGGCCCAAGTGTTGGACCTGTGCCACATATGTGGGAGACCTGGATGGAGTACCTGGCTTTGGCCTAGCCTAGAACATCCTGTTGTGGCCATCTCTGTTCCATTTTTAATTTTTTTAAAGATTTACTTATTTATTTGAGAGGTAGAATTATTGACGGACTAGGTCTTCCATTTGCTGGCTCACTCTCCACTTGGCCACAATGGCCAGAACTGGGCCAATCCAAAACCAGGAGTCAGGAACTTCTTCCAGGTCTCCCGCGCAGGTGCAGGGGCCCAAGTATTTGGCCATCCTCCACTGTTTTCCCAGGCCATTAACAGAGGGCTGGATCTGAAGTGGAGCAGCTGGTACATGAACTAATGCCCATATGGGATACTGGCGCCGCAGGCCAAGCCGTAGCCTTCAGCTTCGTGCTGCTGGACGGTGCCCGTGGAGGCCTGCCCTGGGCCTTCACCACCTGCGTGAGCAGCTACCTGCCCAACACGGTGACTGAGAGGCTGCACGACAGCGGCGCATGAGGGCTGCTGCTGCACCGCATGGGAAACATGTTCATGCTCCTGCTGGTGCACTACGCATTCTACCTGCTGGTGTCCCCGAGCTGCCCCTACCAGGTGTGTGGGCCGCCTCTGTACGAGCTCGGCGTCATTGCCGAGGCCTGGCCCTCCTGCACCATGCGTGAGACCCAGGTGGGCCCCGCGGCCACGCAACAGGTTCCGAACAGCAGCGGTGGCGAGGCCTGGGCACCCCTGGGCTTGCCCACCTGCAGTTCGGGGCGTGGGTGTGTCCCGGCCTGTGCGGTGACACCTGCAGAGTGTTCAGAGACCACACCAGGGCTTCCACGGGAGTGGACTAAGACGGAGCCTGGCCACTCCGCCGCCCGGTGGTCACCACGTCCGCAGGCTCAAGTGTATGCGGAGCCCAAGCGCTTCCTCTACTACTTGGGCTACGGCGAGTGGCTGCACACGTCTTTCCCACTGAGCTCCCTGCGGCCCAGCCTGGTGGGTGCCTGGAGGCTGCTGGAGGCCATCTTCCTGGGCTGGACACTGAGGCCCGGGGGTAGCCGCAGTCCGCGCCAGCTGCTCCTGTGCTACTGGAGGATGCGGCACATGTTCCGGAAGCCGCTTGCGAACCACAAACGGTGCCCCTACGGCTCACTTCTCCGGATGCACTGCCTGCTGTGGGGGCCGGCCATGCAGGTATGGTCCCCAAGGCCAGCCGCTGACCCCCAGGAGGACACGGGCTCCCGGCGCCTGGTGCGGCTCCTGCAGCAGCATAGCAGCCCGTGGCAGGTGCATGTGTTCCTGCAGGCCTGTCTGCGCCGCCTGGTGACCCCCTCCCCCCGGCCTCTGGGGCTCCAGGCCCAACAAGCTCTGCTTCCCAAAGAATACAAAGAAGTTCATTTCGCTGGGGAAGCACGCCAAACTCTCCCTGCAGGAGCTGACCTGGAAGGTGAGGGTGCAGGACTGCACCTGGCTGCTCGTGAGCTCAGGTGAACGGATGTTGGCCAGTGCCAAGCCGGGAGCTGAGGGGGTGGTGGGTAAGGCTGCCCCACGCCCCCTGGACTGGAAGGTCACCTGCTGATGGGGTGGGGTGGGGGATGTCAGGTCATGTGCTGGGCAGGGGAGAGGAGCGAGGTTAGACTTCCTGTGAGTGCTGCCCAGGAGGAGGGAATGGGGCTCCTGCCCTGGCTCGCTGGGTGGCTGAGCCAGCGCCCCCGTCATGTTTCCCATTTGAGCTCCAGGGGACTGTGGCAGTGTCTCTGCCAGTGCAGGTGCCCCCTCCTGGGCTGCTCCTGGATGGGTGGGGCTTGAGTCAGATGGCAGCCTCCCTAGGGACCCGATGGGAAGGGCTTGTGGGGGTGGATGCCCTGCCAGGCTCCCCAAGAAACCAGGCCAGTGATGGAGATATGCGGTGACCACTCTGTCCTTGTGTCGTGGAAATGCCCCCACAGCGGGAGGCGTGACATCGGCCCCGGGCACCCCCAGCACTGCTCTGTGCACCCACCCGGACATTGTGTGCTCAGGCAGTGGCCACTCTACTGCTTTCGCAGAGGGATCAGGGATGCCAGGGTTGGGGATCTGCCTCCTGCCAGGCCAGCTGGCCTCCTGCTGCATGGGGCATGATGGGCCGGCTTTCCCAGTGTGGGCTGCGCATGGGAGAGGTGGTGCTGCTGGTGCTGGCCTGTTTCTGGTCCCTCTCGCTGCAGGTGTGGGGACCCTGTCTCCCTTGCTCTGTCTGCGGCATCGGCCTGATGGCCTTACCCAGGCCGCTGAGTGCGGCTCTGTGTCTGGCTCAGCCTCCTGTCACCCCTCCCCCATTGCCCTTTGACCTTCAGAGTGACTGAGTTCTGTTGTCCCCATGGGGTCCTCTCTGTTGAGCCTTTGTTTTGAATTTCAGTGATTGCTGTTTATCTTCTTCCTAATGCCTTTTTCAGGCTTTCCTGTCATTCTGTATAAACTTCTGATGGTGGATGTGTGGCTGTGATGCATTAGCCTCTAAGTACTGCTTTGGCTGCACCTTGTGTAGTAATATGCAGTTATTTCGATATCAGTTACTTTTTAAAAGATTTGATTTATTTTGAAAGAGAGGAAAAGAGAGAGAGAGCTTTCATTTGCTGGTTCACTCCCCAGATGGCTGCAACCACCCAGGCTGGGCCAGGCTGAAGCCAGGAGCTTCCTCCAGGCCTCCCACAGGGGTGCAGGGACCCAAGCACTGGGGCCATCTTCCATTGCTTTCCCAAGAACATTAGCAGGGAGGTGGAGCAGCCAGGACTGGCGCCCGGCTCTCACATGAATGCCGGCGTTTCACGCAGTCCTTTAACCTGCAACTCCACAGCACCGGTTCCTCTGTGGTGACTTCTGAGGTGGCGGACCCCACATGAACCGTGAGGCCTGGGTGGTGTCCTATGGCTCCTGCGCCGGGCTCCCGAGGGCCAGCTCTGCCTGCTCAGCATGGTCGACCGCAGGGGTGACGTGGGGTGGCGAGTTCTCAGTCTCCACACAGGCGCGTGGTGGGACCCTCGGCCCTGGGGGCCATCTCCTGTGCCCTGCCACCTCCTGGCTCAGCTGACGGCTCCACAGCGCCGTCCTCTGCTGGGTGTTTTCCTGCGGTGCCGTTTGCTCCTGGATTTTTACTCTGCCGGGTTCCTTGGTTTAGCTGGTGCTCAGCCACACACACGGGTGAGGTTTCCATTACTTCCAGCCCACTGGACGGCGTTTAGGGAGAGGCTGGCCTGAGTGTGCTTCTCATTTCCTTGAGAGTCAGAGACTGTGAGACGGCGTCCGTCCTCTGGCTCACCACTGAAATGCCTGCAGCGGCCCCCAAGCCAGGAGCCAGGAGTGGCCTCCAGGTCCCCAGCGCCGTCGTCGCTGCCTCCTTGGTGTCCCTGTTCCCCAGGCTTTGCCGTCTTCTGCCTTCGGGTCCTTGTAAGCCACCTGTGGGTGGCTGAGGGCATTAAACCCGGCCCAGTGCCGTTGGCTCTCCAGACCAGGGACCTGGACTCTGGCTGCTGTCCCTGCTCGCCCAGCTGCCATCCCCATGGTCAGGGTCTGCCCCACTCCAGCCCCTCCCCAGTTTCTCTTGAGCCAGTTATTGGTGGGCCCTGAGTTGCCTGCGATGTCTGATGCCAGGGCCCCCAGGGGTCCAGCCGTGTAACCACACTGTGTGTCCCGCCAGCCCCTGGTCTTCCGCCCGTAGGCTGTGAGTTTGACACTGCACGTGGGAGCCCTTTCCATGTTGTCTGCTCTGCGTGCCAACCCGAGCGTTGCCCGTGAGCCGCATGTGCAATGGGGTGCCAGGGGCCGGCACACGTGCAGCAACATGTTCACCAAAGCCAGGGCAGCCAGCTCAGGACTGCAGGGCCCCTCGTGCCCTGCACTCCCACCATGGCTGCCTTGTGAGGGTGCACATGCGGGGTCTGCCTCATTCCAGGGCGTGGCCACATCCTGACCATGGAGCACAGACTGAGGGAGGGGATCCTGGCTAGGTTCCTGTTCTGGCTGCTGGATACTTATGTGGTGGGGCTGCTCAGGTCCTTCTTCTACGTCATGGAGACCACATTCCAGAAGAACCAGCTCCTCTTCTACCACAGGAGCGTCTGGGCTGCAAAACGTGAGCATCAGGTACCACGTGTGGTGTCTGTGTCCCGGCTCCCCACAGGCTGTGAGGCCCCGTGCTGGCCCACGGTAGCCCTGTGCTGGCCTGCAGAGACCCTGTGCTGGCCTGCGGCCCTGTATGCTCATGCTTGGGCTCAGTCCCCTCAGGGTGCTTCTGAGGGACTTGGGTCATGAGTCTCAGAGACCCTTCCTGCATTGACACCTGGGGGTACAGGCATCCCCTCTGGATGACCTTGGTGGGGGTGGCATCAGGGGATGGGGCCTGAGTGACAGAGATGCTGGCTCCTGGTTCTGCTAAGTCAGACTGAGGGATCAGGACTGATTACGCCGAGTCATGCCAGGTGTGGAATGGGAGCCTCAGACCCCCATGTGGGGGTTCCTGGGAGGTGTCTGTGGTGGGCAAGGGCATCTGTAGGCCCCACCCCACCCCGCAGAGTATGCTGTGTCCACAGGGACCAAGGTTCCTTGACCCTAGCCCCTGGGGCGTGTTGCAGGCAGCACCTGGAGTGGGTGCAGCTGTGGGAGCTGTCGGACACGGAGGTCCAGCAGCAGGCCAGGTCAGCCCTGACCCTGTCCCTGACCCCAGCCCTGGGCGTGTTGCAGGCAGCACCTGGAGTGGGTGCGGTTGCAGGAGCTGTTAGATGCAGTGGTCCAGCAGTAGGCCAGGTCGGCCCGGACCCTGGCCCTGAACCCCTCTGACCCCAGCCCTGACCCCGGCCCCGGGCGTGTTGCAGGCAGCACCTGGAGTGGGTGCGGTTGCAGGAGCTGTCAGACACGGAGGTCCAGCAGCAGGCCAGGTCGGCCCTGCCCATGGCCCTGAACCCCTCTGACCCCAGCCCTGACCCCAGCCCCAGATGTGTTGCAGGCAGCACCTGGAGCAGGTACAGCTGCGGAAGCTGTCGGATGCAGAGGTCCAGCAGCAGGCCAGGTCAGCCCTGCCCATGACCAGACTGCACTTCATCCCCAAGCCCAGCGGACTGCAGCCCATTGTGAACCCGGACTCTGTGGTGGGAGCCAGAATGTTCCGCGGGGAGAAGGTGACCTGGCCTCCGTCTTGCCCCACACAAAAGCTCACGGGCTTGTGCCTGTGTGCCCAAAGATGGGTCCTGCTGTGAGTGGATGAGGAGCTGGGGGAGGTGCCCAGCTGGGCCTGGGAGCCCACAGGGGGCAGCTGGCCAGGTCCCTTGGAATCCTGCCGTGGCGCCACATGGAGGGGAGGGAAGAACAGCTGTCACTGCCCCCTGAGGACTGCAGGACTCATCTCATGGCTCCCCCTGCCCCCCATGGCCTTTTCTGTGGCTTTGTCCCCATGGCTGCTGGTGCCTCTGCCACGGTGGGGTGATTTTGTCATCAGTTGATGTTGCTGCGGTCACTCCAAGGACCTAGCCTCTGTGTGTGTGTGGGGGTGCTGTGGACCCCAGCCCCAGGCTACTGCTCAGCTGGAGGTGGATGGATACCTAGCATCCCTGAGGATCACATGTGTTGCCAGGTGAGGGTTCCTGGGGTGCAGTGACAGGAACCCTGAGGAGCCCGGCCAGTGGGCTGAGGGCCGGCTCTGCATTGGGCTCTCCCAGGACCCTGGGAAGCTGGGTGGGCTTGTGGCTGCCTGCCCTCTGCAGCCCCCCTGAGGCTGCATCCTGTGTGCCCCAGGCCCAGCCCTGGACCTCGCACATCAGGACGCTGTTCAGTGTGCTCAACTATGAGCAGGTGCAGCAGCCCAGCCTGCTGGGTGCCTCTGTGCGGGGCCTGGGTGACGTCCACCAGGAGGCCCTGACCGCAGACTTCAAGACCATCCTGGACTGAGGCTGGAGGAGCTGGGCACATTGGTGTCGGGGGGAGGGGTCATCTGTGACACAGGGCAGGGCCTGTCCTTGGGGCCTTCTTCCTTCAGGTCAGTCCCCTCCCTGCTGTCCTCAGCAGGGGAGCAGAGCCCACCAGGAACAGCCAGGAAGCAGCTCGTGGGAAACCTGGTCATGGGCTGTGGGCCTGTGAGCATGTGCCCCACCCCGGGCCTGCTCATCACCCCCGAGTGATCCAGGGCTGCCGAGGGAATCCCTGTGCTGTGTGCTTGGTTAAGCTGCCCAGCTTGAGTGAGGGGAGACCCCAGGGCACTGACCCACATGTACCTGGGAGCAGCAAGCCACCCACCCCCTCATCCAAAGTCCAGGCTGAGCGTCCCTGAGCCAAGGTGTTCACTGTGCAGCTCCGCCCAGGCCTCCCCTTGCCCCGTCCCTGCCTCCATCCCTGCAGTGGTCCTCTGGAGCCAGTGTCTGGCACAGTGTGTGTGGACTCCCCTCCTGTCCTCAGATGCCAGGGCAGGACACGTGGCCGCTGTGGGGGAGTCTTGTTCACGTGCTGGAGCCACGTATCTGTCAGTGTGGCACTGCCTAGTGCCTGACAAGGATGAGTAGGGAGCCCCCTTCCCCAGGCAGGCCCCAGCATACAGGGGGCCTGATGTGACCTGAGGACCCTACTGAGAGCAGGAAGGGCAGTGTTGTGGGGGGGATCTTGGTGAAGGAGTGGCCTCAGCCACAGGTGTGGCTTGGGCAGCCTGAAGCCTGGCAGAGCAGGCACCTGTGTGACATTTCAGCTGCTGTGAGCAATTCCAGAACCTAACGGGATATCACAGATGGGGTCACAGACATGGACCTTGGACAGGGCTCCTGGCGCCTTGTGCCAGGTTTTATGGCATGGGATGTGCCCCTTTGCTGCTGCATTCAAAAGATGTCATGGTGACTAAGCTGACGTGCCCAGGGGACTCCAGACCATCCTGGTGACTAAGCTGACATGCCCAGGGGGACCCCAGACTGTCCTGGTGACTAAGCCAACATGCCCATGGTGACCACAGACTGTCCTGGTGACTAAGCCAACATGCCCAGGAAGACTCCAGACCATTCTGGTGACTAAGCCGATGTGCCCATGGGGACCCCAGACCTTCCTGGTGACTAAGCCGACATGCCCAGGGGACCCCAGACTGTTCTGGTGACTGAACTGATGTGCCCAGGAAGACTCCAGACCATCCTGGTGACTAAGCTGACATGCTCAGGGGACTCCAGACTGTCCTGGTGACTAAGCCGACATGCCCACGGTGACCCCAGACTGTCCTGGTGACTAAGCCGACATGCCCACAGGGACCCCAGACTGTCCAGTTGACTAAGCCAACATGCCCATGGTGACCACAGACTGTCCTGGTGACTAAGCCGACATGCCCACGGTGACCCCAGACTGTCCTGGTGACTAAGCCGACATGCCCACAGGGACCCCAGACTGTCCAGTTGACTAAGCCAACGTGCCCATGGTGACCACAGACCATCCTGGTGACTAAGCTGATGTGCCCACGGGAACCCCAGACCATCCTGGTGACTAAGCCGATGTGCCCATGGGGAACCCCAGCCCCTGCTGTACTGTCACTCAGGTTCTCAGGCTTCACTGAGTGCTGAACCTTGGAAAAGCTGAGCTTTCATAATTCAGATATATTGGTTCATTTAAGAGCAACAGGGAGGGGAAGAGAGCTCCCATTCATCTGTTCCCCTGGTGGCTGCCTTGGCCAACATTGAGCCAGGAGCTCCATCCGGGTCTCCCACATGGGTAGCAGGGGCCTAGGTGCTTGGGCATCCTCTGCTGTCTTCCAGGGCCATTAGGGAGCTGGGTGGGAACAGGGCAGCCAGGACTCCATCCAGTGCCTACAGGGGATGCAGTGTTGAGTGACCACTTTGCGGACACGGGATCCCCACAGGTGAAACGGCATCAGCCTCTTTGCTGCCCAAGCTCTGGCCTTCGCAGTGAGCAGCTCCTGACAGGGGCGGAACCCCCAGGGGGCTGGCTCACTGGTCTCACCTGTGGGGGCTGCTGTTACTGTGAGGGATAGCGCCCCCCCCCAAAAACAAGATGGCTATGCCCTGCTCCCCAGCGCCCCCTGCTGGTCGTGCTAACTGTAGTCCCCCACCTGGTGACCTTGTGGTGGTGGTGGCCCTGTCTGCCCCTGCCGGCTGTTGCCCATGAACACGGTGTCCAGGAGGGGTGTCCAGGAGCCCCTCTGTGGAATTCTCTGTTCTGGCCACATAAGGGCAGCATCTGCTCCTGTGCCAGCCCCTGCCAGTCAGGGATTTCACATGGAAGGCTCATGCCCATGGGGGTGTCATGCTGGTCAACCATTGCCCTCTGCAGCCCCTGGGCCATGTCCACATTCACATGAGTGTCCATTTGTCCACACATCCATGGCTGAGTTTTCTGGAGGCTGGATGTCCACTGGGTCTCTGTCCCCACGCCCCACCCCTTCCCTCTTGGCCACTGAACCAGGGCTCCGACACCACCACTGCCAGCCCCCGAGGACCCCTCCAGACCAAGCTCCTGGACACAGGGTGGCCAGGTGAGGTGTGGTCAGGAAGGGCAGGCCTGGAGCCGTTCAGGGCAGTGGTAGGGTTTGCAGGCCACAACAGCAGTGTCGGGATAGTGTTGCCCTCACTTCCCAGCCCTGTGGGGGCCCTGCCTGCACTGTCCATTGTGTAGAGGGCAGGTCATGAACCACGAGGTCTCTACAGCATATAGGGGGGGCTAGCCAAAGGGACACCACAGGGCAGAACTGAGTGGGCAGATGCCTGTGGGTCCTGCGAGCTCCTGTCCCCTTGGCTGTCTGCTCAGAGCTGCTGTCAGCAGTGATGTACAAGCTAGCAAGACAGGGCTGAACTCTTGGATACCACCTGTGGTATGGGCTCCCCTGTGTGACACCCCATGCTCACCGCCACCTGTCTCAGCATGGCGTGGGGAGGGGGTATCATGATGGAGGGCTAAGTGCCAGCCTTCCCCACTGTGGGCTCAGATGTGCACGGAGCTCTGGGGCTGAGGGGGTGTTTAGCTCTCAGCTCTTCTGCAGCCGGGCCTTGGTCACACTCGTGGTGGCAAGAGCTGCTCCCAGCACAGATGTTCCTTAGGTGATAACACACACATGCCTTGCCAGGTGCCTCAGGCAGTGTGGCCAACTGTGTGTTTCTTCAGGGCACCAGGAAAAGGCTAGGGGCTCTGTGGGTACTGGTCTGGCAGTGTGAGGCTGGGGTCTGTGGTCAGAAGGAAGTGGGGGTGGGGTGGGTAGGTGTGGGCTGACTGCCTGGGTGCTTGGTGGGGGAGGGCGGCTGGTGACCGGGAGGGAATGGCCGAGAGGCCCCACGGTAGGAACTCTGACTTCAGCAGCCTCTGCCCTCGAGCATGGGCGCTGACCCTGGCAGTGTCTACCAGAGTCCTCCCTGGCTGGGCTCCCAGCACCTGTACGTCCCCCTCACATGTGTGCAGATGACCTCTTCCCCCTATCCTGAGCTGGACTTGGGGGTCAGCCTGGGGCTGGATTCCTGACAGGGAAGCTGTGCAGGGCCTGGCCTGCCATCAGCACACCTGCCCTTTGTCCATCGCCACAGCTTGAGGCTGTGTGGGCAGCACTGACGCAGAGGGTCTCCTATGGCAACCAGGACCTGGGTGTGCCACTGGGTGGACTCTGCCTCCCATTTGAGGGCAGAGTGGACCCTGGATAGAGCAGGCCTAAGACGTGGGGAGCCAAGGGTCCTGCAGAGTCGGTGGGAGGGTGTGATGAGGTCACCCACGGCTATCCCTGCCCCTTAGTGGGCCCTGCTGTCTTGCAGCCTCAGGCTCCTGTCCAGCCATGTGACCTGCTGCTGCCTCCTGCACTTGGCCACCAGCTGGGCCAGTGCAACGCCCGGGACCCACAGAGCAGGCAGCAGGGACAGGAGCATGAATATGGCTTGCACCCAGCCAGGGTAGAGTTTCTCCTGCCTGGAGGGGAACTGCTCCTGCAGGGGGTGCAAGAGAGAGAGCTCAGCCTGGAGGGGGCAGACCCTGGGCCCCAGACCCCAGGCCTTGGGCAGAGCGAGGCTGACCCGACCACCTGGGCACGGAGGCAGCCCCAGCTCCTCCCTGGGACTACAGGAGGGCAGCATCCTGGGTGCGTGCTCAGGGATGAGGGAGCTGGGGCTTGAGGTTCCCTCTGGGTGGAAGCCCTCAGGGCAGGCAGGGGCACGTGGTCCCCACCCACTGGCCTCCAACACTTGTGGACAGGTGAGGTGTGGTCTGAGACCCCAGGGATAAAGCAGAAAATTCTCACTTCCCCCAGGCGGACCCTGAGGGGTTCTGGTGCTCACTCTGGGAGGGGCGGCCCAGGCCAGGTGTTGCATGGTCCCCTGTGTGGACCAGGCAGGGAGTGACCCTTCTCCAGTCTACCTCCCAACCTCTCCCAGACACTGGAATTGTTGCTTCCCTGGCTGCCTGTCCCCACAGCACGTGGAAAGTGTGGGCTGGAAGGACCAATGTCTCCAGGGTCTGGACACTGCTCTGAGGCCCTTGAGAGGCTCTAGTCCTACCAGGGTTGCCCTGCGGGTCACTGTGGCCCCTTGATCCCCATGGGAGGACCTACGTGCTGAGGGTTCCAGGCCTGGTAGCTCGGCATCCTCTGGGCCAGCAGGATGAGGTAGGCCAGGAAGGCACTCAGGAGGAGCAGGGGGCTGGCCACGGCCCCATTATCTACACAATGTCATCAGAGAACCTGCACAGACACTGGGCTCAGCAGCACTGCGGGGCCCTCCCCAACCCCCAGGTTCCCCGTGGACCTCAGCTCACTGCCGCAGGCTGTAGGTGTAGATGACCCTCACCACCTCGAAGAAGGCGGAGACTATGAGGTTTAGGGAGGCTGCATAGCTGTTGAAGATCTCGAGACAGTAACTTCTGGACTGCAACATGAAGCAGGTGGCCAAGAGCAGGCAGGCCAGACAGGCCAGCCCTGGGGTGCAGGTTCTGGGTGGGAGGCCTGCACCTGCCCCTTTCCCCCACCCTGCCCCGCCTGCCAGAGGTGGGTGAGAGCTTGGCCTCAGCAGGCCACGGTCAGGGCAGGTCCACCTGTGTCCTGCCCGGAGCCGCTGGGCTGTCCTAGGGGAGCAGGCTAGCCCAGGGCCCCTGAACTCTGTATGGGAGGCAGCAGGCATCCCTATGACTGAGCTGTGCACTCACCTGTGAGGGCCTCCTTGGGGATCCCCGTGGGGATGACCTCCATGTCCAGGAGCAGCGTGATGATCCCCTCCATGTTGCTGAACATGGCCGAGAGCCCCAGGGTAAAGAGTATCCTGAAGAAGAGCACGGCCCACACGGGTGCCCCCAGAATGTGCAGCATGGCCTCCGTGAATATGATGAAGGCCAGACTGGGCCCGAGGCATTCTGCAACTGGGAGCCCGTGGTGTGCCATGAGTGCAGGCCATGTGAGCGCCTGCATGGATGCCATGCCCACCGCCCCTCCTGGAGGCTCCAGGCACTCTGCAACCGGAAGCCGTGGTGGGCTACGTGAGTGCCTGCATGGACGCTGCACCCACTGCCAGGTGCTCTGCAACCCAGGAACCCATGGTGGGCCATGGGAGCAGGCCACTGATGCGCTGCATGGACACTGTGCCCACCGCCTCTCCGGGAGGCTCCAGGTGCTCTGCAACTGGGAACCCATGGTGGGCCACTTGTGCAGGCCACAGATGCGCCTGTAGGGATACCATGCCCACCATCCCTCTGGGAGGCTCTAGGTGCCTGGGGCCAGGATCTGTGCCTGGCTGCCCATCAGCCTGGCCCTGAAGCCACCCCACTGGACAAGGGCTCCACTGTACTCTGGCAGGCTCGCAGCCCTGTGGCCTGACCCAACGCCTGGGGTGGCCCCGGCAGCCCTGTGTGCACTACCTTGTCCAGGTGGCAGACCCTTGGGGCAGCAGGGCCAGCCTCTGGCTGTGTAGCATTGAGCTGCGTGAGGACGGCCTCGTCACTGGCCCTGGAGATGTGCTTATCTGGGAAGTCGAACTAGTCGAAGAGGCCCAGGATGTTTCTGCGGGGACACGGGGTAAGACTGTGGGGCCTGTGCTGCCACCACTGCCCAGGCCAGCAGATACGTCCAGGCACAGGGCCCACAGCACCCTGGGGGCCTGGCCTGCCCACCCCTATGTTCCTGAGGGTGACCTGCATGCACTCCTGCTCCAGGAGGGGATGGCCTCATCCTGCATGCCCCAGGCTGGCACAGGGGCATCAGTTTCTGCAGCTCAGCTGAGGGGCCCAGCCCCCCCATTTTCAGGACTTGAGGGTCAGGCACTCTGGGGCTGGGAACCCCCGCCCCATGACCTGAGAGCCCCTGTCCACCCACACTCGGCATCGCGCGGCTCCCGAGGTCAGCCTTGGGGCTCGCTGTCCACACAGTTGCTCCTGTCGCCCTCCTGCACAGTCCACTGAGCTCTGATCTGGGCATTGAGTCTCCCAGCCAGGGGCCCAGCGAAGCCCAACCCTCCCATGTCAGCTTCCTGGGTCGCTCAAGTGCATGTCTTCCACAGGTTTGCTGTGTTCTGTCAGCAGCTGGTCAGGCTGCTCAGAAGGCCCCACATCAGGTGTCCTAAGTGCGGGAGGCTGGGATGTGCCTCACAGAGGAAGCCACATGTCAGGTGGGTGCCAGGCATGAGTGATGGTGCCATTGACCACACTCAGTGTGGGGGTATTGGTGCCTTGTATGATGCAGGGTCTCACACAGCCATGCAGAGCAGGGCTAAGTACAGCCAGGGCAGGAAGCGCAAGCCTCATCCTGATGCCCCAGGTGCCCAGCCCAGCCCAGCCCCCCCAGTGTGGGGTACGGCCTCCGGAATGGGAGCCCCAGCCCAGCACTCCCTCACCAGTGTTGGCAGAGACCCCGGGAGTGGGAACCCCAACCCAGCACCCTCTAACCCAGAGTCGGCAGAGACCCTGGGAGTGGGAGCCCTGGAACATAGAGAAGCAGCTTTGCACAGTGCAGCATGGCCACCACTTGCTATGCTCCATGGAACCCCAGGAGTCTGGCTGAGACATGACAGGACCCTGTCCTTGGGATCCAGGTGAAGGAGCTGGAGAAGCCCCTCCTGCACTGGTAAGGGTGGTGCTGAGGTGAGGCACCCACATGTGAGGCACAAATGAGGTGCACATGAAGCACACACACATACATGTGAAGCACACACACGCTCACACAGTGTTCCTGGGGCATCGGCTCCTGCCTCACTGGCCATGGCTGGCCTGTCCTCTGCCTCCTCCCTCTGAATGGTGTGGGGTCGGCACAGATACCACCCATTGGCTCTGCATGTGGGGGCCGTCCTGGGTGCTGATGGGTTCAGCAGGACCCGTGGGGTTCTGCCCCACCCACTGGGTGCCTGAAGCCCCCTCCGGGTATGCGTACTCTGCAGGGGCAGAGCTCCCTGTGCCAGAGGCTGCAGCCCACCCAACACACTGAATGAGACGTGTCTGGATGGCCGGGCGGAGGGCCTCAGGGTCGTTCAGGCAGCATAGGCTTCCTGGGGCTGCCATAGGGCTGTGCACTATGCATGTCTCAGAGCAGAGACATGCATAGTGCATGTGATCCTAGAGGCCCCGGGCACACAGGGTCAGGTGGCATCCCCCCAGAGGTTCCAGAGGGCACCTCTCCTGCCCCCTGTGGCTGTCCCCTACTCGGGGCCCACAATCCCCAGGGTGACCTCAGCTCCATTCACACCCGAGTTTCATCTAAGACCCTTTTTCCAGTGAGAGTCCTTGGGAACACTGGCGTGCCTGCCCCACCCCTGCCCATGGCGTGGCCCGGCCTCACCGGTCCAGGCATTGCCTGTGATCTGTGGTGGCCTTGAAGCCCATGATGGAGAAGATGGCAACAGAGGCATACAGGGAGGTCATCACCAGGGAGATGACCATGGCGTCCTCACAGTTGTTCCTGCACAAGGGGGCACTCAGGGCCTCGGAAGGGCCCCCACCCACTGAGCCTGGGCCCCTCCCTACTGCCTTGCTCCACTCCTTGACTGTTTGTGGAAAGGCTCAGAGCTGTACTCAGCACCCTGTGGGCCCCAGACCTGCCCCAGGCCACAGTCAGGCTGGGCACACACAGCAGCCCCTGGAACAGACAAGCTAGGTGGGGCCCATCCCAGGCCAGCAGGTCCCACAGCACCATCCCCATCTCAGCCCCAGCTGGCTGGCACCGCATCGCCAGGGTGCCAAGCAAGCTAGGGCAGCTGCCCACCTGGGTGGGTTGTAGCTGGCAAAGGCTATGTGTCCACCGAAGGCCAGGGACAGGGAGAAGATCTGGGTGGCTGCATCCAGCCACACCCACAGGTTCTGGAGAATCTGCATCTGGAACATGAACACAGCAGATGCTGTTCCAGAACGTTCCCTGGCCCTTTTGGGTCACACCATAACCAGGTGTGACCTGTACAGATTCCAAGAACCGTTCAGGACTTTGTGCCAGGAGAGAGATTGCTTGGCCTGGCAGCTGACACGGCTCCCCTGTTCTGTGATGCAGCCAGCAAACTGTGGCTTCATCAGACCCATGGCAAAGTGTGGCTGGCACTCAGTGGTGGGGCCTAGAACCAGATCTGAGCTGACTCTGACCCGGGTATGCTCCCTGCCCTCTCCCATGTGTGGCTTTGGCCATGTGAGGCCCCTGGGCAGGGGTGTTTGCACCCACTGCCCCATTTGCCCACTGCTGGGTGTCTGGGCAGACAGCCTCATGCCCAGGTGTGCAACCGACTCCTGGTGGCGGTCAGCAGCCCTGGAAACCCACTTGGGATCCTGGAACAATGGAATGGTCTAGAAGTGCTGCAGGCTCTTGAGTAGAAGCCCCTTGGTCCTGTGTGCCACACCTGCTGGACACTTCTGCCCCAGGTGACAGCTGATTCCTGCCAGCCCCCCCCCCCCCCACGCTCCCACCTTGTCAGCACCTGGACTTCCTGAAGGTGCACCAATCCACACACCCCAGACCAAAGTCTTTGCCCCAACCCTGCTGAGACCCTGAGGCCCTCCTCCCTTGTCCACTGGGTGCCCCCTGCCCCCCCTCCACTTATGTTGGGGGTGAAAAGGTAGCGGAGCCCGTGCGTGACACCGGGCAGCATCAGGCCTCTGAAAAGGAAGATGGTTAGCACAAAGTAAGGGAACAGGGCCGTGAAGTAGATGACCTGGGGGAGATGCCAGGTCAGATGCACAGTGGCCCTGCAGGAGCGAGGCAGGGGCCTTGCCCCATTGTGACCACTCACGTGGCCCAAGGTACCACACAGGCATGGCGCTTTGGGTCAAGCTCTGAAGGTGTATGGTCACACAGGCCCCGTGGGTCTGCTAAGGTGGGCATCAGCACTTGGGACAGGCAGGCCCCCTCCCCCCACCCCAGGCTGCCCCTCATCCTGCCTTAGGTCCTCCTGTGTACACCTCAGGCTCTCAGCCCAGCCCCCTCTTTCCCCTGTCCTGGTGGCTCCCAGTCAGCGGTGGGCCAGGGCCGGCCCCACATCCCCACACAGACCAAAGCCACAGGGCCTCCCCAGCGCATTCCTAACAGAATGATCTGTGAGAGCCACAGGGTCTGGTCACTGGCTCTGTCCTCTGAGCCTCGTGGGAAAAGGGTCAGGCTGGTGGCTGCTGGATTGTGTGGGCCACCCTGGGGCAGGGAGTGTGAGGAGCCCTGGCCATGCCATGAGTGTTCAACACCCCCTACCCGTGTGCCCCAGCGGCCCCAAGGGAAGGCCCTGAGAAGCCAGTTGCCTGTGAGAGAAACCAGTGTCTGCTCTTTATCACATGTTTTAAGTAAGTGTAAGAACATGGCCAAGGCTTGGAGAGGAGTAGAAGGGAAGGGGGGGGGCTGTTCCTGGAGGACAGTGCATGCAGGCCACTGCACATGGGGCACGTGTGTCACCTGAAGACGGCCTGTGACAGGCCCTGAGATCCGGTACCAGCCAGTGGGCGCATGGCCTTGGCCAGGGGATTTGGGTGCAGACCCCATGCATTGTTGACTTGGTGGGGCCCAGGGATGTCACGGCAGGGTTTCGAGGGGTGGTTCCAGCAGGAGCACGGGTTCTGAGAGCTGTGAGCCCCCTGTGTCTCTGCCCCCGGGGTGGTCCTTCACCACCACCCTGCAGCTGCCCGGCTGCCTGAACTGAAGGCGCTACCCATCTTGGAGCCTGAACCTCCAGACCGTGAGCTACATGCGCCCTCCTCCCTGGTGAAGCTCTAGGATCCAGCGAGAGTCAGAAGCCTGACAGTGCCTCCACTGCACAGGAGGCAGAGTGGAGGCATAAAGAGCAGAGGAAGAAGACCAGATGGGGAACATCTGGAGGAGGCAGAGGCAAACCTGAGCCACCAGGGAGACGCTGGCTGATTGGGGGCTCCTCAGGCCAGACCCAGTGGAACAGTGGCTACGAGAGGCACTGTCCACTGAGATGGAGGGGCAGGGAGAAGTCACGGTGGCTGCCAGAAGAGAGCCAGCATGGCTGCCTTGGCACAGAGTGTGGTTCAGGGCAGAGACTGTCATCAGGATGAGAAGCTGCCCGTGGGGCCCTAAGTGTGCCTGCCCCCCCCATGCCGAGCCAACACTGGCAGCATGGGGAGGGGGCCTCAGAGCCAGAGGAAGCTGCTTTCACCTTCCCAGTGGTCTCAATGCCTCTGATGATGCACAGATACACCACAGCCCAGCAGATGACCAAGCAGATGAGCAGCCGCCACTGGACAGTGCCACTGTCGCTGATGTCAGCAGTGATGTCCAGCATCTGCTGGTACCAGAAGTAGCTCATGGCGCTGCTGCCCTGGCACTCTTCCACAAACCCTGTAGCCAGCGGCCCCGTCATGGGCCGGCCACAGGGCCCGGGGCCCAGTGCACGCTCTGCCCCAAAAGCCAGAAGGGCCATGGGCACCAGCACGGCTGCCCTGCACTGAAGCGGCCCCCAACCTCCAGCCCAGCCATGCTCTCTCACCTCCCTCTGAGGCTGAGATGGGGAAGGGAGGCTCAGGGCCTGGTGTGTAAGCAGATGGGGATCTGGGTGGCTCCTGGGTCCAGCGGGGACCAGTGAACAGGAGAGGTCACCTGTCCACACTGGCCACGCCCTCACCCATCCTGTTGCCTTCCAGCAGGCAGCAGCTCCAGGGCAATGGGTGCTGGAAGGAGTTGAGGAAGTACCACAGCACCCAGGTGAGGATAGTGTTGTAGTACAGGCTGACCAGGAAGGACATCGTGAAGCAGCCCGGCCCTGCAGACAGTGAGGACAAAGTGTCACACAGCAGGGGAGGAGCGGTGCCACCCACGTGCAGAGCAGGTCCTCCTGGGGAGCCGAGAAGGGGGTGGCCTGCCTATGCTGCCCAAGTAGGGGGAGATGGCCGTCCACACCCCAATGCTGCCCGTGTGCAGGTGCTGGCCGATGGCGAGCTCGATGTGGAAGAGTGGGATCCCCTCAAAGACCATGGTGATGAAGTAGGGGGATGAGAAAGGCCCCCGTCAGGACACAGGGGTCAGGGGCAGCCACCCTCTGCTCCCTATCGGGGCGCCTGGTGTGCTGCCAGCGGCTGGCCTGGGTTCTGGCTGCGTGTGGTTCGCATAGCTGCTGGCTGCATGCTCAGCCTCATGGGAGAATAAACCAGCCAGGCAGCACTGTGGGGCAGACTCAGAGGCCATCTGTGTGGCCAGTGTGGATAGGTGGAGTGTGTGTGGTCAGTGTAGACAGGAGTGTGCACAGCTAGTGTGGAAAGTGTGTAAGTGGCCAGTGTGGACAGGCAGAGTGGGCATGCCCAGTGTGGACAGGCAGAGTGTGTGCAGCCAGTGTTGACAGTGTATACAGTGTGGACAGGCAGTGTGGGCATGGCTAGTGTGGATAGTGTATATGTCACCAATGTGGACAGGCAGAGTGTGTACAGCCAGTGTGGACAGGTAGAGTGGGCACAGCCAGTGTAAACAGGTGGAGCGGACAAGCAGACACCTGGAACAGGAGCTGGCGTGAGGACGAGGAAGGGCCACAAGCTCAGAAGACCCTGAAACTGCCCAGGAGTGAGGAGGGTGAGTGTGGCTGTGCAAGATGTGGGAGCACTCTACAAAATTCTGAGTGATGGGTGATGGGCACTGAGTGGCTGGGGTGAGACCACCCATCAGTGCAGACCGGGGAGGAACAGGGAGTAAGAAGACAGAATGTTCTGGCATGTTTGGTCATGCTTGCCGCATCTGGAAACAGGTGCCATAGCAGCACGTTGGGGCAGCCACTCTTCCCTCACCTGCATCACTGATGAGAAGCCCCGTCCCCCGACCTCTGCGTCCCCGAGGCCCTGGCCCCTGGGGGAATCTCCCCAGGTTCCTCACTGGAGAGGGTTGGGCGTCCCAGGCCAGCCCATCACATGGGGGCACCTGAGCAATGACAGACCTGAGGGCAGCAGCCCCTGGCTGGTGCACACGTGTGGGCCACACAGGTGCATCCGTGTGTTGTGACTGCTGGTGAGCCTGGGACTCCTGTCACCCTGCAAGGAGCCTTGGGAGATGCCAACCCCCATGAACGTGGACACCAGGGTGATCACCCCCTAGAGACTGGCTCTACACCGAGGGGCAGCGCCACTGGGAATGGAGCTGCATGCTGGCCTGGGACCCCATGGGCAGGCCCCTGAAGTCCCCAGGGCTCAGATGCCAAGGCTGGGCTCTTCCTGGGGCCCCACATGTCTGGCTTTTTGGGACAGTGGTGCTGCCCAGAGATCAGGGGTGGGGAAGGCCAGTCCCTTGGGTACCCGCATGTGGCTGGTGGGCTCACCTCCACTGTGGGTCTGGCACCTTCAGATGTTCCCCAGCCCCACAGCAAACCCCACGCAGCTGAGCAGGTACTGGAGCTTGTTGTCCCACTGGGGCCTCTCATCCTCCCACACATCCAAGGCTGGGTCTGGGCCAAGGTCCTGGGCCATAGCGGTCCAGTGTCTCTGGGAGCATCCAGACCACACTGCACCTGCACCCTCTGCTGGCCTAGAGCCCAAGCGTCCCCTCCGTCACATCCTCCGGTTTATTTAAAGGAAAGCTGATGGAGCCCTGTTAATTGGTAACCTGGGGCCTGGCCATGCCCACATCCCTGGCCCCTTTCCCATGAGCATGTCCAATGTCAGCTGTAGGCTGGTACCACCACAGAGAGAGCTGTCCCCACGACAGCCATGTGCTCCTGTTGGGGACGCTCAGGGGCATGGTGAGTTGGCTTTTAGTTATTTATCTGTAACAAGTGTTTTGATGTTGACGTAATGCAGACTCATGCTCATTGGTGACAGGGTCAGAGGTCCCCACTCCCCTCCCCCACCCTCAGTTTGCCAAGGTGGCCACATCCTGTGAAGCTGAGTGGAGAATGTGGACACCTTAAGACCCAGAACATCCATCACCAGGGACCCCCACCCTCCACCCAGGACCCTGGCAGCCCCTGACCTCCCCATGCCATGCAGTTCCCGACAGGGTCAGCAGATAAAGGCTGTTGCCTGGCCACATGTGGCTGTGGTGGCTGTGGTTTCCCTGCTTCTGGGGCAGCATAGGAGGGGGCTTAGTCCTCAGGCCACACCTATCTCCTGACACCTCGGGAGTCTGAACATGGCTTCCTGGCCAGTCCTATGTGGCCTGTACCAGGGGCTGCACCTGCTCCCTAACCCAGCCTGGGGGCCTCAGAGTGGAGCCCACACCCTCCCCAGAGCTATAGGAGCCCCTGGGATGACCTCCACTGAGCACAGCAGGGACAGGGCCTTTGGGAGGCAGACAGTCCTGCCCAATGCCCAGCCTGTCCCCGCCACAGCATATGGCTTTGTGGACAGCGTCCTGATTGTAGCCCACAGGGAAGTGGAGCTGACCATCAGCCATACTGTCCCTGGGGACACACTCGCCCGTCTGGATGCACACTTGAGAACAGTGGATGCAGTGGTTTATTTAAATGGGGACACTTGATGTCCATGAACCTGCCTGTCTGTCACATTGACAAGGATGCCAAGCAGCAGCACTGTGTTCCGGAGGTGTCACACAACCACCAGCCTCCTGGATGGCACACCTGGCTGGGCTGTGCCAGGGGCACTGCAGGGCAGTGGAGAGGTGAGTGCTGAGTGGTCAGAACATGTCCAAGCTCCGCCCTGCTCCATGTCTGCAGTGTGCCGGGTAGCTTGAACTGCAGAACTGGAGTTTGTTGCCAGGGTTTCTGGGAGGAAGGGGATCCCCCAGCATCCCAGCCCAACTTGTGAGAATTCTAGAAAGTCCGCTTGAAGGGAAGCACCCAGGCTTTTCTGCGGAATGTGGAGGTGGCCATTGTGGAAGCAGACGCCACAGGCACAGCCTGCATGGGGCTGAGGTTGGTGCCAAGTTCCAGGGCCATCCACCCTGACACAGCCCTGGGCTCCAGGGGGGCCAGGAGGCATGCAGTGTCCTTGGCAGGGGCCAGGGCCAAGTTCCCCTGTAACCCTCTCTCCCAACATCTGGCTAAAAATTCACAGTTCATGTCCCTGTAAGAAAACAGCTGATGTCTTCGTCTGGCTGGGCTGCACTGAGCTGCACTCAGGGTGTCTGTCCATGGCAGGCAGAAGCAATGGTTAAATGGTGAGTATTCATTAAGCCAGGGGCGGCGGGGCCAGGGCATGGGGGGTGTGTGGCCATGTCACCACAGGCTCAATGGGCTTCTGGTAAAAAGGCCCAAACCCTGACCTCGGGGGTCTCTAGATCAAGGGTCTGTAGCTAAGGGGAGGTCACAGGGAGGGGACTGGGAAATGAGAATGGCTGTAGGGGCCAAGTCAGCAGCCCACGCTCCAGGCTCCACAGCTGTCCATGGCAACCTGGGGTGCAGCAGGTGCAGCCTCCCCACCCCTCAGCTCTTGACTTTGAGGGACATACCCAGGGCTGTGTGGCATGCTGTACCGTGTTCATGACAAGGAGACTGGGCCCACATGGTACACATGTGTGCCATGAACATGTAAACACAGATGCACACATGTATGTGAATATGTGCGCACCTGGATATGCACAAACATGTACGTGCATACAAGCAGTGTGCGTATACGTGTAAGCACGATGCACATGTCCACATGTGCACAAAATATACAGCTACATATGTACAGATCCTCACCACGACACGTCGTAATCAAACTCACCACAGTGAAACATAAAGAAAAGATTCTAAAAGGTGCAAGAGAGAAACGTCAGATTACTCTTAGAGGATCTCCAATTAGACTCACAGCAGACTTCTCATCAGAAACCCTAGAAGCTAGAAGGGAATGGTGAGATATAGCCCAGGTACTAAGAGAGAAAAACTGCTAGCCCAGAATATTATATCCTGCAAAGCTCTCATTTGTGAATGAAGGTGAAATTAAGACTTTTCATAGCAAACAGAAACTGAAAGAATTTGTTGCCACTCATCCTGCCCTGCAAAAGATGCTTAAAGATGTGTTACACACAGAAACACAGAAACACGGTCACCAATATGAAAGAAGGTAAAGGAAGGAAACCTCACAGCAAAAGATCACAGGAAGCTCAATTTCTCTTTGACATAGAATTAAACTCTGATGCTCTGTTAAAGCAATGTGTTAAAGTAATCTAAAAACAAAAAGCAATTCAAATCAATTGGCAATCTACAAAAAGAGTTAAAGATTTTAAAAGCTATTATTAAAATTGCTATACTGGTCTATTATGCTATGTGATATGTGTGTACATATTGTATGTCCACATAGGAAATTTTATTAAGAATTTTATTTTAAATGGCTTATAGATAAGATTGTCCATAAATTTAAGCTGCTAAAATCAATCAAAGATACATTTTAATTTGTGTGACCTGAATCTGTGTATCATGTTTTAAACTTGTTGGTAGAAAGAAACTAAAAACATTTTAGATGGTTGTGCTTAAGTTTACTGGTTAAACAAACTACACCATGTTAGATATTTAAGAGGTGTTTTCAAATACATGATTCTAAAAATTTATAGAAGGCATTGGACCTTCTGGTAAATGTTTTCTTAAGTTGTTATCTAATGGTTGAAACGGTTTGCTAAGTATTCATGTAATATTGCTATTGTCAGCAAGCGATCTAGGACTTGCTCCCTCATTTCTCTATTCTAAGCCCAACTTGTTCTTTCATTTCTCTATTCTCTTCAAGGTAGGAAACTAATTCTATCATGAAGGAATCTGTAGGACGTACAATTTAATCTTTAGACCTTATAAAAGGGATGGCTAACATTTTTCTGTAATAGCATAGCCAAAATAAGAACTTAAATAATAATCTCATAGCTAGATTCACTTCGCCATCAGTGAAGTATACAGTAAGTAGAAAAAACCTCCCTTTCAGACCAAAGGGAAAGAAAGTTTTAAAGTGACAATATAATTTTCCTCATGGGCATTGTCTACCTTAAAAAAACTACTACAGAACATGCCTGTGACTATAGACTTGTAGTTCAGGCCACCGAAGATTAGAGATGGGACATGGGCACTCCCTTGACTTGCACCCTCTGGTCTGCTTTAACACCAACCAGGAGGAAAAGAAAGCTAGGCATCAGAAGCAATGGGTGGCAGGCCTATTAATGGCTGATCTGTACAGTGAGCTGCCCTCAAGGAGACCCAACAGGCCAGTCCACTGCAGTGGCTTTCAATGTGGTAAGCCTGGGCTTCAGCAGAAGTCAGCTTGTGAAGAGCCCTGGCAGCTCTGCCAAGAGTTGGATCACTGGAAATGGACCTGCCCTGGAGTCGAAGGATGCCCAGGTCAGAGCCACAGATCTTATTGGCTCTAAGCTGAAAAGCCCTTCACTCAGCCCAACTTCCAAAGTGACCACTGCAGCTGAGGGGATGGCCAAGTAGGGTCAGCAACATTGCAGGCAGAACTGTACATTTCTTGTTAGAGATGCCACCTGCCTTTACCTGGCCAGCTCTCCTCCCAGCCCAGCCAAATAATGAAAGTCAACAGAGTGCCTTCCCCTAGGAGGTTCACACCTCCCTTAGGATATACCCCATGTGAAGAGATAGATAGGTCTGGGCCTCTTAACTTACAAGGCCTAAAGCCCACCAGATTATTATCAAGCCCCTTCTATCAGGTTCTATTTGCCTCTCAATCAGAAAACTTAATTGTAGCTTAGACAGCACCTTTCTTAGCTCCTCTAATAATGACTCTGTCCTTTGTTCTAGACCCTGTCTAGCACACTTGGGCCTCATTCCTTTGTAATCATAACCTCTACTCTACCACCAATGGCTCTACTCCCAACCTGTGTGTACTGATGGTCCTCTTCCCCACTTAATGCTGTATAATTGTTCAAACCTGGTAAATGCCACTCTTAGGATCATTGGTTACTATCCACACTCTGTCTTTTATGACCTTGTCTAAATATGATCAGAGTCGGTAAACTTGGAAGGCTTCCATTGCCTTGGCAACTCATGACGAGAGCCTAGGGTGGTTACTGGTACCATAAACTAGAGTGTCAATTTGTGCACTTGCTCCTCATGTGGGATCTCTGTCCTTAATGTGCTGTACATTGTGATTTAATGCTATAACTAGTACTCAAACAGTATGTTTCACTTTGTGTTTCTATGTGGGTGCAAACTGTTGAAATCTTTATACTAAATTGATCTTCTGTATATAAAGAGAATTGAAAATGAATCTTGATGTTAATGGAAGGTGAGAGGTAGTGGGAGAGGGGAGCGTTGTGGGTGGGAGGGAAGTTATGGGAGGGGGAAGCCATTGTAATCCATAAGCTGTACACTGGAAATTTATATTCATTAAATAAAAGTTAAAAAAAAAGAAAAAAAAACCTATGGCCAGTATCCTATTGAACAGGGAAAAGTTGGAAGCATTTCCGCTGAGATCTGGTACCAGACAGGGATGCCCACTCTCACCACTGCTCTTCAATATAGTTCTGGAAGTCTTAGCCAGAGCTATTAAGCAAGAAAAAGAAATTAAAGGGATGCAAATTGGGAATGAAGAACTCAAACTATCCCTCTTTGCAGACGATATGATTCTTTATTTAGGGGACCCAAAGAACTCTACTAAGAGACTATTGGAACTCATAGAAGAGTTTGGCAAAGTAGCAGGATATAAAATCAATGCACAAAAATCAACAGCCTTTGTATACACAGAAAATGTCACGGCTGAAAAGAACTTCTAAGTTCAATCCCATTCTCAATAGCTACAAAAACAATCAGATATCTTGGAATAAACTTAACCAAGGACATTAAAGATCTCTACGAT
This sequence comes from Lepus europaeus, assembly GCF_033115175.1. Taxonomy (NCBI): domain Eukaryota; kingdom Metazoa; phylum Chordata; class Mammalia; order Lagomorpha; family Leporidae; genus Lepus; species Lepus europaeus. The sequence continues at coordinate 5,658,047 of NW_026909276.1, forward strand.
GAAAATTACAAAACCTTAGGGAAGGAAATAGAAGAGGATATCAAAAAATCGAGGAATCTTCCATGCTCTTGAATTGGAAGAATCAACATCAAGAGAATGTCCATTCTCTCAAAAGCAATTTATACATTCAATGCAATACCAATCAAAATACCAAAGACATTCTTCTCAGATCTGAAAAAAATGATGCTGAAATTCATATGGAGACACAGGAGACCTCGAATAGCTAAAGCAATATTGTACAACAAAAACAAAGCTGGAGGCATCACAATACCAGATTTCAGGACATACTACAGGGCAGTTGTTATCAAAACAGCATGATACTGGTACAGAAACAGATGGATAGACCAATGGAACAGAACAGAAACACAGAAATCAACCCAAACATCTACAGCCAACTCATATTTGATCAAGGATCCAAAACCAATCCCTGGAGTAAGGACAGTCTATTCAATAAATGGTGCTGGGAAAACTGGATTTCCACGTGCAGAATCATGAAGCAGGATCCCTACCTTTCACCTTACACAAAAATTCATTCAACATGGATCAAAAACTTAAATCTATGACCACACACCACCAAATTATTAGAGAGCATTGGGGAAACCCTGCAAGATATAGGCACAGGTAAAGACTTCTTGGAAAATACCCCAGGAGCACAGGCAGTCAAAGCCAAAATTAACATTTTGAATTGCATCAAATTTAGAAGTTCCTGTACTGCAGAAGAAACAATCAGGAAAGTGAATAGGAAACCCACAGAATGGGAAAAATTATTTGCAAACTATGCAACAGATAAAGGGTTGATAACCATAATCTACAAATAAATCAAGAAACTCCACAACAACAAAACAAACAATCCACTGAAGAGATGGGCCAAAGACCTCAACAGACATCTTTTCAAAGAGGAAATCCAAATGGCCAACAGACACATGAAAAAATGTTCAAGATCACTAGCAATCAGGGAAATGCAAATCAAAACCACAATGAGGTTTCACCTCACCCCGGTGAGAATGGCCCACATTCAGAAATCAACCAACAATAGATGCTGGAGAGCATGTGGGGAAAAAGGGACACTAACCCACTGTTGGTGGGAATGTAAACTGGTTAAGCCACTATGGAAGTCAGTCTGAAGATTCCTCAGAAACCTGAACATAACCCTACCATTCAACCCAGCCATCCACTCCTTGGAATTTACCCAAATGAAATTAAATTGGCAAACAAAAAAGCCATCTGCACATTAATGTTTATTGTAGCTCAATTCACAATAGCTAAGACCGGGAACCAACCCAAATGCCCATCAACAGTAGACTGGATAAAGAAACTATGGGACATGTACTCTATGGAATACTATACAGCAGTCAAAAGCAATGAAACCCTGTCATTTGCAACAAGATGGAGCAATCTGGAAAGCATCATGCTAAGTGAATTAAGCCAGTCCCAAAGAAACAAATATCATTTGTTTTCCCTGATCGGCGACAACTAACTGAACACCAAAGGATAACCTGTGGAAGTGTAATGGACACTAAGAGAAATAGTGACTTGATCAGCTATGGGGCTGACTGTTGATGTACAATGCAACACTTTATCCATTTTAGTATTGTTTTTGTAAACTCTGTAATTAACACACAATTATTCTGAGGTGTCTAAATCTTAACTGAAAAGTGATCCCTGTTAAATATAAGAATGAGAAAAAGAGAGGGAGGAGATGTACAATAGGGGGCATGCTCAGTTGGATTTGCCCCAAATGATGGAGTTAGAAAAGTGCCAGGGGATTCCAATACAATCCCATCAAGGTGGCATGTACCAATGCCATCTCACCAGCCCAGGTGATCAATTTCAGTTCACAACTGATCACACTGATAGATCTAAGAGTCAAAGGGATCACACAAGCAAGATTAATGTCTGCTAATACTAACTGATAAAAAAAAGGGAGAGAAGGATCCAACATGGGAAGGGGGAGACACAGTAGACTCATAGAATGACAGATGTCCTAAATAGCACTCTGGCCTCAAAATCAGCCCTTAAGGCAATCGGATATGGCTGAAGAACCTATGACAGTATTTTAGGCATGGAAAGCCAAGACACGCTGGGGAAAAAAAAAAAGATGAAGAAGAAGAAGAAGACCTAAATGAAGGATCACAGCGAGTGTGATCCCAGTGGAAAAAACGGGGCCATGAAAGTAGGAGGTGCCTTTCTCTGAAGGGAGGAGAGAACTTCCACTTTGACTACGGCCTTGTTGGAATGGGATCGAAGATGGCAAACCCTAAAGGCTTCCATAGCCTCGGCAACTCATGGCTATATCCTGGGGAGATTACTGACGCCATAAACAAGAGTGTTAAATTGTTAAGACAACATCAGGAGTCACTGTGTACTTACGTCCCATGTGGGATCTGTCCTTAATAGGTTGTCGAAGGTGAAATAATGATATAGCTAGTACTGAGACAGTATTCTTACACTTTGTGGTTATGTGTGGGTGCAAACTGATGAAATCTTTACTTAGTATATACTGAAGTGATCTTCTGTATATAAAGATAATTGAAAATGAAAAAAAACCTTTGGTGTTAAATTGGAAATTACATAGAAAAATAATCAATCTTTTTTTAAAAAAAATTATCTTGCAGAATCTCTGTCATTAATGTGATGTACACTGTTATTTAATGCTATAACTAGTACTCCAACAGTATTTTTTTCACTTTGTGTTGCTATGGGAGGGCAAACTGTTGAAATATATATATATATATATATATATATATATATATATATTAAACTGATTTTCTATATATAAAGAGAATTGAAAATGAATCTTGATGGGAATGGAAGGGGAGAGCGGTTGGGAAAGGGGAGGGTTACGGGGGTGGGATTTGTGGGGTGAGGGAAGCCTTTGTAATCCATAAGCTGTACTTTGGAAATTTATATTCACTAAATAATAAAAAAAAGAAACTCTTTTCAGGGGAGCACCTGATCCCCTAAGACTGAGCGGGGGAGGGCATCTACTCTTTTTCTACATTTACATATAACAGCACTGTACTTTCCTTTCTTTCTTTCTGACCTTGGGACAAGCCACACATTTACACATCTGTAATTAACAAAAACTAAGTTTCAAGGAGCTGACCAAAAAAGAGCCCAGATAAGAAAGGAATTTGTGACAAGCTCTATTTAATGTGACATACATCAGTGATGACTCACATAAATTAAAACTATTAAATTAATCCAAATATATTTTGGCTCATATGACACCTTATATTGTTTCAAATTTGTTGGTAAAAACAAACTAAAGATGTTTTCAGAGTCATTAGTATATTTTGCTTGCAAAAGGTATACTTGTTTTTCTTAGATACCTTAGAATAATGTATAATTTTGACCTAAGAACAATAGTGCATAAAAGGTGTGATACAATGTTCTTATTTCATTTGTAAGAAGTATAATTTAATTTAGTTTCTTTTTGTTTTTAAAGATTTACTTATTTACTTGAAAGGTAGTGTTATAGAGTGTAAGAGGCAGAGAGAGAGAGGATCTTCCATCTGCTGGTTCACTCCCCAAATCGCTGCAATGGCAAGAGCTGGTTCTATCCAAAGCCAGGAGCCAGGATCTTCTTCTGGTTCTTCCACATGGTCACAGGGTCCAAAGCACTTGGATCATTCTCCACTGCTTTCCCAGGCACATTAGCAGAGAGATGGATCAGAAGTGGAGCAGCTGGGATTCGAAACAACACCCATATTGGGGGGGGGTGCTGGCACTGCAGGAGGTAGCTTTACCCTCTATGCCACAGTGCCAGGCTCTAACTTAGTTTCTAGAATTGTTCTTTGGCAAGACATGACTTCAAATTATAACCATGCTTTTTCTTTTTAATATCTTAGTTTCTTAAAAAAATCTACAATTGTTAAAATAAGTTAGTAAACACAAAAGATAAATATTTTCAAATTCGTATACTGTTGGTTTTTTAAAATATGCAAAATTCATTGGGCCTTTTAGTAAATATTTTCATAAACTGTTGATACATGACAAACCATTTTAATTACTTTTAAGTAACTATGTTAAAATACTATATTTTCTGGAGCCAATGCTGTGGCATAGTGGGTAAAACTGCTGTCGGCAATGCCAGCATCCCATATGGGCACCAGTACAAGACCCTGCTGCTCCACTTCCAATCCAGCTCTCTGTTACCAGTTGGGAAAGCAGTAGCAGATGGCTCAAGTGCTTGTGCCCCTGCACCCCTGTGGGAGACCTAGAAGAAGCTCCTGTCTCCTGGCTTTGAATCTGCCCAGCTCCAGATGTTGTGGCCATATGGGGAGTGAACCAGTGGATGAAAGACCTTTCTCTCACTGCCTCTGCCTCTGACTCTCTGTAACTCTGCCTTTCTAATAAATAAATAAATCTTTAAAAATTTATATGTTCTTTGAAATGTTTTATACTTACTTTAGAGGCTTCAAAAGATTATTGCAAAATGTAAATTAAGGAACCAGTAAGCAGAAGGGAGAGAAATGTTTAGGAAGTTCCAGACACAAGGATGTGTCTTAGTAAATAAAGCTATTTCAATTAAGGGAAAAACAAGCAATATTTGACTTTGAGTGAAACAGCTGATGTCCTGCAAGGAGACAGAGGAACAATATAGAACAAATAACTGAAAGGAATGTTATAGGATATTATAGGTTTGTGGTAAATCTTGCATGAGATTAGAAGAAAATTATATACATGGATTTCCAAAACTTGGGCATTGTTATGTACACTGATATAGGGCAAGGATTTGTTCCTCTACATTAAAACAATAAAGGTTCTAAAAATATATAGATAGATATAGTAGTAAATGTCTGCAAAGTGTCTTGATCTTTAATTTTGAAATCTTTTTCTAAATATATTTTCTCCTCTTAATAGTTTCTGTTTAATTAATTATTTCCTCTGTCAATTTTCTAGGTATCTTCTGTAAGCTACTTTATGCTCCTTAGTTTGACACTGTCATGGCCTGACATGACAAAATACTTATATAAAAAGCCACTTGAGGCTTTTTTCATGTATTTAATTGTTCAGTGTAATCAGACGATTTCCTCTGCTTTTGTTTGTAACAGATATTCTTCTTCTAAAGATATTTGAGTTCTTTATAGTACTGTTAGGTGGAAAGATAGAAATATAGAAGGGACCTAAGGAAAACAAGGCACCTGCAGAAAGGAATGGAGCAGCCTGAGGGATAGCTTTGAAGCAGCCCACACCCCAGTAACTTATAGGTGGTCCCAGTCTTCACTCCCCTCCCAAGAAAAGCAGTGAGAATAATCGTCCTTGCCAGTGTAAAGAGGACTACCCAGTTTCACACTGGATAATAAAACCTTGGGAGGAATTTCACCAGTTTTGTACCCAAGAAGCCCTTTGTTCAGAAGAGACTGGAGGAATGGGAGGAGAAACTGTGGGGAAAAAGTAGATTCCACACCCTTATAAATCCAAGTCTGAATGTAGACCTGGCACTCTGGGATTCATGTGTTCTGACAGATGCACTACCTCATTAAACCTTGCTGCATTGTGTGTCACTACTCCATCCCATGTCTGAAACTCTTTTCTTATAGGAAGACAAGAACCTCTTTTAAGCCATGTCTTCTAAAAATACTGAGTCCAAACCACTACAATGTAAAGGGAGAGCACAGCCTTTCATCTGTCTCCTTTAGCCCAAGGTATCCTTGTCTATCCTTTATCAAAAGGAATTCACAGAATTGATGGAGTGCTACCATTGACAAAACACAGTTGTAATCACTGGACCTTCTTCCAGGTCTCCTATGCAGGTGCAGGGGCACAAGCACTTGGGCCATCTTCTACTGCTTTACCAGGCCATAGCAGAGAGCTGGATCAGAAGTGGAGAAGCTTGGACTGGAACCAGTACCCATATGGGATTCCGGCACTGCAAGTGGTAGTTTTACCTGCTACACCACAGTACCAGCCTCACAGTTTTGTATTCTTTTCTGAAATCATTGTCAGTAATATTTATGAAGACACTAAGAAATGTTCTTGAATACAGGTTTCCAACAGTTGGAACTGATCATCCATGTGGGATGCTGGTGCTGCAATTGGAGGTTTAACCTATTATGGCACAACACCCACTCCTAGTAATGGTCTTAAAGATATACAACAAATAAAGAGATATTTATTGAAGAAAATCCAAGATTTGAAGAGCATAGAGAGTTAGTTGTATTTGAATCCACCTAATAACCACCACCCCCAGTTCTCATTTAGTGGAAGTGTGAACTCAGGGCTCCCTCTCCTACCAGCTTCTAGGCAAAAGGAAGACATCCTTCTTACTCCTGTGCCTAGTTCCCTGTTGCCAAGATTAGGTTTTGGGTGAGTTCAGCTAGAGGTGAAGCACAGACCATACTTGACTGATGGAGGCTGTATATTAAGCAAAAGAACACTTTGATCTCAGCTTCCATCACATATAACATCCCCAATCGGGAAATCTGTATAATCAGAGCACATTTGTTGTTGCTTTGGATTGGAGGAATGAGGATAGACACTAGGTAGCAAAAGGGTGCTCAATTATTTTTCAATTTCATTTATTTGAGTGCAGAGATGGAGAATATTCCCATCTGCTGGTTCAGTAATCAAATGTTCACCATAGGTGAGGCTGAGATAAGTCAAAACTGGGAGCTTGTTTGCAGGACATTGAAGCACAGCAGGTTAACCCACAGATGGTGATGCCCACATGTCACGTTAGAGTGCTGTATCATATGGGAAGTGTGGGTAGAATTCCTGACTCCTAGTTGTAATATAGCCCACCATGGGAAGTGAACCAGAAGAGGGAAGGTCTCTCTCTGTTTTTACTGTTTTCTAATTAATTCATTAAAGACTTCAAGGGAGGTGCTGGTACTGTTGCATAGCGAGTAAAGCCACTGCCTGCAGTGCTGGTGTCCCATATGGGTGATGGTTCGAGTCCCAGCTGTTCCACTTTGAATCCAGCTCCCTGCTAATGTGCCTAGGAAAGCAGCAGCAGACGGCCCAAGTCTTTCAGTCCCTGCATCCATGTGGCAGACCTGGAAGAAGCTCCTGGCTCCTGGCTTTGGATCAGCCCAGCTCCAGCTATTGCGGCCATTTGGGAAGTGAACCAGCGGATGGAAGACTTCTCTCTGCCTCTGCCTCTGCCTTTCTGTAATTCTGCCTTTCAAATAAATAAATATTTTAAAAAAACACACAACTTCTCAGGAGTAAGGATCTTAGAACTCAATCCAGGTCTCCAATATGGCTCAAAGGGTCAAAACTACTTAAGCTATTGCTCACTGGGCGATGTACTCACAGGGTGCCCATTAGTAGGAAGCTGGAATTAAATCAGGTGTGGAACTGGTACTCAAACCCAGTCATTCTGGAATGTGGATGTAACCAGGTAGCATCTTAACCACTTGGTCAAATGCCTATCCCTGTGTATTTTGGGGGTGATAAAATATTCTAAAAGTAATGGTGGTGATTGCTATACATAACTGGAAGCTGGTGGCTTGTATGTACATCCTTAATGGATGAATTTCATGGTAAGTGAAATATATTCATACCTCAGTTCTGCTGCTTAAGAATATGATATTGGCCAGTGCCACAGCTCACTAGGCTAATCCTTCGCCTGCTGCACTGGCACTCCGGTTTCTAGTACCGGTTGGGGTGCTGGTTTTGTCCATATTGCTCTGCTTCCAGTCCAGCTCTCTTCTGTGGCCTAGGAAGGCAATGGAGGATGCCCCAAGTGCTTGGGCCCTGCCCCCTCATGGGAGACCAGGAGGAAGCACCTGGCTTCTGTCTTCGGATCAGCACAGCTCCAGCCACAGTGGCCTTTTGGGGGGTGAACCAACGGAAGGAAGACCTTTCTCTCGGTGTCTCTCTCTCAGTCTAACTGCCTGTCAAAAAAAAAAAAAAAAGAATGTGATATGATATTGACAAAGTTTTAACCAGGTGTATTGAATTATCATTTTTTTTTAATTTTTATTTTTTGACAGGCAGAGTGGACAGTGAGAGAGACAGAGAGAAAGGTCTTCCTTTGCCGTTGGTTCACCCTCCAATGGCCGCTATGGCCAGCACGCTGCAGCCGGCACACCGCAGTGATCCAAAGGCAGGAGCCAGGTGCTTCTCCTGGTCTCCCATGGGTGCAGGGCCCAAGCACTTGGGCCATCCTCCACTGCACTCCCAGGCCACAGCAGAGGGCTGGCCTGGAAGAGGGGCAACCGGGACAGAATCCAGTGCCCCGACCGGGACTAGAACCCAGTGTGCCGGTGCCGCAAGGCGGAGTATTAGCCTAGTGAGCCACTGCGCCAGCCCTGAATTATCAAAATTTTAAGTAACATTTTTAATGCATTTCAAATTCAAATTCATGTAAAATGTGACTTCCCCTATGTAAGCTGTACTGCACATTTATTTGTAGATATGGATATAAATGCGTGAGAAAGTGATGGCAGCATAGAAACTGGATGAAATACAATGATTGATTTGGGGCAGGGGATGGTGGAGAAAGGTGATATTAGTCTTATCTCGTATGTCTTTTTTGAAAATATATTCATGAATTAAATTAATGGATAACCAAGCATGGTCAGACACCACAGGTATATGCCTAAATATTTTTATTAGTGATGTGTCAGAAAGGACTTATTCCAGCTTTTATTCCTTATGGTATTCTCAATTAGTCAATCCTACTGTTGGGTCATCATTTTCCTTATCATCACATGAGGGACTATTAATTCTTCTGCATTTGGTACAAATCAGAGAACTCCTGTCACTGAGTTAGTGCCCAAAATCATGAGCTCTACTCATTACATAGAGGGTACAGGTAAGACAAAGAGGAAGTGAGTGCCTGAGGTCAACTACCTATAAATGGATATGATCTTTCCAGTTTTTCTCTTATTAGAACTCATCATAGAATCCACATCTCCAATCATAGTATGAACAACTCCTGCTGGCAGAGGTGTGTGACTACCACCATTCTGGAGCAGTAATTACTAGAAAAGGACTAATCAATGAGCTACTTCATGGAACAAACTAGTTTGTTTTAAAAAGTTTTAAAAGATTTATTTGTTAATTTGAAATGCAGAGTTACAGAGAAAGAGTGGGGGAAAGAGAGATCTTCCATCTGTTGAGACAGGCCAAAGCTAGGAGTCTGGAACTCCATCCAGATCTCCCATGTGAATGGCAGAGGCCCAAGAACTTGGGCTATCTTTCACTGCTTTCTCAGGTGCATTAGCAGGGTGTTGGAGTGGGAGCATCTGGGACTCAGACTTGTGACCATATGGTATGCCATTGTTGCAGAGTGGCTTAGCCTGGTGCACCAAAATGCTGGCCCTCAAGCTAATTCTTTGATTCCTGAAAATTCATTTTCTATTGCAAGGAATACAACTTTGAGACCTATATATTCAGGTGCAATTGCCACTCTGATCTGAAATGGAGAGATCTAGGCTTAACATTTTGAGGCAGGTTTCTTAATTTGCAGAAGACAATCACTGAAGGACAAAGGCAGGATCAGAGAACAGGGAAAACCATATCTTATGCATAGAAACAACAAGGGGTTAATTGTTGTTTAAGAGTGAGTATGCCTTCACATCCCTGTTCAAACCCACACCAACTCTGGCTATAGAATACAGGCTTATCTCTATTGGAAGGAGATCAGCAATAGGGGTGGGAGTGCCTTGAAACCCTTGCACTGATCTCCTTGCCTAATTGGTGGCAAAAATCACAAATGGAGGGAAAAGTTCAGGTTCAGCTGTTAGACAATCAAAATGTATTAGGTAGTCAGATAGATGGTGTATGGGTTGGACAGAGAGGCCTTATGAGTTCCTAGGTTCCAGGAAATGGCAGATCTGTGATTGTGCAGTGATTTTGAGGTGTATCCACCTTAAGGCTCACTATCTTATTCCAGTATATGCACTAGGATAGTTTTCTCAACTGAGAAATATGATTCATTGATAGGTAATGAATTATTGTAGTACTTTAGAGAAAGCCTCTTTTTTCAAGGGTGAAATATGTGTTGCCACAGAATATTAGTTTGTTGCTTAAGTATCTTAATGTAGAGTCATGGTGACTTTCCTCCTGCTTTAAGTATCTGTAATAAATAGATATATATTCTTTTTTAAAAAGACTTATTTATTTATTTGAAAGTCAAAGCTACACAGAGAGAGAAAGAGAGGTCTTCCATTCACTGGTTCACTTCCCAATTGGCTGCAATGGCCAGAGCTGCGCTCATCTGGAAGGAGCCAGGAGCTTATTCCGGGTCTCCCACATGGGTGCAAGGGCCCAAGGACCTGGGACATCCTCCACTGCTTTCCCAGGCCACAGCAGAGAGCTGGATTGGAAGTGGAGCAGCTGGGCTGCGAACTGGTACCCATATGGGATACCCACACTGTAGGCACTGGCTTTACCTGCTATGCCACAGTGCCATCCCCTAGATGTGTGTTCTATACCTACAAAACAGTTAACAGAAAAATAGAAATAAAGTAGTGACAAATATCATTAAACAGCAATGTTCAAATTTCTCCATTCCTAGCACATTTCTTTCAAATGTGAATTTGTCAGGCTTAAGAATTGATCATGAGAATTCCACTTGGATAGAGACCAATCTCAATGCATTACATGTATTCTCCAGGCAGTAGGGCTGAATAGTGAGCAAATAGACATACCACTCTTCTTGTTCTTAGTGGAGGGGTGCAGAGGCTTATGAGAAAGGTAGTCTCATCATCTTGTGACATCATTAGTACAGAACCATCGGAAGGCCTTTCCATTTCCTTCTGAGCATGTGCCATCCTTCTCAGCCCTGCCCTGTTCTTCCAAGATTTTCTAGGCCCTGTGTTTCTCTCAATGCTGCTCCACAAGCTGTAAATGAATTCTGCTTCCCTGAAGGTTGGGGATAAGGTAGAGGCCTCACAGGCCCACAGGGAGCCCTAGAAAGTGAGACACATGTTCTCAGTAGTGGGTGCTGTACCAGAAAGCCAGTGTGTTCTTTCACATGTGCAGATGTGGTTCCAGAATCTCCACAGATGGGATAGACAATCCAAGATGACAATGGAGAAAGGGGAGCCTACAGATTGTGTGAGGAGCAGGGAGGCCTGTGGTATAAGTTCACTTCTAGCTCAGCCACTGAGGAATCCTTTTAGTGGCCTGGATGACATTATTTTATCCATTGTAGTACTAAGATATTAACAATACCAGTGAAATACCCCCAAATTCACAGAGAACTCACTGTGAAGTGTGTGCAGGCTGCCTTACTATTAGACAGTAGTAGGTTTTGTGGTGCCTTCTCAGGTAATGAAGTTTCTGGCCCATTGCTGCACTGTGTATCCTGCCCATGCTCTTGTTTACACAAAATCTACTTTCCAAGGACAATGGATTCTGTGAGAATAGTTAGGAAACTGAATGCTGATCCCATTTAGTTTATTTTTTAAATTTTTTTTAAAGATTTATTTAATTTTATTTGAAAGTCAGAGTTACACAGAGAGAGGAGAGGCAGAGGTCTTCCATCTGATGGCTCACTCCCCAACTGGCTGCAACAACCGGCACTGTGCTGATCTGAAGCCAGGAGCCAGGAGCTTCCCCTGGGTATCCCATGCGGGTACAGGGGCCCAAGGACTTGGGCCATCTTCTACTGCTTTCCCAGGCCATAGCAGAGAACTGGATCAGAAGTGGAGCAGCCAGGATTAGGACCGGCACGCATATGGGATACTGGCACTTTAGGCCAGGGTGTTAACCCTCTGTGCCACAGCGCTGGCCCTGATCCTGTTTAGTTTAGAACAAAGTAGCTAATGGTGTGTGAAGCAGTGGGTTCCATGAATAGGGATTTCACCTGAAGGAACATCCCTCTGGCCCAAATGTTCTCAATAGTTCTTCACAGCAGAGGCAAGGAAATCCTAGAAGGGTGAAGGTCATAGCTTTGCATGGCCCAAGCTATTAATTATTCACTCTAATGCCAAGAGTGATTTAAGATTTAAGTGATGATACCTCACCTAATCCATAAGCTATCAAAGATAGTGTGATGTTGGAAAGTTTGTATAAGCTTTTAGAAGAGATATGTGAGTGGGTTGAGGACAGGCAAGGATCTAGGAAGCGGTACTTAGAAAGTTATTGAAGGTATGGCCATCACTGGAGGGATAACCTGCCTTTTCTGAGAATCTGTGTTGCTCTCTACCACTTCATTTTACCTCCATTATTTCCAGAATTGGAGCTCTCTGAAACCTAGTTTGTCAACACAGTTGGTGACTGCAAATGGCTGATGCCTCCTAAATCCTGATAGCTCTGGTATCACAGGAAGATTGCCACAATCTTTTTACCTGACAAGGAAGATGGAATGGTCCAGGGCTGTGGTGTAGCAGGTAAAATGCTGGCATCCCATATGAGTGCTTTTTTGAGACCCAGCTGCTCCACTTTCAGTCTAACTCCCTGCTAACAACTGCTTTAATTGCTTGGAAAAGCAGTAAAAGAAGGCCTAGTGCTTGGGTCCCTGCACCCACATAGAAGACCTGGAGGAAGCTGATGGCTACTGGCTTCAGTCTAGCCCAGCCCCAGCCATTGTGACCATTTGGAAAGTGAACCAGCAGATGGAAGACCTCTCTGTCTCTCTCTTCCACTGCCTCTCTGTCTCAGTAACTCTTACTTTAAAATAAATAAATAAATAGTTAAAAACAACAAGAACAAAAGATTATAAAGGGTTTTTATTGCAATTTTAAATGCTTTTCAATAAGTAATAGTTTTTATTCAAATTTTTGGTGCTTTGGTGTAGAGATGGGCTGGGGAAAAGTGAGTGGTGGGGGAATAACTCAGTGCATACCTGTAGGCCTCTTTCCATTGTGACTGATAGTGGTTATTGCCAGTGTCACACACCAATCTGGGGCTTTAGAATTCAATCTCAGTTTCCAGATCATGTCTCATTTTTATTACCCATCAGAATTTGTCTCAGGGTTACTTGGTTCTTCTCTGTACTCAAGTGAGAACTTGCTTTTCTTTCTTAATGTAACTTCATTACTGATACCCACATATTTGGAGTGTTGAAAAGGTTGGTTGTTTCTCATACTCTGAACCTTTGTCTCTCTGGTTGAATGTAATAGTACATTTATTGGTTCAGTGATTGTGTGATGTCAAATTGTTTCTTGTTAAGAAGAAACTTTGCTTTTGTAAATTATTCCTTTTTTTGAAGCAGAATTTGTCAAAGGGGTCACTTTTGTCCACTCTTTTTATACTTTTTTCCAGAGTGACTCATCTCAACTTTTAATATAATATCAATTTTTTTCTGTTTTCCCACCATTAATTTGAACATAGGGAGGTTTTTACAAAACAAGGCTGCAAAAGATCTTAGAGATTGTTTAAAAGCAGAATAAGACACAGAGTTGTGACCTTGTGACCTTTCGGATCCATCAATTTAGTGTTAACTGGATAGAGTATAATCATTGGTCTAGATGGAGTTTTTTTTTTCCACTTATAAAATATACTTTTACCTAAACACTGAGTCAGAAAGAGGAAACAATTTCTTTGCCCCAACTTTGCTCATTTTTACACTGGCACTATTATAATTTTCAGTGGCATGTTAAATAGGACCATTTCATTTACTTTGAGTTAGAAATTACTGTATAATTCTTGGTTCATGATTCTAGTAACATCCAGCATAAGTGTAGCAAGTTACCTATAGCAGAAAGGAGATCATAATGGTGTTGAATGTAATTTTGTAGTAGGGAATGGCCTTTTAAATCAGAGAGAACATTTGAATCGTCTTCAGGGATTTGTGTAGATACTTGTGTGTGTGCGTGTGTGTGTGTAACAGATAAGTGTATACACAACATACACTCTTCTGATGTTGTATATACATATGCACATTACATACATTTTAATTTATTGACAAAGAAAACTTAACCAAATTAAGATTTGGAGAAGTGGCATATTCTTATTTTAAAAGAGCATGTTTGAAGCCATCAGTTTGTGTCTAAAATTAGCTGTAGCACATGGATGTTGTCCATATTGAGCTATTTGCTGTTTGAATTATAGAAGTCTACAGTATTTGTGTTATTGTAGTTTTTGTAAAAAGACTCAGAAAAAAAATCAGGGTGGTGGAAAAACTAGATCTGTGTATTGTTTTGGCATGCATTTATTCCATATTTTCTAAGCAATGGTTTAAACTCAGTCTTTTAAGTTTATTTACTTTAAGGAGTATTATCATATCACTTTTCAAAATATCTTAACTTTTACACAACATACATATATATATATATATATATATATCTTCAGGACTGTAAAAAATAGCAGTACACATTTAACAGTAACTATTCATGCCTAAATGTTTTACTTTGAGATTGGAATGACTTTCATAGCAGTAAGTATCACACATTCTTTAAGACAAAATATTACAATTATAATCAGTTATTTGTAGCAATGCTTCTGCTTTTGCTGTTGGAAGTTGCAGAGCTCACAGTTTGGAGACGCAGTGTCTGCTTGCCCTGCAGGCTTCTCTTTTTGGCCAAACCTGTGGGATTTGCTTCAGTTGAAAAAGTGGCGCTTATGAGTCTATGTGTTCAGTTTCATAGAAAGTTTTAAAAGTCTCCATGATATCAGGCAGCAGCATTTATAGATTGTTTCTCTCTTGTTCCCATTAAGCACATTATTTTCTACCAAGCCGTACAGGTTTTAATTACACATTTAAAGATAATCCAGTTTTAGGTTTAAGCTCCAGAAAAGCAAGAGGCTTATGTCTGCTGTGAGAGAGCATGTGACTTTACTGTCTTCCATGCATATTAAAAACACCCTACCATTGTAGTGGCCAGGTCCGGAGAACAGCAAGAGATCCAGCAAATCCGGCTCCAGCAGGGCACTTGACTTTGTACCTCTCATCAAGTTATAGCTGCAGAACCTATGTTTCATGTGCAAGGGAAGTTTGGTTCCATAACTTGCACTTGTGGAGGTAGAAACAAATTCTAAACATGACAAAAAGCTATTAATCACATTATTTTGGATGTGTTTGATCTTTAAATCCCAAGCCCAGTCTCAGAGATGGGAACTGAGTTGGAAGTAAGTGACCTGCCGGAGCTTTAACTGTAACTGAGTTAGCGGGGCCGGTGCTGTCATGGAGCAAGTTAACACGGTGCCTGCAGTGCCCGCATCCCATGTGGACTGGGTTGGAGTCCCGGCAGTTCCACTTCTGGTCCAGCTCGCTGCTAGTGCGCTTGAGAAAGCAATGGAGGATGGTTCAACTGCTTGGGCCCCTGCAGTCATGTGGAAGACCCGGATGAAGCTCCTGGCTCCTGGCTTCCCATTGACCCACCTTTGGCTGCTGGGCACTGGGATGTGGAGGAGCTCCCTTTCCACCTGCCGAACAGGCAGGGAGTGGAAAACACCGAGCACACCTGCAGGCTGGGAAAGAGGCAAGAGGAGGGGCTGGGGCACCGACTCCTCCCGCATCCAGGGCGTCCCCTACAGGACCGCCAGCCATGCGAGGGCAGAATGCGCGTGGGCTGGCCGCCAGGGACCCCAAGTTTTCCGCCTACCGGCCCCACAGCACCTGGTAGCCCGCGCCCCCTGCGCCTTGCAGAGCGAGGTGTGTGGCCTCTGCAGCGCTGCTCTGACCGCCTGCGCGGGAGTCCCCGACGCTGCCAGTGCACAAGGCCCGGGAGGGGACAAGGCACCGGGGACCCCGAGCTCGGTGCCGGCGCCCAGGATGGAGCTACGCTCTCCCGAGTAAAGCGCGGGCTGCATGGAGCCGAGGGACGCGCTTTGTTCCCTGCCGGGGTGCGGACATGGGGTAAGGGGTAGAGATCATTGGTGCCTCAGGCTCCCGGCGAAGACCTGCAGGGCAAGGGGCTCGGGCTGCTCTGGACAGCTCCTCAGCTCCTTAGTGGGGAGGAGTGGCTGGACCCTGAGGCCCCTGCCGCGATGGAGCGCACTCAGCGGAGGTTCAGCCATCCCGAGACCTGGCCCTTGTCACGCTCAGGGACAAGGAAGGGGGATCAGCGACCCTGGATGTACTTCCTGCATAACTGAGCAGGCAGATTCTGGGTTCCCAGGTGTGGGCGGGAGCGGAGGTTCTGTGTCCATCAGAGACCTAAGGCTTCCAGGCCTTCTTTGCGGGTCCTCCGGCCGCTTTGGGAAGCAAGGGCTGGTGACTCCACAGCCAGGGCAGCACCGTGACTGCGGGTCTCCCGGCTTCCAGGGCCACTCAGGCATAATGAGGCATCACTGACCCTGAGTTTAAGGGAGCAGCTCTGGAGACATCAACCCTCTGGTTGGTGAGCCACAGACCGGCAATGCAAAGCGAACCCCACAAACGGCCTGAAGAAGGTCATTGTCACTGCAGTCTGTAGGAGGCGCTTCAGGGAGCCACAGCACAGGCACTGTGACCTTGAACTTGCTGGAACAACTCAACCAGAGCTAGCAGGATCCCCACAGGGCCACCACCTGACAGGCCAGAAGAGTTTAGAGGACACCAGTCCAAAGCCACTGTTTAGGAGAGAGAGAGAGAGAGAGTTAGACGGCAGCAGGTTCTTGCTTCTGGTTGAATGGCAAGAGATGACTGACAAATCTCTTGGGAACGATGGAGATGGGAAACCATTATTTTGCAAACATCATTAGTAATGATTATGTCAAACAAGATGCATCAATGTGTAAATCTGGGAGGGAACTTGGTATATACGTGCATGTTAACATGATAAACCACTACAGACTGCTCATTCATTGCAAGGGAGAAAAACATAGCCATCATGCTAGAGAAATCAGATGATCAACATTAATATTCCCAGGGGAGGACAAAGATTTCCCTGGCGCCTCCAGTGGGCCACCCCGAGGAAAACACTCCTTGATGAGCTTGAGTGAGAAGACATGCACTGAATCACACAGAATCAAACAACATCCAACTGTAAAGATGGCAGGGGAGCTGTATTCTCGAAGAATGTGTATGTGCTAGCAGGCTATGTGGGGCCAGCGCTGTGGCACAGCGGGTTAAAGCCCTGGCCTGAAGTGCTGGCATCCCATAGAGGCACCAGTTCTAAGTCCCGGCTGCTCCTGTTCTGATCCAGATCTCTGCTATGGCCTGGGAAATCAGTAGAAGATGGCCCAAGTCCTTGGGCCCCTGCACCCACGTGGGAGACCTGGAAGAAGCTCCTGGCTTTACATTGGCCCAGCTCCAGTCGTTGCAGCCAACTGGGGAGTGAACCAGTGGATGGAAGATATCTCTCTCTGTCTCTACCTCTCTCTGTAGCTCTTTCAAAAAAATAAAATAAATCCTAAAAAAAAAGAGAGAGAGAGAGAGAGAAAGGCTGTGTATAGTTCCTGATTACAGAAGACTGGAAACAGACAACTAAGGCAGGAGAACTTGGGAACATGAGAAGACATCAGTAGGCCAAGGACAAAATATTAATATGGATCATAGATTAAAATACTCTACCAGTATAGACTTAGGAAACTGATGACCGCACTGTGACTATGTAAGAGAATGTCACTCTTCCTAGGAAGTTCACACTGAAGTGTTGAGGGATAGTACAATTACACACATGTAATTTATCCTTAGATTGTATACATGTGTGTGTATGTGTGTGCGAGAGAGAGAGAGGGAGAGAGAAAGGGAGAGAGAGAGAGAGAAAGAAAGAAAGAGAGAGAGAGAGAGAGAGGGTGGGAGGGGTACTAGGTTATACCTAAACAGGAGTAAAGTTTTGGGGTTCTATTGCACAGCAGGATAAAGATAGATAATATTAATTTACTGTGTATTTCTCTAAAAAGAACTAGAAGATAGGTTTTTTTTTATGATTTCACAGTAAAGAAACGTTAAATGCTTGAAAGGATAAATAGATTTACCCAGATTGGACTTTATACATTATATATATCTAGCAAAATATAGTACCCCACAAATATGTACAATTGGTATACATCTGTTAAATTAAAAAAAGAAAAAAAAAAGAAAGCCAATAACAGAGTTAATGGGGTAAAATGTTAATAATAATTGACAAATCACAGTGAAGGTAATTGCAGATATTCTCTGTGCTATTTTAATTTCCCCAATTTTAGAGTTGTTTTCAAAAAATTATAAACTCCCTAAATGAGGGGGTATCCAAAAGTTCATGGGAAATGCATATTTTTTTTTACAGGCAGAGTGGATAGTGAGAGAGAGAGAGACAGAGAGAGAGAGAGAGAGAGAGAGAGAGAGAGGGAGAGAGAAAGGTCTTCCTTTTTGCCATTGGTTCACCCTCCAATGGCCACTGCAGCAAGCGCATCTCGCTGATCTAAAGCCAGGAGCCAGGTGCTTCTCCTAGTCTCCCATGCAGGTACAGGGCCCAAGCACTTGGGCCATACTCCACTGCCTTCCCGGGCGATAGCAGAGAACTGGCCTGGAAGAGGGGCAACCATGATAGAATCCGGCGCCCCAACTGGGACTAGAACCCGGTGTGCCGGCGCCGCAAGGCGGAGGATTAGCCTGTTAAGCCACAGCGCTGGCCTGCATATTGTTTTTAAAAACTGCACTACACAAATTTTTTGCACCAAAATAAACTTATCTTTAAACTTTCTTTTCCATGAACTTTTTGAATCCTCATATAAATTATTAATTTTATTAACAAAATATAGAGGATAAGAATGGGAAAATATATGAGAACCCAAACACATTCTGTCTCCCAAGGTAGGGAGAGAGTGGGAGTGATGGTGTTTAAGCTTCAGGCAGGGGGCTGGCACTATGGCTAGTAGGTTAGGCCTCTGCCTGCAGCCCTGGCAGCCGAAATGGGCACCAATTCGAGTCCCAGCTGCTCCACTTCTGATTCAGCTCCTTGCTAATGGCCTGGGAAAGCAGTGGAGGATGGCACAAATGCCTGAGCCCCTGTATCCACATGGGAGACCTGGAAGAAGCTCCTGGCTCCTAGCTTTGGGTTGGCCCAGCTCTGTTGTTGTGGCCATTTGTGGACCAGCAGATGGAAGATCTCTCACTCTATCTCTCTGTCTGTAACTCTGCCTTTCGAATAAAATAAATTAATAAAAAAAAAGCTTCAGGGAATCCAAGTGACCCTGAATTTATGTACATTCATAGAGACTTTGATCTTTAAATATGAAATAAAAATTTTGTATTGCTTGAGAGGAAGACAGGAAGAGAGAATTAGTTAAAACAAATGTCCTGATTAATCTGGAAGAAATCTGAAAAGAAGAAAAGCACGGAAAACAATAGATATAATGTAGTAAAATATACAGTAAGGAAGAAGATATGAAATCAAACCTATCAGCTACTGCGAGAAATCTGAATGGGGGACTAATGATGTCATTGTCAGCTACACACTGCAGAGGGCACTTGCAGAAAACTAAACTATACAGGTCAGTCACGCCATGTGGCCTCTTACTGCAATCAAGGAATAGAACACACGGATGCGTGAGGCTGCTGCCTGGGTAACAGGGAATACTGTTTTACAGTAACTTTTTTTTTTAAAAAAAAGTAGAGTAAAATAATGCTAAAAAGTATAGTACAGAAAATACATTAGGCAGTACATTAACCGTTATGATCATTATCAGGTATCAGGTACTGCATGTCATTGTGTGGCTGTATTTCTACTTGAGAAGCAGCACAGTAGGTTTATTTATGCCAGTGTATAAATAATACACTGCAAATATACAAGTAATGCATTGCACAAGGACGTTGCACTGGCAGTAGGAATTTTGCAGCTCCATTATAATCCTATGGGACCACCATCGTATATGCAGCCTGTCTGAAAATCTCTAGGCAGTGCATTACTGTATGATGTTTGCACCGAAGGCCTCAGATTTTTTTTTTTAATTTGACAGATAGAGTTAGTGAGAGAGAGACAGAGAGAAAGGCCTTCCATCTGTTGGTTCACCCCCAAAATGGCCACTATGGCTGGAGCTGAGCTGATCCGAAGCCAGGAGCCAGGTGCTTCCTCCTGGTCTCCCATGCAGGTGCAGGGGCCCAAGGGCTTGGGCCATCCTCCACTGCCCTCCTGGGCCACAGCAGAGAGCTGGACTGGAATAGGAGCAGCTGGGACTAGAACCCGGCACCCATATGGGATGCTGGCACCGCAGGCTGAGGATTAACCAAGTGAGCCACGGCTCTGGCCCCCTCAGATATTTTTAATCACATGGAAAAACACACAAGATGATTCAATCGATGTGTTGCATATACTGAAATTATGGATGCTAAATACTTGAGGTCTTTTCTGTAGGCCACTCAAAGAAGCAGACTCATTGTGATACACTTCTGCAAAAGGCTTTGCCAACTGACTTTTCCATGTCTGATCTTTTGCTACCACCTAGAGACAGAACCAAGTCATAGCATGTTGTCCTTAAGGCACAAAGAACCAAAGATATCCAGCCTCCCTGAATACAGCAAAGATTGCATACAGGATCTATTGGTACAACATCTTCTACAGCAAGGAGAGCCACGAGATAATTGTTTTGCACCAGGAACAACTCTTATCAGGCCCTGAGATGAGCACTGAGTGTGCAGTCCCAGCATCACTCAATACTCCCAGCCTGGGAACTCAGCCTGTCCCCCTGGTCAGCCTGGCTCCTGACCCCTAAGTCAGTGAGGGTCTGAGATGAGCCCTCCCCCACCCACTACTGGGTGGTTAGATATCATTTCCACATAGAAATAATAATGATCACCACAACTTGTATGCATGGAGTTCAAAATTTTTGCACAAAAATATATTAAAAAAAAAAGATTTGTTTTTTTTTTTTTTTTTTTTGAAAGGCAGAATTACAGAGAGAGAGAGAAACAGAGAGAGAGAGATTCCATCCACTGGTTCATTCCCCAAAGGGCCACGACCCCCAAGAGCCAGGAGTTTCTTCTAGGTCTCCAATGTGGATGGCAGGGGCCTAAGCATGTAGATATTTTCTACTGCTTTCCCAGGCATATCAGCAAGGAGCTGGATTGGAAGTGGAGCAGCTGGGGTGGGAAGCAGTGCCCATGCGGGATGTGGGTGTCGCAGGCAGTAGCTTTATTCTTTGCACCGCAGTGCTGGCTCCTTAAGTTATTTCTTAAAGAATCCTTGGAATGACAAAGTTTATGTCCTGCCTCCAATGCACCAGCCATCTCACCATGCATTAGTTTATTTACTCTTCACAACAGCGTTCAGATTTAGTTATTCTTAGTTATGAAGATACAAACCGAGATTCAGAGAAATCAAGTAGCTTATACAAAAACAAACAAACAAACAAAAAACTGATAGTGAGAGTCCCTAGGCTTAAATCCAAATGCTGAAGTTCAGAGTCAACAGTGCTTTACAGTATGACATGACTGATTTGCTCAAGTACACAGAAAAATCAATCTCACAGCTGAGAAAGTTGGACCATTTTTCCTAAAGAGGGATAAAGACAGTCCTTTCTTGTGATGCTTTTCCACATCATATTTCCCTGGTAGCATTGTTGTCCAACACCCACTCTCCCCTTGTCCCCCCCCACCCCCAATCTAGAGTAACTGACTACATGAAACTCTTGAATTCTTGGGAAGAACGGTTAAGAAGACCGCATGAGCTCTTCCAGTGCAGGAAACCTCTACTGTTGCATTCATGCGTCCACACCAACATGCTCTTCAGTGCTCTACCAGCCATATAACCCCAGCCATGACATGTGGATGGGGAGCACAGAGTGTGCAGGGAGCACATGATCACCAACAGCATTCAGCTGAAGTCAATTTCTGTTTCTTCTTTGTCAGACCCTTTTTGCACAAAAACTAAAAAGAACACACCCCAGGGTGATGACCCAAACCTTTCTCTTTTTTTCTTTTTTTTGCATTTATTTCAA
This sequence comes from Lepus europaeus, assembly GCF_033115175.1. Lineage (NCBI taxonomy): Eukaryota > Metazoa > Chordata > Mammalia > Lagomorpha > Leporidae > Lepus > Lepus europaeus. The sequence goes on from NW_026909276.1 coordinate 5,679,734, forward strand.
AGTTTAAAATTTTTAAATTGCTTTCTATTTAATTCAAATTGTATAACTTTAGAAGCAACAGTGAAGAGTCTGGCTGGGGTCCCCACACCCCATGTTGGGGTGCCTGGGTTTGAGTCCTGGCTTGCCCAGATTCTAGGAGGCAACAGACATGGCTTCAGTGATTGGATTCTTGCCACCCCTGTGGGAGACCTGGATTAAATCCCAGCTCCTGGCTTTGGCCTGCCCCAGCCCCAGCCATTCTGGGTATTTGGGAATTGAACCAACAGATGGGAGCTCTCTGCCCATCTGTCTCCCAAATAAATAACTCAAATTTTTGTTTTCAATATTTTCTTATTTATTTGAAAGAGAGAGTTACAGAGAGAGGGAGAGAGAGAGAGAGAGAGAGAGAGAGAGAGAGAGAGAGAGAGAATCTTTTTTTCCACTGGATTACTCCCCTAATGACTGCAACAGCTAGGACTATGCCAGACCAAAACCAGGAGCTTGGAACTACTTCTGGTCTACCATGTGGGTGGCAGTGGCCTAAGCACTTGGGCCATCATCTGCTGCTTACCCAGGCACATTAGCAAGGAGCTGGATTGGAGGTGGAACTATCCAGTCTCAAACTGGCACCCATATGGGATGCTGGCATCATAAATAAAAATTTTAAAAATTGCATAACTATGCATTAAGAAGAATGTAGTAGTCAATTGTGAAGATTTATTTTACCACTCCAAACATCATTTTTTCTTCTCTGTAAAATGAGGAAATAAGCCCAGGCATTCCCTGAGAGCCATTAGCTCTCTCTTACCTTATGATCTTAAGAGGTCCTGAACCAGGAGTGGTGGTGCCATTTCAGACTCATCTCAATAGCACAAGATGTCTGCCTTCCTTTGCCAATGCTTGCCATGGTGTCATCGACAGAGATTTCTAAACAAATTTGTCTTTCTCTTGACTTGAGACTTTCAATTTCATCAGCTATAAATCAATACTGTTGACTGTTTACACTGACCAGTATTTAAAGGGTTGTCAGGAAAATATTCACTTTATTGATTTCTTTCCCTTATATGTCATGACTTGAAATGTAAGTAGCTTAGACTGTAAATAGTAGTGAGCAGTCACTGTCTTCCCTGTCCCATGGCCACAGAATCAATGGCTTGACTCTGGTGCTCACATGGACTGTAAGTAACAAGATTATGAAAGACAATGGAGAAAGGCTTAGATTGGTATCTCAACATCTGGAAACCATCAAAACAGTCACAACTTTCTGTAGAGATGATTAGCGAGATTCCTCCAACAGGTGGAGTGAGATGTCAGATCAACACAGCAAGGAGCCAGCGAAAGTGTACACACCCAACTGCACCTGCCTCTTCCCTGCCCAGTTCCCTGCACTCAAAGCTGGACTGGAAGCAGGGATCACATCCTTCCCTGGGGACAAAAACATAGAGAAACCCAGCTCCTCCCTGCCATATTGAGCTAAAGCCCCCCAGATGCAAGCCTCACAAGATACACAATGTGCAGTCAACTCACGAATGGCCAGGCAAGACTTGATAGATATCTGAGAGGGAGATCTAAAATAGGAGCAAAGTAAAAGACATTACAAACAACAAGTAGAAACCAGAAAGTCAGAAGAAACAGACAGGGAGTGAAAGACCATTCCATAGAAGCCATGACGGTGAGTATGCTCTGACAAACACATGACCTCTATGAAATAAGAGCAGGGTAGGATTTTCAGAGTAAAGGACAAAAAACTTGGCCATTAAATATTGATAGTAATTTTTTTAAAAAGTCAATAAAAGTACTGAAAATAAGGTTGGAAGGAATTCCTGAGATAATTTTTTCTTTAAAAAATTTTTCATTAACAGTAACTATATTTTTATGGGGAACAGGGTGACTTTTCAATATACGTATACAGTGTGTATTGATCAAATCAGTACAATCAACATTTCTACCTTTTTGACTTTACTTTATGATTGGTGCCTTGGGTCTCTTTTATTTTTTATTTTCTCAAAAAACATCATAGGCGGGGGGAGTGGCAAGATGGCGGAATAGGCAAGGAGCACACTATTAGTCCGGGGGGAGAGAAAGTTTAATATAAGTGGAGATACTGCAGGGTCAAGGAAGAGTAGGGGATGAAACAGCAGACGAAACTCTTCTGGAACTAGTGATTCACAGTGGACCTGCGTGGAGAGCGTGGGAGCCCAAGTTCAGGACACCAGCGGCAGACTCAACGCACCAGCACTGGAAACGCGAGTTGAGCCGAACCTCAATAGCCCGAGACACCAGTGGGCAAGCGGAAAGAGGAGGCTAGAGGGAACGAGGCTTGAAACTCCGTGGGGAAAAGTTCACCAGGCTAACTAGAAGAGAGATAGGAAAAAAATAAAAAAAGTGACCGATACGGACACGAGTTTCTCTCTCTCCGCTCACCTCTCAAAGGTGAGTAAGACAGAGCAGGCGCCATTTTGGACATACGTCATAAGCAGGGCGACCTCAGGTCTGCACCGGCCCTGAGCCTAGCAGAAAAACCTGACTCTGGGGGGAGGGGTGAAATAACAGGAGATTAGCATCTAACTTGGCAATCCAGTGGGAGACTGCAGGAGAATTGGAGCCCACACTGAGGGCAGCACAGATTCCCTGTGTGGTCCTTGGGAAAGAGCTTCCAATCTCTGGCTCCATTGGGTATATCATTCGCCTGCTAACTACCTCCAATTACGTTCAGCTGTGCGGAATTACTTCCCTTTTGAATCAAAAAAAGAAAGAGAGATTTACCACACCTAACCTAGGAGTGTCATCTTTGACACACCCTCAGCCCTGAGGAACCAAACACAGCTCTCAGTCCACACTCATCTCAAGCCTCTAAGGCTCCACCAAAAGCAGACAGTCCACTTAATATAGAGCCATAGTGTAACAAGAAAAAACACCACAGTGAAGAAACCAAATATCTCCAACATGCCAAACAACAAACGCAAAAACCGAGGTAACAGGAACAAGGAAGACACTATGATGCCCCCAAATGAAAAAGACACCCCAATTCAAGATTATGAAGATTATGAGATCGAAGAAATGCAAGAAGCGGATCCCAAAAAAAATTGATAAGAACATTAAGAAGTTCTCAAAAACAAATTCTTGAACTACAGAAATCCTTAATGGACAAGATAGAAAATCTCTCTCGTGAAAGTGAAATATTAAGGAGGAATCAAAATGAAATGAAACAAGTAGTAGAACAAGAAACTCTGATAGTGACGAGAAATCATAATGAAATGAAGAATTCAATAGATCAAATGACAAACACATTAGAGAGCCTTAAAAACAGAATGGGCGCAGCATAAGAGAGAATATCAGACTTAGAAGACAGAGAACAGGAAAGGAAACATGCAAACCAAAGAAAAGAAGAAGAAATTAGAAATCTAAAAAATATTGTCGGGAATCTACAGGATACTATTAAAAAACCCAACATTAGGGTTCTACGAGTTCCTGAAGGCATGGAGAGGGAGAAAGGATTAGAAGGCATTTTTAGTGAGACACTAGAAGAAAATTTCCCAGGTTTGGAGAAGGACAAAGGCATCTTAGTACAGGAAGCTTATAGGACCCCTAATAAACATGACCAAAAGAGATCCTCACCTCGACACGTCGTAATCAAACTCACCACAGTGAAACACAAAGAAAAGATCCTAAAATGTGCAAGAGAGAAACGTCAGATTACTCTTAGAGGATCTCCAATTAGACTCATAGCAGACTTCTCATCAGAAACCCTACAAGCTAGAAGGGAATGGCGAGACATAGCCCAGGTACTAAGAGAGAAAAACTGCCAGCCCAGAATACTATATCCTGCAAAGCTCTCATTTGTGAAGAAGGTGAAATAAAGACTTTTCACAGCAAACAGAAATTGAAAGAATTTGTTGCCACTCATCCGGCCCTGAAAAAGATGCTTAAAGATGTGTTACACACAGAAACACAGAAACACGGTCACCAATATGAAAGAAGGTAAAGGAAGGAAACCTCACAGCAAACGATCACAGGAAGCTCAGTTTCTCTTTGACATAGAATTAAACTCTGATGCTCTGTTAAAGCAATGTGTTAAAGTAATCTATTATGTTCTCTTGATGTCTGTTAAATTCTAATTGTTCAAAAACAGCTGAATTTTTATTAAGAGCTATGGGTTATTTAAATATGTGCTTATTTTCAAAAATTTGAATAATCACCTTGTAACAATGATCAAATTTGGTCTATGTTATGTCATGATTTTAAGAAATCTTATTTCAACCAGATATTTTGGATTTTGAGCCTTCTTGGCATTCTTGACAGGCATTCAAAAATTCAAAGTTTCAAACAATCTGGTCTCTAAAATTTCCAGTAAATCCTGGACTTTGGTTTTTCCAGTTTGGGCCCAACTGAAAAAATCGAAGGACCTATGTCTCTCATCTTATAGAGATACCAACTAATCAGTCTATTTGGATTATATTAGAAGGACTGTCAAGATGTGATGTGGTACCAGACTTTAAGTTTCTATAATGGAAAATGCTATTAATACAAATGTTTGAGAATTGAAAAGTCTAATGATCTTGTGTTACTAGACATGATAGTTATCTTAATGAGAAAGCCCCAGGGGCCTAAAGGGTTAAACACTTGTAAAATCCTACAGGTGCTTTCAAAAATACTGTGAAGTAAGCAAGTACCTCTTGTTGGTTGATTGAGGTTACTAAAAAGAAAAAGCAATTCAAATCAATTGGCAATCTACAAAAAGAGTTAAAGATTTTAAAAGCTATTATTAAAATTGCTATACTGGTCTATTATGCTATATTATATGTGTGTACATATTGTATGTCTACATGGGGAAATTTTATTAAGAGTTTTATTTGAAATGGCTTATAGATAAGATTGTCCATAAATTTAAGCTGCTAAAATCAATCAAAGATACATTTTAATTTGAGTGACCTGAATCTGTGTATCATATGTTTTAAACGTGTTGGTAGAAAGAAACTAAAAACATTTTAGATGGTTGTGCTTAAGTTTACTGGCTAAACAAACTACACCATGTTAGATATTTAAGAGGTGTTTTCAAATACATGATTCTTAAAATTTATAGAAGGCATTGGACCTTCTGGTAAATGTTTTCTTAAGTTGTTATCTAATGGTTGAAACTGTTTGCTAAGTATTCATGTGATATTGCTATTGTCAGCAAGCGATCTAGGACTTGCTCCCTCATTTCTCTATTCTAAGCCCAACTTGTTCTTTCATTTCTCTATTCTCTTCAAGGTAGAAAACTAATTCTATTATGAAGGAATCTGTAGGATGCACAATTTAATCTTTAGACCTTATAAAAGAGATGGCTAACATTTTTCTGTAATAGCATAGCCAAAATAAGAACTTAAATAATAATCTCATAGCTAGATTCACTTCGCCATCAGCGAAGTATAGAGTAAGTAGAAAAAACCTCCCTTTCAGACCAAAGGGAAAGAAAGTTTTAAAGTGAGAATATAATTTTCCTCATGGGCATTGTCTACCTTAGAAAAACTACTACAGAACATGCCTGTGACTATAGACTTGTAGTTCAGGCCACAGAAGATTAGAGATGGGACATGGGCACTCCCTTGACTTGCATCCTCTGGTCTGCTTTAACACAAACCAGGAGGAAAAGAAAGCTAGGCATCAGAAGCAATGGGTGGCAGGCCTATTAATGGCTGATCTGTACAGTGATCTGCCCTTAAGGAGACCCAACAGGCCAGTCCACTGCAGTGGCTTTCAATGTGGTAAGCCTGGGCTTCAGCAGAAGTCAGCTTGTGAAGAGCCCTGGCAGCTCTGCCAAGAGTTGGATCACTGGAAATGGACCTGCCCTGGAGTCGAAGGATGCTCACGTCAGAGCCACAGATCTTATTGGCTCTAAGCTGAAAAGCCCTTCACTCAGCCCAACTTCCAAAGTGACCACTGAAGCTGAGGGGATGGTCAAGTAGGGTCAGCAACATTGCAGGCAGAACTGTACATTTCTTGTTAGGGATGCCCCCTGCCTTTACCTGGCCAGCTCTCCTCCCAGGCCAGCCAAGTAATGAAAGTCAACAGAGTGCCTTCCCCTAGGAGGTTCATACCTCCCTTAGGATATACCCCATGTGAAGAGATAGATAGGTCTGGGCCTCTGAATTTACAAGGCCTAAAGCCCACCAGATTATTATCAAGCCCCTTCTGTCAGGTTCTATTTGCCTCTCAATCAGGAAACTTAATTGTAGCTTAGACAGCACCTTTCTTAGCTCCTCTAATAATGACTCTGTCCTTTGTTCTAGACCCTGTCTAGCACACTTGGGCCTCATTCCTTTGTAATCATAACCTCTACTCTACCACCAATGGCTCTACTCCCAACCTGTGTGTACTGATGGTCCTCTTCCCCACTTAATGCTGTATAATTGTTCAAACCTGGTAAATGCCACTCTTAGGATCATTGGTTACTATCCACACTCTGTCTTTTATGACCTTGTCTAAATATGATCAGAGTTGGCAAACTTGGAAGGCTTCCATAGCCTTGGCAACTCATGACGTCAGCCTAGGATGGTTACTGGCGCCATAAACTAGAGTGTCAATTTGTTGCGTCAACAACAGGAGCCACTGTGCAGTTGCTCCTCATGTGGGATCTCTGTCCTTAATGTGCTGTACATTGTGATTTAATGCTATAACTAGAACTCAATCATTATGTTTCTCTTTGTGTTTCTATGTGGGTGCAAACTGTTGAAATCTTTATACTAAATTGATCTTCTGTATATAAAGAGAATTGAAAATGAATCTTGATGCAAATGGAAGGGGAGAGGGAGTGGGAGTTGGGAGGGTTTCAGGTGGGAGGGACGTTATGGGAGGGGGAAGCCACTGTAATCCATAAGCTGTACACTGGAAATTTATATTCATTAAATAAAAGTTAAAAAAATAAAAAAATAAAAAAAACATCATAGGCTACTGTGAATGATAATCACCCATTATCCAGCCTCCTTCCATTGCCTCCACACTCCCTAGCCTACAATAATCATTATTCTGGGTTCAGATAGAGTTTTTTGGCTTCCACGTATGAGAGAGAACAGGAGCATTTGCCTTTCTGTGTCTGGCTTATTTCATTTCACATAATGTCATTTGCTTCCATGAATTTTGTTGCAAATGATAGAATTTCATTCTTTTATGGCTCAACAGTATCCGGTGTGAAGTCCCCTAGTGGGCATTCATCCAGAAGACAAGATATCATTTTACCATGGCAATCCCTGCTCTACTGTATCTATTGCAGCACTGTTCACAAGAGTCCTGACATGGAGTCAACCTCTGATAGTTTCCAAAAGTGACAACAGACAGGGGAATGTAAGTCAATCAGATCATTGCAGGAAGTACAACAGAAAACCAGGCAGAATTCTGCCAGGAAAGAAGAGACAAAAGATGAGAAGAAAAATGTGAAAGACAGGTAGAAAATTTCCCACAACTAAGAGCATACTTCTCTGTATTCTGAGAAAAATGAGTCTGGCACATCCCTGCAAACCTACCATGCCGATCTCACAGGTCCTGGCAAGATGAAATAACACAAAACTATTATCCACATGGTACTAATTACTCCTTAAAATTCTATCTTACTAACTCCCTCTGAAATCATAAGCTCCCCTGTGGTAGGGTCTAATTGTGATTAATCTTTGGGCCTTAAATTTCCCAGGCCAGTGACTCAGAGTGTATAGCAACCAATACTTTTTGAATGAATAAGTAAGGTTTATAGAAAGACTTTTTTTATTTGACAGATAGAGTTAGACAGAGAGAGACAGAGATAAAGGTCTTCTTTCCATTGGTTCACCCCCCAAGTGGCTGTTACAGCTGGAGCTACACCAATCCAAAGCCAGGAGCCAGGAGCTTCTTCCTGGTCTCTCAGGCGGGTGCAGGGGCCCAAGCACTTGGGCCATCCTCTACTGCCTTCCTGGGATACAGCAGAGAGCTGGACTGGAAGAGGAGCAACTGGGACTAGAACCCTGCACCCATATGGGATGCTGGCACTGCAGGTGGGGGATTAACCCTCCCTAGGCTGATGGTTCCCCTCAGCTCATACTATCTCTTCCTCCTCTTTTTTGTGAGGGGGGCATTTGTTCATTTCAAGGAACAGGACTTTCCAGAACTAGCTAATGTGGTTTACCAACATTCTCTGTGTCTTGTTAAAAGTGACCATGCCTTGACCATCATTTTGAGAGGAGGCTGCATTATCCTGCTTGTTGGGAATCCTGCTCTATTGGACTCTTCCAAATGTGTACCCAGGCCTCTACTGCCACCACACAGAGCCACAAGAGCCAGGACTGGGCCTGTGCCTCACTCATCTGCATAGCCACATCCCTTAGTCAAGCGACTGGTACCTTGCTGTGTTCCAAAGAAACTGTTGTATGAATGGATCAGTACGAAATGGGGAATGTGAAAGGACAAAGGTGGGAAGAGTCATTGATATTGGAACATAATATAGGGATAAGGCTCAACAGACCACAGAGATCAAACTGGAACCTCCAAATCATTTACGTATGACAAGATATCTGGTTTATCGTGGCATAGTAGATTTAAGTTGCAGCTTCAGCTGCCCGCATCTCTTGTCTGACTTATGGGATGGAGGATGAGATTAAATCTTTCCTTTTTGGAAGCATGGTATACCCACATGAACCCTGTCAGCTTCTTAGAAAATAGTCACAAAAGGGCCAGTGCCACAGCATAGTAGGCTAAGCCTCCATCTGCAGTGCCAGGATCCTATATAGGTAACAGTTTGTTCCTTGCCTACTGCTCTTTTGATCCAGCTTCCTGATAATGTGGAAAGCAGTGGAAGATGGCCCAAGTGCTTGACCCCCTGCTGCCCATGTGCGAGACTAGTCCAGCCCTGGATATTGCAGCCACGTGGGGAGTTGGACCAGCAGATGGAAGATCTCTCTGTCTCCCTCTCTCTAACTCTGCCTTTCAATTAAATAAACAAATCTTAAAAAAAACAAGGAATACAGACACAGGACTTTCAGATTTGTGTTAGGGCACTGATACTCTGACTGCCTCTTATGGGCCAAGCCTGGAGAGGTCCTCTTCCTCCTTCACTGTATGGTTGGGGTGAGAATCTCAGGGAAGGAGAAAAACTCAGTTACTTTGGTACTTGAGTGCCCTTTGGCTCAATACCTGGGAATTTAGGTTAAAGCCCTTAGTACAGGGGATTATAAGCAAAAAGAGTCCAATTACCCTCTGCAAGCCTAATAAGTAGCTGCAAGTGCTAGTGGGTAAAGAATACTCTCAGTGTCAGTGAGGCTAGCCTGCAGCATGGAGCAAAACAGCCACAGAGAACAGAGCAAGTTCCAATTCCAACCACCAGGTGTCGGAGCACAGAGCAACATTCAGCTGAACTGAGCAAGCCCTTCCATCAGTGATCTCCCCAGAGGAGAGTCTGGTGACCCCAGGGATTTGTCTGCAGCAGGGCTCAGAGTGAGCCAGTATAGAGGCTGTAACCCACAACTGTAATTCAAAACTTTTTTAAAAACTGGAGTTAAGTTAAATGAAAAATGAAGATAGGGATGAGAATTTGGCACAGCATTTAAGAAGCCACTTGGGACACTTGCATCCCATATTTGAGTGCATAGGTTCCTGTCTTGGCTCCACTCACCATTCCAGCTTCCTGCTAATGTGCACCCTGGGAGGCTCAGGTGATGGCTCAGGTGATTGGGTCCCTGCCACCTCTATGGGAGATCCAGACAGAGTTCCTGGCTCCTGGCTTCAGTCTGGTCCAGCCCTGGCTTGGGGGAGCAAACCAGTGAATGTAAGCTTGTGCTCTCTCTCTCTCTCTCTCTCTCAAATTAAAACAAGTAAATACTTTTAAAAAATAATAAATTTTGAAAATTAATCATTCTTTAGCTTTTTAACTGCATTTTATTATTTTCAGTGCTCTTGAGGTTGTGTATGTAGTGTGCATGATGTAATGGAGTGCTGTTGCATGCTTCTTCCCAACTCCACGCTCAGTGACATCAAGTGGATGACGTGAAATTGGCCATGGGAGGAATATTTACACCACGGTAACTGGCAAATGCTGCAAGTCAGCTTTTGGAGGGCTGCAGTTACATGTTAACACACCACTGGGAGGAGAACAACCATAAATTATGATGAAAGGCAGAAGGGAAAGTTGGTCTTGGAATTTGCCTCTTAAGGTAATTCAGGCACAGCAAAATGCAAGAAATCACTAAAATATGGGCTCTGAGTTCAGAATTCCAGGTGTGTGTGAATCTGTTCTGCCACTTCTTAGCTGTGTAACGTGGGGAGTTAACTCTCAGTGTCTGTCTCATCATCTGGGAAAAGGGCACATCAGAGCCTGCTTCATAAGATGATTCTAATGATTAGGTGAATTAATATGCTAAAGTCACCTTAAATAGCTGTATGTGTTAGCTATCACTGTTACCCAAAAGCAATGAAATTATTAATACAGAAGGTATGGAGATGCTAATAACAGAGACGCATTTGCATCCTAAGACAATTTACCCATCTTTGTTTAATTTATATTGAATTATTTCACATTATATTATTTACATTGGATAATTAAATGATTATTAGTAAATAATACAGTATTAATAAATAATACATAACTAAAGTTATTTTCTGGAAGGAAGCTAAACACAACATCAGATTTTGATCCAGAATAATACATTTTTATTATCATGCATTCCCTTTTCAATATTTGGGAAGTAAATTAAAAAATCCAAGATTTACTTGTAAAGGTGTGTATTCTGTTTCCATCAATATTTTGCAATTATCAGGAAATCAGTGGGGTTTTCTCCAAAATTATGTTATTTAACACACGAGTGTGTCTTAAACTGAGCTCAGCAGAAATTATGTTAATAGAAACTCAATGTCTCTTTCATCTAAAGAGGAGTTAAGCACTTTTCTCCATGTTTCAATGGCAGCAGCCTTTAAGAATAATTCATGGAGAGATCTTTCGTGGTGACAGAAGGGGAGTCAGAAATCTAGAGCAATGCCACTAGTGATTTTCTGAGACCACAAATCAGAAAAGGGCCAGCTTTGTGATGTGAAGAGCTTCATCATAGGTCTTGGTTTTGATGGACACAGAACTCAGGACATCTGCTGACATCAAGTTCCAAAGCCCTTTCTGGAAGTTTGGAGGAAGTTGGAGAACAAGCTACTCTCCGAGTTCCCAACCCGCTGGGCACTCTCCTGCCTGAGGCCACAGGAAACCCAGGGATCCACAGACCCCACATAAAATCAGCAGTCATTGGAAAGTTGGACAATCAGCTGGTCAGTGACACCATCAGACCAACTGCACAAGCCAAAGTCTATCTTTTAAAGATTTGCTTATTTATTTATTTGAAAGACAAAGTCACACACACACACACACACAGAAAGAGAGAGAGAGAGAGAGAGAGAGAGAGAGAGAGAGAGAGAGAATCTTCACCCACTGGTTCACTCTCAGATGGCCACAATGACCAGGGCTGGGCAAGGCAAACCAGTAGCCTGGAACTCCACCTGCATCTCCCATGTGGGTGGCAGGGGCTTAAGTACTTAGGCCATCATCCATTGCATTTCCAGGCACATTCCCAGGAGCTGGATCAGAAGTGGAACAGCTCGGACTTGAACTGGTGCTGTCATGTGGGATACCCATATGCACAGCAGCGGCTAACCCCGCTGCACCAGGCCAGACCCCATAAGCTAAACTTTAAAGCCTGAACTGCAGCATTTTCTATTCTCACCAGTCATTAGGCCTTTTTGATTCATGTATTTCAGTTGCCTGCTCATCACACTAATATTTATCGGCCCTCTGTTATTTCTTAACACAGCGAGGTGTGCTGTTTCAAAACTTATTCTAAGAAACTATAACTTGTGGCTGGTGTTGTGGCACAGAGGGTTAAGCCACCACCTGAGACACCAGCATCCCATATGGGCATCAGTTTGAGTCCCGGTTGCTACACTTCTGATCCAGCTCCCTGCTAATGAGTCTGGGAGGCAGTGGATGTTGGTCCAAGTGCCTGAGCTCCTGCCACTCATGTGGGAGATCTGAATGGAGCTTCTGGCTCTTGGCCTTGGCTTGGTCCAACCCCTACTTTGCGACCATTTGAGGAGTGAACCAGTGGATGGAAAACTCTGTCTCTTCCTCTCTCTGTAACTCTGCCTTTCAAATAAAATAAATAAATCTTTTTTATTAAAAAAACTATTACTAAAGGGAGAAGAGTATTTTTCCAAGGTACCCTAGATTAAGAAGACATATTTCATACATCTGCATAAGCAATACTTTTGTTTTTTAAAAATCCCAAAGGATGTTGGAACAACACAGATTCACTTCTCCATATTCGTCACCATGGAACTCTGAGAAAGTGGTAAGAGTACTTCTGCACCAAGGAGTATGCTGACACTTCTAGAATTCCTTCTGTCATGCAGCATAGCCAGCGCCTTGGGGACAATCATGTGACACACCAACTCACTTGAGACTACAGCTGTCCTACCATCATGATCCCATTCAGATCTATTTTGGTACTGCCACAGTTGCTGGTGCAGCCCAAGGGGTGTATCCATGCATGAGCCGGACAGTGACAGCGACAGGACAACTGGCCATGGAAACCGCCTTGTGACAGATAGGCCAGCACCAGAGACCCTGGTGGCATCCTCTAGATTTTAAATAAGTGGGTGTTATAAAGAGCGATGTATGCTCACAGTTGATTATGTGCAAATCATAAAAGCATAGAGGAGATTAGTTTTAAGTGAGATGTTTCAATAAATATGTAATCCCACCATGCAGATATAAACACTATTATAACTTTTGCTAAATTTTCTTCGGACACATATATGTATGTGAAGAGAGAGAAAGAGAGAGAGAGAGAGAGAGAGAGAGAGAGAGAGAGAGAGAGACTTTCTTTTTCCTCTTTACCGCTATTATTTATTTTGGAATAATTTCAAAGTTATGCAAAGTTTGTAAAAATGGGATAAAAAATTCCAATATCCTCTCCACCCAGATTCCCCAAATATTAATGCTGTATGCCATCTGCTCTATATTTCTTTCTCTCTCTCTTACATCCTCTGATGGTAAATTGAAAACCTCATGCCTTCTTGCTTCCAAATCCTTCCCTGTGTATTCCCTAAAAATGAGACCTACATTGTACATAGCCATGTTAACTTCTAAAAGTCACAAAATTAGTAATGATGCAATTGTACCACTGAATGGACAGAATGTATTTAATTTCACAAATTGCCTCACTATTGCTCTTTCTCTTGCACACACATACACATATGCACACTCACACACACATGCACACTCATGCACACATGCACACTGGTTCAGGATCTAGTCCAAGACCACTTTGGGGGTTTTCTCTTGGTTTCCTTTCACTCGAAGAGCTCTCAAGTCTTTTGTGTCTGAAGGAGGTCTTTGAGAGTGCAGATAATCACTTTGTAGCAGTCTTTGAGTTGCTGTGGGCTCTCTCACCATGGTAGTGATAGAGTGTCTGTTCTCAGCTCACAGTCAGGGGATCATGCTGTGGCTCTGGCGCATGCACTGGGAACCAATGAGGTTCTATCTGCCTGTGCGATACCATAAACCTTGTCCTGCCCTAGGCAGTGGCAAGTCCTCCACAGTGGTGAATACCTCCAACATTTTCCTAGGCCATCTATCCCCTGGCAGTCTTGCCTAAAACGATTCTGATGATGACGATGATGATGGTGGGGGGGGGGTGATGGCCATCAGTAAAAGATTGGATGAAGAAATTATGGGATATGTACACTATAGAATGCTACACAGTGGTAAAAATAATGAAATCTGGTCATTTGCAACAAAATGGAGGAATCTGGAAAACATCATGCTGAGTGAAATAAGCCAGTCCCAAAGGGCAAATATCATATGTTCTCCCTGATTGGCAACAACTAACTGAGCACCAAAAAGGAAACATGTAGAAGTAAAATGGACACTATGAGAAGCAATGTCTTGATCAGCCCTTGTCCAGACTGTTCGAGGACCAACTGACTATTTTATTCCTTTTAGTATTTTTGTTGTACTTAATACAATTGTTTGAACTCTTTAATTAACACACAGTTATTCTTAGTCATTTAAATTTAACTGAAAAGTGATCCCTGTTAAATATAGGAGTGTGAATAAGAGAGGGAAGAGATGTACAGTTGTCACATGCTCACTTGGACTTACCCTTAATGGTAGAGTTAGAAATGTGCCAGGGGATTCCAATTCAATCCTACAAAGGTGACATGTACCAATGCCATCTTACTTAAGTTCATAATTGATCAAAAAGTTAGGATTAAGTGTCAAAGGGATTACATAAATAAGACCAATGTCTGCAAATAATAATTGATAGAATTTAAAAGGAGATAATAATCCTACATGGGAAGCAGGATACACAGAATGGCATATGCCCTAAACAGCACTCTGGCCTCAGAGTCAGCCCTTAAGGCATTCAGATCTGGCTAAAAAGCCCATGAGAGTTTTGTAGGCATGGAAAGCCAAGACACTGTGGCAAAAAAATGACCTACATGAAAGATCGCTGTGAGCGATATCCCAGCAGAAAGAATGGACCATCAAAGAAGGCAGTACCAGAGAGAACTTCTACTTTGAATATGGCCTTGTTTAAATAAGATCAGAGTTGGTGAACTCAAGAGGCTCCCATAGCTTTGGCCACTCATCACAAGAGCCTCAGGTGATTACTGACATCATAAATAAGAGTTTCAATTGTTAAATCAACAATGGGAGTCACTGTGCACCTGCTCCCCATGTAGGACTCTGTCCTTAATGTGTTGCATTATGCCAATTAATGGTAAAACTAATACTCAAACAATACTCTATACTTTGTGTGTCTTTGTGGGTGCAGTCTGTTGAAATTTATGTAATATATACTAATTTGAATTTGAATCATGATGAAGAATGGGATGGGAGAGGGATGGGAGATGGGATGGTTTCAGGTAGGAGGGAAGTTATGGGGGGGGAAGCCACTATAATTCAAAAGTTGTAATTTGGAAATTTATATTTATTAAATAAAAGTTGAAAAAAATCCAAATAATAGGAATATATATGGAAAATGTCAGGACAAAGTTGTTACTTATCAGCAGTAACCTTGAATGTTAATCACCTTGACAATCCAGTCTCTACAGTGTTGGCTGAATGGATTAAAAACAATCTATTCCATCTATTTGCTGCATAAAAGAAAAACATCTCACTAGCAAACAGATGGAAAGTGAAATGTTTGAAAAAATATATTCCACGATAACAAAACAAATAAGAGCAGCTGTAGTCATATGAATATCAGTCAAAATAGACTTTAACACAAATACTGTTGAAAGAGATAAAGAAAGACACTTTGTAATGACTACAGGATCAACTCAATGGGAAGATGTGACTATAATAAATGTATGTGCACCTAATTTCAGGGCACTTGGCTATTTAAACAAATGTTAATGGGTCTAAAAGGAGCCATATACTCTAATACAGTAGCAGTGGAGAACTTCAACACCCTTCCTTCAGAAATGGACAGATCAAATAGAGAGAATCTCAACAATGATGCAACGGAATTAATTTACACTATGAATCAAATGGATTTAACTGATATTTACAAAACTTTTCTTTCCACAAATGAAGACAATACATTGTACCAAATATATGGGCCACAGAAAAGACAATAAGAAGGAGGTCTGTAAATTCACCTCCATTTGTCCTATTTTGCTGGCAAGCTATATATGAATTGACAAAATCAAATCTCTTGCTCCCTTTTGTTTTATTTCTGTTTGGGTGACAAAGCTGTAAACTGGTACTTGTGTTCAGTACTTCCGTGGTCTCTGCAGGCATTGAATGGGTTCTGTTCTGGGTTTAAACTTCAGCCTCAAAGAGAAAGACATACTTGGAAGGAAATATGGCTTTCTAAAATCAGAAGGGGAAACACTTCTTATAATGAAACCAGTGTTTCCTCCATCTCCTGGTCATTGTACTTGGAGAATTCATTGTTTTCAACTGAGATTCTTTTCTGAATATCATGGTAAAGGATCCTAGTTGGGGCGTAAAGAGAAGTGTTGAAAAGTTTATTGAGTACTAGTTTAATTCACATAGTACAACACATTAAGGACAAATATCCTACATGGGGAGTAAGTGCACAGTGACTCCTGTTGTTGATTTGGCAGATAATGTTTAATCTGCACAGGCTCTGAACCTGTGAGACAGGCAGAAATGAATACTCTATTCCCTGTCTAGAAATTGAAGTTTAAACTAGCTTTTGACTAACAAATAGAAATAGAAAATTAAATATTCTCTGTGGATAGGAAAATATAGGCCTTTGTGAGAAACAAGACCAAAGATTAGTGCTGTATCATGCTGATTAATCTGTTCCATAGGTGGAGAAAAGCCACTGGGATACAACAACGGACCATTACTTTGGTGTAAATATCCCCACCCAAGGCCAATTTCAAGCTGCCAGTATGATCTCCAAGAACAAGTTTGCAAACATCAAATCTACTATTGAGTGCCCAGATGAGCCAAGCTCAGCCAGCTACAGGAAGGATTAAAAAAAGAAGCACAGGACATCTCATAATCAATTGTTATGTTATAGACATATATTATGATGTGATCAATTGTGATATCATAAATCCATTATGATGTCATAAACCAATATTTTGATTATTTTAAAAAACCATTGTGTTCTTATAAATCTATCATTTTCATGTCATAATCAATTGTGACGTTGTAAACACTTGTGATGTCATAATCAACTGGGATAATAAAAAACACAATTGTATCAAAAACCTATATTTCTGATGTAATAATCAATTTAAAAATATATTAAAACCTGTGATATCATAAATATATCATTACAAAGTAATTTTGATTTCATAAACCACCATTGTGATATACTCAATTGTAATATCATAAAAATCCATTGTGATTTCATAAACTGTTATTGTTACACCATAAACCAACCATTGTGATGTCATAAGCCTACTCTTATGACATCATAAACAAAATCTTAAGTCTAATGTGACTTAATCAATTGTGATACATAAACCACCATTGTGAGGTCATAATCAGTTGAATGTCATAAACCATCATTATGAATTTATAATCAATTTGTGATCCCTTGAAAGTCACTGTGACATCATATACCCATATTGTGATGTAATTAATGTACTATTGTTATGTCATAAACCAATAATTGTGATGTCAAAAGCAACTGTGCTTTGAAAATATACTATGATGTCATAAACCAATAATTGTGTTGTCATAAATCTATATTGTTGTTGTTGATATATTGATGATGTAATTGTGGTATCAACAACTACAGTAATTTAAAAACATATTATGCTGTCATAAAGCATTATTTTGTCATAAGATATCTTTTTTCTTAGTCAATTGTGATACAAAACCATTTGTGATATCATAATCAATTGGGATGTGATTAAGTGTGATTGTGATTTAAATCCACAATTGTGATTTCATATTTACAGTGAAGTCACCCAAATCACTGTGACATCAGAAACACACTATTATAAATTCATAGAATTGTGAGTTCATAAAGCCATTACAAGTTCATAAACTTGGCGTTGAACATCATATTCAATTATAATATCATAAACTATCATTGTTTGTCAAAATTATGAATTTATAAACCAGCATTATGATGTAATAATCAATTCTGATGCCATACAGATATAATAAGGCCTTAAAGTACTAAAACAATGTCATAAACTATTGTGCTGTCATAATGGACTACAAAGTTATACAATTATTATGACAACATAACCAGCAACTCTAAAATTACAATCAACTGTTATGTCATAGACTTCCATTATGATGTAATAAAGCAGCCATTATGATGTTATTATGAACTGTGATTTCATGAAAATGATTGAGGTAAAAAATAAATTGTTATAATGCAAAAAACATGGTGCCATCATAGGCTGTCATTTCCATGTTATAATCAATTGTGATATATTGACAAACATTTGTGATGTCAAAATTAACTCAGATGTGATAACCAACCATTTTATTGTCATAACCAATTGTGAAGTTATAAGTCAACTATTACACCATAAATCCCTCATTGTGATGTCATAATCAATTCTGATGTCATAAGCCACAAATAGGGTTTTATAATTATGTTAGCACAAAATCCATTGTGATTTCATAAACATTATGACATAAAAGCAATTGTGATATCACAAAGCTCCAATTGTAACATCATAATCAATTTTGATGTCATAACAATAATTGTGGTGACATAAACCAATAATTGACCAATGTGATGTCATATATGTAAATTGATGTCACTCAATCATGGACTCATTAAATTTGTTATATCATAACTTATAATTTCATGAATCACTATTGTAATTCCATAGTTAATTGTGATACCATAAAACTATTTTGATGTCATAAAGCCACCATAGATATATCATAATCAGTTGTCATCTCATAAGCCACCATTATGATTTCTTTTCTTTTTTTTTAAATTTATTTGACAGGTAGATTTATAAACAGTGACAGAGAGAGACAGAGAGAAAGGTCTTCCTTCTGTTGGTTCACTCCCCAAGTGGCCGCTACAGCCGGCTCTGCACTGATCCAAAGCCAGCAGCCAGGTGCTTCTTCCTGGTCTCCCATGCGGGTGCAAGGGCCCAAGCACTTGGGCCATCCTCCACTGCCCTCCCAAGCCACAGCAGAGAGCTGGACTGGAAGAGGAGCAACCGGGACTAGAACTGGTGCCCATATGGGATCCTGGCACCACAGGCAGAGGATTAATCAAGTGGGCCATGGCACAGGCCCCATGCCACCACTATGATTTTAAAATGAATTGTGACATCTTGTCTGGCGCCGCGGCTCACTAGGCTAATCCTCTGCCTTGCGGCGCCAGCACACCGGGTTCTAGTCCCAGTTGGGGCACCAGATTCTGTCCTGATTGCCCCTCTTCCAGGCCAGCTTTCTGCTATGGCCAGGGAGTGCAGTGGAGGATGGTCCAAGTGCTTGGGCCCTGCACCCCATGGGAGACCAAGAGAAGCACCTGGCTCCTGCCTTTGGATCAGCACGGTGCGCTGGTCACAGTGCGTTGGCTGCGGTGGCCATTGGAGGGTGAACCAATGGCAACGGAAGACCTTTCTCTCTGTCTCCCTCTCACTATCCACTCTGCCTGTTAAAAAAGAAAAAAAATAAAAAAAGATGAATTGTGACATCTTAACAATAATTGTTATCTCGAAGTATATAGTGAGGTCATAAAATCCATTGTGATATCATAAAGCTACCATTGTTATGTTACAATAATTTATAATGTAAGGATCCTTTTCATGCCATAACTTTTTGGAATGCAACAAATAACCATTATGAAATAATAAGTCTGACACTGTAATGTCATAATTTTGATGCTATAAAAACCATGGTGAAGTCAAAATCTATTGTGATAAAAAAATCATGATAACTTTAAAATTAATTGTGAAGTCATCAAAACCATTAGTGTATCATTAACCTACCAGTTGTAATAGATTTGGATGTCATAATAAATTATGATTTCATAAAACACAATTATTATATTATATTCTGATGTGATGTTATTAATCCCACTGTAATTTCATAAAACAATAGTATGACATAAATAAAGCTACCATTCTTATTTATTAATAAATTATTAGGTTGAAAACTCCTTGTGATATCTTATCTGGGGATGTGATAAACCACAATTCTTATATCATTAGACTATCATTGTGATGCCATAATCAATTGTGAAATCATAAATAACACTGTGACATTATAACCATGACATTATGAAGTCACAATCAATTGTGATGCCATAAGGCACTATTATGATGCCAAAAACTGTGACAATGTCTGCTATTGTGATGTCATAATCAACAGAGAATTTGTAAAATCCATTGTGGTGTCATAAATCTACCATTGTGATGTAATATTGAATCATGATCATGAGCAACTATTGTTGTGTCATGATGATCATTATGATGCTATAAAACTACCATTGTGTTCTCATAATAAATTGTGAAAACATTGAACTGGGGCATCAAAACTTACCATTGTGGCATTATAATTGATTGTGAAGTTATGAACCTCCATGCAATATGAAAATCAATAATGATGTCAAAAAATTATTATATCAAAAACCAATATTGTGCTGTCATGAGCATTCTGATGTCATATTAAATTTTCATGTCAGTAACCAATATTATCATATTGTAGTCAATTTTAATGTTGTAAAATGATAAGAATGATTGTGAATTGTAAATATATAGTTGTGACATGTAAAATCATTGTGATTTTACAAAATTACTGTTGTTATGATATAATCAATTGGGACATTGTCAAAACCCTGGTGATATCATTATAAACCAAGAGTTAACAAACCATTATTGTCAGATCATAAACCAATAACTGATGTCATAATCTATTGTCAAGTCATAAAAACCTTTCTGACATCACAATTCAAATGTGGCATCATAATAGATTGAGATGTTATAGGCTACCAGTGAGATGCTATAATCAACAGTGATATCATACAAACATTATACAAAAACAATATATAAAAAAGATCAGTTTTGTGATGTCATAAAAACAATGTACTGCAAAAAACTTACCATTTTTATGTCATAATAAAATGTGATATCATAAAATACTCATGATGACATAAACCAATCATATTGGTGTCACAAACCTATCATTGTTATATTATGATCAATTGTGATGTCATAAATGACCTTGGGGATGTCATAATGACCACTGTGACATCATAAACCGTCATTGTTGTATTATGATCAATTGTGAAGTCATTGAAATAATTGGGACTTAATAAATTACAATTGTATCATAATTCATTTTAAACCCATAAATTAATAATTATTATTTCATATTTAAGTGCGAATTCATAAAAAGCATTGTGATGTTATAAACCTATAATTATGATGTCGTAGTCAATTACTATATCATAAACCATTATTGTTTTGGCATAATAAAATGTGATGTAAGCCATAATACTGATGTCATAATCAATTCTGATATTATGAAAATCTTTTTGATGCCTTGCACTAATATTGTGCTGCCATAAATATATAATTGTGATGCCATAGACCAAACATTGTATATTCATGATGAAAATATATGTGTATTCATGATTCCAAAAATGACCACTGTATGGACATGAAATTTCATTGTGGTGTCATCATCAATTCAAAAATGATGAATCAATACTTTTATATCATAAGCCTCCATGTGATTCATAAAGCTACCAATATGATGCTATAATCAAATATGATATAACAAGCCATTTTAAAGTCAACAATTATTATGAAATAAAAAGTAATTTTATAAATGACATAAAGCTATCATTGTTATGTCTTAATTAATTATGATTTCATAAAAAACTTTGTAATTTCTCAATTAACTAGGGTTGATAACCCACCATTGTTATATCATATACCTATCATTGTGATGTCATAATTAATAAAAAATAACCAATGGGATGTCATACAGATAAAGTCATAATCAGTTTGTGGTACCATAAACTGTCATTGTGATATCATAAGCAATTCTTATGCCATATAAACTATTGTGATGTTGTACCAATTGTTATGCCATAAACCACCATTATCATGTTACAACCAATTGTGTTGTCATAAAATATATTGTGATGCTATAAAACAATAATGTGATGATATAACATATCATTGTGTTTCCAGGAAGCAACCATTGTTATGTCATAATCAATTGTGGTATTATAAACATCCCTGTGATGGCATAATCAATTGGGGTATGTCAAATGATCATTGTTATGTCATAAATCTACCATATTATTTCATGATAATTTATGTAATGAAAATATTGTTTTTTCATAAACCAATATTGTGATGCAATAAAACAACAATTGTCATATCACAAACCAACCATTGTTATGTCATAATCAAGCATTATGCCATAAATACCACTGTGACATCATAAACCTAACACTGTGATGTCAGTCACAATTTTGATTCCATAAATCACCATTGTGATTTTATAATCAGGTGTTGTGTCATAATCAATTTTGATGTTATAAAATCACTGTGATGACATACACCAATATTGTGATTTCTACTGTGATAAAGAGAAAATGTGATTTCACAAACCAGGTATTGTGTTGTTATTATTGATTGAATTTTTAAGCCATAAAAGACATTGTGGCATTACAAATCTACCATTGTGATGTAGTATTCAATTGCAATATCATAAGTCATCATTATGATGTTATAAACTGCTATTGTGATGGCATGAACTATTATTATGTTATAATCAACAATATCAGAGGAATCATTGTGAAATCAAAATCTATTGTGATGCTATAAAGCACTGTGATGTCCTAAGCTACCATTTTTGTCCCATAATCAATTGTGATGTCATAAAAACCATGGTGATGTAATATTAGATCAGAATTGATAAACTACCATTGTGATATGATAAACCTCAGTATTTTAATGTTACCATGGGATTAATGTTACTTTTTTGGGCAATTTATATATGAGTGTGAACTTTAAGGAACATAACAACAGCAATGCTCCAGAAAACTTGAATGTAAATGATATTTAAAATAACATCCAATTTTGAAGACGTTGATGGGTTTCTGGGTCTTTTAATGGACACTTATTGCAAATCTTTTCAAAGAATGAACATCAATTTGAAATATAAGAAATACTATCTCTTTTGTCTCCCAAATAAGTTTTTTTAACTTAAAGTTATGCTAAAACAAGATATCCTAGTGTATATCTGAGGGTATTCTAGGAAGGAGTGTGTCTATGTGAACTCCCAAAGTAAGTAGGCAACATGTCTCTGCATTCCCAGACACTGCAGCCCAAGATTACCGGAGTTATAAGGTTCAAACTGACTAGCAAGTGTATTTCTGGACTTTATGCTAGTAACACTCAGAATGCTTGGGATGAGGTTCTGAAATCTGCTAACTGGACAATTTCTGTGGATGAATCCTAAGCACACTAAAGCTTGGGAGTCACTATCCTTAAAGACTATGGATAATTGGCTGATAATTATCCAACTAAGTAAAGACACTCTTTATGTCATTTAGAAATGAGTGTACTTGTGGCATGAATGTTAACATTTGTCTATGTTACTGACTGAAACAGGAGTGAGTTGAGTTACATAGTTTAACTTCATCTGTCAAGGACACAGTAATCTTGTGATTGAATCATGTAATAGCATGCAAATATTGACAAACCATGGCCTCAAGAAGCAATTCAACATGTAATGGCTACAGCACAACACATTTTTTAGTTTTAAAGTTTTATTTGCATGATTAATATCACTTCATTACTCTAAGACAATCAACAAAATAATAAATCAAGCCATGACTTTTAGTATTTGCCAATTCCCTGGTGTGAATATGGCTCCTGTGACCAATTTCAAACTACCAGAATAGAAAGATGGGAAGAGAAATGGGATAAAACCTTACTCTATGGTATTTCCAGAAAAGAAACACAAGGAACAATCCACACACCTTGTGAGAATGGGCCAATCATCTGCTCTCTGACATTAGTATGAGAGAGCTTAGCACAGCAGAGATTGCATTTTATTTTTCCAGGGTTGATTCCTGTAGCTTAGAAGCTACCTTGTTAAACAAGAACAGATTTCATGTACCTTTCTGTAAAGTCAGCTATGGAAATATGTGTACTCTAAGTTACTGTCTTAACAAAATGTTCACACTCTCAAAACTTAGCTCAAAATGTAATGTAGGCCGGCGCCGCAGCTCAGTAGGCTAATCCTCCACCTTGCGGCGCCGACACACTGGGTTCTAGTCCCGGTCGGGGCACCGATCCTGTCCCGGTTGCCCCTCTTCCAGGCCAGCTCTCTGCTGTGGCCAGGGAGTGCAGTGGAGGATGGCCCAAGTTCTTGGGCCCTGCACCCCATGGGAGACCAGGAGAAGCACCTGGCTCCTGCCATCCGAACAGCACGGTGCGCCAGCCGCAGCACGCCTACCGCGGCGGCCATTGGAGGGTGAACCAACGGCAAAGGAAGACCTTTCTCTCTGTCTCTCTCACTGTCTACTCTGCCTGTCAAAAATTTAAAAAAAACATGTAATGTAAAACATTCTTAGGCTCAAACATCTAGAGTCCATGATTAAGTTCTCAGAAGTAATATGGCCCTCACAGCATGTTCTCTATTGTGTTCAAATTAATGTATGACATTGATAATGGCATATAATTGAATGCTACAGCAGGAAGAAATCTCAGAAAGGAGCTAATCTCAGCTTTTTTTATCTTTCAAATGAAGTTACTAACATCCAGGGAGATTCATTTGCATACAACAGAGAAGCAAAGCTGGTACACAAACCCAGATTTTTATTCAAAGGATTAAGTGCTAAGCTTTCCTCCAAACTGTATTAGAGTGAGAGAACTGTGACAAGTTCATCCCATCTTTCTCAGTTTGGTGATAAATAGATACACTCAGCTACACTTTTGGGGAGAGGCTCAATCATGCATGGAAAAGGACTAGCATTCATATTCACATCACTTATGTTTCTATTTTATTACACTGTTCACCACACTTCTTTTAATGGCCAGACTTGTTGCTTCCATGAGTAATCAATTACAAGTTATGAACAGTTTACCTTGGCAAGTCTTTTTTTAACCAATAAACTCTCAGTGAAAATTTAGAGAGGAGAATATACTTTATGGCTTGATCTGATAGTGAAATATCTTGGATACTTGTGAACTACTAAAGTCAGAAAATCCCCTTGATTGGTTGTTGGCGAATCTCAGTGGGTTGCTAAACATATCCTTTTGAGAATACTGTTTTCTATCTACTCAAATGATACATCTGAAACATCATATTTTCTCTTTATTTTGAAGATAGTATCAGCCTATAATCTCTTCTCTGAAATTCTTAAGACAGTGATTCTGGTATTCAGATTGTTTCAGTTTTAGAAAGGTAGTAAATATTATGTCTCTCCCCAAGTGGAAACATAGTTAATTTTCCATAGCCAAGCACATTGACCTTTTGCAGCAAAGCCTAAATATTCACATGGAATGGGGTCAAAAGGACTACATGAATAGGACTCCTGTGACCAATTCCAAACTACCAGAAAGGAAAGATGGGAAGAGAAATGGGATAAAACCTTACTCTATGGTATTTCCAGAAAAGAAACACAAGGAACAATCCACACACCTTGTGAGAATGGGCCAATCATCTGCTCTCTGACATTAGTATGAGAGAGCCTAGCACAGCAGAGATTGCATTTTATTTTTCTAGGGATTAACTGTCTAAAAAAACTGTCAAAATCTATTGTCAATCAATTGTCTTAATCAATCACAATTAATTAAGACATAACAATGATAGCTTTGTCATTTATAAAATTACTTTTTATTTCATAATAATTGTTGACTTTAAAATGGTTTCAGTTATATCACATTTGATTATAACATCAGATTTGTAGCTTTATGAATCACATGGAGGCTCAGGTCAGGTCATTTGGGGTGGAATTTAATCACTAAAAGTTATTTGACAAACCAGATTTTCAGGGCTTTAAATGTTTATTTGTTTTCATTTTATGAGAGAGAGAGAGAGACAGACAGAGAGAGAGAGAGAGAGAGAGAGATATCTACAGAGATCTTTTATCTTCTACTTTACTCTCTGGCTGCTTGGCAGATGGAAATGGGCTGGGATAAGCTGAAGCCAGAAACTAGGAACTCAATCTGAGTCTCATGTATAGTAGGCAAGAGCCAAACACTTAAGCCATCAGATATAGCATGTTAGAAGGAAGCTGAAACTGAAGGCAGGACTTGAGCTCAGAAATTCCACAAAGGAGATGTGGGTTCCCAAGTGACATGTTAACCACTGTGCCAAAGGCCCACACTCTCAGGGTCTTTTAGATTTAAACAGCATGGACAAGGGATTATGGGCCTATAACAACACTATCAGCATGTTCTTCCTTAATCTTTGTATTCAAATGAATGTAGTCATAATGTCTTCTTGATCCATGTCCAACTTTAATTGTTACACTGATATGATTAAACTCAGTCTAGGCATATTAACTGAAGAAGTCATTTCTTTTTTTGTTCTGACATGGCCTTAATGCTGGTATATTGCTTAGAAAATTTTTGAAGTAGCATTTTTCTGACATACCTTTGTCTTTATATGTTTAACCTGATGCTCTTACCACTGCTACATTATTCTCTTATTCAAATCTCATTATCATATTTTGAATCTAGAAAAGAAGAGACAATCTACAATACAGGCAATTACATTCATAGAGGAAGGTACAGAAATAAGAATGTTTATGAAGGATTGAAATAGAGAGTTTCTTAGTGGTGGGGTTATGAATGCCTTATTTTTTTCTACTTATTTGCATTTTCCATTTTCCTAATGTAGACACATTATTTTATTACCTTATTACTAAAATAATAAAAGATTTAGAACAGAAAAGAATAGTTTCTTCCCTTTAAAATACTTTATTTCACCATATCATAAATAATGAGTACTCGCAATTCACTTCGGTGGTTTTTCTTAAGTTTACTAACTGGAAAAATTTATTTTTATTATTAGCAGTCAAATAAGTTTAACTCAAAAAAGCAAATTCTTAAATTTTAGTTTTAATTAATTTATCTCACACTTGTAAAAGGTACACATTTTCATTTTGTTCTTTAATTTTAAAATTTGTATAATGTTAAGTAGAATATTAGTTTATATATGGACAAAATAAAATATAGATGCTGAGAAGGGTAATAATAAACAGATCAGTAATGGCAAAGTAGTGGGTAGACAGGAAAGGACTAAAAATGCACATGGAGCCAGAGTTGCAGTGAAATGTCTCTTCTATATTTCTCTATAACTAGGCCTTCCAAATAAATTGTAAGAATATAAGAATCTAAAAAAAGAGAAAGATGAACAAATTTGAGTCATTGGAAGACTAACATCTGATCATTGTATTATAAATCTCCCCATTGTCAAAACTTAAATGAGCTGTTTAAGTTGCTTGTATTTACGTTTTTTTCCCTTTTCACACCTTCCTGTGAAAATTTGAGAAAATTTGTTTAGGTATTTCATTTGAAATGTCCTTCTCCTTCAGTTTTAAATGTCCTGCTTTTTGGATCTCCCAGATAAGAGAAACCTAGAACTAAAACATCAAATTTTATATTATTATGAAATTATACATTACTCTGTATTTCTACTATTTCTTATGAATATTATTCACTGAAATACAGTGAAAGACTGTGTAGATACAGCACGTTAGATATTATATGAGAGTTCTCAGACCCATTAATAGGAGAGTCATACTCATTAATGCTAGGAAAAACATAATTTAATATTGTCATTAAAGTTAGCTTTTAAAATACCATTGCATATATGTGATGGCAAACTGTTGAAATCTTTACTTAATATATACTAAACTGCTCTTCTGTATATAAAGAGAATTGAAAATGAATCTTGATGTGAATGGAAGGGGAGAGGGAGCAGGAAAGGTGGGAGGGAAGTTATGGGATGGGGAAGCCATTGTAATCCATAAGCTGTACTTTGGAAATTTATATTCATTAAATAAAAGTAAAAAAAAATACCATTGCATAGGCCAGTGCTGTAGCTCAATAGGCTAATCCTCTGCCTTGCGGTGCCGACACACCGGGTTCTAGTCCCGGTTGGGGCACCGGATTCTGTCCCGGTTCCCCTCTTCCAGGCCAGCTCTCTGCTATGGCCCAGGAGTGCAGTGGAGGATGGCCCAAATGCTTGGGCCCTGTACCCCATGGTAGACCAGGAGAAGCACCTGGCTCCTGCCTTCAGATCAGCGCAGTGCGCTGGCCGCGCCAGCCGTGCCAGCCATTGGAGGGTGGACCAATGGCAAAGGAAGACCTTTCTCTCTGTCTCTCTCTCTCACTATCCACTCTGCCTGTCAAAAAAAAATACCATTGCATATTGTTCAAATTAGTTCTTGTAAAATCTAATCTATAAAAATAGAGTAAAAGCATTCCACATTGTGTTTATGTTGTAATTGTTAAATTTCTACCCAGTTTTCTTATGCAGTCAGAATTTGAAACATAATCTTATGTGTCATCAAATTAATGTTAATATAAGCATGAATTAAACTAACATTTTCCTGATTTCTCTTTGTTATTTACATATAGTTTTGTTAGAAGAATACAGGTAACATAAGGGAAATAAACTGGAGTAATTTTACCACAGAATGATTTTTGAAAAGCCCAGAAATTATTCTGATAGGGTCATAGTTAAAGTGGAAGTTCTCTCCTCCCTTCAGAGAAAGGTACCTCCTTCTTTGATGGCCCCGTTCTTTCCACTGGGATCTCACTCACAGAGATCTTTCATTTAGGTCTTCTTTTTTTTTTTTCTTTTCCATGGTATCTTGGCTTTCCATGCCTACAATACTCTCATGGGCTCTTCAGCCAGATCCGAATGCCTTAAGGGCTGATTCTGAGGCCAGAGTATTGTTTAGGACATCTGCCATTCTATGAGTCTGCTGTGTCTCCCGCTTCCCATGCTGGATCCTTCTCTCCCTTTTTGATTCTATCAGTTAGTATTAGCAGACACTTGTCTTGTTTGTGTGATCCCTTTGACTCTTCGACCTATCAGAGCCATCAATTGTGAACTGAAATTGATCACTTGGACTAGTGAGATGGCATTGGTACATGCCACCTTGATGGGATTGTATTGGAATCCACTGGCAAATTTCTAACTCCACCATTTGGTCAAAGTCAGGAAACTCTAAAGGCTTCCATAGTCCTGGCAACTCACGACTAGAGCCTAGGGAGATTACTGACGCCATGAGCAGGAGTGTCAAATTGTTAAGTCAGCAACAGGAGTCACTGTGGACTTACATCCCATGTGGGATCTGTCCTTAATGTGTTGTCTAATGTGCAGTGATGCTATAACTAGTATTGAAACAGTATTTTTTACACTTTGTGTCTCTGTGTGTGTACAAACTGATGAGATCTTTACTAATTATATACTGAATCAATCTTCTGTATATAAAGATAATTGGAAATGAAAAAAAAACAACCTGGTGTTAAATTGGAAATGGCATAGAAAATTAATTAATTTTTTTTAGTGAAGCTTAATTTCATCCTTAATTTGTATTAACTATCGATACTCATTATTATGTGTTCATACTCTTTGCCTTTTTATTTATTTTTTTATTAAACTTTTATTTAATGAATATAAATTTCCAAAGTATAGCTTATGGGTTACAATGGCTTCCCCCCTCCCATAACTTCCCTCCCGCCCGCAACCCTCCCCTTTCCCGCTCCCTTTCCCCTTCCATTCATGTAAAGATTCATTTTCAATTCTCTTTGTATACAGGAGATCAGTTTAGTATATATTAGGTAACGATTTCAACATTTTGCCCATATAGCAACATCAAGTGAAAAAACTACCATTGGATTACTAATTATAGCATTAAATAGCAATGTACAGCACATTAAAGACAGAGATCCTACATAATTTTTTTTTCAAATTAATTAATTTTCTATGCCATTTCCATTTTAACACCAGGTTGTTTTTTTTTTCATTTCCAATTCTCTTTATATACAGAAGATCACTTCAGTATATAATTAGCAAAGACCTCATCAGTCTGCGCCCACACAGAAACGCAAAGTATAAAAATACTGTTAATTTTTTTAAAAAAATATTATGTAGGATCTCTGTCTTAATGTGCTGTACACTGTTATTTAATGCTATAACTAGTACTCCAACAGTATTTTTTTCATTTTGTGTTGCTATATGGGGGAAACTGTTGAAATCATTACCTAATATATACTAAACTGATCTTCTGTGTATAAAGAGAATTGAAAATGAATCTTGATGTGATTGGAAGGGGAGAGGGAGTGGGAAAGGGGAGGGTTGTGGGTGGGAGGGAAGTTATGGGAGGGGGGAAGGCATTGTAACCCATAAGCTGTACTTTGGAAATTTATATTCATTAAATAAAAGTTTAATAAATGAAAAAAAAAGAAAAGCCCAGAACTATCATATTAAGAAGTCATGTAGAGGTACTCTATATTTGTATTCTCAATCCTCTGTAATCTTTTCTTGTTCTCTTAGTTTTCTAGTAGAATTTTCTAATAAACCCACAACTGTAATGTTCAAATTTCTCAATATATCAAGCTCATCTTTCCAAATTTTGTGGATGTTGACTGATTTTTGGTCATTCCTTTGGTATACAAATGGATATGTATAGACTTTCAAATTACCATATCTTAGACAAGTCTTTTTTAAAGATTTATTTATTTATTTGGAAGAATTAAACAGAGAAAGAAGGAGTGGCAGAGAGAGAGAGAGAGAGAGGTATTCCATCTACTGGTTCACACCTCAGATGGTTACAATGGCTGGAGCTGTACTGATTCGAAGCCAGGAGCCAGGATATTCTGGGGATTCCCACTCAGTTGCAGTTACCCAAGGACCTGGGCCAGCTTCTACTGCTTTCCCAGTCCATAGCAGAGAGCTGGATTGGAAGTGGAGCAGCTGGGTCTCCAACTGGCACCCACATGGGGTGCTGGCACTGCAGGTGACAGCTTTACCTGCTATTCCACAGCGCCGGCCCCAGACAAGTCTTAATATAGAAGGTCATACTGTCTGGATCATAAACTAAAACTGTTACAATAATAGTTTTCAATTATTATAATAATTTATATTTTATAAATTATATATTTATAAATTAGACTTATAAATTATATATAACTATAAATATATTTATAAATATACATAATTTATATTTTATAATAATATAAATCTGAGTCAATTATATATACCCTTTCATCTGAAAAGTAGTCCCACATCATCCCTTTCTTCCCACACTACTGATAAATGGCTTATTGTATATTACATATCTTATATTTATCATTCACCAAGGTAAGTTAAACTAATATCTCTCCTGTGCATTTTCATTTTTTGGTATTGCTTTGATTGGCTCAGGAATTTGTACTGCATAATTCATTTTTAAATGACAGCTTTGTTTCATAAGAATTAAAATTCTTAATGAATACATAGTTTTTAAATAATAAAGTTTGTATCTGCTTTACATTTAGGTATGCTTCAAGATAGTGTCTATGTTTTAGACATGAGCTTGAATACTTTTAATGAATATAGAACTTTAAAAATGTATCAAATGAGATGACTTTTCTTTAATAAACCAATATCTTCATAATATACTTTAAAAAATTATTTATTTAGCTGAAAGGTGGAGTTACAGAGAGGCAGAGGCAGAGAGAGATCTTCCATACACTGGTTCACTCCCCAAATTGCCACAATGGCTGAAGCTGGACAGACTGAAACATGGAGCCAGGAGCTTTTCTCAGGTCTCTCACATGGGTGCAGGGGCCCAAAGCCTGGGCCAATTTCTATTGCTTTTGAGGCCATAGCAAAGTGTTGACTTGGAAGTGGAGCAGCCAAGTCTTGAACAGGAGCCTATATGAGATGCCGACATGGCAGATGACAGCTTTACCTGCTATGCCACAGTGCTGGTCCCCATAATACACTTTTTAAGCATGAGACAATCATTAAAAATTTATATGAATAATCATGACCTTAATGAAACAATTGTCCCCATGTAATAAGAGGATAATTCTAGATCCATGCTAGCTTCTAATAGAAAATAAGGCAATGAGACAGAAAACAGATATATAACAAAATTTTTCCTTTATGAGCAAAATTATGTCAGATTTTTAAGGATAAGTGAATAAAAGCCATGAGATAGAAGTGAAAATTTAAAAATCATTCCATCATTAAAATCTCTTTATTATCTGGTATCCACAAACCTTATATATAGGGTTCACAATTATTACCCAACATTGTGATCTCAGAATCCTTCAAGTTATGTCCATGCTAAATGTTATTTGCATGTTTACTGTAATTCTCTTAAAAATGCCCAGTGGGGTTTTTCACAGATATGACTTCTTAACACCACTAACTCTATTGTTTAATGGTAATTTTTCTATGGCTACTGAAATGTTTGTTTTTAACTTTTTCAGTTCTAATATTAACAAAATATAAATAAAATAACTCACTTAAACAAACTCATTGGTATCTGCAATAGTTATTTATAGGATAAAAGTATCTTTTTACACATATTTATTTATTTATTTATTTGACATAGTTATAGAGAGACAGAGATAGAGGGAGAGAGAAATTTTCCATCCACTGGTTCACTAAACAAATGGCCACAACAGAGATCTGGGCAGATCTGAAGCCAGGAACCAGGAACATCTTCTGGGTTTCCCATGCAGGTGCAGGGGCCCAAACACTTGGGCCATCTTTTGCTGTTTTCTCCATGATAGCAGAGAACTGGATGGGAAATGGAGCAGCTGAGACTCAAACAACAGCCATAATGGATGTTGGTATTGCAGGCATTGGCTTTACCTGCTATGCCCCAACACTGGCCCTGGGATAAAAAGGATCTTAAAGACCAAAGTTTCAGGGTCATTGTTTTTAAAACAGTCTAGAGCGTGTCCCACATGAGTGTGTGAAGTGTGTATCATAGCTCCCTCCTAGAAGCAGAGGGAGTCTGAGCATGAGATGTAGCCATCAGCCAGAGCCAGGATGAGCTGAGTCACTGATTCTCAAGGAATATTCCAGTATCTGAGAGCTACAAAAAAAAAAAAACTCATTGTAATAGTAGGTACCTTGTATTTTTTTCATAATAATTATCATGAAGAATGTCCTATATATGCAAAACTGCCTTGAGATTTTTTATGTCATTGTATTATGGCATTTTTATAATGAATATTATATGGAGAACTAAATAGAATAATTCTTCTGAGCTTGAAGGAATATAACCTACTTCTAGTAGTTTAGTTTTGGGGTTCAAATACATGTTCAGTCTCTTTAATTTGAAAAATAATTAAAGAGCATAGACACTTGTTGGCATTCATATTTTCAGCTTCTCTCAGTAACTAAGGACATAGTTAATCATAGACAGTAGGAAAAAAATTACTCCTCACATAATCCCATCAGTATTTGTTGACTTCAATTCAAAGAAGCCAAGATTCATTCTCTGTTCTTAGCTCTAAAAATGTTTTCTATGCAAACAGAGCACAATAGAGAAAAATAGGGCTTCATCTCATCCATCATGTCATCACATAGTTGTAAATTGTACAATTTTTAAATGTTTAAATTATATTTCTTCTAGTAACAAAGATTTTTCAGTCCCAAGTTATATTTGAAATAGCCCCTTTTAAAATATATTATTCCTTTTTATTTTTTATATTTAAAAATTTTAAAGTGAAAAAAATTTCATGTACCTTATATATACAGACAAAGGAGCATATTAATACTTCTCACCCTAATCTCCCTCCTCCTCATTTTTCTACCCTCCCTCTTCCTCCCTTTCTTATTCTTTATTTTCATTATTATGATGATCTACTTTCCATTTAATACTGCTAAGAGTAAATTTACATTATTAAGAATTCAATAAATAGTAAGAAGAAAAACATAAAATGTACTATTTCTGATATACTATTTTTAAATACCACAATATTACTGTCTTCAACTATTTTCACTTTTCATAATATATATGAAAAATTATGCTATGAAATACTTATATTTCATCTCTTTCCTTAGTTTCCAGGGATTATTTTCTCATCTCATTACATTTTATCTCTGATCCAGCTCTATGCTGAAGCCTGGCAAAGCAGTAGAAGATGGCCCAAGTCCTTGGGCCCCTGCACCTAGGTGGGAGATCAGAACTAGCTCATGGACCCTAGCTTCAGATTGGCCCAGTTTTGGCCACTGCAGCCATTTAGAGAGTGAACAAGCTGATGGAAGACCTTTCTCTCTCTCTCTCTCTCTCTCTCTCTCTCTCTCTCTCTCTCTCTCTTTCTGTATGTCTTTCTCTCTGCCTCTGCCTCTCTGTAACTCTGCCTTTCAAATAAACAAATATTTCTGAAAATATTGTTAGAAAACTCAAAATAAGCATATAAGCACATAATTTTCTACTTAAGAGATTCTTACTACACACAGGTTTATTTCTTCCCTCTCTTTTTGATTTAACTAACTTTACTGTTCTAATTGTCCCCATTATTTGTCATAGCCACAGACATAAATCAAATTCTTTCTGAGAAATGTTCTGTTTTTCATGTGAAATAATTATTATAATCACTGTTAACATATGGTATGTAGTGGACATTCCTCATCCTCACCTTACTTGAATTCTCAATCATATAAGTCACTCTTAAACACTTGATTCTTTATGAAGCTCTTTTTTTCTTTAGCTTCTTTTAAAAGATTAATTAATTAATTAATTAATTTGAAGGGCTGAGTTACAGAGAGGGAGAGGCAGAAGCAGAGAGAGAGAGAGGATATATATATATATATATATATATATATATATATATATATATATATAAAGTCTTCTTTCCATTTGTTCACTCCCTAAATGACCAGAAAAGCCAGAGCTGGGTCAGTCCAAAGCCACAAGACAGGAGATTCCTCAGAGTCTCCCATATGGGTGCAGGGGCCCAAGAACTTGGGCCATATTCCACTGTTTTCCCAGGCCATAACAGAGAGCTAGTTCAGACATGGAGCAGCCTGGCCTTGAACCAATGCCCATATGGGATGCTTGCAATGCAGATGATGGCTTTACCTGTTATGTCACTGTGCTCCCCCCCTCTTTAGCTTCTTGACTCGATTCTTTGGTTGTTCTTTCTGGGTCTCTTTCTCAAGGTAATATTTTCCTCAAAAAATATTAACTTTGGGATTTCCTCAATGATGGAATGCAGATCCTATTCAACTCTTAGGCATTTGGTCCTATGGATTCAACTCTGTACATCAAAGACTTCCCAAAGTGCATGTATTATCCAACCTTATATTCAGATGCTTCTTTTAAATGTGATGCCTGAGGGTCACTCAGCCAACAGAAGTTTAAAAGTCTGTATTTTGAAGAAATGAGCAGAAATTTTGAATTTCCTGTACACACAAAAAAAAATTTCATTTTTTTCTCATGAACTCTTTGAGGTCTTCTTATATTTAAGGTAATTGAAACTTACAATGTTTGAACTGAACTCAAGTTGTTTTATCCTTACTCATTAATGCATTCCTAGTGAGCCGGCTTCACAAGCTAGAATCCCTAAATATTCACAACAGCCATAACTGAGTGGTTCAAAGCCAGGAGCCCGAATCTTGTTCTGGGTCTCCCACATGGGTGCAAGGGCCCAAGCACTTGGACCATCTTTCACTTTCCTAGGCCACACACAGACAGCTGGATCAGAAAAGGAACAGAAAGGATGTGAACCTGTGTCCATATGGGATGCCAGTGCTACAGGTGAAGGCTTAGCATTCTATGCCACAGCACCAGTCCCCAGAGATCTTTGAAATTATGACTACCATATTTATGGTAGCATAAGCTCTGGGAATCATTTAGAAATATATTTTTGAATCATTTAAGATGGTATTTCCAGTGATTGTCACTGAATATAACAAATATGTATTGTTCAGTAAATGGGCACTAAGTAATTTAAATTACCAATTTTAGATGTACAGAAAGAACTCATGTTTATAACAAGAATTTACATTACAATGTAAATCCAAACAAAATGATAGCTTCTTGAAATTCTATGGTATTATCTATGCATAGTTATCTTTATAGTATTACAGTGAATCTATTCATAGAGACCAAATGTCAGTTGAGATCATTTCTACCATGCTTCTCATTTTTACTTTGTGTAAACTTGGTTGTACACTAAAAAAAGTTTGATAAGTCATAACAGAAATCCTATGACCCACAAACCTGACAATATTTGACTCCTTATAGAAAAAAATTTGCCAATTCTTGCTTTATTCCATCAACACAATAAAATGTTAATTTGTACAAATTAATCTATTATGTTACAGTCTACAGTGGTCATTAAGATGGTTAAAACTCACAACACTAAGCTTTGTGGGCTGCTAAGAAAGTGACTGTTGTATTAGTGCACATACCCTACAACTGGACTTTGGAAAAGCAGAAGTCATTCTAATGTGCATGCATATATTAAACATACATTTTGGTAGCAATACCTTTCCTATCAGAATGTATGGCCCACAGACCATATGATTCCCATGAAATCACTTGATGTGTCCTACCTAGGCAACCACAGAAAGACCTCACAATTCAATAAATCTATAGCAAGCTAATTTTTCAGCTAATAAAATTGTTTGGCCTGTGATGCTATTATAAATATCCAAAAAACCCATGATAGGAAAAATTTTCCCCACCCATTACATGCTCAGAGTCTTTGAATGTTGCCAGAAACAAAAGCTTTCTTGGCATCAGGTCTTTTGAGACAACAGGTAGCTCAAAGTGACTTGGCAGCAGCCACACATTCAAATTCATTAAATTCTTATATTCTTCCCTGTAAAAGCATTCCTGCTTTGAGAATGACAACATTTAGGGCACAGAAACTAAAATCTTGGTGCCCATAACAACCAAAATGCCAAGTAGGAGTCATGATAAGCAATGATACTACTTCATTCATTCTTATTTCTTGAATATATGCCTTCTACAGAATAAGTTGTCAATACCTTGTAAGTCCATTAATTTCAAAGATATAGAGTGATCTACATGCCACCTTTGTCTCACAGCATCACGTCATCTAAAATCATATTAATGCCCTATCATGATGACAAATTCTAGGTAGTGGCATATATGACAGAAACAGTGGATGTAAATATTTAGTCATTTGCCTCAGCTTATTTGAAATAAAATGCTATTTCTATGCCTAGGAAATTGGATATGTAATCTCATTGTATATATAATTCCATGTGTGGTGTCAAAACTCAGTAATTCCTTAAATAGTAGTGATGGCTGAAGACCTGCAGGGAGAAAAGCAAACTAGGACTTAAGATATGTTTATAGATTCCAAACAATTTTCTTAATTTTCAATCAATTACCTTAATGGTCACTTCATGAAATAGGGAAGCACAGTCAGTGTTTACCCCTATGGATGGCAGCTTGCAAAAACACCAGTGGCAACACTTGGATCAGCATTAGTGAGTGGTAGCCCATGCTAACAAGTTTATGTTTAATAAGTCTATGATCACTTTCCATTTTGGCCAGTATGGTCACTGTATTTGTGTATCCACTGTGTAATAAATGGGACTGGGCAG
This sequence comes from Lepus europaeus, assembly GCF_033115175.1. Lineage (NCBI taxonomy): Eukaryota > Metazoa > Chordata > Mammalia > Lagomorpha > Leporidae > Lepus > Lepus europaeus. The sequence goes on from NW_026909276.1 coordinate 5,716,752, forward strand.
TGGCAGAGGCCTGTTGAAATCAATGGCTCATGTCATTCTGTCTATGTGGATACTTACTGGCTCTATGTCCATGGTTACTGTCTGGTTATTATTAGTTAGCAGTATAAAGATCACACATAATAGCCACTCTGATAGACACATTTGATGCCTCCTACTCAAAACTCCATGTTACACATCTTTAATTTTCATTCTTCTGATCAACCAGGTAAATTATTATGTCCTGTCTGTGAAATTATAATTATCAATGTTTTTGGCAGTATTTTTCTCCATGAAATAGATTATTATGATACCCAGAGCTTTGCTTATACCACTACCTTACAGGATCCTTAACATGGTACTACTGTTATCCACCTACTTTTTTAAAATTTTTTTTATTTGAAAAAGTTACAGAGAGAGGCAGAGACAGTGAGAGAGGTCTTCCATCTTATGGTTCACTCTCCAGATGGCTGCAACGGCCAGAGCTGCGCCAATCTGAAGCCAGGAACCAGGAGCTTCTGGGTCTCCCACATGGGTGCAGGGGCCCAAGGACTTGGACCATCTTCTACTGCTTTCCCAGGCCATAGCAGAGAAATGGATCGGAGGCAGAGCAGCTGGGACTAGAACCAGCACCCATATGGGATGCCAGCGCTTTAGGCCAGGATGTTAACCCACTGCACCAGAGTGCTGGCACCTATGCACCTACTTTCAACTGATATTAATATATTTGTTTTTTTTTTATTTTTGACAGGCAGAGTGGACAGTGAGAGAGAGAGACAGAGAGAAAGGTCTTCCTTTTTGCCGTTGGTTCACCCTCCAATGGCCGCCGCGGTAGCGTGCTGCGGCCGGCGCACCGCGCTGTTCCGATGGCAGGAGCCAGGTGCTTATCCTGGTCTCCCATGGGGTGCAGAGCCCAAACACTTGGGCCATCCTCCACTGCACTCCCTGGCCACAGCAGAGAGCTGGCCTGGAAGAGGGGCAACCGGGACAGGATCGGTGCCCCGACCGGGACTAGAACCCGATATTAATATATTAAGCCAACCATCCATGAACAAGACACAATTATTTTTTTATTTTCTTTCTCTGACAGTCATATGGTAGAATCTATGCAACCCCTATTGCTCAGAGGGAGGTGAGCCCCACTGTTAGTTTAAATATGCCTTCTGGGCCTGCAGATGCCTGAGCTTTGATTCATATTTCCATCTACTCTTCTTTAGAACTTAGTAGGACTGACAGACTATATATTTGGTCTCATAGTCACTTGATACAGCATAGTCAAATTCCCAGTCCTTACTAGAACCTAGGAGCACACCAAGAGCTAGTTTTCAAGTGGTATATATTTAGTTGCTATAGATAAAAAAAGTTCTTTCTTGAGAACATGAATGTTTTTTGTGTTGTGATCCTATCAAGGCTAGCCATGAAACAAAAAAGAGTATATACTCACCAGGAATATCTCTGCTACCAGAGTATCTTCCTGTTTTTATAATCCAAGTTTTGGTTTTACAACCCACAGGTCAGAACTACTACAAAATTCTTTGCATGTTTGGGTCCAGCTTAAAGGTCAGCAGATCTTTTTTTTTTTTTGGACAGGCACAGTGGACAGTGAGAGAGAGAGACAGAGAGAAAGGTCTCCCTTCTGTTGGTTCACCCCCCAAATGGCCACTATGGCTGGCACTGTGCTGATCCAAAGCCAGGAGCCAGGTGCTTCCTCTTGGTCTCCCATGTGGGTGCAGCGCCCAAACACTTGGGCCATCCTCCACTGCCTTTCTGGGCCACAGCAGAGAGCTGGACTGGAATAAGAGCAACCGGGACAGAATCCAGTGCCCCAACTGGGACTAGATCCTGGGGTGCCAGAGCTGCAGGCAGATGATTAGCCTGGTGAGCCACAGCGCCGTCCATCAGATCTGGTTTTTTTTTTTTATGAAGTAAAATAGTTTGAGAAGTGCAAAATATGCTGCCTTATGAATGCCTACCAACTGTCAGCCTTCTTCCTTGGTAGCAACTTAGGTACAGCCCAATATGCAGTCATTTTTATAAGAATGTTTCCCAGCCTATCCCAGGTCATTGGATTCTGGCATAAATACTTATATAAAATCCTTGAATCTTCATACAGCTTACTTCTCACAGTCTTAAATAAGATTTAATGAAACTTGCAATGTCTTGTTTAGATCCTGCTCATTTGGTGCAACTCACATGATGACAGTAATTGAGTGGAATGATTTGTTTTGTACACCAATTGGAAATGAAGATTTTCCCATTAGATAAAGAATGACCAACATTTTTGGTCTGAGTATAGTTGTATCATTTGACATGGAGAAGGACTTTTATTTATTTCAAGTTTACATTTGGTTTAAGGACATATTATGGATTTCGTATTGACAGAGAGTATTGTAATCAACAACTCAACTTAGTCAACTTAGTTGCACTATTTTGCTGAATCTGGCAAAACATTGTTATTGATGTTGCTCTGTAGATGTTTTGTAGCTATGATTAACATCTGCCATCTACTAGTAAGAGAGATTATGCTTGTTAATACAAATTCCAATATTAAGAACACAGAGTGATACAATAAATAGATAACAAAAATATAAAATTAAATGGAAGGGGAGAGGGAGCGGGAAAGGGGAGGGTTGCGGGTGGGAGGGAAGTAATGGGAGGGGGGAAGCCAATTGTAACCCATAAGCTGTTCTTTGGAAATTTATATTCATTAAATAAAAGTTTAATAATAATAAAAAATATAAAATTAAATTAGCAATATGCATATCTGCATGCTCTCAGAGAAATGGAATGTGGGCATAAATAGAAAGCTTATGGGCCCTTCTTTTAAGAATGAGTTTATGCAACTGACACTGTGGTGTAATGGGTAAAGCCACTGTCTGCAGTGCTGGCATCCCTTGTGGGTGCCAGTTCAAGTTCCAGCTGCTCTACTTTTGATCCAGCTCTCTGCTGTGGCCTGGCAAAGCAATAGAAGATGGTCCAAGTCCTTGGGACCCCATACCCATGTGGGAAGCCTGGAAGAAGCTCCTGTTTCCTGGCTTCCGAATGTCACAAATCTGGTCATTTTGGCCATCTACAGAGTGAACCAGTGGGTAGAAGACCTCTCACTCACTCTTTCTCTCTCTCTCTCTCTCTCTCTCTCTCTCTCTCTCTCCCTTTCTCTCTCTTCCTCTATGCCTTTCTGTAACTCTGCCTTTCAAATAAATAAATTAATCTTTTAATTAGTTTACTATTCATTTAATTAAATATTTGTACTCAGTATAATGTAAATAAGCTTTTAATAATGCATTCTAGGCTGTTGCTAGAACATTGCTGTTTTAGCCTCCTGTAGGAAAGGACCATCATTTTCCTCATTGCATTGTAGATTGATGTTTTGTAACATTTAATATTAAGTAAAATGTAAATTAATTACTAGAAAAATGAAATTCTGAAAGGACTGAAAATACATAATCCTGCTTTTTCATTTTAAATAAAATACTCCTATAAAATTAATCATTCCTTCTCATGATAAATGCCATATTTTATTTTAAAATATCCGCAACCTTTATGTTTTGTTGCTGTCTTTGAATATATAACAACTACCCATACAGATTTAATGTAATTTTTATGGGCTATTTTTAGGATACTTCTCTTATCTCCTGGCATTTGTATTGTTTCTAACAAAGTACTCATTCTTTCTCACAGTAATGACAGCGTATTGATTTTCATTTCATAATATTTGCAGCACATTTGAACTTTTTGTTCCTTGACTTTCTACATACCACCTATATGTGTCTTTAACATCCTAGTTTAAGTCAATATTTGCCTGGTGGAATGGAGGCCATTTTGCTTTGGTTTTACATTGTGAGGTCATCAGCTGCCTCAAAGTTCTGTAAGCTGTCCTGGCAACTTTCAAGTACAGAGTTTCTCAGAGAAACTTTAAGATGGAGTAATCATTCACCACTTCCAGGTAATATATTCTGTACATTTTATGGATATTTATGGGACTCTAAATTTATCTTTATTTGTGAAAGTTAAAGAAGTTGAAAACTATTCTGGTAAGAACTATTGTCTTTGATTTTGTTTTTCTTGAGTCTTAATTTTCCTTTTTTAATGTGTTGTAATAGTCTGTTATCAGCAATTTTCCATATGTCTTTTATCAATCTATTATTTCTCCCACTGGATTACACATTTTTTTCTCACTTAATCACAAATATTTTATTTCAGAAAGCATACAATGCTTTATGTTTCATATTTCCTATTACCATTACCTGTGTGTGTTTTTAATATCGTGGTCTAAGTTTATCCTTCCATTGTGAACCTATAAACAAGTTGAATTTTGACTATGAGGTCATGAATTCCAACAAAATTATTTAAGTTGTACTGACAATCATCATGTACATGTATGTTGAGAAATCTTGGAATTCTTGATAATTCACAGTATCTATGTAATGAATTTTAAAGGCATCTTTTCTTCTTTTCAAAATTTGTTTACTTATTTGAAAGAGTTTCAGAGAGAAGAGAGGCAAAGGTCTGCCATCTGCTGGCCTACTCTAAGGATTGCTGCAATGGGTGGGTGTGCCAGGCTGCAACCAGGAGTTTCTTCCCATCTTCCACATGAGAGGCAGTGGTCCAAACACTTGGTGTTTCTTCCACTATTTTTCTCAGGCCATTAATAGGGATGAGAAATGAAGCACCAAGGGGTGAGAAATGAAGCACCAAGGATAGGAATCAGCACCCATCTGGGATGCTTCTTTCATGAATGGTAGCTTTACCTGCTGTACTATGATGCTGGATCCATTGCAACATATTTTTAACTTGTGGAATTTTAAGGGACTCTATATTTACTATCAGTGTAAGAGAGTTGCATTATAATAGTTACAGATACTGACTTCTTTGAATTTTTACTGCTAACTTATTTGATCTTTGTTTGATTTCCATTTTGTAATTTTTTCATCCATTTTCATTTTTAGGGTCATTGTATTCATATAGTTTCCAGCCAAATACTTACATCTACTTGTTCTATTATTTCTCTAAAATTATTTTACTTACAGTATATTTGATTTCATAGCATCTCTATGTTTATTATTTTTTCTGTTTGTTCTTGTAACTATCACCCAAGTATATCTTTAGTAATCTATTTTCAGCAAATCCTACCCCTGTGAACCTTAGGCCATGTGGTTTGCTGTTTTCATTATGAGGTTATCAACTACCACAGAATTGTATAAGTTGTTCTGGGAACTTTTATTTTTCATTTATTAAACTATTATTTAATGAATACAAATTTCCAAAGTACAGCTTATGGGTTACAATGGCTTCCACCTCCCAAAACTTCCCTCCCACCCACAACCCTCCTCTTTCCCGCTCATTCTCCCCTTCGAATCACATCATATTTCATTTTCAATTCTATTTATATACAGAAGATCAATTTAGTATACATTAATTAAAGATTTCAACAGTTTGCACACACACAGAAACACAAAGTGAAAAAAAAATACTGTTAGAGTACTAGTTATAGCATTAAATAAGAGTGTACAGCACATTAAAGGCAGAGATCCTACATAATATATTTTTTTAAAAAATTAATTAATTTTCTGTGCCATTTAAAATTTAACACCAGGTTTTTTTTCATTTCCAATTATCTTTATATACAGAAGATTGATTCAGTATATAATTAGTAAAGATCTCATCAGTTTGTACCCACGCAGAACCACAAAGTGTAAAAATACTGTTTCAATACTAGTTATAGCATCGCTTCACATTAGACAACATATTAAGGACAGATCCCACATGGGATGTAAGTCCACAGTGACTCCTGTTGCTGATTTAACAATTTGACACTCCTGTTCATGGCGTCAGTAATCTCCCTAGGCTCTAGTCATGAGTTGCCAGGGCTATGGAAGCCTTTAGAGTTCGCTGACTTTGATCTTATTCCGCTAGGGTCATAGTCAAAGTGGAAGTTCTCTCCTCCTTTCAGAGAAAGGTACCTCCTTCTTTGATGGCCCTGTTCTTTCCACAGGGATCTCACTCACAGAGATCTTTCATTTAGGTCTTCTTCTTTTTTTTTTCTTTTCATGGTGTCTTGTCTTTCCATGCCTACAATACTCTCATGGGCTTTTCAGCCAGATCTGAATGCCTTAAGGGCTGATTCTGAGGCCAGAGTGTTGTTTAGGACGTCTGCCATTCTATGAGTCTTCTGTGTATCCCATTTCCCATGTTGGATCTTTCTCTCCCTTTTTGATTCTATCAGTTAGTATTAGCAGACACTTGTTTGTGTGATCCCTTTGACTCTTAGACCTATCAGAGCTATCAATTGTGAACTGAAATTGATCACTTGGACTAGTGAGATGGCATTGGTACATGCCACCTTGATGGGATTGTATTGGAATCCACTGGCAAATTTCTAACTCCACCATTTGGGTCAAGTCTGGTTGAACATGTCCCCAGTTGTACATCTCCTCCCTCTCTTTTTCCACTCTGAAATTTAACAGGGATCACTTTTCAGTTAAAATTTAAACACCTAGGAATAATTGTGTATTAATTACAGAGTTCAACCACTAGTACTAGAACAATAACAACAACAACAACAACAAATACTAAAAAGGATAAAGTATTACATTGTACATCTAGAGAAAGGACAAGAGCTGATCAGGTCATTGTTTCTTATAGTGTCCATTTCACTTCCACATGATTCCCCTTTGGTGCTCAGTTGTCGCCGATCAGGGAAAACAAATGAAATTTGTCTCTTTGGGACTGGCTTAATTCACTCAGCATGATGTTTTCCAGAGTCCTCCATCTTGTTGCAAATGACTGGGTTTCATTGTTTCTTACTGCTGTATAGTATTCTATGGAGTACATGTCCCATAATTTCTTTATCCAGTCTACTGTTGATGGGCATTTGGGTTGGTTCCAGGTCTTAGCTATTGTGAATTGAGCTACAGTAAACATTAATGTGCAGATGGCTTTTTTGTTTGCCAAATAAATTTCCTTTGGGTAAATTCCAAGGAGTGGGATGGCTGGGTTGTATGGTGGGTTATGTTCATGTTTCTGAGGACTCTCCAGACTGGCTTCCATAGTGGCTTAACCATTTTGCATTCCCACCAACAGTGGGTTAGTGTCCCTTTTTCCCCACATCCTCTCCAGCATCTATTGTTGGTAGATTTCTGAATGTGAGCCATTCTCACCAGAGTGAGGTGAAACCTCATTGTGGTTTTGATTTGCATTTCTCTGATGGCTAGTGATCTTGAACATTTTTTCATGTGTCTGTTGGCCATTTGGATTTCCTCTTTTGAAAAATGTCGATTGAGCTCCTTGGCCCATCTCCTAAGTGGGTTGTTTGTTTTGTCTTCCTTTTCCATTGGTTCACCCTCCAATGGCCACTGTGGCTGGCATGCTGCAGCTGGCACACCACACTGATCCAAAGCCAGGAGCCAGGTGCTTCTCCTGGTCTCCCATGTGGGTGCAGGGCCCAAGCACTTGGGCCATCCTCCACTGCACTCCCAGGCCACAGCAGAGAGCTGGACTGGAAGAGGAGCAACCAGGCCTAGAACCTGGTGTGCCAGTGCTGCAGGCGGAGGATTACCCTATTGAGCTTCAGCGCTGGCCAATCCTCTGCATTTTGTTAATGTGGTGTATCACATTGATTGATTTGTGAATGTTGAACCACCCCTGCCTAAGAGGGGTAAATCCCACTTGGTCTGGGTGGATGATCTTTCTGATGTGTTGTTGAATTCTATTGGCCAGAATTTTATTGAGGATCTTTTTGTCTATGTTCATTAGGTAAATTGATTTCTAATTCTTTTTCTCCTCCATCTTTTTCTGGTTTAGAAATTAATGTGATGCTGGCTTCATAGAAAGAATTTGAGAGGATCCCTTCTCTTTCAATTGTTTTGAATAGTTTGAGAAAAGTTGGTATTAGTTATTCTTTAAATGTCTGGTAAAATTCAGCAGTGAATCCATGCAGTCCTGGGCTTTTCTTTGTTGGGAGGTTCTGACTTGGTTAATGGGTCTGTTTAGGTTTTCTCTGTCTTCATTGTTGAATTTAGGTAAGTTGTATGTGTCCAGGAATCTATCCATTTCTGATAGATTTCCCAGTTAGTTGGCATACAAGTCTTTGTAGTAACTTCTGATACCTCTTTTTATTTCTGTGGTGTCTGTTGTTATATACCCTTTTTCTTTTTTTCTTTCTTTTTTTACAGGTAGAGTGGACAGTGAGAGAGAGACAGAGAGAAAGGTCTTCCTTTGCCATTGATTCACCCTCCAATGGCCGCCGCGGCCAGCATACCATGCTGATCCGAAGGCAGGAGCCAGGTGCTTCTCCTGGTCTCCCATGGGGTGCAGGGCCCAAGCACTTGGGCCATCCTCCACTGTACTCCTGGGCCATAGCAGAGAGCTGGCCTGGAAGAGGGGCAACTGGGACAGAATCTGGTGCCCTGACCGGGACTAGAACTCAGTGTGCCAGCACCGCTAGGTGGAGGATTAGCCTGTTAAGCCACGGCACCGGCCATATACCCTTTTTCATCTTTAATTTTATTGATTGGTGTCTTCTCTCTCCTTTTTGTTTATTTGGGTTAATGGTGTGTTAATTTTTTTAAATCAGCTCTTTGTTTTGCTTATCTTTTGTTAATTTTTATTTTCAAATTTGTGATTTCTTCTCTAATTTTAATTATTTCTCTTCTCCTAGTTTTGGGTTTGGTTTGCTGTAGTTTTTCTAATTCTTGAGATGCATTGATAACTCATTTATGTGGTGCATTTCCAATTTCTTCATGCATGCACCTATTGCTATAAACTTTCCTCTTAACACTGCTTTTGCTGTAGCCCATAAGTTTTCATGTGTTGTTATCTTCATTTGCTTCCAGAAAGTTTTTTATCTCTCTTTTGATTTCTTCTCTGACCCAATGTTCATTCAGGAGCATGTTGTTCAGTCTCCATGTGTTTGCATGTGCTCTAGGGATTCCTCAGTTGCTAATTTCTGGCTTCATTCCACTGTGGTCTGAGAGGATGCATGGTATGATTTCAATTCTTTTGAATTTGCTGAGGCTTTCTTTATGGCCTAGTATGTGGTCAATCCTAGAGAAAGTCTCATGCACTGTTAAGAAGAATGTGTATTCTTTAAGTATAGGATGAAAAGTTCTGTAGATATCCTTTTGGTCTATGGTGTCTATTAAATCTGCTGTTTCCTTGTTGATTTACTGTCTGGTTGATCTGTCTATTGCAGAAAGTGTAGTTGAAGTCCCCCTGTTTTGCTGTGGAAAATTTTTTCTCTCTCTGTCTCTCTTAATCAGAATGGAAGTAATTCTGCTCAGCTTAGCTCTTCTTGTCGATGACAATCAGTGACTGAGCACTAGCTCCAGTGGGTATAATATTCATCTGTTCTAGGACCACACAAAGGATCTGTGCAGTCTTCAGTGTAAGTTCAGATTCTCCTGCAATGTCTCTTACCGGGTAGCCAGGGCTGCCCGAGCTTGGGACATCTCTTATCAACACTACTCACAGTCTCAGCCACACCATGAGTTCTACCCTCAGTTTTTTGTTTTTTGTTTTGTTTTTTTTTTTTTGGTTTGTTTTTGTTTTTTGACAGTCCAAGTTCAGAAGCTCCACACATTCACTAGGTCTTAGTCTCCTGTTATTACTTCCCACCAGAGTCAGGTTTCTCTGATCAGCTGATTGTTTTGTGCAGACACAAGCTGGCACAGCTGTTACATATGTCCAAAATGGGGCCCACTTTATCAGCTCATATACCTTTGTGAGATGATTGGATAGAGAGAATCGTGTCCATACTATCTCTTTTATTTTTTTTTCTCCTCTAGTTAGACTGGTGTATTTTCCCATATGGGGCTTCAAGCCTCATTCCTACTAGGCTCTGCATGCCACTTTTTCTCAAGTGTCTGGGGCTACTCCAGTCTCATCTCACCTCACTTTCCAGTGCTGGTGCAGAGGTTCTCTGCTCCTGGGATCCCAAGCCATGGGTGCCCACACCCTCCACATAGGTCCACTGTGTCCCTCCAATTTTTTAATAGCTTCCTCTGCCATTTTTCCCCTAACTTTTCCCTGAGACTAGACTATTTCCACTTTTATTAAACTATCTTTTCTTGGACTAAATAAGTAACCTCCCTCCCTGTTTGCCATCTTTAACCCCATTATATATGCTTAATTTATATTTCCTGGGAAAGATGTCATTAATTTTCCCCTTTCAATGCAATTATAATGGACTACTTTTATCACCTTGTCCAACATTGGTTTTTTAGCCCTTATTCCTTTTATTAAAGTTTTATTTATTTCAAAATTAGAGTTATTGATAAGGAAGGAGGAAAGGGGGGAGTGGGAGAAGGAGAGAGGGAGGAGAGAGAGAGAGAGAATTTTCCATCTTCTGTCTGCTGGTTCACCACCCAGTTGTCTGCAGCAGCCAAGGCTGATCCAAGCTGAAAGCTAGGAGTTTTATCTGAGTTTCCCAGATGAGTGGCAAAGGCCCAAACCCTTAGGCCATATTCCACTGCTTTTCCCAGGTACTTAGCAGGGAGTTGGATCAGATGTGGATTATCTGGTGCCCATAGAGGATACTGTCTTGAACCATTAAATCAATAACTCAACCCTTACTGTTGCTTAACAAATTGCTTATTTCTCTCACAGTGATCACAATCTATAGTTTATTACATTTGCATCTCCTACCATTTTTTGTTTCTGTTTTGACAATATATCTACCATGATTGTGTGTCCTCAGTACTTAGATGCCAGACCCTGCTATTTTATCTTTTTCAGTGTGATGTTATCAACCCTGTGAAATTGTAACTTTACCACATTCTTTATGTGAACATTATTTTCAGAAAAAAATTTAAGGCAAGATTTGGCCATTATCCTTTTATAGGTTACATTTCACAGATTTTGTTGATGTTTCTGGTGATCTAAATTTAGCTTTTATTTTTGAACAGGTGTGGCATATATTTTCGTAGTCATATTTTTTTTTTGTTTTTGTTTTTTTTTTTTTTGACAGGCAGAGTGGACAGTGAGAGAGAGAGACAGAGAGAAAGGTCTTCCCTTTGCCGTTGGTTCACCCTCCAATGGCCGCCGCGGTAGCGCGCTGTGGCCAGCGCACTGCGCTGTTCCGATGGCAGGAGCCAGGTGCTTCTCCTGGTCTCCCATGGGGTGCAGGACCAAAGGACTTGGGCCATCCTCCACTGCACTCCCTGGCCACAGCAGAGAGCTGGCCTGGAAGAGGGGCAACCGGGACAGGATCGGTGCCCCGACCGGGACTAGAACCCGGTGTGCCGGCGCCGCAAGGTGGAGGATTAGCCTAGTGAGCCGCGGCGCCGGCCCGTAGTCATATTTTTTAAGTTTTAAAGATTTATTTTATAGGCAAAGAAAGATGGAGCTGTAAAATTCTATATGTTTTTTCCACCCACATAATTTCCCCAGCAACTGGAGCTGAGAAATCCTAAGCCATCAGCCAGAAGCTCCATCTGAGATGTTCATGTAGATGGCAGGAAACCAATTATATAGGCCATCATTTTCTTTTTTTTATCTTTTATTTAATGAATATAAATTTCCAAAGTACAGCTTATGGATTACAATGGCTTCCCCCCCTATAACTTCCCTCCCACTCTGCCTGTCAAAAAAAGAGAAAGAAATATAGAAATTCTTTTTGTGAAACATTGTTTAAATCCTAATGATCATTTATAAAAGAGAATGTACTAGAGTTTTTAAAACTTTAATATCAACTCTAAAATTTTAAGACACTGCTGAGTAACCACCCACTTTGCCCATCAGATGTATTTTATTAAACCATGTAATCTTGCATTCCCCAGTATAAACGATGGCACTCTCCCTTTGATTTTGTCTTATCTGTTCTGATGGATGCTCTACCTTATTAAACTTTGTTACCCTGATTACAAAAATTGGGTTTTATTTATTTGAAAGACAAATTTACAGGAAGGGCTTGAGGGAGGAAGGGAGGGAAGGAGGGAAGGAGGGAATAAGGGGAAGAGGGAGATAAATGGATAAAGAGAGAGAGAGGGAGGGAGGGAGGGGGAGAGATCTTTCTTCCATGGGTTCACTCCAAAAATGGCTACAAAGTCTGGGACCAGGCCAGGTATATTTTTATAATACACATTTTCCATGAGTTTTTTTAAGAATCAGCCTATTCATGGATTTCATATTGTCTAGCATCCTAATATTTTCATAGTGTATATGTATGAGGATATAAAAAGTTTATAAAAAAGTAATTAAAAGGTAATGTTAATTTACCATAACTTTTGAAAGTTTCCTCACATATCAAAACATCATGTTGCATACCTTGAATATACACAAATATTGTCAATCATACTCTAACAATCTTGAAAAAATTAAAACTAAAAAAGAAGAAGGCTCCTATATTAAAATATAAATTCAAAATAACTTAGTAAACTACACATATCTACAGAATCAGAAAGGTTTTCATGGGATAGAAATAATTTTTAAAATACTGATAAATTTGGTAGCCAAAATTTATATTGCAAAAATTCAAATGCAGATTGTAGTCTGTCTCAAGAAAATGAAATTCAAGTACCAAATCAAAGGGTTCTCCTGCTCTTCTAAAACTGGGATAAAAACCCCAAGCCAAATAACATTTTTCTTTTTACCTGACCCAATCAATGTTACTGTGTTACTGGAAACAGTAAACCAAATAAGACACCCTAGGAACAGCTATGTAAGGAAATCAGTCTTGTATAAGACCTTGCAGACCACATATTTAGAAAACTCAGGGGAATTAGGTCCCAAAGGAAGCACGGAGGAACCAAGGGCAATATAAACAATAGTGCCCATCTCACATGATCTCCATACACAAAATCCGCATTATCCCTTGTGACCACCCTGCCCCCACTGCACAATCCGGGCAGATGTGCTGTGGCCACTACATGGCTGCCTGAGATGGCGCTGGGGCTGAGAAGTCCCTGGAGCAGAGAAGGAGCAGGATGTCAGGGGTCTTGGGTGCCAGTCGTGTTCCCAACCCACAATTCTGAGGGGATCGAGGAAAGCATTGTGCCAGCACCAATATGACACCGACAGATTCTAGAGATGACCTCTAGGAGGCCTGTGCCATTCTAGTCCTTTAGCAGCTTCCATAGGCTCTGCCTTCCCCCTCTACAGACAACCTGGCTCACACATTAACCATGAAGCAGTTTGCAATTTCCTGTGTCCAGCATCTCCTAGTGAGTGAAGATGGAGTGCGGCAGATCCCAACTTACCTTGCGAGACTCCAAACAGCAAAGGTGTATCCTAGGACCTTGCTTCCCTGAACTGACAGATGACTGACATCAAATCCTAAACTGAGTTTACATGGTGTGGGAGTCACCATGCCTGATTGGACAGTTTGCTTGGCAGTGAGCACACACAATGTCACAAAAGCAGCCAGTCAACATCTTCCATAGCATGGACCCCCAAGTGCATGTTGTGCTGTATGGGAATAGCGACAGGCAAGGCCTGGATTCATGTAGGAGACTGCCTCCTTCTGGGTTCCACCTTCCCACAGCAGGAGGGCCTCTCCTTCCTGTTCTCCTGCCACCTGCTGGGATAGCCTCCTGTTGCATTATCCTTCTCCCTAGCAGGTCCTGTTGGAGCTTGCAGTAACCAGCTTTAGTGAGTTACAGTTCTGTTTATCAGCTTCTGGACCTATTTTTTTCCTCATATTTAGGCTCATTTTCCTGTTGAATACTTTTTGTTTTTGATATTGATTTAAAAAATGTTTAAAGATATCATATAATGTATTCCTTTTATTTCACAGAATTTAATACTTTTATTTCTCTTTTCTCATGTTGAAAGTTGTTTTCTAGTCTGCCTATTATCCTTGAAGGTTTTCTATTTGTTTCTTGTTGGTATTTGGTAATTTAGGGGATTTTATATTTCAATCTTTCCAGAAATCAAATTAACTTCATTCATCAGTTGTATTTATTTTTAGAAGTTATGGACTATCTGTATATAAATACTGCCAACATATTGATAATTTATTGTTTATAAATTGATCATTACACCTTATTCTTTTCTTTTTGCTCTTTTTTCCTGCTGATCACTCCTCCAAATAAGAATTTGGAGGTAGTGGAGGCATCATGGCCTAGGATTTCTTCCAGGGAGAAAGCTGTTAATGATCTTGTATTAATTGCATTGTTTGATCTAGGATCCTTTTTTTAAAGATTTATTTATTTGTTTGCAAGTCAGAGTTACTCAGAGAGAGAAGGAGAAGCAGAGAAAGAGAGAGAGAGGTCTTCAACTGCTGGTTCACTTCCCAGTTGGCTGAAATGGCTGGAGCTGATCCAAAGCTAGGAGCCTGGAGCTTCCTCCAGGTCTCCCATGTGGGTGCAGGGGCCCAAGGACTTGGGCCATCTTCTACTATTTTCCCAGGCCTTAGCAGAGAGCTGGATCAGAAGTGGAGCTGCTGGGATTCAAACTGGCACCCATATAGTATGCCAACACTACAGGTGGTGACCTTACCCACTATGCTACAACATCAATCCCATGTTCTAGGATCCTTTTAAAAAGCCTTGATGCAAATAAGAAAGCCACTACATTTTTACTATATTTCTAGCAGTATTGTTTTTACTAGATATTGAATTTTTGAAAGGCATTTCAACATTTAATCTTAATCATCATGCAATTATTCTCTTGAAATTTTCACCTACCTGAAAAATTTATATGGCTTGGTTTTTTTTTTAAAGTTAACCACTCTTGCACTTTTTTAAATATCTTACTTATTATTCATTATGGTTTCATATGTGATTTAATTTATTATAATAATGCTTCTGAAATCAGAGAAGATCCCCTAAAATGCACACTGAAGTGTGGCCCCTAAAAGTTCCCTAGAAATGCTATCCGGGGTGCCACATGTGCTACCGGAATTTGGGGTGCCATACAATTTCACCACAGGCTTATTACTAAATCCCCAATATTAATAAGGCCAAGAGGGTTCTTGCCTAATATTTAGAGAAGAATTATAAATACCAGCACAGATAAATGAGGCAGCATGGTATGTTTTAAGCTTTTATTTAGTGAGAAAAATGCATAGGAGAGTGAGAGCTTTATTTAAGAGAGGTGAACAGGGGTTCATACAAAGCACCAGGAACCAGCCACGTGGAAGAGCATCTAGGCCTGTACCTGGGCCATGAAGCCTAGAGCACATGACTCAAAGGCCATGCACCCTAGAGGCACAAGGCTACAGCAAGCCCCCTCCTGACAAGAGGCCAGGGAAGAAGAGTGGGCAGGACACACTGTGCCCCAGGCTTTTAACCCACTTCCAAAGGGGAGTAGTTAATTAACCTGATGGGCTGGTTGGCACCCAGGTGAGGCCAGGTAGGGGCATGAGGTCACACAGGGACATGGAAAAGGCATGGTCTTCCAGTTCACAAATCGAATCAATTTTAACCTATGTGGCACCTACTTTACTTTTTTTATTTATTTTTTAAAAACTTTTATTTAATGAATATAAATTTCCAATGTACAGCTTATGGATTACAATGGCTTCCCCACCCCACAACCTCCCTCCCACCCGCAACCCTCCCCTCTCCCACTCAATCTCCTCTTCCATTCACATCAAGATTCACTTTCAATCCTCTTCATATACAGAAGATCAATTTAGTATATACTAAATAAAGATTTCAAAGGTTTGCACCAACACAGAAACACAAAGTGAAAAATACTGTTTGAGTACTAGTTATGGCATTAAATCACAATGTACAACATATTAAGAACAGAGATCCCAGATTTCAACTACCCTCAATTACACTCAGCAATGCGGAATTACTTCCCAACTGAGTAAAAAAAAAAAAAAAGAGAGAGAGAGAGAGAGAGAGAGAGAGAGAGAGAGAGATCCAGCAAGGAACAAGGAAGAGAACAATCTGGGTGAGTCACGTTTTGCACACCCTTAAACCTGAAGAATCAAGCAGAGCTCTCTGGCCACACCCATCACAGCATCTAAGGATCCATCAAAGCAGACAGCCCCCATAGAGGCATAGTATAATGAGAAAAAAACACCACAGCAAAAAAAAAAACAAAAACAAAAAACAACAAACAAACATAAATTATTTCCAACATGCCAAACAACAAACGTAGAAGCAGAGGTAACAAGAACAAGGAAGACACTATGATGCCCCCAAATGAACAAGAAACCCCAATCCAAGATTATGAAGATGAAGAGACAGAGGAAATGCAAGAAGCAGATCTAAAAAAATTGATAAGAACATTAAGAAGTTCTCAAAAACAAATTCTTGAACTAAAGAAATCCTTAATGGACAAGATAGAAAATCTCTCACGTGAAAATGAAATATTAAGGAGGAATCAAAATGAAGTGAAACAACTAGTAGAACAAGAAACTCTGATAGTGACGAGAAACCATACTGAAATGAAGAATTCAATAGATCAAATGACAAACACATTAGAGAGCCTTAAAAACAGAATGGGTGAAGCAGAAGAGATAATATAGGACGTAGAAGACAGAGAAAAGGAAAAGAAACAGTCAAACCAAAGAAAAGAAGAAGAAATCAGAAATCTAAAAAATATTGTCAGGAATCTACAGGATACTCTTAAAAAACCCAACGTTTGGGATCTAGGTGTTCCTGAAGGCATGGAGAGGGAGAAAAGATTAGAAGGCCTTTTTAGTGAGATACTAGCAGAAAATTTCCCAGGTTTGGAGAAGGACAGAGACATCCTAGTACAGGAAGCTCATAGAACCCCTAATAAACATGACCAAAGAGATCCTCACCACGACACGTCGTAATCAAACTCACCACAGTGAAACATAAAGAAAAGACCCTAAAATGTGCAAGAGAGAAATGCCAGATTACTCTCAGAGGATCTCCAATCAGACTCACAGCAGACTTCTCAACAGAAACCCTACAAGCTAGAAGGGAATGGCGAGATATAGCCCTGGTACTAAGAGAGAAAAACTGCCAGCCCAGAATATTATATCCTGCAAAGCTCTCATTTGTGAATGAAGGTGAAATAAAGACCTTTCACAGCAAACAGAAATTGAAAGAATTTGTTGCCACTCAACCAACCCTGCAAAAGATGCTTAAAGATGTGTTACACACAGAAACACAGAAACACGGTCACCAATATGAAAGAAGGTAAAGGAAGGAAACCTCACAGCAAAAGATCACATGAAGTTCAAAACATATATTAGAAAATGTCCATGGCAAATAGCAGGGCAAAGTTACTCCTTCTCAATAGTCACATTGAATGTTAATGGCCTGAACTGTCCAGTTAAAGACCCCGACTGGCTGATTGGGTTAAGGAACAAAACCCATCTTTTTGCTGCTTACAAGAAACACATGTTTCCAACAAACATACATACAGACGTAAATTGAAAGGCTGGAAAAAGATATACTATGACAACAGAAATGAAAAAAGTTCAGGCGTAGCCATCTTAGTATCGGACAACATAAACTTTACCACAAAAACTGTTAGGAGAGACAAAGAGGGGCACTATATAATGAATAAGGGATCCATTCAACAGGAAGATATAACGATTATCAATGTATATGCGCCTAATAACAGGGCACCAGTTTATTTAAAAGACTTGTTAAGGGACTTAAAGGGAGACTTAGACCACAATACAATAGTACTGGGGGATTTCAATACTCCACTCTCAGAGATAGACAGATCAACAGGACAGAAGACCAACAAGGAGACAGTAGATTTAAACGACACTATAGCCCAAATGGATCTAACAGATATCTACAGAACTTTTCGTCCTACACATAAATCATTTACATTCTTCTCAGCAGTACATGGAACCTTCTCTAGGATTGACCACATACTAGGCCATAAAGCAAGTCTCAGCAAATTCAAAAGAATTGGAATCATACCATGCAGCTTCTCAGACCACAAAGGAATGAAATTGGAAATTAGCAACTTGGGAATCCCTAGAGCACATGCAAGCCCATGGAGACTGAACAACATGCTCCTGAATGAACAATGGGTCATAGAAGAAATTAAAAGAGAAATCAAAAATTTTCTGGAAGTAAATGAGGATAAAAGCACAACATACCAAAACCTATGGGATACAGCAAAGGCAGTGTTAAGAGGAAAGTTTATATCAATAGGTGCCTACATCAAGACATTGGAAAGGCACCAAATAGATGAACTTTCAAGTCATCTCAAGGATCTAGAAAATCTGCAGCAAACCAAACCCAAACCCAGTAGGAGAAGAGAAATAATTAAAATCAAAGAAGAAATCAACAGGATTGAATAAAAAAAAATTACAAAAATTCAGCCAAACGAGCAGTTGGTTTTTTAAAAAAATAAACAAAATTGACACCCCATTGGATCAACTAACTAAAAAAAGTAGAGAAAAGACCCAAATCAATAGGATCAGAGATGAAAAGGGAAACGTAACAACAGACACCACAGAAATAAAAAGAATCATCAGAAATTACTACAAGGACTTGTATGCCAGCAAACAGGGAAATCTATCAGGAATGGACAGATTCTTGGACACATAAAACCTCCCTAAATTGAGCCAGGAAGACATAGAAAACATAAACAGACCCATAACTGACACAGAAATTGAAACAGTAATAAAGGCCCTCCCAACAAAGAAAAGCCCAGGACCAGATGGATTCACTGCTGAGTTCTACCAGGCATTTAGAGAAGAACTAACTCCAATTCTTCTCAAACTATTCAAAACAATCGAAAAAGAGGGAATCCTCCCAAATTTTTTCTATGAAGCCAGCATCACCTTAATTCCTAAGCTGGAAAAAGATGCATCATTGAAAGGGAATTACAGACGAATATCCCTGATGAACAGAAATGCAGAAATCCTCAATAAAATTGTGGCCAGTAGAATGCAACAACACATCAGAAAGATCATCCACCCAGACCAAGTGGGATTTATCCCTGCTATGCAGTGATGGTTCGCAAAACAATCAACATAATACACTACATTAACAGACTGCTAAGAAAAAACATATGATTTTCTCAATAGATGCAGAGAAAGCATTTGATAAAATACAACACCCTTTCATGATGAAAACTCTAAGCAAGCTGGGTATGGAAGGAACATTCCTCAATACAATAAAAGCAGTATATGAAAAACACACGGTCAACATCCTATTGAATGGGGAAAAGTTGGAAGCATTTCCACTGAGATCTGGTACCAGACAGGGATGCCCACTCTCACCACTGCTCTTCAATATAGTTCTGGACGTTTTAGCCAGAGCTATTAGGCAAGAAAAAGAAATTACAGGGATACAAATTGTGAAGGAAGAACTCAAACCATCCCTCTTGGCAGACAATATGATTCTACAGATAAAGGGTTGGTAACCAGAATCTACAAAGAAATCAAGAAAATCCACAACAACAGAACAAATAACCCACTTAAGAGATGGGCCAAGGACCTCAACAGACATCTTTTCAAAGAGGAAATCCAAATGGCCAACAGACACATGAAAAAATGTTCAAGATCACTAGGAATCAGAGAAATGCAAATCAAAACCACAATGAGGTTTCACCTCACCCCTGTGAGAATGGCTCACATCCAGAAATCTACCAACAATAGATGCTGGAGAGGATGTGGGGAAATAGGGACACTAACCCACTGTTGGTGGGAATGAAACTGGTTAAGCCACTATGGAAGCCAGTCTGAAGAGTCCTCAGAAACATGAACATAACCCTACCATACAACCCAGCCATCCCACTCCTTGTAATTTACCCAAAGGAAATTAATTTGGCTAATGAAAAAGCCATCTGCACATTAATGATTATTGCAGCTCAATTCACAATAGATAAGACCTGGAACCAAACCAAATGCCCATCAATAGTAGACTGGATAATGAAATTAAACAAGACAAGTGTCTGCTAATACTAACTGATAGAATCAAAAAGGGAGAGAAAGATCCAACATGGGAAGTGGGATACACAGCAGACTCATAGAATGGCAGACATCCTAAACAACACTCTGGCCTCAGAATCAGTCCTTAAGGCACTCGGATCTGGCTGAAGAGCCCATGAGAGTATTGTAGGCATGGAAAGCCAAGATATCATGGAAAAGAAAAAAAAATAAGAAGAAGACCTAAATGAAAGATCTCTGTGAGTGAGATCCCAGTGGAAAGAATGGGGCCATCAAAGAAGGAGGCAACTTTCTCTGAAGGGAGGAGAGAACTTCCACTTTGACTATGACCCTAGCGGAATAAGATCAAAGTCAGCGAACTCTAAAGGTTTCCATAGCCTTGGCAACTCATGACTAGAGCCTAGGGAGATTACTGACGCCATGAACAGGAGTGTCAAATTGTTAAGTCAGCAATAGGAGTCACTGTGTACTTACATCCCATGTGGGATCTGTCCTTAATGTGTTCTCTAATGTGCAGTGATGCTATAACTAATACTGAAACAGTATTTTTACACTTTGTGTTTCTGCGTGGGTACAAACTGATGAGGTCTTTACTAATGATATACTGAATCGATCTTCTGTGTATAAAGATAATTGGAAATGAAAAAAAAACCCTGGTGTTAAATTGGAAATGGCATAAAAATTAATTTTTTTAAAAAATATTATGTAGGATCTCTGTCGTTAATGTGCTGTACACTGTTATTTAATGCTATAACTAGTACTCCAACAGTATTTTTTTCTATATGTGTTGCTATATGGGGGCAAACTGTTGAAATCGTTACCTAATATATACTAAAATTATCTTCTGTATATAAAGAGAATTGAAAATGAATCATGATGTGATTCGAAGGGGAGAGGGAGCGGGAAAGGGGAGAGTTGTGGGTGGGAGGGAAGTTTTGGGAGGGGGAAGCCATTGTAACCCATAAGCTGTACTTTGGAAATTTATATTCATTAAGTAAAAGTTTAATAAAAAAAGAAAGCTCATCTATTTGGTGCCTTTCCAATTTCTTGATGTAGGCACCTATTGATATAAACTTTCCTCTTAACACTGCCTTTGCTGTATCCCATAGGTTTTGGTATGTTGTGCTTTTATCCTCAATTACTTCCAGAAAATTTTTGATTTCTCTTTTAATTTATGACCCATTGTTCGTTCAAGAGCATGTTGTTCAGTCTCCATGTGTTTGTATGTGCTCTAGGGATTCCCAAATTGCTAATTTCCAATTTCATTCCTTTGTGGTCTGAGAAGCTGCATGGTATGATTCCAATTCTCTTGAATTGCTGAGACTTGCTTTATGGCCTAGTATGTGGTCAATCCTAGAGAAGGTTCCATGTACTGCTGAGAAGAATGTAAATGATTTATGTGTAGGACGAAAAGTTCTGTAGATATCTGTTAGATCCATTTGGGCTATAGTGTCGTTTAAATCTACTGTCTCCTTGTTGGTCTTCTGTCCTGTTGATCTGTCTATCTCTGAGAGTGGAGTATTGAAATCCCCCAGTACTATTGTATTGTGGTCTAAGTCTCCCTTTAAGTCCCTTAACAAGTCTTTTAAATAAACCATTGCCCTGTTATTAGGTGCATATACATTGATAATCGTTATATCTTCCTGTTCAATGGATCCCTTATTCATTATATAGTGCCCCTCTTTGTCTCTCCTAACAGTTTTTATGTTAAAATTTATGTTATCTGATATTAAGATGGCTAAGCCCGCTCTTTTTTCATTTCTGTTGTCATAGTATATCTTTTTCCAGCCTTTCAATTTAAGTCTGTATGTATGTTTGTTGGAAAGATGAGTTTCTTGTAAGCAGCAAAAAGATGGGTTTTGTTCCTTAACACAATCAGCCAGTCAGGGTCTTTAACTGGACAGTTCAGGCCATTAACATTCAATGTGACTATTGAGAAGGAGTAACTTTGCCCTGCTATTTGCCAAAGATATTTTCTAATACATGTTTTGAACTTCATGTGATCTTTTGCTGTGAGGTTTCCTTCCTTTACTTTCTTTCATATTGATGACCATGTTTCTGTGTTTCTGTATGTAACACATCTTTAAGCATCTTTTGCAGGGCTGGACGAGTGGCGACAAATTATTGCAATTTCTGTTTGCTGTGAAAGGTCTTTCTTTCACCTTCATTCACAAATGAGAGCTTTGCAGGATATAATATTCTCGGCTAGCAGTTTTTCTCTCTTAGTACTTGGGGTATATCTTGCCATTCCCTCCTAGTTTGTAGGGTTTCTGATGAGAAGTCTGCTGTGAGTCTGATTGGAGATCCTCTGAGAGTAATCTGGCATTTCTCTCTTGCACATTTTAGGGTCTTTTCTTTATGTTTCACTGTGGTGAGTTTAACTATGACGTGTCGTGGTGAGGATCTCTTTGGTCATGTTTATTAGGGGTTCTATGAGCTTCCTGAACTAGGATGTCTCTGTCCTTCTCCAAACCTGGGAAATTTTCTGCTAGTATCTCACTAAAAAGGCCTTCTAATCCTTTCTCCCGCTCCATGCCTTCAGGAACTCCTGGAGCTGAATGTTGGATTTTTTAATAGTATCCTGTTGCTTCCCAACAATATTTTTTAGATTTCTAATTTCCTCTTCTTTTCTTTGATTTGACTGTATATTTTCCTGTTCTCTGTCTTCTACGTCCGATATTCTCTCTTCTGCTTCACCCATTCTGTTTTTAATGCTCTCTAATATGTTTGTCATTTGATCCATTGAATTCTTCATTTCATTATGATTTCTCTTCACTATCACAGTTTCTTGTTGTACTAGTTGTTTCACTTCATTTTGATTCCTCCTTAATATTTCATTTTCATGCGAGAGATTTTCTATCTTGTCCATTAAGGATTTCTGTAGTTCAAGAATTTGTTTTTGAGAACTTCTTAATGATCTTTTCAGTTTTTTGAGATCCACTTTTTGCATTTCTTCTATCTCATCATCTTCATCATCTTGAATTGGTGTGTCTTTTTCATTTGGTGGCATCATAGTGTCTTCCTTGTTCTTGTTACCTCGGTTTCTGTGTTTGTTTGACATTGTGGAGATATTCTTGGTTTCTTTGCTGTGGTGCTTTTTCTTGTTATATTGTGACTCTAGATTAAGTGGACAGTCTGCTTTTGATGGATCCTTAAAGGCTGTGATGTGTGTGGCCAGAGAGCTCTGTTTGGATCTTCAGGGTTAAGGATGTGCCAAAGGTGACTCACCCAGATGGTTCTCTCACTCACTCGCTCCCGCTCTCTCTCTCTCTCTCTTTTTTTTTTGACTCAGTTGGGAAGTAATTCCACACAGCTGAGTAGAATTGAGGGTAGTTGATGTATGAAATCTGGCCCCTGTGTGTATTCATCTGCTCTACCCCTGGCACCACACAAAGAGTTTATGCAGCCCTCAGTGTGGTCTCAAATTTCTCCGCAGTCTCTCACTGGGTTGCCAAGGTTACCAAGTTTGTTTACTTGGTGAGTTCTCTCACCCCCCCTCAGATTTTCACAGTCTCAGTTCATTAGCTCCACACTTTCACTAGGTCCTAACCTCCTGTTATTTCTCCCCACCAGAGAGGTTTTTCTGTTTGGCTAATGGCAGGTGCCACTTTACATATGTAAAATGGCACCTGCTCTTTGTCTTGCTCAGCTTTGTTTATTTTTTTATCTTTTATTTTATGAATATACATTTCCAAAGTACAGCTTATGGATTACAATGGCTTCCCCCCCATAACTTCCCTCCCACCCACCACCCTCCCCTTTCCATTCTCTCTCCCCTTCCATTCACATCAAGATTCATTTTTAATTCTCTTTATATACATAAAATCAGTTTAGTATATATAAAGATTTCAACAGTTTGCCCTCACATAGCAACACAAAGTGAAAAAATACTGTTGGAGTACTAGTTATCTTGCTCACTTTGTAAGGTGAGTGGACAGAGAGGCTAGTGTCCATGCCAGCTCCCCTTATTTATTCGTTTTTTTCTCTCCTCGTCAGCCTGGTGAACTTTCCCCAGTGGGCCTTCAGGCCTCATTCCCTCTAGGCTCTTTCTGCCTTTCCCCACCAATGTCTCAATTTACCAAGGTTTTTGTCTCACTTCCCCTTCCAGCGCTGGCACGCAGATTCTGTGGTTGGGCTTCCATGTGGTGGGCGACCTGGCTCTCCCTGTAGGTCATATCCACTAAATCCGGAAGAGTTTCCTCTGCAATGTTCCCTGAGCCTTTTCCCGAGGCTACAGGAACTCCACTTTTATTAAACTATCTTTTCCTGGACTATTGGTGCCCGCCCTCACTAATCCACCATCTTGGCTCTGCCCCATTATTTCATCAATTTTATATTCAGCAATGTAGACTTTTCAGCATTACAAAGGGAATATTTCTATTTCTGAAGCCCTATTTCTGTTCAGAATGTGTAAGTCAATTTTTAGTTGTCTTTCATTATAATCCTGTGTTCTAAAAACCACCATTTTTTGCGGGGAATTTTTTTAAAACTTTTATTTAGTAAATATAAATTTCCAAAGTACAGTTTATGGATTACAATGGATTTTTCCACCCCATAAGTTCCCTCCCACCCGCAACCCTCCCCTTTCCTCCTCCCTCTCCCATTCCATTCACATCAGCATTCATTTTCAATTCTCTTTATATACAGAAGACTGATTTAGTATATATTAAGATTTCATCAGTTTGCATCCACACAGAACATAAAGTGTAAAATACTGTTTGAGTATTATTTATAGCATTAATTCACATTGAACAACACATTAAGGACAGATAGTCTACATGAGGAGTAAGTACATAACGGCTCCTGTTGTTGAGTTAATAATTTGACACTTGCTTATGGCGTCCGTAATCTCCCTAGGCTCTTGTCATGAGTTGCCAAGGACATGGAAGCCTTTTGAGTTCACCGACTTCAATCTTATTTCGACAGGGTCATAGTTAAAGTGGAAGTTCTCTCCTCCCTTCAGAGAAAGGTACCTCCTTCTTTGCTGGCCAATTCTTTCTACTGGGATCTCACTCACAGAGATCTTTCATTTATTTTTTTTCCAGAGTGCCTTGGCTTTCCATGCCTAAAATACTCTCATGGGATCTTCAGCCAGATCTGAATGCCTTTAAAGGCTGATTCTGAGGCCAGAGTGCTGTTTAGGACATACGTCATTCCATGAGTCTGCTGTGTATACCCCTTCCCATGTTGGATCATTCTCTCATTTTTTATTCTATCAGTTAGTATTAGCAGACATAAGTCTTGTTTATGTGATCCCTTTGACTCTTAGTGCTCTTAGTGTGATCAATTGTGAACTGAAATTGATCACTTGGACTAGTGAGATGGCATTGGTACATGCCTCCTTGATGGGATTAAATTGGAATCCCCTGGCATGTTTTTAACACTACCATTTTGGTCAAGTCAGCTTGAGCATGTCCCAAATAGTACATCTCTTCCCTCTCTTATTCTCATTCTTATATTTAACAGAGATCTCTTTTCAGTTAAATTTAAACACCTAAGAATAATTGTGTGTTAATTACAGAGTTCAACCAATAGTATTAAGTAGAACAAAAAATACTAAAATGGATAAAGTATTAAATAGTACATCAACAGTTAGGACAAATGCTGGTCAAGTCACTGTTTCTCATAGTGTCCATATCACTTCGACAGGTTTCCTTGATATTTGTCCCTTTGGGACTGGCTTAATTCACTTAGCATGATGTTTTCCAGATTCCTCCATTTTGTTAGATATGACCAGATTTCATTTTTTCACTGCTGTATAGTGTTATATAGAGTACATGTCCCATAATTTCATTATCCAGTCTACTGCTCACTTATAGATGGGCCAAGGACCTCAATAGATATTTTTCAAAAAACAAAATCCGGGAGAGAGCTGGACTGGAAGAGGACGCACTGTGACTAGAACCCGGCATCCATATGGGATGCTGCAGGCAGAGGATTAACCAAGTGAGCCACAGCACCGTGAAGCAAGACCCCTACCTTTCACCTTACACTCAACATGGATTAAAGACTTAAATCTACAACCCGAAACCATCAAATTATTAGAGAGTATTGGAGAAACCCTGCAAGATATAGGTACAGGCAAAGACTTCTTGGAAAAGACCCCAGAAGCACAGGCAGTCAAAACCAAAATTAACATTTGGGATTGCATCAAATTGAGAAGTTTCTGTACTTCAAAAGAAGCAGTCAGGAAAGTGAAGAGGCAACTGACAGAATGGGAAAAAATATTTGCAAACTATACTATAGATAAAAGGTTGATAACCAGAATCTACAATGAAATCAAGAAAATCCACAACAACAAAACAAACAACCCACTTAAGAGATGGGCCGAGGACCTCAATAGTCATTTTTTGAAAGAGGAAATCCAAATGGCCAACAGACACATGAAAAAATGTTCAAGATCACTAGCAATCAGACAAATGCAAATCAACACCACAATGAGGTTTCATCTCACCCCGGTGAGAATGGCTCACATTCAGAAATCTCCCAACAAGAGATGCTGGAGAGGATGTGGGGAAAAAGGGACACTAACCCACTGTTGGTGGGAATGCAATCTGGTTAAGCCACGATGGAAGTCAATCTGGAGATTCCTCATAAACCTGAACATAACCCACCATACAACCCAGCCATCCCACTCCTTGTAATTTACCCAAAGGAAATTAAATTGGCAAACACAAAAGCTGTCTGCACCTTAATGTTTATTGCAGCTCAGTTCACAATAGCTAAGACCAGGGAATCTTGACTTGCATGTCAAACTACAGTTATTTATTTAGATTAGTCACCATTCCAATGCTTTACTACACAAGCATGTGTAACTTACACAGGACACAGGGGCTCCCAATATTTCTTTGGAGAGTGCTAATAGTGGTAAAAATTCAAACTAGAGAAGAAATGGGTTTCATCATATGGTCTATATAAGCAGAAATTTGTGTGAATTTGAAAAGATATTAAGGATTCAAAATTATTTTCCAAATACTTACATATTAAATGGTATTTTTTTCAAATCCTGATGTCAATTGTTTTTAATAGTAGGTTTTTAATCTATAATCAACAATCTATATGAAAACAAGCACTTACAAAATCACAGTCCCAGATGTGCTGAGTAGGAAGGATATATTAGCCAGGTCCCACATCTTTATAGAACTACTTTTCATTAATATTTATAAAGATACAGCTCTGCATTTCCTCAAGCAACTTTTAACTAAAGCTCAGTAGTTTAATAATTTACCTCTCATCTGTTAATGTTAATTGTATAACATTATGTTAATGTTTGTTGTAATAGTTATTACAGCTCTAGTCATAAAGTTGCACAAATTTGGGGGCTTCTTACAATTTTTCTCTGTAATTTTCCCACATGCTTTGTTATTTCTCAACAGCCACAGATAGAACAGTGATTCTTCTGGAATATGTGTCCTGTTGAAGCAGAATCACTGTAGAAAAGCTATTTACTGGAGTCTGTACTGTGGCATGGCAGGGCAATCCTCAGTCTGGTGTGAGTCCTGGCTCCTCTACTTCTGATACAGCTCCTTGCTGATGTATGGAGAGAGCACCAGAAATGGTCTGAGTTCTTCCATGCTTGTGAAAGACCCAGCATAAACTCCTGGCTATTGACTTAAGCCTGGCCCAGCCTTGGCCATTGAGGCCATTTGGGAGTGAACCAGTGGATGGAGGACTACTCTTCTAGCCTCTGCCCCCCCCCCCTCTGTAATTATAACTTTCAAATAAATGAATGAATCTGTAATAAAAAGCTGTTTACCTGCTATATTGTATTCCATTGTAGGAATAAATCAGTTTCTTACTGAAGGGCTCTGAGATTTCTACATGCACTGTCATAACATCCTTGTAAGTCGTTCTGTGTGTATGTAGGCCAAAGTACATCAGATTTAGAATTCCTGAACGCCAAGTTATAGCTGCAATTTTAATGTTTGTCAAATTAATGCCTAAGCTATATGTATATATCTATATTGTTACTAGCAACTTTTGTTCTCATTTCCTAAATTATGATTTTGTTGTTGAGACCAACAATTGTGACTATCTGAAGGATATCAAATGATACCTTGTTTTAATTTTCAACTCTTTGATGACTTGATGACTAGTTATATTGCCTTCATAGGTTTTAATTATATAGATACTTCCTCTGTAGCAGAAATAGACTCATATTTTATTAGTTTTTCCATAATTTTCTTATTGATATATGGATGTATACTCAAGATATAGATATATCGGAATTTTGTCTATACATATGCACATATATTCTCATAGTCTGTCTTTATATTTTTAATGCACATAAATTTTAAATTTAACTTTAGGTATATATATATTTATCAAATTCTACATTTACAATTTTTTGTTTAGTTCAGAAATAATCGGTTGATCCTGATATCCTATTTTCTCTGATATTTGATTCTTATAATGTTCACATATGCTCTTGCTAATTTTTAAAGATGAGAAGTGAAGCTTTAATTTAAATATTCTCCTATGAGAAGGCACCAATCCAGTACCATTTTAAAAGCTATTTTGACAAAGGTTTAAACAAACGAATTTAAGTGGGAGGGGAGATGGGGGTGTGGATGAGGGAATGAAGAGAAAGAGGTAGGAAAGAAGGAAGGAAGGAAGGAAGGAAGGAAGGAAGGAAGGAAGGAAGGAAAGAAAAAGGGAAGGAAGGAAAGAAGAAAGGAAGGAAGGAAGGAAGGGAAGCTGGATGAGAAGAGAAGCAGAAGAGAAAGTAGAAGATGAAAAGAAGTGAGAGTTTCTGTCTACTGGTTCACTCTCAAAATGTGGGGCTCAAGCACTTCAGCTATTATTTGCTGCCTTCCCAGGTACACTAGCAGAAAGCTCTGATCCAGCACATTCATAATTAATAGCAGAGG
Source organism: Lepus europaeus (assembly GCF_033115175.1). Taxonomy (NCBI): domain Eukaryota; kingdom Metazoa; phylum Chordata; class Mammalia; order Lagomorpha; family Leporidae; genus Lepus; species Lepus europaeus. The sequence goes on from NW_026909276.1 coordinate 5,745,384, forward strand.
AATCCATTAGTCTAATTGTTTCTGTACTTATATCCCACTGCATTCTTATAATTTTACAAATTTTAAGTTTGCAAAGATGAGTTGTCCCAGTTTACAGCATTTTGACATTCTTGTTCTCCTATCATCTAAAGATTTTTGGAGAATATGAAAGTTCCATGAGTTACCTTTTGGTGTTTTGATTAAAAGTGTTGAATACAAATGATAATTTGGAGAACAACAGTTTTATTCTGCTCTTAATTTTCAAAATTTATTTTTAAATTGAAATTAACATTTATTTTTATCATACATTCATTCCATCTATTGAGAGGATCAAAAAGCTTTTCTTGTTCTATTTGTTAATGTTAATATAGTTTAGTTATATAAATAGCTGGTATTCTAGTGTTAAATCACTCTTACATTTAAGCACATAATTTATTCATGATCAGCTCAAATTTAAAAAAAGCCTAAGTTATTGGTATCTCATTCGTTTATCAGAGAATAAGTCCTTCCCATTAATCCACCACAATCTCCTTACAACTTACCATCCAATATCAGGTATTGCTAAGCTAGTAGCCTATGTGTTTATAGAACCATAACAAAATATCAAAGACTAGGGGACACCATACAATTCTAGAGGCTGGAAAGTCAAGGACCAACATGACACCAATTTTGCTCTTGGTGAGGACTCTGCTCCTGCCTTGCAGATAGCCACACATGCTGTATCCTCACATGTCTCTCCTCCAGGCATGCCTGTCTAGAACTTTTCTTTTTCTAGTTGAGCTCGCATCATGAAGGGCACATGCTCAAGACAACCTCACCCTAATTTCCTCCCCCACAAATCTATGTCCAAATATCATTATACTGGGAGTTAGGCTTCAAGACATTAAATTTGGAGAGACACTCTTTTTAAAGGAAATATTACTCTTTTTTATTTAGTAAATATAAATTTCCAAAGTACATTTTATGGATTACAATGGCTTTCCCCCCATAATTTTCCTCCCACTCACACCCCTCCCATCTCCCACTCCCACTCCCATTCCATTCACATCAAGATTCATTTTCAATTATCTTTATATACAGAAGATCGATTCAGTATATATTAAGTAAAGATTTCATCAGTTTGCACCCACACAGAAACACAAAGTGTAAAAATACTGTTTCAGTACTAGTTATAGCATTACTTCACATTGGATAACACATTAAGGACAGATCCCACATAAGTAAGTACACAGTGACTCCTGTTGTTGACTTAACAATTTGACACTCTTGTTTATGGCGTCAGTAATCATTTGGAGAAACATTTAGTCCATATCAGGTGGGGAGAAAGAATTGTTACATTTGGCTCCTCCAGAAGTTATTCTCTGCCACAATAAAACAATATTTCTATAAACTAAAACAAGATAAGACCTTGCATTTATGAAGAAAAGTAAGTCTGTGGGTATTTGGATTTTGCAAAAAAAAAAAAAAGCAAGTTGTTGGGATGTAATGTTTCTTTTTCTTATTTCGAATTTTTATTTGTGTGTCATATGAATACCCAAATCTACTTGCTTAGCAAAGTTCAGCAACACTACATTGTCATTAACTAGAGTTACCCTGTTGTATAACAGATCCTCCTATCCAACTAAACAGTAGTGTGTTTTCACTATCACACCATTTCCCATGTATGAGCCCCAACTAGCCATTATCGTACTCTGCTTTTGTAACTACACTTTTCTCATTCCATATATTAGTTAGATCATGTAGTGCTGTCTTTCTGTGCCTGGCTATTTAATTAGGCATAATATCTGATAGCTTCATTTCTGTTTCTGCAGGGCAGGAAACCACCTCCCCATCAAAGTTGGAAAGCATTCCATCATTTAAATACAAGCGCACCTCAAAAAGTTCATGGAAAATGGAATTAAAATATGTTTAAGTACAAAGAAATTTACACACACACACACACACATATGTTCAAAGAGTTTTTAAGAAAAGTCTAGAGAAATTACCCATGGTTCAAAAATGTTTGCAGTAAAATAGCTTTTCTTTGATTTGCATTTCAAACAAACATTTTAAGGTACATGTTATCACATTTTCTTTATCCATACATCCACTGATGGACATTTAGGTTGCAATTATAACATGGTTTGTGTAAATAATGCTGCCATGAAAACACAGTGAATCTCTCTCTTTGACATTCTGATTTCATGTGCTTTGTATATATTCCAGAGATATTGTTGCCACAGTATATGATGGCTCTATTTTTTTTATTAAACTTTTATTTAATGAATATAAATTTCCAAAGTATAGCTTATGGGTTACAATGGCTTCCCCCCTCCCATAACTTCCCTCCCGCCTGCAACCCTCCCCTTTCCTGCTCCCTTTCCCCTTCCATTCATGTAAAGATTCATTTTCAATTCTCTTTGTATACAGAAGATCAGTTTAGTATATATTAGGTAAAGATTTCAACATTTTGCCCATATAGCAACATAAAGTGAAAAAAACTACCATTGGATTACTAATTATAGCATTAAATAGCAATGTACAGCACATTAAAGACAGAGAACCTACATAATTTTTTTTCGAATTAATTAATTTTCTATGTCATTTCCATTTTAACACAAGGTTGTTTTGTTTTGTTTTGTTTTTTTCATTTCCAATTCTCTTTATATACAGAAGATCACTTCAGTATATAATTAGTAAAGACCTCATCAGTTTGTGTCCACACAGAAACGCAAAGTATAAAAATACTGTTTCAGTACTAGTTATAGCATCACTTCGCTTTAGACGACACATTAGGGACAGATCCCACATGGGGTGTAAGTACACAGTGACTCCTGTTGCTGATTTAACAATTTGACACTCCTGTTCATGGCGTCAGTAATCTCCCTAGGCTCTAGTCATGAGTTGCCAGGGCTATGGAAGCCTTTAGAGTTCGCTGACTTTGATCTTATTCCGATAGGGTCATAGTCAAAGTGGAAGTTCTCTCCTCCCTTCGATGGCTCTATTTTTAATGCTTTTGAGTCTTCCATAGTGTTTTCCATAACAGACCTGTTTTTTTACATTCTTGCAAGGGAGATACCAGGTTCCCTTTTTCTCCATATTTTAACCAACATTCTCTCTTTTTTTGTTTTGAAAATAGCCATTTTATCAGGTGTGAGATATCTCCTTGTAGTTTTAATTTGTATTTTCCTAATGACTATTGATGTTACGCACATTTTTATATTTACCTGTTGATCATTTCTATGTCTTCTTGTGAGAATTGACACTTCATGTCCTTTAATAATTTATTTTATTTCTACTGAGTTGTTCGAGTTCATGGTGTCCTTTTGTATTTTGTTTATAAAACCATTATTTCATTACAAAAATTATAATGTTGAGTCTAAGGAAAACAGAAAAAATAAATCTTGAAATTATTCTTGAATTATTTCCACATCAGTGCATGATTTTCTTTGGTAAAATTAGAGTCATGTAATTCAGTATCTACCAGTATATTTGCATTGCCAATTTAGTAATTTTTAGTTTTCTTTGGTTATGTTTCACTCTTTGTTTTTCTCTTTCTGTATCGTCTCCTGAGCATGAGAGAATATATTTATTCTTCTGGTTAATAACATATTTCTTATTTTTAGTCTTTCTTATTTTATTTTCCAATAAGATAATTATGACTGAGATTTCAATGCATTATTAATTGGGGTCATAGTTAATTCATTTTATTATTTTGTTTATTTTTTCAAAAGGCAGAGAAACAGAGAGACACCATGTGCTGCCATCTAGTGTTTCACATCACCAACGACAAGCAATCAGGACTGGACTGGGCCATACTAGGAGCCAAGTGTCCCTCATGAGTGCCAGTGCCTCAACTACTTTGACCACCACATGTTGCTTTACAAGGAATGCATTATCAGGAAGCTGGAATCAGGAATGGAACCAGGAATCAAATCCAGGCACTCTGAAATGGGATATAAGGGTCTGAAGCAGCATCTTAACTGTTGTGTCAAATGCTCACTCCATAATTTCTTTTTAATAGAAATAAGTACTCTTGTTTTTTAAAGATATGTAATTTTATTTTTGCTTTTCAATTTTATATGATTGCTATTTATGAAGAATTATTTTCCTAAATGGCTTGGGTATTATTACAAAGTTTTGATTATGACTTTAAGAAATATATGTGTTGAGGGGCCGGCGTTGTGGTGCAGTGAGTTAATGCCGTGGCTTGAAGTGCCAGCATCCCATATGGGCACCGGTTGGAAACCTGGCTACTCCACTTCTGATCCAGCTCTCTGCTGTGACTTGGGAAAGCAGTAGAAGATGGCCCAAGTCCTTGGGCCCCTGCACCCACAGAGGAGATCTGGAAGAAGCTCCTGCCTCCTTGCTTCATATTGACACAGTTCCAGCCATTGTGGCCAACTGGGGAGTGAACCATTGGATGGAAGACCTCTCTGTCTCTGTGTAACTCTTTCAAATAAATAAATAATTCCTTAAAAAAGGAAATATATGTGTTGCTTGAAGTTTATGTAATTTGAATTCTACAGATTATGCTGAATGGAATTTATTAGTTTTGCTATGGAACAGCAACTATTTCTAAAAATGTTTTATACAAATGAAAAATAAAAGACTCCCATAATATTCTAGATTAGGGATTACACATGAAAACATGTTACATGTTTTCAGTAAAAAAATACAAAGACATATATATATATATAATTATTTAATAATGTACTTCATATATGATAAAAAAATTAGGCATTTTGGGCCGGCGCTGTGTTCACTTGGTCAATTGTCCGCCTGCAGCACCAACATTCCATATGGGCACCAGGTTCTAGTCCCAGTTGCTCCTCTTCCAGCCCAGTTCTCTACTGTGGCCCAGGAGGGTGGTGGAGGATGGCCCAAGTGCTTGTGGCCCTGCACCCTCATGGGAGACCAGGAAGAAGCTCCTTGCTCCTGGCTTTGGATCATCGGAGCGCTGGCCATGGCAGCCATTTGGGGAGTGAACCAATGGAACGAAGACCTTTCTTTCTCTCTGTCTCTCTCTCTCTGTCTATAACTCTACCTGTAAAATAAATATAAAAAATAGGCATATTTTCAGTAGGCAGAAGAGGTGAGAATTTGGCCTAGTGGTTAAGACATCACTTAGAATACCCACCTTCCATATGAGAACGTGGTTTCTTGAGTCAGCTCCACTTCTGATTCCAGCTTACTGGTGGTGTGCATTCTAGGAGGTAGCTGGTGATGACTCACACGCTTGGATCTCCTCCAACCAAATGGAATCCTTAGTGAATTCTGTGGTCCTGGCTTTGGAATGGCCTAGCCCAGGCCATCAAAGGGGTTTGGCACCCTCCCAAAATAGAAAGATAATTTGATTGATAGATAGATAGATAAATAGATAGGTTGATTTTCAAAATACATGTATCTATAGTTTTGTATCTTCTCCTGCATGTTTTCTATACCTAATTGTCCATAATAAGATTTCTCTGATTATCTGCAAGGATTACTATTTTAAAAAATATAATTTGTTGCTGAATAGAAATGTCTGTCACTAAAGATTTATGGTTCTTCTGATTTTTATCAAAAAATAAAGAAGATGAGTGAAACATCTTTCAACAATAATCAGAAAACAATGGTAAAGACATCAAAATATATTCTTTTGTTTTTCTGTCTTCATGTTGTGGGATCTGTGAAATTCTTGTTTCAGACTTATCTAACAGCAGGTAAAAATCTGTACTCAGACATACTTGAAGATCCAAAATTCTATAATCTATAGAGTTTTCTTTATTTTTTTCTGGAAAAAAATATATATGCTCTCAAGCTCAATTTTTCAAGATTTATTTATTTATTTGAAATTCAGAGTTACAGAGAGAGGAGGAGATGCAAAAAGAGAGAGATGTCTTCCATCCACTGGTTAAGTCCCCAGTTGGTTGCAACAGCTAGGTCTGCACCTATCCAGGAACCAGGAGCTTCCTTTGCATCTTCTCATGCAGGTATAGGGTCCCAAGAACTTAGGCCATCTTCTATTGCTTTCCCAGGCCATAGCAAAGAGATGGATCAGAATTGCAGCAGCTGAATTGACACCCATAAGGGATGCCGGCACTGCGGGTGGCAGCTTTATACACTATTCCACAGTGCTGACACCTAACGTTTTTAACAAGATTCATTCTGTTATTTATGTTGTGTCTGCTTCCTCTCTAAGAATTGGCTTTAAAATTACATCACATTTGGGCTGGCACTTTGGTATACTGAGTTAAGCCTCTGCCTACTGCTCTGGCATTGCATATAAGCCTCAGGTCTAATCCAAGCTACTCCTTTTCCAATCTGGCTCTCTGCTAAGGTGAGGGAAGGCAGTAGAAGCTGGCTGAAGTTCTTGGGTCTTTGCACCTGCATAGGAGATCCAGAAGAAGCTCCTGGATCCTGGCTTTAGTTTGGCTCAACTTTGCCCATTGTGACCATCTGGGGAGTAAACCAGTGGATGAAAGACATTTGTTTGTGTCTCTCTCCATTTCTCTGTAACTCTATATCTCAAATAAATAAATAAATAAAATCTTTAAAAAGTTGGTCATGTTGTAGGGGTTCTGATGACCAGAACATGGCCGTACATTGATGAGAAGCATAGAAAACTTAAATATTGAGGTTGAGCATATATTATGAATGATTTAAAAATGAAATGAGACATTTACAGTTAAATTTTGTGTTCTAAGAATTGAAACTTTAAAGCCTATGTGTAATAATTCAACATATTACATTGTGACAACATATTATATTCTGATAGAGGCATAGTTTTCAGCTTACCTTATTTATGAGAAACATAGCCTAGACAAAAATTTAAAATATTGTTATCTATGAATTTGATCATTTACCAAAGTAAGTTCATAAAATTCACTTGCCTGCATTGATGTGACCAATGCTACCTTAATTCAAAAATCAGAAAATGATACAACAAAGATGATGAACATGTGTGAAAAAATCCTCAAGAAAGTACAAGCTAATGGAATCCAACAACACACCACACAGTTTATTCACCCAGACTGAGTATAACTCATTACTTATATACAGATTGTTCAACATATAAAACCCAATGAATGTGATACATATTGTTAATTTTATTAAACAATATTATTTTACCTCAATAGATGAAGAGAAAACATTTGATAAAACAGCATTCTTTCTTGATAAAAACCTTAAGCAACTTTTGTATAGAAGGAGCATTCATTAATTCAATCAACACAATATATGAAAAAATCACAAACAGAACATATTTAAATTGTAATAATTGGAATCATTTGCACTACAATCAGGAACCAGGCAACGATGGCTTCTCTCACAATTGCTATTAAATGTTGTTCTAGAAGATTTATCCAGAACCTTTAAGCAAGAAAACAAATCAAGAAATACAAATTGGAAAGGAGGAAGTCACTATCCCTGTTGGTGGATGACATGATTCTATAATTAGGGAAAGCAAGACTCCAATAAGGTATTATTGTTGGGGCCAGTGCTGCGATGCAGAGGGTTAACACCCTGGCCTGATGTGCCAGCATCCCATATGGGTGCTGGTTCAAGACCTAGCTGCTCTACTTCTGATTCAGCTCTCTGCTGTGGCTTGGGAAAGTAGTGGAAGATGACCCAAGTCCTTGGGCCCCTGCACCCACATAGGAGACCTGGAAAAAGCTCCTGGCTCCTGGCTTCAGATCAACACAGCACCTGCTGTTGTGGCCAATTGAGTAGTGAACCAGCATTTAGAAGACCTCTCTCTCTTGCTCTCTCTCTCTCTCTCTCTCTCTCTCTCTGCCTCTCCTCTCTCTGTGTAACTCTGACTTTCAAATAAGTAAGTAAATCTTTAAAAAAATACTATTGGAATTCATTTTAGAGTTTGTTAACAAAGTTTCAGGATATAAAAAACAACACACAAAAATCAGTTGCCTTTGCAAACATAGAAGATGCCATGGCTGAAAAAAATGTTGTAATATCAGTACCATTTAAATAGCTTAAAATATTTAAACTCCTTGGAATAAATTTAGGCAAGGATGCTAAAGATCACTACAATGAAATTTACAAAACATTAAAGAAATGAATAGGACAGGCAAGGTTGTAAAGACCTTCCATTTTTGTGGTTTAGGAAAATAAGTATCATCAAAATGTGCACACTACCCAAAGCATGTTACAGATTCAATATAATCGCAATCAAGATAATAATGACATTCTTCTGGGATCTTGATAAAACACTGCAAAAAATCATATGGAAACATAAGAGACCCTAAAAAAACTTACACAATCTTAACAAAAACAGCACCAGAAGCATCATCATGGTAGATTTTTACATACTATATGATATTTATACTCAAAAAAGCATAGTATTTGCATAAAAATTGACATGTTGACCATTGTAAATGAATAAAAATCTGAAAATTAATTTGCACATTACAACCAATTAATCTTTGACTAATGAGCTAAAATTAATCCCTGAAGAAAGAACAGTCTTCAAAATGATACAGGAAATTTGGATCTTCACATGCAGAGTTATGAAACAGGATTCCTACCATACAGGTTATAGAAAAGTCTTCTCTAAATATATCAAGGTTCTAAATATATGTCCTGATACTATCAAATTACTAGAGGTAAACATCAAGAAAAATGTACATTGGCATATGGAAAGACATTTTAGGAAACATCACAGAAGCCCTGGCAATAGAAGTTAAAAAAGACAAATAGGATTACATCAAGCTAAGTAGCTTCTAGACTGCAAAGGAAACACTCAACAAATTGAAGAGGCAGCTGACAAAATGGGAGAAAATATTTGCAAACTATGTACGTGATAAAGGATTAATTTCCAGAAACAATAAATTGTTCAAGAAATTCTACAACAATAAAGCAAACAATCCAGTAAAGAAATGGGAAAATGACATGAACAGGCATTTTTCAAAGATGAAATTCTAGTGGCCAACAGGCACATGAAAAATGCTCATGATTACTAGCCATCACAGAAATGCAAAGAAAAACCATAATAAGTTTCACCTTACCTCAGTTAAAGTGACTATTATTCACTCAAAAACAAACAAATAATAAAGTTGGTTATCATCCAGGGTGGAGCCAAGATGGCAGAGGAGTGAGGGCGCACACAACAGTTGGGGAAAAGAAATTTTAACAGGGGTGGAGTTACTGTACCCTTAAGAAGAGACTCAGAGGAAAAAACTGTAGAGGAAACTATTCCGGATCTAGTGGATGTGACACGGAGGACCTACGAGGAGAGCAAGGAGGCCCACTGCTGAGCCGAGCCACGCCGAGCCCTGCTGAGCCGCACAGAGCCGTGCTGAGCCCTGCTGAGCCACACAGAGCCACACTGAGCCGCACCTAGCAGCACCCAGCCATGCCGCACCGCGGCGCCCCGACCAAAACTGAGCCACGCCATGGACACGGGGGCCACAAGAGTTGGCAAAACAGCGAGCCCAGCTACAGAAGCCCACCCACAGAATTTGAGATCCGGCGATGGAAGGAAAGGTAACCTGAGACATTGGCCGCGAAGGTTAGACCTTGGTCCGAATTCACGCGGGAAGGAGGGGGAACTACACCAGGCTGACTGGAAGAAAAAAAAAAGGGGGAGGGTCCAGCTGGGACACTAGCCTCTCTCTGCACTCTCCTTACAAACCCCAGAAAGACAAAGAGCAGGGACCACTTTACATAAGTAAAACAAACTCCTTAGCCTAGGCAACACTGAAGAACCAAACACAGCTCTTTGGCCACACCTCCAAGATAACAAACAAACATAGAAACCAAGGAAACAAGAGCAAGGAAGACACTATAACACCCCCAAATGAAAAAGACACCTCAATTCAAGATTATGAAGATGATGAGATAGAAGAAATGCAAGAAGCAGATCTCAAAAAATTGATAAGGTCATTAAGAAGCTCTCAAAAACAAATTCTTGAACTACAGAAATCCTTAATGGACAAGATAGAAAATCTCTCGCGCAAAAATGAAATATTAAGGAGGAATCAAAATGAAATGAAACAACTAGTAGAACAAGAAACAGTGATAGTGACGAGAAACCATACTGAAATGAAGAATTCAATAGATCAAATGACAAACACATTAGAGAGCCTTAAAAACAGAATGGGTGAAGCAGAAGAGAGAATATCGGACTTAGTAGACAGAGAACAGGAAAGGAAACAGGCAAACCAAAGAAAAGAAGAGGAAATTAGAAATCTAAAAAATATTGTCGGGAATCTACAGGATACTCTTAAAAAACTCAACATTCGGGTTCTAGGAGTTCCTGAAGGCATGGAGAGGGAGAAAGGAGTAGAAGGCATTTTCAGTGACATACTAGCAGAAAATTTCCCAGGTTTGGAGAAGGACAGAGACATCTTTGTACAGGAAGCACATGGAACCCCTAATAAAAATGACCAAAAGAGATCCTCACCATGACACATCATAATTAAACTCAACACAGTGAAAAATAAAGAAATGATTTTAAAATGCACAAGAGAGAAACATCAGACCACTCTCAAAGGATCCCCAATTAGACTCACAGCTGACTTCTCATCAGAAACCTTACAAGCGAGGAGGGAATGGCGAGATATAGCCCTGGTACTAAGAGAGAAAAACTGCCAGCCCAGAATATTATATCCTGCAAAGCTCTCATTTGTGAATGAAGGTGAAATAAAGACCTTTCACAGCAAACAGAAATTGGAAAAATTTGTTGCCACTCGTCCTACCCTGCAAAAGATGCTTAAAGGTGTGATACAGGCAGAAACACAGACACACGGTAATCAATATGAAAGAAGGTAAAGGAAGGAAACCTCACGGCAAAAGATCACAGGAAACCCAAAAATTATAGGGCAAAGTTACTACTTATCGATAGTCACATTAAACGTTAAAGGCCTGAACAATCCAGTTAAAAGACACTGATTGTCTGATTGGGTTAAGGAACCAAACCCATCTATCTGCTGCTTGCAAGAAACACATCTTTCTAACAAAGATGCACACAGACTGAAAGTGAAAGGCTGGAAAAAGATATAACATGCCAACAGAAATGCAAAAAGAGTGGGCGTAGCCATCTTAATATCAGATAACATAAATTTTACCACAAAAACTATTAGAAGAGAAAAAGAGGGGCATTATATAATGATTAAGGGATCCATTCAACAGGAAGATATAACGAATATCAATGTATATGCACCTAATTACAGGGCAACGGTTTATTTAAAAGACTTGTTAAGGGACTTAAAGGGAGACTTAGACCCCAATACAATAGAACTGGGGAATTTCAATACTCCACTCTCAGAGATAGACAGATCATCAGGACAGAAGATCAACAAGGAGACAGTAGATTTAAACGACACTATAGCTCAAATGGACCTAACAGATATCTACAGAACATTTCATCCTACATCTAAAGACTTTACATTCTTCTCAGCAGTACATGGAACCTTCTCTAGGATTGACCACATACTAGGCCATAAAGCAAGTCTCAGCAAATTCAAAAGAATTAGAATCATACCATGCAGCTTCTCAGACCATAAAGGAATGAAGTTGGAAATTAGCAACTCGGGAATCCCTAGAGCATGTGCAAACACATGGAGACTGAACAACATGCTCCTGAATGAACAATGGGTCATAGAAGAATTAAAAGAGAAATCAAAAATTTTCTGGAAGAAAATGAGGATAAAAGCACAACATACCAAAACCTATGGGATACAGCAAAAGCATTGTTAAGAGGAAAGTTTATATCAATAGGTGCCCACATCAAGACATTGGAAAGGTACCAAATAGATGAACTTTCAAGTCATCTCAAGGATCTAGAAAATCAGCAGCAAACCAGACCCAAAGCTAGTAGGAGAAGAGAAATAGTCAAAATCAGAGAAGAAAGCAACAGGAGTGAATCCAAAAAAAAAATTACAAAAAAAACAACCAAACGAGGAGCTGGTTTTTGGAAAAAATAAACAAAATTGACACCCCATTGGCCCAACTCACTAAAAACAGAAGAGAAAAGACCCAAATCAATATAATCAGAGATGAAAATGGAAACGTAACAACAGACACCACAGAAATAAAAAGAATCATCAGAAATTACTACAAGGACTTGTATGCCAGCAAACAGGGAAATCTATCAGAAATGGACAGATTCTTGGACACATACAACCTACCTAAATTGAACCAGGAAGACATAAAACCTAAACAGACCCATAACTGACACAGAAATTGAAACAGTAATAAAGGCCCTCCCAACAAAGAAAAGCCCAGGACCAGATGGATTCACTGCTGAGTTCTACCAGGCATTTAGAGAAGAACTAACTCCAATTCTTCTCAAACTATTCAAAACAATCGAAAAAGAGGGAATCCTCCCAAATTCTTTCTATGAAGCCAGCATCACCTTAATTCCTAAGCCAGAAAAAGATGCAGCATTGAAAGAGAATTACAGACCAATATCCCTGATGAACATAGATGCCAAAAACCTCAATAAAATTCTGGCCAATAGAATGCAACATCACATTAGAAAGATCATCCACCCAGACCAAGTGGGATTTATCCCTGGTATGCAGGGATGGTTCAATGTTCGCAAAACAATCAACGTGATACACCACATTAACAAACTGCAGAAGAAAAACCATATGATTTTCTCAATATACGCAGAGAAAACATTTGATAAAATACAACACCCTTTCATGATGAAAACCCAAAGCAAAATGGGTATAAAAGGAACATTCCTCAATACAATCAAAGCAATTTATGAAGCACCTACGGCCAGTATCCAATTGAATGGGGAAAAGTTGGAAGCATTTCCACTGAGATCTGGTACCAGACAGGGATGCCCACTCTCACCACTGCTATTCAATATAGTTCTGGAAGTCTTAGCCAGAGCTATTAGGCAAGAAAAAGAAATTAAAGGGATACAAATTGGGAAGGAAGAACTGAAACAATCCCTCTTGGCAGACAATATGATTCTTTATTTAGGGGACCCAAAGAACTCTACTAAGAGACTATTGGAACTCATCGAAGAATATGGCAAAGTAGCAGGATATAAAATCAATGCACAAAAATCAACAGCCTTTGTATACACAGGCAATGCCACGGCTGAGAAAGAACTTCTAAGTTCAATCCCATTCTCAATAGCTACAAAAACAAATACCTTGGAATAAACTTAACCAAGGACATTAAATATCTCTACGATGAAAATTACAAAACCTTAGAGAAAGAAATAGAAGAGGATACCAAAAAATGGAGGAATCTTCCATGCTCATGGATTGGAAGAATCAATATCATCAAAATGTCCATTCTCCCAAAAGCAATTTATACATTCAATGCAATACCAATCAAAATACCAAAGGCATTCTTCTCAGATCTGGAAAAAATGATGCTGAAATTCATATGGAGACACAGAAGACCTCGAATAGCCAAAGCAATCTTGTACATCAAAAACAAAGCTGGAGGCATCACAATACCAGATTTCAGGACATACTGCAGGGCAGTTGTTATCAAAACAGCAAGGTACTGGTACATAAACAGATGGATAGACCAATGGAACAGAATAGAAATACCAGAAATCAACCTAAACATCTACAGTCAACTCATATTTCATCAAGGAGCCAAAACCAATCCCTGAAGTAAGGACAGACTATTCAATAAATGGTGCTGGGAAACTGGATTTCCACGTTCAGAATCATGAATCAAGATCCCTTTCACCTTACACAAAAATTCACTCAACATGGATCAAAAACTTAAATCTATGACCAGACACCATGAAATTATTAGAGAGCATTGGAGAAACCCTTCAAGATATAGGCACAGGTAAAGACTTCTTGGAAAAGACCCCAGACGCACAGGCAGTCAAAGCCAAAATTAACTATTGGAATTGCATCAAACTGAGAAGTTTTTGTACTTCAAAAGAAACAGTCAGGAAAGTGAAGAGGCAACCGACAGAATGGGAAAAATATTTGCGAACTATACTACAGATAAAGGGTTAATAACCAGAATCTACAAAGAAATCAAGAAAATCCACAACAACAGAACAAATAACCCACTTAAGAGATGGGCCAAGGACCTCAACAGACATCTTTCCAAAGAGGAAATCCAAATGGCCAACAGACACACTAGGAATCAGAGAAATGCAAATCAAAACCACAATGAGGTTTCACCTTACCCTGGTGAGAATGGCTCACATTCAGAAATCAACCAACAACAGATGCTGGAGAGGATGTGGGGAAAAAGGGACACTAACCCACTGTTGGTGGGAATGCAAACTGGTTAAGCCACTATGGAAGTCAGTCTGGAGATTCCTCATAAACCTGAACATAACCCTACCATACAACCCTGCCATCCCACTCTTTGGAATTTACCCAAAGAAATTAAATCGGCAAACAAAAATGCCATCAGCACATTAATGTTTATTGCAGCTCAATTCACAATAGCTAAGACTGGGAACCAACCCAAATGCCCATCAACAGTAGACTGGATAAAGAAACTATGGGACATGTACTCTATGGAATACTATACAGCAGTCAAAAACAATGAAACCCAGTCATTTGCAACAAGATGGAGCAATCTGGAAAGCATCATGCTAAGTGAATTAAGCCAGTCCCAAAGAAACTAATATCATTCGTTTTCCCTGATCGGCGACAACTAACTGAGCACCAAAGCGTAACCTGAGGAAGTGTAATGGACACTATGAGAAATAGTGACTTGATCAGCTATGGTGCTGACTGCTGATGTACAATGTAACACTTTATCCATTTTAGTATTTTTTTTGTAAACTCTGTAATTAACACACAATTATTCTTAGGTGTCTAAATCTTAACTGAAAAGTGATCCCGGTTAAATATAAGAATGAGAAAAAGAGAGGGAGGAGATGTACAATAGGGGGCATGCTCAGTTGGATTTGCCCCAAATGATGGAGTTAGAAAAGTGCCAGGGGATTCCAATACAATCCCATCAAGGTGGCATGTACCAATACCATCTCACTAGTCCAAGTGATCAATTTCAGTTCACAACTGATCACACTGATAGATCTAAGAGTCAAAGGGATCACACAAACAAGATTAATGTCTGCTAATACTAACATAAAAAAGGGAGAGAAGGATCCAACATGGGAAGGGGGAGACATAGCAGACTCATAGAATGACAGATGTCCTAAATAGCACTCTGGCCTCAGAATCAGCCCTTAAGGCATTTGGATCTGGCTGAAGAGCTTATGAGAGTATTTTAGGCATGGAAAGCCAAGACACGCTGGGGAAAAAAAAAGATGAAGAAGAATAAAAAGACCTAAATGAAGGATCTCAGTGATTGTGATCCCAGTGAAAAGAACGGGGCCATCAAGGTAGGAGGTACCTTTCTCTGAAGGGAGGAGAGAACTTCCACTTTGACTATGGTGTTGTTGGAATAAGATCGAAGTCGGCGAACCCTAAAGGCTTCCATAGCCTCGGCAAGTCATGGCTAGAGCCTAGCGAGATTACTGATGCCATAAACAAGAGTGTTAAATTGTTAAATCAACATCAGGAGTCACTGTGTACTTACGTCCCATGTGGGATCTGTCCTTAATAGGTTGTTGAAGGTGAAGTAATGATATAGCTAGTACTGAAACAGTATTTTTACACTTTGTGTTTCTGTGGGTGCAAACTGATGAAATCTTTACTTAGTATATATTAAAGTGATCTTCTGTATATAAAGATAATTGAAAATGAAAAAAAAAAACCCTTGGTGTTAAATTGGAAATTACATAGATAATTAATCAATTTTTAAAAAAATATCATGCAGGATCTCTGTCATTAATGTGATGTACACTGTTATTTGATGCTATAACTAGTACTCCAACAGTATTTTCACTTTGTGTTGCTATGTGAAGGCAAACTGTTGAAATCTTTATATATACTAAACTGATTTTCTGTATATAAAGAGGATTGAAAATGAATCTTGTTGGGAATGGAAGGGGAGAGCGAGGAGGAAAGGGGAGGGTTGCGGTTTGGGGAAGGTTGTGTGGGGAGAAGCCTTTGTAATCCATAAGCTGTACTTTGGAAATTTATATTCACTAAATAAAAATATATATATACATATATATGTATAAATAAAAATAGAGAAAAAAATTTTCTTTTCAATGATGAACACTATTAAAATTCACTGATGAAACACTGAACAATAAAGATATTTGAAATTCTTGAAAAAAAGTTGGTTATCATCCATTCAAAAAACAAAAACAATACATAACAAAAATTGGTGAGGATATGGTGGAAAAGTTATACTTATACACTGTATGTAGGAATGTAAACTAGTACAACCATTATGAAAGATGGCATGAAGAGTCATCAAAAATCTGAAAATGAATCTACTATATGACCTAGCTATGCCACTCCAGGGAATTTACCCAAATGAAATGAAATCAGTATGTGAAAAAATTATCTGCAGCCCTAAGTTCACTAAAGCCCATCTTACAATAGCTAAGACGTGGAATCAATCCAGATGTGCAGCAACTGATGACTGAATAAAGAAAAGGTATATGTACACTATGAGATGGCAATTAGACATAAAAAAAGAACAAAATCCTGTCTTTTGCAACAAAATGGGTGCAACAAGAAAACATTATTCTTAGTGAAATAAGACACTATCAAAGAAAAAATATCACATTTTACATAATTTATGGTAATTAATATAAAGAGCACAAATATGTAATATATATGAGTAAAATTAACATTTTGATATTTGTTTTTTGCACTTAACTATACTGTGGAAGAGCAGTTTTTGCTACTTATCACTTGTTGAATTCTTTATTTGGTGGAGGGTTAAGCTTGTGACTGTGAAAGAAGTCACCAGTATGTCATTGGCCATTGTGGCCAACTGGGTAATGAACTAGCAGATGGATGACCTCTCCCCCTCTCTATGTCTCTCCTTCTTGCTCTGGGTAACTCTGATTTTCAAATAAATCTTTAAAAAAAGAAAATTCTCCACATGATTTATTTATTTGAAAGTTAGACCAAGGGGAAATGGGGGACAGAGAGAGAGAGAGAGAGAGAGAGAGAGAGAGAGAGATTGATTCTATCTGCTCATTCTTCAAATGCCTTTAACAGCCAGAGCTGGGTGAGGCTGATCTCAAGAACAAGAAATCCCATCTATCCACTCATGTATTTCAGTCATCACCTACTGGCACCCAGTGGGCACATTAGCAAGAATCTGGATCATAAGCAGAGGTGGGACTCCTCTTGGCACTCAGCAATATGGGATAGCTGGTATCCAAAGTAGTGGCTTATCCTTCTAAGCCACAATACTGACCCTATGTTAATCATCATGAACATCTTTCATAATGTGATCTAAAATGTTCCTCACATGGTAAGTGATACCGTTTTCCACAGTTATCTTCATAAAGCCCCTGCCCATATGATACTGTTGGATGTAATCTGGCAAAACTCAAACATTATATCAATTGCTTCACTTGTAGGTATTTTATGGAGACTCAGTGAATTACTGCTATGAAACACAAGGCACATCCTGAGAAAAATGGAAGTCATACATTGTAAGTACTCAGTACATGACTGCTTTACATTTATAAAATTCTGCTAATATGACTTTGGCTTGTTTTATGAACTAGACCTTTAAGAATTCTATAAAACTCTAATGTTTTCCTCAAAGCTTCAGCCATTGGTGGTACTGAGTTATGCACTCAGGAAGGTATATTATTTCTTATGAATCACAATGGTGTTGTGTGTGTGTGTTTGCCTACTAAATTCATTTGCCCTTTAAATCCTTTCAATTCATAAGGATGGACATTTCTCCTTAAGGTTTTGCACTACAAATATAAGTTTTCAAATAATATACATGATTTTGGTTTATAGTGATATATGTGAGTCAAACACTTTTGAAATGATCTCAAATTAATTTTCCTTTTTAGGAGGCCTTTTGCAATTAGAATAACATTTAATCATATTGATATTTGATTAATAAAGTTGATCCTTTTTTCAATCACTTTTTTTAAAATAATGAAATTTTAAGTAGATGTTCTTACATAAGCATTTTTGACTGTAATTTGGAAACCTAAATGGCTGAATCTGAACAAATAATTAACTGAGATTATACATGTTCACATTAGTCCTTTTTTGAAAAGATTATGTATTTGATATGAAAGGTAGAGTGAGAAAGAGACAGAAAAATAAAGAGAATTTACATCTTCTGATTCACTCTCCAAAAAGCCAAAATGGCTAGGTTCAGGTCAGTTCAAAGCAGGAGGAACGAGCTTCATCTAAGTCTCCCATTTGGGCGGGTGACAGGGGCTCCAAGTATTGGGCCATCTTCCACTGCATGCCCAGGTGCATTATCAAGGAGTTAGATTGGTAGTGGAACAGCTGGACCCAAACCAGAAAACATATTGACCCTGGCATCCCAGGAAGCAGCCTTCCCTGCTATACATCACAATGCCCTCCATTATTAGAAGAATTTATTAATTTATTTTGTATACAGTCCTTAAGGGACTCCAATTTCATTGTCCTACACCTTTATTGCAATTCACAGTTAGTTATGTGATATAGATGTCTAACAGAATTAAATCTATTTTCCAAAGCCTCTTTAAAATATGAGGTACCAAGCAACAGAGAAAAGCCATGCAATCAAAACTTGTGGTTTTTATTGTTTTTTGTTTATTTATTTTTGTTTATCATTATTCTCATTTTTTTCTGTTGGATCTTTTTCAAAAATCTATTGAATTGAGAAATGTTGAAAGATATTACATAATTTTATGACTCTTAAATCTTATGTGTATAAAGTTAATTGACAATAGATTGGGTTCGTTGGGGAAGTGTCACTATGTTCTGTTATCTATCTATCTATCTAGCTAGCTAGCTATATGAGTACATGAAACTTGTATAAATTAAATAAAATTTTAAAAATTAAAAAAAGGAAAATAAATCTTAGTAAAAAATCAGAATGAGAATATGAAAGGGAGGAGACGGGATCCTGGGATTGCATGTGGGAAGGAGGGTATGGTAAGAAGAATCACTATGTTCCTAAATTTGCATTTATTAAATGCAAGTTTGTGTAACTTAAAGTATTTCTGGGGAAAAATATAATGCAAAATCATAGTGTGCAGGACAGCATGATGGTAGCTTGAAAACACATATGCCAATAAAACATAATAAGTGATCCTAGTATAATGTCTGCAATCCTTCATGTGCAATTTCTGTTATTTCTATGCGAATATAACATACTTTCTGCTTTCTTTGTATTCCCCTCATTATTGTTGTTGAAACAGGGACAAGTACATTACATTTTTTGTGCTCTGTTAATTACCACAGATCATTGAAAAATTATGAGTGAAATTGACATTTTGAGATTTGATTATGTTTACATTCCTTGTTTCCATTGTTGAGGGACAGTGGTTTCTTCTTCATACTATTTTTTGACTTCTTAACTTAGCAGAGGGTAAAAGTATCTTACTGTAAGAGAAAAATTAAGAAAGGAAGGAAGAGGAGGGCAGAAGCATGGATGTGTGAGAGGGTCAGTGAGAAGTGTCAGATTTCTCCTAAATATGAATAGATGAATTACATGAAATTGTTCACTTGGTATAAATAAAAAAATAACTGGGGCAGATTTTTAGAAGATTTTACATAATTGAATAATTTTTCATTAGCCACAATGACACAATTCCAGGGATCATGCTGGTTTTTATGTGGACATAAATTTTCATACCAGCTGATAAATATGTAGGTACGCATATGCTTTATTATATTGTGATTCTAAGACCAGCAAGAAGACTTGTTTTTTCCTAAGTAATACATGCTATTTCCTGCTTTTCTGTACTCTTGTAAAACATTAATATTTTCACATGTTTATTTTTGAAAGGCAATCATACGAACATTTTGTGTCTTGCTGATATTTAAATGCATGTTTCCTAAAGCAACATGAATTACTTTCTTATATGCTCCTAATATTCAGTGTCTTTTTGTGTTAATTTTTGAAAGGCATATATCTTCTGTCTTCTGGTTCATTTGCTAAATGGCGGATTTACTCCCCAAGAGGCTATAATGGTTGGTAGTGGTCCAGGCTGAAGTTAGGAGCACGGTGCTCCATCCAGAGCTTTCCACTGGTGTCAGGGAACAAATACTTGAGCCATCTTCTGATGATTTCCCAGGCAGGTTTAACCAGAGTGTTGGATTGTAACAGCAGCATCTGAGACTTGTACCTGCCAAGCCCCACTACCCACTTCACCTACCCCTTCATGGGACAATAGGGCCCCAGACTCCCATGTCCAGCTGCCAAATTATATGGCTTGCTTTTCATAGGGTGCCAGAGCCTGAATCACCACAGACATCTCCCATAAGCATAGTGTGGATACAATTGTGATATGAAGGCATTGGGCCATTTTTTTTATTGGTATCAGGGCACCTGATTGAACAATTTGCAAAGCCAGTGAGCACGCATGCCAACACAAAGCCATATCCAATCACCATTATCTATAGCAGGGGAGGTGATCACTTGTCATTGTACCAAGTCAGCAGTTTGAGACACATGGCTGGGACTCGGGTCTGGAGCCTAGTAGTCCAGGGCCCTGACTCTTCTGGCAGCCATAGTTGCTGCTGTTTCCATGTTCCTGCAGGTTCCCCTTGATCTGAGCTTATAATAACCTACTTAAGATGAATTGCAATTTATTGACAGTTGTTTGATTCCTGGGAATTTGTGGGGTTTTTTTGTTCTTGTTGTTTGTTCTTGTTTTTCATTATTCTCAGAACATTTTCCTGTTGGATCTTTTCAAAAATGTATTGATTTGAAAAATAATTAAAATTATTACATAATTTTATGGCTCTTAATTCCTATGTGTATGAAGTTTATTGACAATAGATATGGTAATAGGGAAATGTCATTATGTTCCTAAATCTGTATATGAAGGACATGAAACTTGAATAACTTAAATAATATTTTGAAAGTTAATAAAAACGAAAATAGATCTTGTTAGAAAACAAGAATGAGAACAGGATTGTAAGGAAGAAGAAGGGTGGTATTGCGTGTGGGAGGGAGGGTACGACGGGAAGAATCACTATGTTCCTAAATTTGTATTTATGAAATTCATCAAGTTTGTATACCTTAAATATAATATTTCTCTGGAAAAAAATGCAAAACCATAGTACTCAAGACAGCATTACGGGAGACCAGGAGAAACACCTGGCTCCTGGCTACCGATCAACGCGATGCGCCAGCCGCAGCGCGCCGGCTGTGGCGGCCATTGGAGGGTGAACCAACGGCAAAAAGAAGACCTTTCTCTCTGTCTCTCTCTCTGTCCACTCTGCCTGTCAAAAAATAAAAAAAAAATTTAAAAAAGACAGCATATGCTAGTTTTAAAACAGACATGTATGCCAATGAAGCATAATAAATGATCCCAGTACAATGTCTGCAATCCTTCATATAACAATGTCTATTATTTTATATGAATATAACATTAGTTCTGTTTTCTTTTTGTTCCTCTCATTATTTTTTTGAAAACTATAGCAACTATATTATACTTTTGTTCTCTATTAGTTATCACAGAACAGGGAAAACCTATGAGTCAAAATGACCTTTTGAGATTTATTTATGTTTATATTCATTGTCTCCGATGTTGAGGAACAGTGGGTTATTCTCCATTCTATTTGTTGAATTCTTTACTTAGTGGAGGTTAAGCTTATGATTATGAAATAATCTTAAAGTGTGTAAAAGAAAGAATAGAAAACAAAGAGGAGGGAGTGTGGGAGCATGGGCATGAGAGAGGATTCCATGGGAGATATCAGTATTCTAAATCTGAACATACACAATACATGAAATTAATTCGCTGTAAATAAAAAATAATATTGGGAAAACTTTATAAAAGGTATTACAAAACTGAATGATTTTCATTAATTTCTCTTGTAAATATGCATTTCATCGTCTATCTTCTACCCATATTTATCTTCCATTTGTTTCTTGCTTGTACTTAGCAACCAAATCCAGTTGATTATCTCCTACCCTGTAATCTTGCTAAATTCATTTAACGGCTTGTATTTGTTTTTGGATTATACTGAATAATTTTTGTAGATATAATTGTGTCATCCACATATATTGAGAGTTCTGCTTAAAAATTGATTTTGTTACTTCACTTCACTGACTACAACTCCAGGACAATCTTGGAGATGATGAGAGGAGACAGCTGTGTCTGGGATTGGAAGGAGATACTTTTCAATGATCCTGTGTTAAATATTTTGCTATAGGTTTTTAAAGACAATCTTGATAAGTATAAGGAAATCATTTTGTTTATCTTTTCTGACAGTTGAATTTTTGTTGCTGGATGCTGAATTTTATTAAATCCTTTTTAAATTTATGTAAATTATTATGTAGTTCCTCTTTTTCATCAATCTGGGTGATTTACATGATTTATGAGAATGTTAAATACCTCTGGATTTTTAGTGTATCTTCTTTTTTGATTTATTTGACAGCAAAGTTATAGATAGTGAGAAAGAGAGACAGAGAGAAAGGTCTTCCTTCTGTTGGTTCACCCTTTGGATGGCCACTATGGCTAGAGTTATGCTGGTCTGAAGCCAGGATCCAGGTGCCTCCTCCTGGTCTTCCATGCAAGTGCAGTTACCCAAGCACTAGGGGCATCCTCCTCTATCCTCCCAGGCTACAGCAGAGAGCTGGACTGGAAGAGGAGCAGCCGGGACTAGAACCCGGTGCCCATATGGAATGCTGGTGCCGCAGGCAGAGAATTAACCAAGTGAGCCACACTGCCGGGCCTAGTGTATCTTCTTTTTAATTGATCTACTAGTTATTCACATATGGTTTAACTCATATAAAGGTATTTTGTTTATAATATCTATATATCTGTTTATAGAAGATGCTCTTTAAATTCATTTTAATTCATACCCAGCTCTAATTTGTGTTATACTGACCTCCAAAAAAAATTAAAAATATATTCACTGTTTACTTCTACTTAGAGTGAGCTTGAGAAGCTAAAAGTTTTATCCTTGTTTTTTTGTTACTCTGGTATTTTTGAGACCACTAGAATGTTGCTGATTTTTGTTAGTATGTCTATCCTGCCTTTATTATATTATTCTAGTATTTACTTTTTTTACAGAAAGAATTTAAAATGACTATTTTCAATATTATATTCACTTAAAGATGTAAATTTATAAATACTATTTGTCTTCATTCTCTTTATTTTCTTATGGATTTCTAGTCTTGTATGCACATACCCTATCTGCCCAAATATCATCTCACTCATATGCCTAAAGCCAATCCAATCTTTGTGTGTGTTCATTCCTGTTTATGGAACCCATACATTCTCTCACATAACTATGACATGTTTAAACTTGCATGTTGTAATTTATAAAATCGCTGTCATCTGTGATAACTTGCAAAGTCTACTCCTTGTGCCTGCATCATATGCCATCTTCATGAGCCTCCACCACCTTTGTCTACACGACATTTTTCTTGAGTGTCTTCTTCTTTTACTTGCATCCTTTATCAATGTTTATGTTGACCTGCCCCTATGAATGTACTCATGATATGCCCATAAATGTCTACATACTCTGGCCTTAGTGATGTTGATGCTACCCTGCAATGTCATATTATCAATCAATCATATTTCAAGTTTGTATGTAACCCCAGGAGGTTGGACAGTTTTCCCCATGAAATAGGTCCAGGAGCATAGGACTACTCTATATTCTGGTGGACTATGTGATAAAGCCTGGACAAAGGTGGGCTTATCACCAACAGGACTAAATGCCACCCTCAGGAAGGAGGAAGAGGAAGCCAAGAACTTCCAACTGTGAGCATGACTCAGGGACTGCACCCTACTTTCTCTTACTCCACTGGTCAGAATTTAATAATAGGCTTTTTAAACTTTTTCTAAAAAGCTTGTTAAACAATGACTCTTGAAGATCTTCCAGGTGTGCATACCTGTCTCCTCAAGAAAGTAGCTAAGACAACTCAGTAGTTTCAACAAGTGTACTCCCCAATACCTACTCCTGGCAGGAAATGGAAGAAGTGAGTGAGGAGCAAGCTGTAAGAATGAGGCAAGCTGGACAGGAGCACAGGCAGCTTCATGTTTATGAGGGTAGTTTTCCTGAATTGTGCCATCAGAACTTATTTTGAATCCATTTTCAAAATTTCACTTTGTGTCCATGGTTAGTTGAAATAGATTGGGAAATAGTATCCTACTGGTAGCTCTGGTTCCAGCCCAAACATAAAGTGTTTGCTGCATAAAATGAGGGAAAACGTGCCTGGGGATAAGTAGAACGGTCTCCTACAAGTGCTAAACATGTTATATTATCAATAAAAATCATTAAAATAGTTTAAGTTAAATAATTATATGAACATAGTAAGACTTAGGAATACCTACCAGTACAGTGGAAGTAGTAATGATGAAAAGATCAAGTGAGAATAATGTGATCAAGGCCCCCTTCATCTTTTTCTTGATTTGGATAGCTTACCCAAACTAGTCTCCGTATTCCAGCTCAGTCAATGATCGGTACAACTAGACTGTTTTTTTCCTGTACAAAATTGTAGTCCTAGCAGTATTAAAATCTTCTGGAGCTCAACAATTCTTAAAAAAATGAATATGGTACTTCCACAGCTCCATATAATCTTCTGTGACCCTAGTCTTTGCTATTAATTTTATCTACCACTATTTTCATTAGCTTCAGCAGATATGACTGAGAAAACCAGCTCCAATTGTTGCATTTTTTATCTTATGTTATTGTCTTTGCTTGAATGCTTTTCTCTGAACCTAGCTACATATGCACTTTCATTTTGTCAATAAGTACCAAATACATACTGATTGCTGATCATGTGCAAAAAGCTACTTTAAATGTTAGCAATCTAGCAGTTTACAAGAGATCTAGTGCATGTTAAGAGGTTCAGCATTCTGATGAGCAAAATGTCAACAGCTTTAAGTGAGCATTCTTAATTCTCCCTGTCACCCAAGACAGAAAGTTACTCTATATCCCTTGTTTCCTATTTGTGATGTAATTATTTCTTCTCATGTTTTACCTCCTAATGTAAATGCACTGTGAAGGCAGAAATCTAAAACTAGATCATTTAAAAAAATGCACAACATATCTTTACAATGTACTCAATAGATTTTTGACCAGAGAAGGGAAGTGATTCTACTCTTTATTCTTGTCTCATTTTCTTTCTCTTCCATGTTTCCATCATTGCTATTCTGCATTGTGAAATTTTAAGAAACACTTTCCTGAATTCTAGAATCCAGATAAGATTGCTTTAAAACTCAGATAATGGGGAGAGCGGCAAGACGGCAGAATAGGTAGAGAGCACACTGATAGTTCGGGAAGACACAGGTTAATAAAAGTGGAGATACTGCAGGTTCAAGGAAGAGTAGGGGAAGAAACAGCAGAGGAAACTCTTCCGGAACTAGTGATTCACAGTGGACCTGCGTGGAGAGCGTGGGAGCCCAAGTTCGGGACACCAGCGGCAAACTCAACACACCAGCGCTGGAACGCGAGGTGAGCCGAACCTCAATAGCCCGAGACACAGGTGGGCAAGCAGAAAGAGAAGACTAGAGGGAACGAGGCTTGAAACTCCGTGGGGAAGAGTTCACCAGGCTAACTAGAAGAGAGAGAGGGAAAAAAAAGTGACCAATACAGACACGAGTTTCTCTCTCTCTGCTCACCCCTCAAAGGCTAGCAAGACAAAGAGCAGGCGCCATTTTGGACATACGTCATAAACAGGGCGACCTCAGGTCTGCACCGGCCCTGAGCCTAGCAGAAAAACCTGACTCTGGGGGGGAGGGGTGAAATAACAGGAGATTAGGATCTAACTTGGCAACCCAGTGGGAGACTGCAGGAGAATTGGAGCCCACACTGAGGGCAGCACAGATTCCCTATGTGGTCCTTGGGAAAGAGCTTGGGATCTCTGGCTCCTGTGGGTATATCATTTGCCTGCTAACTACCTCCAATTACGTTCAGCTGTGCGGAATTACTTCCCTTTTGAATCAAAAGAGAGAGAGAGAGAAAGAAAGAAAGAGAGAGAGATTTACCACGCCTAACCTGGGAGTGTCATCTTTGACACACCCTCAACCCTGAGGAACCAAACACAGCTCTCAGTCCACACTCAAGCCTCTAAGGCTCCACCGAAAGCAGACAGTCCACTTAATATAGAGCCATAGTGTAACAAGAAAAAACACCACAGTTAAGAAAACAAATATCTCCAACATGCCAAACAACAAACGCAGAAACCGAGGTAACAAGAACAAGGAAGACACTATGACGCCCCCAAATGAAAAAGACACCCCAATTCAAGATTATGAAGATGATGAGATAGAAGAAATGCAAGAAGAAGATCTCAAAAATTGATAAGAACATTAAGAAGTTCTCAAAAACAAATTCTTGAACTACAGAAATCCTTATGGACAAGATAGAAAATCTCTTGCGCGAAAATGAAATATTAAGGAGGAATCAAAATGAAATGAAACAACTAGTAGAACATGAAACTGTGATAGTGACAACAAACCATAATGAAATGAAGAACTCATAGATCAAATGACAACCACATTAGAGAGCGTTAAAAATAGAATGGGTGAAGCAGAAGAGAGAATATCAGACTTAGAAGACAGAGAACAGGAAAGGAAACAGGCAAACCAAAGAAAAGAAGAGGAAATTAGAAATCTAAAAAATATTGTCGGGAATCTAGAGGATACTATTAAAAAACCTAACATTCAGGATCTAGGAGTACCTGAAGGCATGGAGAGGAAGAAAGGATTAGAATGCATTTTCAGTGAGATACTAGTAGAAAATTTCCCAGGATTGGAGAAGGAAAGAGGCATCTTAGTACAGGAAACTTATAGAACCCCTAATAAACATGACCAAAAGAGTTCCTCACGATGACATGTTGTAATAAAAGTCACCACAGTGAAACATAAAGAAAAGATTCTAAAAGGTGCAAGAGAGAAACGTCAGATTACTCTCAGAGGATCTCCAATTAATATCACAGCAGACTTCTCATCAGAAACCCTACAAGCTTGAAGGGAATGGTGAGACATAGCCCAGGTACTGAGAGAGAAAAACTGCCAGCCCAGAATATTATATCCTGCAAAGCTCTCATTTGTGAATGAAGGTGAAAATAAGACTTTTCATAGCAAACAGAAACTGAAAGAATTTGTTGCCACTCGTCCAGCCCCGCAAAAGATGCTTAAAGATGTGTTATACACAGAAACACAGAAACATTGTCATCAATATGAAAGAAGGTAAAGGAAGGAAACCTCAAAGCAAAAGATCACAGGAAGCTCAATTTCTCTTTGACATAGAATTAAACTCTGATGCTCTGTTAAAGCAATGTGTTAAAGTAATCTATTATGTTCTCTTGATGTCTGTTCAATTCTAATTGTTCAAAAACAGCTGAATTTTTATTAAGAGCTATGGGTTATTTAAATATGTGCTTATTTTCAAAGATTTGAATAATCACCTTGTAACAATGATCAAATTTGGTCTATGTTATGTCATGATTTTAAGGAATCTTATTTCAACCAGATATTTTAGATTTTGAACCTTCTTGGCATTTTTGACAGGCATTCAAAAAATCAAAGTTCCAAACAATCTGGACTCTAAAATTTCCAGTAAATCCTGGACTTTGGATTTTCCAGTTTGGGCCCAACTGAAAAAATCGAAGGACCTATGTCTCTCATCTTATAGAGACCCCAACTAATCAGGCTATTTGGATTATATTAGAAGGACTGTCAAGATGTGATGTGGTACCAAACTTTAAGTTTCTATAATGGAAAATGCTATTAATACAAATGTTTGAGAATTGAAAAGTCTAATGATCTTGTGTTACTAGACATGATAGTTATCTTAATGAGAAAGCCCCAGAGGCCTAAATGGTTAAATACTTGTAAAATCCTACAGGTGCTTTCAAAAAAACTGTGAAGTAAGCAAGTGCCTCTTGTTGGTTGATGAGTTTATAATTTTAAACATGGCGACTTAAAGTCTTTTGTCATCCATAGTTATATATGATTTGCTGCTCATAAAACTAAAGCGTTGTTGGTTCTGTGTTTAGCTGTCCTCCTATAGGTTCCTATGGACATTTCCCAGCCACTTCTATTGTATTCAGTACTTTGAGATGGCTCTGTAAACAGATGAAGCCAATAATGTATTCACAGTACCAACTGAGAGAAAGTATGGTTAACTGAGGTTACTAAAAACAAAAAGCAATTCAAATCAATTGGCAATCGACAAAAAGAGTTAAAGATTTTAAAATTTATTATTAAAATTCCTATATTGGTCTATTATGCTATGTTATATGTGTGTACATATTGTATGTCCACATGGGAAAATTTTATTTAGAGTTTTATTTAAATGGCTTATAGATAAGATTGTCCATAAATTTAAGCTGCTAAAATCAATCAAAGATACATTTTAATTTGTGTGACCTGAATCTGTGTATCATATGTTTTAAACGTATTGGTAGAAAGAAACTAAAACATTTTAGATGGTTGTGCTTAAGTTTACTGGTTAAACAAACTACACCATGTTAGAGATTTAAGAGGTGTTTCCAAATACATGATTCTTAAAATTTATAGAAGGCATTGGACCTTCTGGTAAATGTTTTCTTCAGTTGTTATTTAATGGATGAAACAGTTTGCTAAGTACTCATGTAATATTGCTTTTGTCAGCAAGCGATCTAGGACTTGCTCCCTCATTTCTCTATTCTAAGTCCAATTTGTTCTTTCATTTCTCTATTCTCCTCAAGGTCGGAAACTAATTCTATTATGAAGGAATCTGTAGGACACACAATTTAATCTTTAGACCTTATAAAAGAGATGGCTAACATTTTTCTGTAATAGCATAGCCAAAATAAGAACTTAAATAATAATCTCATAGCTAGATTCACTTCGCCATCAGCAAAGTATACAGTAAGTAGAAAAAAACCTCCCTTTCAGACCAAAGGGAAAGAAAGTTTTAAAGTGAGAATATAATTATCCTCATGGGCATTGTCTACCTTAGAAAAACTACTACAGAACATGCCTGTGACTATAGACTTGTAGTTCAGGCCACCGAAGATTAGAGATGGGACTTGGGCACTCCCTTGACTTGCATCCTCTGGTCTGCTTTAACACAAACCAGGAGGAAAAGAAAGCTAGGCATCAGAAGCAATGGGTGGCAGGCCTATTAATGGCTGATCTGTACAGTGATCTGCCCTCAAGGAGACCCAACAGACCAGTCCACTGCAGTGGCTTTCAATGTGGTAAGCCTGGGCTTCAGCAGAAGTCAGCTTGTGAAGAGCCCTGGCAGCTCTGCCAAGAGTTGGATCACTGGAAATGGACCTGCCCTGGAGTCGAAGGATGCTCACGTCAGAGCCACAGATCTTATTGGCTCTAAGCTGAAAAGCCCTTCACTCAGCTCAACTTCCAAAGTGTCCACTGCAGCTGAGGGTATGGTCAAGTAGGGTCAGCAACATTGCAGGCAGAACTGTAAATTTCTTGTTAGAGATGCCACCTGCCTTTTCCTGGCCAGCACTCCTCCCAGGCCAGCTAAGTAATGAAAGTCAACAGAGTGCCTTCCCCTAGGAGGTTCACACCTCCCTTAGGATATACCCCATGTGAAGAGATAGATAGGTCTGGGCCTCTCAACTTACAAGGCCTAAAACCCAACAGATTATTATCAAGCCCCTTCTGTCAGGTTCTATTTGCCTCTCAATCAGAAAACTTAATTGTAGCTTAGACAGCACCTTTCTTAGCTCCTCTAATAATGACTCTGTCCTTTGTTCTAGACCCTATCTAGCACACTTGGGCCTCATTCCTTTGTAATCATAACCTCTACTCTACCACCAATGGCTCTACTCCCAACCTGTGTGTACTGATGGTCCTCTTCCCCACTTAATGCTGTATAATTGTTCAAACATGGTAAATTCCACTCTTAGGAACATTGGTTACTATCCTCACTCTGTCTTTTATGACATTGTCTAAATATGATCAGAGTCGGCAAACTTGGAAGGCTTCCATAGCCTTGGCAACTCATGAAGACAGCCTAGGGTGGTTACTGGCACCCTAAACTAGAGTGTCAATTTGTTGAGTCAACCACAGGAGTCACTGTGCACTTGCTCCTCATGTGGGATCTCTGTCCTTAATGTGCTGTACATTGTGATTTAATGCTATAACTAGTACTCAAACAGTATGTTTCACTTTGTGTTTCTATGTGGGTACAAACTGTTGAAATCTTTATACTAAACTGATCTTCTGTATATAAAGAGAATTGAAAATGAAAAAAAAAATAAAACTCAGATAATGGTGTTCCTCAGCACATCCCCTCAGGTAACTCCCATCTCTCTCAGGGTAAAAGGTCAAGTTCTTCCATTCCTGTGAAGCACTATGTGACTTAGCCACCTGATATTCCTTATGCACATGCACTAGACCCTCCTCCCTCACTCCTTAATTGTCTATAACAATGGCACCCTTGCTGTGCCTTGTATGTAGCCATTGCATAGCTGTTTCCATGTTTCTACTCTTCCAGGCCCCTCTATCTGAAATGCATTTCCTCCGTATCAAGATCTCTGATGTTTCAAATTTTTGTTCATAAATTAACCTTTTAGTGAATACTTTCCTGAATCCTGTGTTGAAAATTTTAAACTTCTATTTTAAACCCTCTGCCCCTGATCCAAATCCCTCATCTCCCTTTCTTGTTTTATATTCTGATACTAATTTTACTAATCCTATGTTTTCTTCCACTAGAGAGTGAGCTTCTTGAAGGCAGAGAATTGTATTGTTTCACTCACTGCTGCCTCCACAGCACAGGAAATATCCCTGACAGATAGCCTTGTTATTATCCTTTATATAATGGAAATAATTGATAAATATTTTATACTAAAGGTAGACAATCACCTTTAAGTCACCAGTTGCAAACAAAATTCCACTGATATAGATATTTAATATAGAAGTATGAGTAATTTACAAATACTGTATGTTACAATTTTATGAGCTTAACATAAGATATACATACTCATTCTTAAAAGTTAAAGGGATTTTGATTAGAAAAGCTTTCTCTTACATATAATAATAAAAATGTATTTTTCTCTGCCTGTTATGAATTATATTTTTCATTTTCTAATTTTAAATCAACTTGATTTGAAAGTGAGGTGGCAATTCTTATTTTTTTCCAAATTCCTACAATGTTGTTACATGACCGTTTGTAAGTTAAATATTGTATAAAATATCTTCATTTTTTGTTTAGGACTTCTTGTTTAATTCAGATGATATATCAGGACTAAATATATGTTAGTTAAAATAGTTTAGTTGATAAGTAATATCACATACTAATGTGGTAATATATGATAGGGAGAGTCGTGTCTATTACATTTAACTTGTCCAACCAAGTCTATGAGAAGGCGGGGGGGAGGCTATTTTCTTTCCATTTAGCATACAAATCTCAATGTACTTTTGTTGTTTAAAGACACATTGAATTTCAAGGCAACACAAAGAAAATAGATTTTTAGATTTTTCTGTCTCAGATATGTCCTATTTAAAAATAATTTTTAGACTGTGGTAGATGAATTGTATGCATTCGAAATGCACACATCTTATGTAAATCTATTAGTGAATGTTCAACCATCACAATGATATTACCAGGATGCAGATCAAAAGATCAGCAATACCATAAAAACTCTCAGCAGTCCTTTTCTAGTTACTATCCAAACATATCCTCAGGTTAACTTTGTCTTGTTTTGCCTGTAATATAATTACATACACAGACTCATAAAGTATGTAATTATTTTGCCTGTATTTTATTTCATTAGAATAGTGTTTGTGAGATTCACCCACCCTGTTGCATAAAATTGTAGTTGACCACGAATCTTTCATATTTATTCTTTTATGGTATTTTTATGTGTGAATATGCCACACTTCACTTACTCATTTATTTCTTTATCACTTCATGTGTACTGTGAGGCATGCAATTCTGGATGGTTTAAAATACTGCTCCTCTATCACACTGTTTTGGAAAATATATCTATGAATGACCAAGGATAGAAAGCTTGAGGAGGAACTGTTCGGCACTAAGTATGGATATGTTTGCTTTTAATAAGTATCCTGAAATTATTTCTTCAATTTTTTAAAAAAATTTAAATTCTTACTGGATCTAAATGAGAAGGCTCTTAGCTCTATAATCTTACAATAAATAGTATTTTCTTTATGTTGCATTTTGTATTTTCTAGTTTATATATAATGCTATCTTCTTGAGAATTTAATATTAGTATTATTGTGATTAATGAAGTTAGAACTTTTTATACATTTTCTATTTATTTCAAGATGTTCCTTAGTGAAATGTCCTTTCCAAATTTTAGATATTATTCCATTTCCAATATAGGAGCCATTAGTTAAATACACACACACGTACACACACACAAACCCACACACAAATAACACTCTTAAATTTTCTTTTCTTTCTCAATGGTGATTTCCACCCCTTTCTTTTCTTAGATTATACTTTTTGTGTAAATTATTATTTCAAAGATATTTATATGTATCTTTATAAATTATTGTTCCACCAGTTCCAATTTCTTTACAATGAAATACATAATCATTGGCACACAAGCCATTGAAAACAAATCAGAATGATCAGAGACAACACAGAACATGTTATGGTGAAATAAAATAGTAGTTGAAGTAGAAACCCTGGGCTAAAGAAAAGGAGAATCAATCTTATATTTCATAAAGTTCAGTATATTTATTGATTGATGTTCATATTTGTGAGCACCTTGGCATCTATCACTGAAAAGGAGCATTATACACTTCTTATTATCACAAAATAAAATGTCCATCAGTCCTTAAAACCAACTAAAGCTTTCTATACACTTTATACGCTGTATTCTTGTAGAAGTTGTTCAAGTGGCCTTTAAACTATATTTAAGGATGCTACTACATTTTTTTGTTACAAGAAATACAATTTCAAATTTCATTCTGAAAAGATTTCAGCAAGGACCAAGGAAGCAGTGTTGAAATGTATCCCGGATTTGCATGAGATTAAAGTGATAGAATGTATGTATGTACGCTTTTGGCAGACAATTTAATTCAGGAATACAATGCACAATACCCACAGGAATGTTAATTCTGGATCCTAGTTCATTGTGCCTTGAGAGAAAGCTGCTGTTCTAAGTTAGCAGAGAGGAAACATGTGATGATGTGAACGTACAGGGCAAATGAACTGAAAGAGTCTAGTCATGGGAAGACTTCCCTGAGGGAACTGTGATTGGCAAAATGTAACAGAAGAGAGCCTGGGTGAGGAGGTAAGAGCATGCACAAAAGCTGAGGTGAGACCCACCAGTCTTCCTAGTCAGTTGTTAATTTTTGCCTTTTTTCTCAAAACTCATCATGTAATTAAGTCCATTTATTTTATTAATTATTAAATTATTTAAATTGCATGAAGTTTATACTACATATATATACTCATATGTAGAGAATATGTATCTACTTTATGAAAAAAATGTGTGTGTGAACATTGTATAGGCTGACTTTTATATAATTATCCTAGTAGGAAAATGTGTGGATTCCTTATAGTATGTTAAAATTTTACACGTAATTGTAAATTTATTAGATATTTCAAAAACTTCCTGTATTTCTGTCCCCCTAAATACACCACAGTATACTTAGTCTTTTACCCAAGTTGTTTTCAGTTTTTTTCCTATTACAAATAAATGTGTACTGAATATCTGCATTAAGGTGTTATAATAAATTTAAAATATTTACTTATAATGTAGATCTCAAGTAGAATTAATAAGTAAGTGATATCAAGAATCTTGACTCCAGGAAATGTTT
Source organism: Lepus europaeus (assembly GCF_033115175.1). NCBI lineage: Eukaryota > Metazoa > Chordata > Mammalia > Lagomorpha > Leporidae > Lepus > Lepus europaeus. The sequence goes on from NW_026909276.1 coordinate 5,779,063, forward strand.
GGTATATATGTCCATCTTCAGTGTTTGAATGTGCCTATTGTTGGGGTTTTGACTACAGGGCCTGCTTCCTTTCTACCTCCCTATCTATCCAGTATCAAGGCAGGAATCTCAGCCCCTCTGCATACCATTCATACCACTTGTCAGAAATGGGTTGGAGACAACTAAGGATGTGGGTCTCAGGATGCTAATTTGAATCACCTGGAAAGCTTAAAAACCTTGATTCCTGGTCCCAGCCTGAACACTTTCTATTTAAATTGTCTAATTTTTCTTAGGTTTATTAAATCAGACATAAATTCAGGATTGGTAATATTTGTGTAAATAGTATGATAGAACTATCTCCAAATACCATTTACAGATAGCTGTTCAGGTTTTCCAGAAACATGTATTGAACAATGTTCCATACTAATTGCTTTGCAGATTATTTTAAAATCAGGTATAATCAAGATAGAATATTTGAGAAAAATTTTTAACAAATATCACTTAGTTCTAATTATTATAGCTTGGTGATATGGTTTAGAATTAGAGATGTTATTTTCCTGTTAATTCATATACAGAATATCCATTCTAAACTTTAACAACTTCTCAGTTTAATCTTCCAAACTACCTTTTTAAATTTTTAAAAAATATTTATTTATTTGAAAAATGGTGTTTCCGAGAGGCAGAGAGAGAGGGAGATCAATCCCCCATCCTTTAGTTTACTCCAAAATGGTCACAATATGTTCTATGTGTTATGAAAGACTGATTTATGAGCTGACAATTCAGAAATCATCAGTAGTATTTCTAAAAGAAAGCAGGAGTGACGTGGCTGGATGAGGATATGACATATTTTGAGGGGCCATATTCCTTTTGCAGACGTGGAAAGGGGATTAATGGGCTGTGATTTCCTGGGTATATAAGTGTATAGAATGGCTAATGCACAAATTTACCAATCAGAACAGGTGGTTTCAGGAACCAAAATGGAGACATGTATAGCCTGTGATGGCTGCAGGCACATGTCGGTGGAGACACTGGGAGTCAGGGCCTGCACATATAGGGTTTGGAAACACATGATGGAATGAAGAAGATGCAGATAAACCAGTGCTTAGAGATAATTTAGTCTTAAATGATTATGTTAGAATAAAACACAGAAAATCAATCATTATGGCTTCCTTGTCAAGAATTAAAAAGAAAGGGCCATTACTGTGGCTTAGCGGTAAAGCAGCCATCTGCAGATCCATCATCCAATATGGGTGACAGTTCAAGTCCCAGCTGCTCCACTCTAATCCAGCTCTCTACTGTGGCCTGGGAAAGTATTAGAAGATGGCCCTTGGGTCCCTGCACCCACATGGGAGACCTAGAGGAAGCTCCAGGGTCCAGGCTCCATATCAGCATAACTCCAGCCAGTGTGGGCCTCTGGTCATTGAATCAACCAGAAAAATACCTCTCTCTCTCACTCATTTTCTGCCTCTGCCTCTCTGTACCTCTTCCTTAAAAAATAAATAAATGAATCTTTAAAAAAAAAACAAAAATAAAAAATGACAGAATTTTGAATATAGGTAACAAAAAATAAAGGCAGAAATTGATGAAATGCCATTAAAAAGTATAACAAGTAAAGCAGGATCCAGTGATTTTTTTAACAAAGATGTTAACAAATTTAATAAATCATTAGTAAAGGAAATTAAGGAAACAAAGAGAAAAATAACACAAATGACTAGTTTCAGTAAGTAAAACAGAATCATTGCTTTATAGAGATACTAGGAGAAATACTGGAAATTCTTAATAAAAATTTGACTACAAAGATCAAAATCCACCATATTTTGAAAATCAAATTTACAAAATACAAGCACAACATAAAACAGGAAAACCCCTACATAAACCCAGAAAATTGAATCACATTTTGAAAATTCCAAAGAACCAAGCGAAACAAAACCACAGAATCAAAATTTCAGGTCCAGACATACAGAACACTCCAAACTTTTAAGGAAGAAAAATAATTATACATTTCCCATACCTACACAAAGTAGAAAACACAAAGAATATTTTAAAATTTATTTTGGGAAACCGGTATTACATTGATGTTGATGCAAGGTACCAGGACATGAAATAAAAATCAAGTTATTTAAAAGCATCCATTTCATAAGCCAAGCTATAGGTATCCTAAGCAAAATATTAATGCAATAAAATAAATTACATAAGAAAACATATCAATAGGAAGAAGGAGATAATTTTTAAAATGGACCGATGGTTAAGGTTCTCAGACAAGTCATCCAGGTAGGTAAAAATTACAAGAAGAATATCACTTGATCATTTAGATTAGTAAAACATTTAATTTGGTTCATCATCTAGTAAAAAAAAAAAAAAAACTGCTAGCAGAACATTAAAAAAAAATAAATCCAGTGACTTCCTTACTCTGATGAAGATTGAAAGCAATGTACAAAAACAATACAACAAATACATGATCATTGGATGCCCCCCAACTATACTGGGAGTAAACCTAGACCTCAATACTGACACTGTTGTGCTTCAAATTCCCAGTGCAGGAGTAAGAGAGAGAAAAGAGCAAGAGAAACTCTAAGGCATGGAGACCAATTTTTTTTTTCATTTATTAAACTTTTATTTAATGAATATAAATTTCCAAAGTACAGCTTATGGGTTACAATGGCTTCCCCCCTCCCATAACTTCCCCCTCACCCGCAACCCTCCCCTTTCCTGTTCCCTCTCCCCTTCCATTCACATCAAGATTCATTTTAAATTCTCTTTATATACAGAAGATCAGTTTAGTATATATTAGGTAACGATTTCAACAGTTTGCCCCCATATAGCAACACAAAGTGAAAAAATTGCTGTTGGAGTACTAGTTATAGCATTAAATAACAATTTCTAAGAAGCAAAATGTGAATATATTGGATGATATTTATATGCAGAGATAATCCATGAAATCTAAAAACAAATATAACTGATGATGAGAGTACTGGAAAGATCAATATATAAATAATACAAAAATATATTGAATCAACTAGATTACTAAGTGCAATGAGAAACTAATAGAAAACAATATTAAAGGGAATAGGCAGACTAGAAAGAAAACCTACAAGAGAAATGAAAAAAAGGACTAAAATATTTGACATTATTAAATATTTTTCAAATCAAAATAAAAACAGGTGACTCAAAAGAAAATCGTGTCAATATATCATGAAAAAGAAAGGCTCAGAAGTTGAGAAACAGCCACTAAATTGTAACTGACCTGAAATAGACTGCTCCAACCTCCAGGAAGGATCCTCTCAGGAACACAGGCCCAGGTGGAAGGAAGGAGCCCAGCAGGTGGCAGGACCAGCAGGTGAAAATCCCTCCCTCCGCTGGGAGGGTGGCGCCATGGAAGACACAGCTTTGAAACTGAAGGCAGGACTCAACTCTGCCCTCTTTTAAGTGTCTGTCCTACAGAGGAAGCTGATTGGCTGCGTTCTTTATGACATTGTGTGTGCTCACCGCTATTCAAACTGTCCAATCAGGGGCGATTGCATAACAATACACAGTCAGGCAGGGTGTTGGCACTAGAGTAATCTTCCAGTCTCCGCTGAGAAGAGAGGTCCAGGGAGGAGGTTCTGTGGCTGGGAAACTCTGGAGGTAACCAGTGTCTGCTGTTTTCTGATCTCCTTCACTGCAGGACACCTGGCAATGGTGAGTCTGGGGGCAGGGAGTGAGCGGAGGGGAAGGCAAAGTTGACAGGAGTTGATGGAAAAGCCTCACAGGACTCGCAGAGCTCCCAGATGTTGTGTCTGGGTCCTTTCTTACTGTTAACTCCTCATTTCCTTCTCCCACTCTGGTCCTCAGTGTGGGGCCTGGACTGGCATCTGGGACTCGATTCCTGTGCTTCCTCTCAGAGACCTGTCAGCCTGGAGCCTTCTCTAGGCACTGTGTACGGTGTCTCTTGGCTTTCCAGATCGTGTGGTGGGGAGAATCCCCGCTGAAGGTAGGAAGGTTCACGCAGGTGAGGAGCTGTTGTTTACTGAGTCCTCGGTTCCTTTTTTCTTCCTAGGGTTGCCTTAACCCCCCTAGTTTTCTGATTCTGTCGGAAGCAGGGTCTCAGTTCGCAGACCCTGACCTCTCAGCATAGCTCTTTCTGGGAGTCTGACTCCATTTTCTGTCGCCAATAACAGTGTTAGCTACTAGGCAAGCAAACAACAAAGCATTTCATTATGATCAAGGTTTTTGGTCAAGGTCTTAGGGGTCAGGAAGGCTCTATAATTTGGTACTGGGATGTCATCTTGGTTCTTACTAATTACCTTGTCGGGCTGTCATCTGTCTTTTCACTTTCAAAATAGGAAGTTTAGCTAGTCACAATTATGAGTATTTTAAAATTTATTTTTGTTCTATAACCTTCCCAATCCCAAAGATATACGGTATGGCTTAGATTCTCAAGTTATTTTTAAATTATATTTTCACATAGGGTAGTTTTTCAAGATTATTGGAATATAATATGAAAACATTGAAATATAATAATTGGAATATAATATGACAACATAATACATATTCAAGGCATTCAACCTGATATTTTGATATACGAGTGGACTTCCAAAAGTTTATGTAAAATTCATTTTATCTTTCAGTCCCATTTTTCATAAACCTTTTGGAGTCCTCTTGTACAGAATGCTGAAATCCTTTTCTCGGGCTTATTGCCCAACAATGGTAATTATTCTTGCTCAGTGGTGTGTGGAGGTCAGGCTAAATTGTTAGAAAGGATCTTGGGCAGGTGATGGACTACACTCATATACAAGCACCTTCCTAATAACTCATGGTTTAGAGATCATGCCAAAATTACTCTTAAGCTGTGAGCAAAAAAACACTCCCATTCCATGTTAGTTCCACAACTACCCCACTCAGCAAAAGACCTAATAGAAAAAAGTTATCTTTGATGAACTTGCAAAATTAGCATGAACTGATAATGAGTGAGAACACAAACTCATTAAATCATCTACATTATGCAATTTCATCTATTTAATGTAGGATTTTTTAGGGAATCCTAGTGCTTATTGTGCCAACATTCTTATACAATAGTAACAGCCTGTGAAAGTACTGAAAGCCAACTCCATATGAAACCTATCTCCTGATGGGCTTTTAAACAACCTAATATTTATTTCAGGCATCTTTGCCTTTTATTACAATTCATCTTCCTTTTTTGTTGTTGTGGTAATAAAAATTACTCTCAGTATGGTTAAGAAAAAATATTTACAATATTCATATGCTTTAGCTGAATGTATATCAGGTTGTATTATGTTATATAATACTTAAAACCATTTCTATTATTTAGCTATTATTAAATCTGGCATACTGAGTACACACCTGAGTGAGAATCAGACACTAAATAACAAATACAATTGTCAAATCTATATTATTTACAACCTGGGAGCAAATATGCATTTTATGCCAACTCGTCTGTTAAATGATGACTTGTTGTTTCCCAATGTCACACTGTTAGTTTTAATTCTGTGTTTTGAAAACCTTGTCCCTAAGCTGTAACCTTAAAGATCTGAGTGAATTGCTGCTACACGATTGATATTTTCACTTTTGAAATCTGTGGCAGTTTATATTCATTAATATTTGTCAAAATTATTGGTGGTTCTATTTTTTTTTGCTTTTTATTTCCCTGAAACAAGATAACATCATTGGTACCTGCTATTAGTGATGTGGATACTATTTTATTTTATATTTTTTCCATTTATTAAACTTTTATTTAATGAATACAAATTTCCAAAGTACAGCTTATGGGTTACAATGGCTTCCCCCCTCCCATAACTTCCCTCCCACCACAACCCTTCCCTTTCCCGCTCCCTCTCCCCTTCCATTCACATCAAGATTCATTTTCCATTCTCTTTATATACAGAAGATCAGTTTAGTAAATATTAGGTAAAGATTTCAACATTTTGCCCACATATAGCAACACAAGTGAAAAAAAAATATGGTGGAGTACTAGCTATAGCATTAAATAACAGTGTAGAGCATATTAAAGACAGAGATCCTTCCATTCACATCAAGATTCATTTTCAATTCTCTTTATATACAGAAGATCAGTTTAGTATATATTAGGTAAAGATTTCAACTGTTTGCCCCTATATAGCAACACAAAGTGAAAAAACTACCGTTGGAGTACTAGTTATAGCATTAAATAACAGTGTACAGCACATTAAAGACAGAGATCCTACATAATATTTTTTAAATTAATTAATTTTCTATGCCATTTCCAATATAACACCAGGTTGTTTTTTTTTCATTTCCAATTATCTTTATATACAGAAGATCGATTCAGTATATAATTAGTAAAGACCTCATCAGTTTGTACCCACACAGAAACACAAAGTATAAATATATTTCTTAAGTACATAATATTTTTTTAAAAAAATTAATCAATTTTCTATACCATTTCCAATTTAACACCAGGTTTTTTTTTCATTTCCAATTATCTTTATATACAGAAGATCGATTCAGTATATAATTAGTAAAGATCTCATCAGTTTGTACCCACGCAGAAACACAAAGTGTAAAAATACTGTTTCAGTATTAGTTATAGCATCACTGCACATTAGAAAACATATTAAGGACAGATCCCACATGGGATGTAAGTACACAGTGACTCCTGTTGCTGACTTAACAATTTGACACTCCTGTTCATGGTGTCCGTAATCTCCCTAGGCTCTAGTCATGAGTTGACAGGGGTTTGGAAGCCTTCAGAGTTCGCTGACTTCGATCTTATTCTAACAGGGTCATAGTCAAAGTGGAAGTTCTCTCCTCCCTTCAGAGAAAGGTACCTCCTTCTGTGATGGCCCCATTCTTTCCACTGGGATCTCACGCACAGAGATCTGTCATTTAGGTCTTCTTACTTTTTTTTCTTTTCCATGGTATCTTGGCTTTCCATGCCTACAATACTCTCATGGGCTCTTCAGCCAGATCCGAATACCTTAAGGCCTGATTCTGAGGCCAGAGTGTTGTTTAGGACATCTGCCATTCTATGAGTCTGCTGTGTATCCCACTTCACATGTTGGATCTTTCTCTCCCTTTTTGATTCTATCAGTTAGTATTAGCAGACACTTGTCTTGTTTGTGTGATCCCTTTGACTCTTAGACCTATCAGAGCCATCAATTGTGAACTGAAATTGATCACTTGGACTAGTGAGATGGCATTGGTACATGCCACCTTGATGGGATTGTATTGGAATCCCCTGACACATTTCTAACTCCACCATTTGGGGCAAGTCCGACTGAGCATGTCCCAAATTGTACATCTCCTCCCTCTCTTTTTCCACTCTGAAATTTAACAGGGATCACTTTTCAGTTAAAATTTAAACACCTAAGAATAATTGTGTATTAATTACAGAGTTCAACCACTAGTACTAGAACAACAACAACAACAACAACAAATACTAAAAAGGATAACATATTACATTGTTCATCTGGAGTCAGGACAACAGCTGATCAGGTCATTGTTTCTTATAGTGTCCAATTCACTTCAATAGGATTGCCTTTTGGTGTTCAGTTGTCACCGATCAGGGAAAACAAATGATATTATCTATTTGGGACTGGCTTAATTCATTCAGCATGATGTTTTCCAGATTTCCCCATCTTGTTGCAAATGACCAGGTTTCATTTCTTCTTACTGCTGTATAGTATTCTATGGAGTACATGTCCCATAATTTCTTTATCCAGTCTACTGTTGATGGGCATTTGGGTTGGTTCCAGGTCTTAGCTATTGTGAGTTGAGCTACAGTAAACATTAATATGCAGATGGCTTTTTTATTTGCCAAATTAATTTCCTTTGGGTAAATTCCAAGGAGTGGGATGGTTCGGTTGTATGGTAGGGTTAAGGTCAGGTTTATGAGGAATCTCCAGACTGACTTCCATAGTGGCTTAACCAGTTTGCATTCCCACCAACAGTGGGAATCTGTTGTTGGTAGATTTCTGAATGTGAGCCATTCTCACCAGGGTGAGGTGAAACCTCATTGTGGTTTTGATTTGCATTTCTCTGATTGCTAGTGATCTTGAACATTTTTTCATCTGTCTGTTGGCCATTTGGATTTCCTCTTTTGAAAAATGTCTATTGAGGTCCTTGGCCCATCTCTTCAGTGGGTTGTTTGTTCTGTTGTTGTGGATTTTCTTGATTTCTTTGTAGATTCTGGTTCTCAACCCTTTATCTGTAACATAGTTTGCAAATATTTTTTTCCCATTCTGTCGGTTGCCTCTTCACTTTCCTGACTGCTTCTTTTGAAGTACAGAAACTTTTCAATTTGATGCAATCCCAAATGTTAATTTTGGTTTTGACTGCCTGTGCTCCTGGGGTCTTTTCCAAGAAGTCTTTGCCTGTACCTATATCTTGAAGGGTTTCTCCAATGCTCTCTAATAATTTGATGGTTTCTGGTCGTAGATTTAAGTCTTTAATCCACGTTGAGTGAATTTTTGTGTAAGATGAAAGGTAGCGGTCTTGTTTCAAGCTTCTGCATGTGGAAATCCATTTTCCCAACACCATTTATTGAATAGGCTGTCATTATTGCAGGGATTAGTTTTGGATCTTTGATCAAATATAAGTTGGCTGTCGATGTTTGGATTGATTTCTGATGTTTCTATTCTGTTCCATTGGTCTATCCATCTGTTTCTGTACCAGTACCATGCTGTTTTGATAACAACTGCCCTGTAGTATGTCCTGAAATCTGCTATTGTGATGCCTCCAGCTTTGTTTTTGTTTTACAAGATTGCTTTGGCTATTTGAGGTCTTCTCTCTCTCCATATGAATTTTAGCATCATTTTTTCCAGATCTGAGAAGAAGGTCTGCGGTATCTTGATTGGTATTGCATTGAATGTATAAATTGCTTTTGGGAGAATAGATATTTTGATGATGTTGATTCTTCCAATCCATGAGCATGGAAGATTCCTCCATTTTTTGGTATCCTCTTCTATTTCTTTCTCTAAGGTTTTGTACTTTTCATCGTAGAGATCTTTAACATTCTTGGTTAAGTTTATTCCAAGGTATTTGATTGTTTTTGTAGCTATTGTGAATTGATCTAGAAGTTCTTCCTCGGCCGTGGCATTGCCTGTGTATACAAAGGCTATTGATTTTTTATTTTTGTGCATTGATTTTATATCCTGCTACTTTGCCATATTCTTCGATGAGTTCCAGTTGACTCTTAGTAGAGTTCTTTGGGTCCCCTAAATAAAGAATTATATCATCTGCAAAGAGGGATAGTTTGAGTTCTTCCTTCCCGATTTGTATCCCTTTAATTTCTTTTTCTTTCCTAATAGCTCTGGCTAAGACTTCCAGGACTATATTGAATAGCAGTGGTGAGAGTGGGCATCCCTGTCTGGTACCAGATCTCAGCAGAAATGCTTCCAACTTTTTCCCATTAAATAGGAAGTAGGCCGTGGGTTTTTCATATATTGCTTTGATTGTATTGAGGAATGTTCCTTCCACACCCAGGTTGCTTAGAGTTTTCATCATGAAAGGGTGTTGTATTTTATCAAATGCTTTCTCTGCGTCTATTGAGAGAATCATATGGTTTTTCTTCTGCAGTCTGTTAATGTAGTGTATTACGTTGATTGTTTTGCGAACGTTGAACCATCCCTGCATACCAGGGATAAATCCCACTTGGTCTGGGTGGATGATCTTTCTGATGTGTTGTTGTATTCTATTGGCCAGAATTTTATTGAGTATTTTTGCATCTATGTTCATCAGGGATATTGGTCTGTAATTCTCTTTCAATGCTGCATCTTTTTCTGGCTTAGGAATTAAGGTGATGCTGGCTTCACAGAAAGAATTTGGGAGGATTCCCTCTTTTTCGATTGTTCTGAATAGTTTGAGAAGAATTGGAGTTAGTTCTTCTCTAAATGTCTGGTAGAACTCAGCAGTGAATCCATCGGGTCCTGGGCTTTTCTTTGTTGGGAGGGCCTTTATTACTGTTTCAATTTCTGTTCAGTTATGGGTCTGTTTAGGTTTCCTATGTCTTCCTGGTTCAATTTAGGTAGGTTGTATGTGTCCAAGAATCTATCCATTTCTGATAGATTTCCCTGTTTGCTGGCATACAATTTCTTGTAGTAATTTCTGATGATTCTTTTTTATTTCTGTGGTGTCTGTTGTTACGTTTCCCTTTTCATCTCTGATCCTATTGATTTGGGTCCTTTCTCTTCTTTTTTTAGTTAGTTGAGACAATGGGGTGTCAATTTTGTTTATTTTTTCAAAAAACCAGCTCCTCGTTTGGCTGTTTTTTTTTGTAATGTTTTTTTTTGGATTCAATCCTGTTGATTTCTTCTTTGATTTTAATTATTTCCATTCTTCTACTGGGTTTGGGTTTGGTTTGCTGCAGATTTTCTAGATCCTTGAGATGACTTGAAAGCTCATCTATTTGGTGCCTTTCCAATTTCTTGATGTAGGCACCTATTGATATAAACTTTCCTCTTAACACTGCTTTTGTTGTATCCCATAGGTTTTGGTATGTTGTGCTTTTATCCTCATTTACTTCCAGAAAATTTTTGTTTTCTCTTTTAATTTCTTCTATGACCCATTGTTCATTCAGGAGCATTTTGTTCAATCTGCATGTGTTTGCACATGCTCTAGGGATTCCCGAGTTGCTAATTTCCAATTTCATTCCTTTGTGGTCTGAGAATCTGCATGATATGATTCTAATTCTTTTGAATTTGTTGAGACTTGCTTTATGGCTTAGTATGTGGTCAATCCTAGAGAAGGTTCCATGTACTGCTGAGAAGAATGTAAAGTCTTTAGATGTAGGATGAAATGTTCTGTAGATATCTGTTAGATCCATTTGGGCTATAGTGTCATTTAAATCTACTGTCTCCTTGTTAATCTTCTGTCCTGTTGATCTGTCTATCTCTGAGAGAGGAGTGTTGAAGTCCCGCAGTACTAGTGTATTGGGGTCTAAGTCTCCCTTTAAGTCCCTTAACAAGTTTTTAAATAAGCTGGTGCCCTGTAATTAGGTGCATATACATTGATAATCGTTATATCTTCCTGTTGAATGGATCCCTTAATCATTAAATAGTGCCCCTCTTTGTCTCTCTTAACAGTTTTGTGCTAAAGTTTATGTTGTCCAATATTAAGATGGCTATGGCCGCTCTTTTTTCATTTCTGTTGGCATGGTATATCTTTTTCCAGCCTTTCACTTTCAGTCTGTATGGATCATTGTTGGAAAAATGAGTTTCTTGTAAGCAGCAAAAAGATGGGTTTTGTTCCTTAACCCAATCCGTAATTGGTGTCTTTTAACTGGATGGTTCAGGCCATTAACATTCATTGTGACTATTGAGAAGGAGTAACTTTGCCCTGCTATTTGCCAAAGGTATTTTCTAATATATGGTTTGAGACTCCTGTGATCTTTTGCTGTGAGGTTTCCTTCCTTTACCTTCTTTCATATTGGTGACCGTGTTTCTGTGTTTCTGAATGTAACACATCTTTAAGCATCTTTTGCAGGGCTGGACGAGTGGTGACAAATTCTTTCAATTTCTGTTTGCTGTGGAAGGTCTTTATTTCACCTTCATTCACAAATGAAAGCTTTGCAGGATATAATATTCTGGGCTGGCAGTTTTTCTCTCTTAGTACCTGGGCTATATCTCGCCATTCTCTCCTAGCTTGTAGGGTTTCTGATGAGAAGTCAGCTGTGAGTCTAATTGGAGATCCTCTGAGAGTAATCTGGCATTTCTCTCTTGCAACTTTTAGAATCTTTTCTTTATGTTTCACTGTGGTGAGTTTCATTATGACGTGTCATGTTCAGGATCTCTTTTGATCATGTTTATTAGGGGTTCTATGAGCTTCCTGTACTAGGATGTCTCTGTGCTTCTCCAAACCTGGGAAATTTTCTACTAGTATCTCACTAAAAAGGCCTTCTAATCCTTTCTCCCTCTCCATGCCTTCAGGAACTGCTAAAAGCAGAATGTTGGGTTTTTTAATAGTATCCTGTAGATTCATGACAGTATTTTTTAGATTTCTGATTTCTTCTTCTTTTCTTTGATTTGACTGTTTCCTTTCCTGTTCTGTCTTCTAATTCCAATATTCTCTCCTCTGCTTTACCAATTCTGTTTTTAAGGCTCTCTAATGTGTTTGTCATTTGATCTATTGAATTCTTCATTTCAGTATGATTTCTCATCATTATCACAGTTTCATGTTCTACTAGTTGTTTCATTTCATTTTGATTCCTCTTTAATATTTCATTTTCACAAGAGAGATTTTCTATCTTGTCCATTAAGGATTTCTGTAGTTCAAGAATTTGTTTTTGAGAACTTCTTAATGTTCTTATCTATTTTTTGAGATCCACTTCTTGCATTTCCTCTATCTCTTCATCTTCATAATCTCGGATTGGGGTGCCTTGTTCACTTGGGGGCATCATAGTGTCTTCCTTGCTCTTGTTAACTCGGTTTCTACGTTTGTTGTTTGGCATGTTGGAGATAATTTATGGTTTTTTGGTTTTTTTTTTTTTTTGCTGTGGTGTTTTTTTCTAGTTATACTATGCCTCTAAGTGGGCTGTCTGCTTTGATGGATCCTTAGAGGCTGTGATGGGTGTGGCCAGAGAGCTCTGCTTGATTCTTCAGGTTTAAGGCTGTGCAAAAAGTGACTCACCCAGATTGTTCTCTCCATTGCTTCTTGCTGGATCTCTCTCTATCTCTCTCTCTTTTTTTTTGACTCAGTTGGGAAGTAATTCCGCACAGCTGAGTGGAATTGAGTGTAGTTGAAATCTGGCCTCTGTGAGTATTCATTTGATCTACCCCTGGGACCACACAAAGAGTTTATGCAGCACTCAATGTGTTCTTAAGTTTCACCATAGTTCCAAAGTTACTGAGTTTGTGTACTCTTTGGCACTTTACATATGTAAAATGGCGCCTGCTCTTTGTTTTGCTTGGTGATTGGAGAGAGAGGCCTCTGCCTTTCCCCACCAATGTCTCGGGTTTCTGAGGCTTTTGTCTTACCTCCTGTTCATTCCCGCGTTGGCGAGATTCTGCGGCTCGGCTCTCGCGGATGGGCTTCCACGCAGTGGGCTCCCTGTAGGTCCACTGTTTCACATCCACTAGATCCAGAAGTGTTTCCTCTGCAGTTTTTTTCTTGAGTCTTTTCCTGAGGCTACAGTAATTCCACTTTTATGAAACTTTATTTTCCCAGACTATCTGCGTTCGTCCTAACTATCCGCCATCTTGGCTCCGCACCATGATGTGGATACTATTTTGGTGGTTCTATTTTTAATGTTTCTGATTCTTATATACTGTTTCCCACAACAAACCTTTTTTTTATTTTACTTTACTTTTCCTTCTTCTCCATATCTTAATAAACATCATCTTTTTTCTTTTGATAATAGCCATTTTATCAGGTTTGAAAATCTGCTTGTATTTTGAATTCCATTTCCCTTTTGATATTAAGCATGTTTTCATGTACCTGTTGAGCATTTCTGTGTCTTCTTGTTACAACTGTCTTTTCCACGCTTTTAATAACTTTGTTTTCTTTCTACTGAGTTGTTTGACTTCATGTTGTCCTTTTGTATTTTGTTTATAAAACCATTATTTCGTTATGAAAATTCTAATGTTGAGTCTTAGGAGAATACATAAGACAGAAAAAATAAATCATTTTTTGACAGGCAGAGTGGACAGTGAGAGAGAGAGAGAGAGAGAGAGAGAGAGAGAGAAAGGTCTTCCTTTTGCCGTTGGTTCACCCTCCAATGGCCGCCACGGTAGGCGCGCTGCGGCCGGCGCACCGCGCTGATCCGATGGCAGGAGCCAGGTGCTTCTCCTGGTCTCCCATGAGGTACAGGGCCCAAGGACTTGGGCCATCCTCCACTGCACTCCCTGGCCACAGCAGGGAGCTGGCCTGAAAGAGGGGCAAACGGGACAGGATCAGTGCCCTGACCGGGACTAGAACCCGGTGTGCCGGCGCCGCAAGGCGGAGGATTAGCCTAGTGAGCCGCGGCGCCGGCAGAAAAAATAAATCTTTTTTATTTTTTTTTTAGTTTTTTTAACATTTATTTAATGAATATAAATTTCCAGTGTACACCTTATGGATTACAATGGCTTCCCCCTCCCATAACTTCCTTCCCACCCGCAACTCTCCCCTCTCCCGCTCCCTCTCCCCTTCCATTTGCCTCAAGATTCATTTTCAATTCTCTTTATATACAGAAGATCAATTTAGTATAAAGATTTCAACAGTTTGCACCCACATAGAAACACAAAGTGAAACATACTGTTTGAGTACGAGTTATAGCATTCAATCACAATATACAGCACATTAAGGACAGAGATCCCATGAGGAGCAATTGCACAGTGGCTCCTGTTGTTGACCCAACAAATTGACACTCTAGTTTATGGCACCAGTAACTATCCTAGGCTGTCATCATGAGTTGCCAAGGCTATGGAAGCCTTCCAAGTTTACCGACTCTGATCATATTTAGACAAGGTCATAAAATTCATGGTGAGGATAGTAACCAATTATCCTAAGAGTGGCATTTACCAGCTTTAAACAATTATACAGCATTAAGTGGAGAAGAGGACCATCAGTACACAGGTTGGGAGTAGAGCCATTGGTGGTAGACTAGAGGTTATGATTACAAAGGAATGAGGCCCAAGTGCACTAGACAGGGCCGAGAACAAAGGACAGAATCATTATTAGAGGAGCTAAGAAAGGTGCTAAGCTACAAGTAATTTTTCTGATTGAGAGGCAAATAGAACCTGACAGAAGGGGCTTGATAATAATCTGGTGGGCTTTAGGCCTTGTAAGTTAAGAGGCCCAGACCTATCTATCTCTTCACATGGGGTAAATCCTAAGGGAGGTGTGAACCTCCTAGGGGAAGGCACTCTGTTGACTTTCATTACTTAGCTGGCCTGGGAGGAGAGCTGGCCAGGTAAAGGCAGGTGGCATCTCTAACAAGAAATTTACAGTTCTGCCTGCATTGTTGCTGACCCTACTTGGCCGTCCCCTCAGCTGCAGTGGTCACTTTGGAAGTTGGGCTGAGTGAAGGGCTTTTCAGCTTAGAGCCAATAAGATCTGTGGCTCTGACGTGAGCATCCTTCGACTCCAGGGCAGGTCCATTTCCAGTGATCCAACTCTTGGCAGAGCTGCCAGGGCTCTTCACAAGCTGACTTCTGCTGAAGCCCAGGCTTACCACATTGAAAGCCACTGCAGTAGACTGGTCTGTTTGGTCTCCTTGAGGGCAGATCACTGTACAGATCAGCCATGAATAGGCCTGCCACCCATTGCTTCTGATGCCTAGCTTCCTTTTCCTCCTGGTTTGTGTTAAATCAGACCAGAGGATGCAAGTCAAGGGAGTGCCCGTGTCCCATCTCTAATCTTCGGTGGCCTGAACTACAAGTCTATAGTCACAGGCATGTTCTGTAGTAGTTTTTCTAAGGTAGACAATGCCCATGAGGATAATTATATTCTCACTTTAAAACTTTCTTTCCCTTTGGTCTGAAAGGGAGGTTTTTTTCTACTTACTGTATACCTCTTTGATGGCGAAGTGAATCTAGCTATGAGATTATTATTTAAGTTCTTATTTTGGCTATGCTATTACAGAAAAATGTTAGCCATCTCTTTTATAAGGTCTAAAGATTAAATTGTGCATCCTACAGATTCCTTCAGAATAGAATTAGTTTCCTACCTTGAAGAGAATAGAGAAATGAAAGAACAAGTTGGGCTTAGAATAGAGAAATGAGGGAGCAAGTCCTAGATCGCTTGCTGACAATAGCAATATTACATGAATACTTAGCAAACTGTTTTAACCATGAGATACAACTGAAGAAAACATTTACCAGAAGGTCCAATGCCTTCTATAAATTTTAAGAATCATGTATTTGAAAACACCTCTTAAATATCTAACATGGTGTAGTTTGTTTAGCCAGTGAACTTAAGCACAACCATCTAAAATGTTTTTAGTTTCTTTCTACCAACAAATTTAAAACATATGATACACAGATTCAGGTCACACAAATTAAAATGTATCTTTGATTGATTTTAGCAGCTTAAATTTATGGACAATCTTATCTATAAGCCATTTAAAATAATACTCTTAATAAAATTTCCCCATGTGGACATACAATATGTACACACATATAACATAGCATAATAGACCAATATAGCGATTTTCATAATAGCTTTTAAAATCTTGAACTCTTTTTGTAGATTGCCAATTGATTTGAATTGCTTTTTGTTTTTATTAACCTCAGTTAACCATACTTTCACTGAGTTGGTACTGTTAATACATTATTGGCTTCATCTGTTTACAGAACCATCCCAGAAAAAAATAAATCTTGAAGCTATTCTCGAGTTATTTCCACATCAGTGCATGGTTTTCTTTGGAAAACTTAGAGTCATGTAATTCAGTATCTACCAATATATTTTCATTGCCAACTTAGTAATTTTATTTTATTTTGATTAATTTTATTTATACTTTGTTTCACTCTTTGTTTCTCTTGTTCTTTATCATCTCCTGAACATGAGAGAATATATTTATTCTTCTGGTTTCAATAACAGATTTTTTTATTTAATTTCTCTTATTTTATTTTCTATTTCTAACTATAATTGAGTTTTCCTTGGATTGTTTATTGGTGTCACCATTAATTCATTTTATTATTTTATTTATTTTTCAATTTTTGAAAACAGAGAAACAGATAGATAGCATGTGCCCCATCTGGTATTTCTCAACACAGAATACTGGACTGGGCCAAACTAGGAGCCAAGTATCTCTCATGAGTGCTATTGACTCAACTACTTGGACCACCACATGTCGCCTCACAAGGAATGCATTATCAGGAAGCTGCAATCAGGAATTGAACTAGGAATCAAGTCCAGGCACTCTGAAATGCAATATTAGGGTCTGAAGCAGCATCTTAACTAGTGTGTCAAATGCCCACTCCATATTTATTTTTAATAGAAAAACATATTCTTGTTTTTTAAAAAGATATGTAATTTTATATTTGCTTTTTAATTTTATATGTTCACTATTTATGCATAATTGTTTTCCTAATTGGCCCGAGATTCATGACAAAGTTTTGATTATGACTTTAAGAAATACATGCGTTGCTTGAAGTTTATGTAATTTGAATTCCATGGATTAGGCTGAATGGAATTCATTAGTTTTGTTATATAACAGGAATTATTTTTTAAAAAAAGCTCTATACAAATAAAGTCTTGCACTTTATTCTAAGTTATTAATTACACATAGCTTATTTTCAGCCAAAAATTACAGACATATATATTAATATTAAACAATATAATTTATTTATGACGAAAATTAGGCAGTTGCTTAATCAGGCTTATTTACAATAGGCAGATGAGGTGAGAATTTGGCATAGTGGTTTTGGCACCACTTAGAATACCCACATCCCATATGAAAATGTGCATTTTAAGTCTCAGATCCCCTTCTGATTCCAGCTTCCTGGGGATACGCATTCTAGGAGGCAGCTGGTGATGACTCACATGCTTGGATGGGTGCATGGTGAAGGGACAGGTCACTGGGAGTCCTATGGCTGGCCTAATCCTCACCCAGCAGCTACAGAGGACAGGGAAAAGCTGCCCCAGTGCTAGACTGAGGTCCCCAAATTCCAGAGCTAACCATGGAGAAGTCCAGGTTCCCCTACAGCCAGTTTCAGTCAGTCTGCCCACTACGCCTACCCCTCTTGGGACAACTGGCCCCACATACACACCAAGTACAGCTTCCAAAGTACTGGCTTCCTCTTGACACAGTGGAAGAGCCTGAACCACCACAAGCATCTCTCATCAGCGTAGCATGGATACAATTGTGATATAATGGCCTTGGGTAATATGTTTTGTTGCTCCCTGGGCACCTGATTGGACAGTTTGCAAAGCCCATGTGTACACATGCCGACACCAAGCCATAGCCAATCAGCATCTCCACAGCAGGGGAGGTGATCACTTGTGATTGTACCAAGTCAGCAGCTTGAGAGGCATGGCTGGGACTCGGGTCTGGAGCCTAGTAGTCCAGGGCCCTGACTCTTCTGGCAGCCATAGTTGCTGCTGTTTCCATGTTCCTGCAGGAGTTCCAGGATCTTGAGCCTCTAATAACCTACTTCAGATGAGTTACAATTTACAATCTGTTGGTTGATTCCTGGGAATTTGTGGGGTTTTATTGTTATTGCTGTTTTTAATTATTCTCAGAACATTTTCCTGTTGGATCATTTTAAAAAATTTGATGAATTGAGAAATGTTTCAAGATATTACATAATTTCATAACTCTTAAATCTTATATATAGAAAGTTAATTGACAATAGATAAGATAGTAGGGGAAGTGTCACTATGTTCATATAAATATCTTCATATATATATATATATATGAGGTACATAAAACTTATATAACATAATAACATTTTTTAACTTTTATTTAATGAATATACATTTCCAAAGTACAGCTTATGGATTACAATGGCTTCCCCCCCAAAACTCCCTCCCATCCACAACCCTCCCTTTTCGTGCTTCCTCTCCCCTTCCATTCACATCAAGATTCATTTTCAACTCTCTTTATATACAAAAGATCAGTTTAGCATATATTAAGTAAAGATTTCAACAGTTTGCACCCACAAAGAAACACAAAGCGAAACATACTGTTTGAGTACTAGTTATAGCATTAAATCACAATGTACAGCACATTAAGAACAGAGATTCTACATGAGGAGTAAGTGCACAGTGACCCCTGTTGTTGACTTAACAAAGTGACACTCTTGTTTATGGCATCAGTAATCACTCTAGGCTCTTGTCATGAGTTGTCAAGGCTATGGAAGCCTTTTGAGTTCACCAACTCTGATCTTATTTAGACAAGGTCATAGTCAAAGTGGAGGTTCACTTCTCCTTTCAGAGAAAGGTATCTCTTTCTTTGATGGCCCATTCTTTCTACTGGGATCTCACTCACAGAGATCTTCATTTAGGTTCTTTTTTTGCAAGAGTGTCTTGGCTTTCCATGCCTAAAATACTCTCATGGGCTCTTCAGCCAGATCCAAATGCCTTAAGAGCTGGTTCTGAAGCCAGAGTGCTGTTTAGGACATCTGCCATTCTATGAGTCTGCTGTGTATCTCGCTTCCCATGTTGGATCATTCTCTCCCCTTTTTTTTGACAGGCAGAGTGGACAGTGAGAGAGACAGAGAGAATCGTCTTCCTTTTGCTATTGGTTCACCCTCCAATGACAGTGCACCATGCTGTTCCAAAGGCAGGAGCCAGGTGCTTCTCCTGGTCTCCCATGGGGTGCAGGGCCCAAGCACTTGAGCCATCCTCCATTGCACTCCCGAGCCACAGCAGAGAGCTGGCCTGGAAGAGGGGCAACCGGGACAGAATCCGGTGCCCTGACCGGGAATAGAACCCGGTGTGCCGGAGCCGCTAGGTGGAGGATTAGCCTGTTAAGCCAGGGCGCCGGCCTCCCTCCCATTTTTATTCTATCAGTTAATATTTGCAGACGCTATTCTTTTTTTTTTTTTTTTGACAGGCAGAGTGGTTCCTGAGAGAGACAGAGAGAAAGGTCTTCCTTTTTGCCATTCTTTCACCCTCCAATGGCTGCTGCGGCCGGAGCATCATACTGATCTGAAGGCAGGAGCCAGGTGCTTATCCTGGTCTCCCATGCGGGTGCAGGGCCCAAGGACTTGGACCATCCTCCACTGCCTTCCCGGGCCATAGCAGAGAGCTGGCCTGGAAGAGGGGCAACCGGGATAGAATCTGGCGCCCCAACTGGGACTAGAACCCGGTGTGTCGGCGCCGCAAGGCAGAGGATTAGCCTGTTAAGCCACGGCACCGGCCTTAGTATTTGCAGACACTAGTCTTGTTTATGTGACATAATAACATTTTTAAAATTAATAAAAAAAGAAAATTTACATCTTATAAAAAATGAGAACGAGAATAGAAGGGGAGAAAGTACAAGTTTGGGATTGCATGTGGGAAGGAGAGTATGGTGGGAAAAATCAGTATTTTCCTAAATTTGTATTTATGAAATGCATAAAGTTAATGTAACTTAAAGTATTTATGGGGAAAAAACAAAAAAATACAATGCAAAATCATAGTATGCAGGTCAGTATGATGCTAGCTTGAAAACAGACACATATGACATGAAATGTAATAAGTGATCCCAGTATAATAATCTGCAATCCTTCATGTACGATTTCTATTATTTCTATATGAAAATAACATACTTTCTGTTTTCTTTGTGTTCCTCTCATCACTTTTGTTGAAAACAGGGGCAACTATATTACATTTTTTGTACTCTGTTAGCTACCACAGATCAAAGGAATCATGAGTAAATTGACATTTTGAGATTGTTTATGTTACATTCCTTTTTTCCATTGTTGAGGAACAGTGGTTTATTCTTCATACTATTTGTTGACTTCTCTTATTAGAGGGTTAAGATAATGATTACAAAATCAGCTAAAAGTAACTCACTGTAAGAGAAAACTAAGGAAGGAAGGAGGAGGAAGGGTAGGAGGTGTGAGGGAGGATTGATGAGAAGTGTCAGTATTCTCCTAAATCTGAATAGATGAAATACATGAAATTTGTTCACTTTATATAAGAAAATAACTGGGACAGATTTTTAAAAGATACTACATAATTGGATCATTTTCATTAGTTTCTCTTGTAGTTATACTTTTCATAGTCTATTTTTGTCCATCAATAGTTTCTATTTGCTTCTTGCTCAAAATTAGCAGCCCAATCCAGTAGATTATCTTCTACACAGTGATCTTGCTAAATTCACTTATTGATTCATATTTGTTTCTGGAGTATACTGAATATTCTCTGTATATATAATTGTGTCATCCATATATACTAAGAGTTCTACTGCTTAAAGTTGATTCTTATACCTGATATTTCTTTTTTGTCATTTCACTTCCCTGACTACCTGTATTACTACTACAATCACTTCCCTGATTTTATATTCGGTACAATCTTGGAGATGATGAGAAGAGGCAGCCTTGTCTGGAATTGGAAGGAGATAGTTTTCTAAGATCCTGTGTTAAGTTGTTTGTTGTATGTTTTGAAGGCAATCTTATGAGTATAAGGAAATCTATTTTTGATTATTTTTCTGACAACTGATTTTTTTATGACTGGATGATTATTTTTATTAAATCCCTGTTTGAATTTATGTAAATTATTATTTAGCTCTTATATTATTCACCTACCTGAGTGATTCAAGTCATTTTTGAGAATATTAAATGCACTTTCATTTTTCTTTTTTTTAAATTTTTTAAAAAAATTTTGACAGGCAAAATGGACAGTGAGAGAGAGAGACAGAGAGAAAGGTCTTCCTTTGCCATTGGTTCACCCTTCAATTGCACTGCGCTGATCCGAAGGCAGGAGCCAGGTGCTTCTCCTGGTCTCCCATGGGGTGCAGGGCCCAAGCACTTGGGCCATCCTCCATTGCACTCCTGAGCCACAGCAGAGAGCTGGCCTGGAAGAGGGGCAACCGGGACAGAATCTGATGTTGCAACCAGGACTAGAACCTGGTGTGCTGGCACCGCTGGGTGGAGGACTAGCCTGTTGAGCCATGGCACTGGCCAGTACACTTTCATTTTTAATGTATCTTTTTTTAATTGATCTGCTAGGTTTTCATATATGGTTTAATTCATATAAAGGTATTTTGTTTAGAATATCTATATACCTGTTTATATAAGATGTTCTTTAATTTCAACTTTTTTTCATATCTTGGTCCAACTTGTGTTATACTGACTTCCCAAAATAAATTTAAAAGTATTCCCTGTTTATTTCTACTTGTAGTGAGCTTGAGAACCTTAAAGACTTGAAAGAATTCCACAAGTCTAGACATGAAATTTTAATTGTGAAACTTCTTCATTGGTTTGTTTGGTTTTACAAAAATTGCTTTAAGTTACTTAGATTATCTAGGAGCTTTCTAATTTTTAGATGTATCTGTATTTTGGAAAACAAGTTTTCAAAATAAGGTAGACTTTGATCTATGGAGTCAAAATTTTATTTCTAAGAATCCTAAAAAAATTATCTTACTATCTTGGGGAGTTTTGTATGCTCTGTAAATTTCCTGAAATTGGTTACTTGTGTTCCTCTTTTTTCTTGATTTAATCACTTTTACTAATGAAGTATTAATCTTCTTAATACATTTTTAAAATAAATTTTATCCTTGTTTGTTTCTGTAGTATTTTTGTGACTACTAGAATTTCATTGATTTCTGCTATTCTGTTTTTCTGTCTTTATTATATTATTAAATCATTTCTAAAATGACTGTTTTCAGCATTATAATACTGAATATAAAGTATATTCATGTAAAGATGTAAATCTGTAAATATTATTTATATTCATTCCTTTTATTTCCTAATGGATTTCTAAACCCTGTATGCACAGACTCTGCCCCAGTGTCTCTTCACTCATTTGCCTGCAGACATTCCAGTCTTCATGTGTGTACATTCCTGAATCTGGAACTCATGTTCGCTCATATAACTTTGACTCATGTTTTCCCTTATGTGTTGTAAATTGTAAAATCTCTCATCCATGTTAGCTTTCAAAGTCTACTGCTTGTGCCTGCATCATGTGCCATCTTCATGAGTCTCCACCACCCATTGTGCCTCCACCTCATATTTTCTTGAGTGTCTTCTTTTTGCTTTCACCCTTTGTCAGTGTTTATGCTGTCCCTCACCTCTGAATGTGCTCATGATGGTCCCTTAAGTGTCTACATCCCCTTGCCAGAGTGATGTTGTTGCTACACTGGAGTGTCTTAATGCCTGTGCTTCTAGCTCATGGCAACATTTGGGTACTACACAGCATTTTGTTTGAGGTTATACCTTGCTTCAGATGTTTCCATACCTCTTACTGTAACTTACCTTCTTTATGTCTCTAAAGCCCCTCTGACTGCAGTTCAGGCTTTTGTATTGTGTTCTCAATCCCAGAGCCTTCAGCCTGTGCATTTCATGTCTTCTGTTGTTATGCCTCAAGGGTCTCCATTGACTGTGGCAATTTGAATATCTATTTAACTACTGAAAGATGGCTTGGTTTCAAACAAGGTTTAGAATTACGTATAACTATTTTGTATGTTTTCATGTTTTAATTTAAAGATATATTTATTTGAATGTCAGAGAGAGAGATCCTCCATCAAGTGGTTCACTCACTAGATATCCACCATAGCCAGGGCTGGGGCAGGCTGAACCCAGGAGCCAGGAGCTTCTTCCAGGTTTCCCATGTGGGTGGTAGAGGCCTAATCACTGGAACCATCCCACACTCCTTTCCCCAAGCTATCAGCAGGGAAGATTCAGATGTGTAGGAGCTGGGACTGAAATTGCACCCATATTGTATGTTAGCAATGCAGGTGGCAATTTTAGGTTTTAGCTACAATGACACAATTCTAGCCACCATTCTGTATTTTATATGGACACACATTTTCACACTAGCTGATAAATATGTAGGAACATATATGCTGTATTATATGGTGATTCTAAGGCCAGCAAGAAGACTTATAAACAATGTTTTCTTGTAAGTAAGAAATGCAATTTCCTGCTTTTCTATATCCTTGTAAAGCATTTATATTTTCACATGTTTATTTGTGAAAGATAATAATACTAACACCTTGTGTCTTGTTGTTATTTAAATGCATGTTTCCTAAAGCAACATGAATTCCTTTGTTATAAGTTCTTTATATTCAGTGTTATTTAAGTGTTATTTTTTGAAAGGGGTGTATCTTCCATCTTCTGATTCTTTTGCCAAATGGCTGGTTTACTCCCCAAGTTACTGCAATGGCTGGTAGTGATCCAGGCTGAAGCATGGAGCTCCATCTAGAGCTTTCCACTGGTGTCAAGGAACAAATAATTGGGCCGTATTCTGTTGATTTCCAAGACACATTTAAGCAGAGTGCTGGATTGTAAGAGCAGCATCTGAGATTTGAACCTGCCAAGTTTCAGTTGGTCTGCACACTACACCTACCCCTTTGTGGAACAACTGGGCCCCCATACTCACCATGTCCAGCTTCCAAGGTATTTGGCTTGCTCTCCACATGGTGGCAGAGCTTGGACCACCACAGGCTCCTCTCATCAGCATAGCATGGATCAGAAAGTGATGTGAAGACATTGGGCCATTTTGTCTTGTTGCTACCCAGGCACCTGATTGGACAGTTTGCAAAGCAAATGAGCATGCATACCAACACAAAGCCATAGCCAATCAGCATCATCTATAGCAGGGGAGGCTATCACTTGTCATTGTACAAAGTTAGAAGATTGAGAGGCATGGCTAGGACTCAGGTCTGGAGCCTAGTAGTCCAGGGCCCTGACTCTACTCACTGCTGCGGTTGCTGCTGCTTTCATTTTCCTGCAGGTGCCCCTTGATCCACAGCTTGTAATAAACTAATTCAGATGAGTTACAATTCACTGACTGTTGTTTGATTCCCAAGATTTTGTGGGTTTTTATTGCTGTTGTTGTCTGTTTTTGTTGTTCATTATTCTTAGAACATATTCTGGTGGAACTTTTCAAAAAATGTATGGATTTGAGGAATGATTAAAGATATTATAAATTTTACAGCTCACATCTTATGTGTATAAAGTTAATTGACAAATAGCAAAGGTAATAGGGAAAGTGTCACTATGTTCCTAATCTACATATGAATGACATGAAACTTAAATAACTTAAATAAGATTTTGAAAATTATTAAAAAATCCAGAGGTATGACAATACCAGATTTCAGGACATACTACAGGGCAGTTATAATCAAAACAGCATAGTACTGGCACAGAAACAGATGGATAGACCAATGGAACAGAATAGAAACACCAGAAATCAATCCAAACATCTACAGCCAACTTATATTTGCTCAAAGATCTAAAACCAATTCCTGGAGCAAGGACAGCCTTTTCAATAAATGGTGCTGGGAAAACTGGATTTCTAACAGCAGAAGCATGAAGCAAGACTCCTACCTTACACCTTACACAAAAATCCACTCAACATGGATTAACGATCTAAACCTATGACCCGACACCATCAAATTATTAGAGAACATCTGAGAAACCCTGCAAGATATAGGCACTGGAAAGACTTCTTGGAAAAGACCCCAGAGGCACAGGTAGTCAAAGCCAAAGTTAACAATTGGGATTACATCAAATTGAGAAGTTTCTGTACTGCAAAAGAAATAGCACTTTGTCCTCAGAATCAGCCCTTATGGCAGTCTGATCTGGCTAAAAAGCCCATGAGAGTATTTCAGGCATGGAAAGCCAAGACACTCTGGAAAAAAAAATGAGCTAAATGAAAAATCTCTGTGAGATCCCAGATGAAAAAATGGGCCATCAAAAAGGAGGTACCTTTCTCTGAAGGGAGGAGAGAACTTCCACTTTCACTTTGGTCTTGTCTAAATAAGATAGGGGTTGGCAAACTCAAGAGGCTTCCATAGCCTTGGCAGCTCATGACAAGAACCTCAGGTGATTACTGATGCCAGAAACAAGAGTGTCAATTGTTAAATCAACAACTGGAGTCACTGTGCACTTACTCCTCATGTAGGATCTCTGTCCTTAATGTGTTGTATTATGTGAATTAACAGTGTACTCATACAGTACTTTACATTCTGTGTTTCCGTGTGGGTGCAAACTGTTGAAATCTTTACTTAGTATTCACTAAACTGATCTTCTGTATATAAAGATAATTGAAAATGAAAAAAATGTTAGTTTTTCATAGGTCTTAGGCCAACTTGACCCTGGTAAACATGCATTCCCCCCAATCCTAGGAACCATGTACTTACCCTCCCATCCTTGTGTTTTTGCCTTTGTAAGCTCTGTTGATTTGAGCTTTAGGTTGAGAGTTAAGACATGAGCCCATTCTCCACCACTGACAATAAAGGACCATAAAATTTTAAAAATAAAAAAAATGAAAATAGATCTTTGTCACAAATAAGAATGAGAACAGGAATGGGAAGAAGAAATATGGTGGGATTGCATAAAACAGAGCGTGTAGGGTGGGAAGAATCACCATGTTCCTCTATTAGCCATTATGAAATTCATAAAGTTGAATTTAATATAATTTAAATATAAATATAATATATAATTTAAATATAATTTAATATAATTTTAATATAATATTTTCTTAAAAAAACAAAAACATGCAAAACCATGGTACACATGACACCATTATGCTAGCTTTAAAACAGACACATATGCCAATGAAGCATAATAAGTGATCCCACTGTAATGTCTGCAAATCTTCATGTACAACGTCTATTATTTTATATGAATATAACATAAGTTCTGTTTTCTTTTTGTTCCTCTCATTATTTTTGTTGAAAACTATAGCAACTATATTACATTTTTGTACTCTGCTAGTTACCACAGATCAGGGAAAACATATGAGTCAAATTGACCATTTGAGATTTATTTATGTTTAAATTCCTTGTCTCCAAAGTTGAGGAACAGTGGATTATTCTCCACATAATTTATTGAATTATTTATTTAGTGGAGGTTAAGCTTATGATTATGAAATAATCTGAAAGTGTGTCATTTTTAAAAGAGTAAGAAAAGAAGGAAGAGGAAGGGTGGGGGCATGGGCACGAGAGAGTGTTCCATGGGAAATATCAGTATTCTAAATTTGAATATACAAAATACATGAAATTTATTCACTTTATATAAATAAAAATAACAAAATTGGGACAACTTTATAAAATATTATATAATTGAATGATTTTCATTAATTTACTTTGTAATGTGTTTCATAATCTGTCTTTTGCCCATCTATATTTTCTATTTGTCTTCTGCTTGTACTTAGTAACCAAATCTATTCTATTATCTTCTACCCAGTAATCTTACAAAATTAATTTATTAGTTTGTATTTGTTTTTGATTTATACTGAATAATCTCTGTATGTATAATTGTGTCATCCACATATATTGAGAGTTCTACTGCTTAAAAGTTGATTTCTTTTTTGTTATTTCACTTCATTGACTACAGCTCCAGGATAATCTTGGAGATGATGCGAGGAGGTAGGCTTGTCTGGGATTGGAAAAAAGATAGTTTTCTATGATCCTGTGTTAAATAGTTCAATTTTTCAAGACAATGTTGATGAGTGTATTGAAATTTTTTTATTATTTTTCTGATAGTTGGATTTTTATGGCTGGATGATGCATTTTATTAAATTTAATTAAATCCCTGTTTAAATTTATTTAATCTATTATGTAGTTCCTTCTATTTTCATCAATCTGGGTGATTTACATGATTTTTGAGAATGATAAATACCTCTGGAATTTTAGTGTATCTTCTTTTTAATTTATCTACTAGTTATTCGTATATGGTTTAATTCATGTAAAGGTATTTTGTTTAGAATATCTGTATATCTGTTTATGGAATATGCTCTTTCACTTTATTTTATTTCATACCCTGATCTAATTTGTTATACTGACTTACTGAAAGAAATTAAAAGTATATTCAAAGGTCATTTCTACTTGGAGTCAGCTTGAGAATCTAAAAGGCTTGAGTTGAAAGAATCCCAAAAGTCTGGATATGAAATGTTACTTGTGAAATATCTTCTTTGGTTGTTTATGCTGTCCCACCCCTATGGATGTACTCAAGATATGCCCATAAGTGTCTACATACCCCTGGCCATAGTGATGTTCATGCTACCCTGGAGTGTCATATTATCAATAAATCATATTTCAAGTTTATAGGTAATCCCAGGAGTTTAGACAGTTTTCCCCATGACATATGTACAGAGGCACAGGACCCTTCTGTATTGTGGACTACGGGATAAAGCCTGAATAAAGGTGGACTTATCGCCAACAGGACCAAATATCACCATCAGGAAGGAGGAAGAGGAAGCCAAGGGCTGCCAACTATAAGCATGACTCAGGGACTGCACCCCACTTTTTCTCAGATCCCACTGCTCAGAATTTAATAATAGTTTTTAATTAAACTTTTCCAAATAGTCTGTTAAACAATGAGAGTGTTGGGAGACCAAGACCCCCTTTCTTTGTTCCCTGGGTTTTTATAGTTCCTGGGCAAACAGGTATTACGTCCGCATTCCTTCTTTCCTCATATGGCCATATATCAGGCACCCCCCCCCATTGGTTGCTCCCACCTGGCCCTGCTGGACCAAGGACTGCCCGTTGTCAGGTTTCATCTTCTCATGCCAGGTTTCGCCTTCTTGTACCAACCTGTCATGGCATGGCTCTGGCCTCTCACACAGGGAAGGGTATTTTTTTCAGTTAATATACAAATATCAACATAATTTTCTTGATTAGTGATACTTATTACATTTCAAAGCAAGGCAAGTCAGATTTTTCTGACTCAGATATGTCCTGTCTTGAAATTTTTTTAGACTGTGGTGGATGCATTCATATGGATACAAAATAAACATAGCTTGAGTGAACCACTTGGTGAATGCACACCCACCACAATGATATAACTAGCACATAGGTCAAAAAATATTACCAACACCACAAAATCTCTCATCAGTCCCTTTTTTTTATACTTAAAAGAATTTATTCAGCTGATTCTTAAGTAAAGGAGCTAAGACAGTCAATATCCTAAATCTTGAAAGCTCCTTTTGATGTAATTTTCATAGTCTTTACATTTTAACTGTCATTGTTTATTACTGTTTTGGCTATATTCTCTACAATTTCAGCAGCATCTTAGAAAATGTGTCTATGTACAATGAAAAAACAAAATGGCTTGCAACATTGGAAATAAGAGCCACAGTTAAACTGTACAATATTAAGGAGCATCGGTGGTAAGTATAGCCTCCTTTTTTGGCAACATGGACAGCTTACAGGTAAGCATCACAGATATGACAAAGAAAGAAATCCTTAGAGAAGTGAAAAAACAGCATCCTGAAAAAGATCAGTTTCTACCACACAAGGCAGCTGGAAAATGTTCATATTTTAACAAATCTGTACAAACCACAAGAAACTTGTTTATGGGACCATTACCCCACCTTGCTGATAAGAACCATCTAAAAATGTAGAGTAACCTCGAACAATTTATAAATCTAGTATCTATGTGCTCCACAGCCCTAGAACCCAAGAAACTGACTTAAAGAACTCAGTATAGAAGATGGCGGATAGTGAGGACGTGCACCTTAGTTTGCGAAAATAAAATTTCATAAAAGTGGAATTACTGTAGCCTCAGGAAAAGAATCAAGAAAAAACTGCAGAGGAAACGCTTCCGGATCTTGTGGACGTGACACAAGGACTTACAGGGAGCCCATCGCGTGGAAAACCAACCAAGACGAGCCGAGCGGTGGGAGACAAGCCAGAACCACAGAATCTCGCCAGTGCGGGAACGGAGGAGGGTAAGACAAAGAACTCAGAAACCCAAGACATTGGGGTGGGGGGAACAGAGGCCTCTCCCTTCACTCACCAAGCAAAACAAAGAGCAGGCGCCATTTTACATATGTAAAGCGCAGCCAAACTCAGTAACTTTAGCAAAACTGGAGAACACATTGAGGGCTGCATAAACTCTGTGTGTGGTCCCAGGGGTAGATCAAACGAATACTCACAGAGGCCAGATTTCAACTACCCTCAACTCCACTCCCAACTGAGTCAAAAAAAAAAAAAAAGAGAAAGCGAGCCAGCAAGGAGCAAGTGAGTGAGCAATCTGGGAGAGTCACTGTTTGCACAGCCTTAAACCTGAAGAAACAAGCATAGATCTCTGGCCACACCCATCACAGCCCCTAAGGCTCCAACAAAGCAGACAGCCCACTTAGAGGCATAGTATAACGAGAAAAAAAAAAACACCACAGCAAAAAAAAAAAAAACACACCATAAATTATCTCCAACATGCCAAACAACAAACATAGAAGCCGAGGTAACAAGAGCAAGGAAGACACTATGACGCCCCCAAGTGAACAAGGCACGCCAATGCAAGACTATGAAGATGAAGAGATAGAGGAAATGCAAGAAGCAGATCTCAAAAAATTGATAAGAACATTAAGAAGTTCTCAAAAACAAATTCTTGAACTACAGAAATCCTTAATGGACAAGATAGAAAATCTCTCTCATGAAAATGAAATATTAAGGAGGAATCAAAATGAAATGAAACAACTAGTAGAACATGAAACTGAGATAGTGACAAAAAACCACAATGAAATGAAGAACTCAATAGACAAATGGCAAACACATTAGAGAGCCTTAAAAACAGAATGGGTGAAGCAGAAGAGAGAATATCGGAATTAGAAGACAGAGAACAGGAAAGGAAACAGTCAAATCAAAGAAAAGAAGAAGAAATCAGAAATCTAAAAAATACTGTCAGGAATCTACAGGTTACTATTAAAAAAAACCCAACATTCAGGTTCTAGGAGTTCCTGAAGGCATAGAAAGGGAGAAAGGATTAGAAGGCCTTTTTAGTGAGATACTAGCAGAAAATTTCCCAGGTTTGGAGAAGGACAGAGACATCCTAGTACAGGAAGCTCATAGAACCCCTAATAAACATGATCAAAAGAGATCCTCACCACGACACGTTGTAATCAAACTCACCACAGTGAAACACAAAGAAAAGATCCTAAAATGTGCAAGAGAGAAATGCCAGATTACTCTCAGAGGATCTCCAATTAGACTCACAGCAGACTTCTCATCAGAAACCCTACAAGCCAGGAGAGAATGGCGAGATATAGCCCAGGTACTAAGAGAGAAAAAGTGCCAGCCCAGAATATTATATCCTGCAAAGCTCTCATTTGTGAATGAAGGTGAAAGAAAGACCTTTCACAGCAAACAGAAATTGAAAGAATTTGTCGCCACTCGTCCAGCCTTGCAAAAGATGCTTAAAGATGTATTACATGCAGAAACACAGAAACACGGTCACCAATATGAAAGAAGGTAAAGGAAGGAAACCTCACAGCAAAAGATCACAGGAATCTCAAACCAGATATTAGAAAATATCTTTGGCAAATGGCAGGGCAAAGTTACTCCTTCTCAATAGTCACATTGAATGTTAATGGCTTGAACTGTCCAGTTAAAAGACAAAGATTGGCTGATTGGGTTAAGGAAGAAAACCCATCTTTTTGCTGCTTACAAGAAACTCATCTTTCCAACAATGATCCATACAGACTGAAAGTGAAAGGCTGGAAAAAGATATACCATGCCAACAGAAATGAAAAAAGAGCGGGCGTAGCCATCTTAATATCGGACAACATAAACTTTACCACAAAAACTGTCAGGAGAGAAAAAGAGGGGCATTATATAATGATTAAGGGATCCATTCAACAGGAGATATAACGATTATCAATGTATATGCACCTAATCACAGGGCACCAGCTTATTTAAAAGACTTGTTAAGGGACTTAAAGGGAGACTTAGACCCCAATACAATAGTACTGGGGGAATTCAATACTCCACGCGCAGAGATAGACAGATCAACAGGACAGAAGATCAACAAGGAGACAGCAGATTTAAATTACACTATAGCCCAAATGGATCTAACAGATATCTACAGAACATTTCATCCTACATCTAAGGACTTTACATTCTTCTCAGCAGTACATGGAACCTTCTCTAGGATTGACCACATACTAGGCCATAAAGCAAGTCTCAGCAAATTCAAGAGAATTAGAATCATACCATGCAACTTCTCAGACCACAAAGGAATGAAATTGGAAATTAGCAACTCGGGAATCCCTAGAGCACATGCAAACACATGCAGATTGAACAACATGCTCCTGAATGAACAATGGGTCATAGAAGAAGTTAAAAGAGAAATCAAAAATTTTCTGGAAGTAAGTGAGGATAACAGCACAGCATACCAAAACCTATGGGGTACAACAAAAGCAGTGTTAAGAGGAAAGTTTATATCAATAGGTGCCTACATCAAGAAATTGGAGAGGCACGAAATAGATGAGCTTTCAAGTCATCTCAAGGATCTAGAAAATCGGCAGCAAACCAAACCCAAACCCAGTAGAAGAAGGGAAATAATTAAAATCAAAGAAGAAATCAACAGGATTGAATGCAAAAAAACGTTACAAAAAAATCAGCCAAACGAGGAGCTGGTTTTTTGAAAAAATAAACAAAATTGACACCCCATTGGCCCAACTCACTAAAAAAAGGAGAGAAAAGACCCAAATCAATAGGATCAGAGATGAAAAAGGAAACATAACAACAGACACCACAGAAATCAAAAGAATCATCAGAAATTACTACAAGGACTTGTATGCCAGCAAACAGGGAAATCTATCAGAAATGGACAGATTCTTGGACACATACAACCTACCTAAATTGAGCCAGGAAGACATAGAAAACCTAAACAGACCCATAACTGACACAGAAATTGAAACAGTAATAAAGGCCCTCCCAACAAAGAAAAGCCCAGGACCAGATGGATTCACTGCTGAGTTCTACCAGACATTTAGAGAAGAACTAACTCCAATTCTTCTCAAACTATTCAGAACAATCGAAAAAGAGGGAATCCTCCCAAATTCTTTCTGTGAAGCCAGCATCACCTTAATTCCTAAGCCGGAGAAAGATGCAGCATTGAAAGAGAATTACAGACCAATATCCCTGATGAACATAGATGCAAAAATACTCAATAAAATTCTGGCCAATAGAATACAATAACACATCAGAAAGATCATCCACCCAGACCGGTTCAACGTCCGCAAAACAATCAACGTAATACACTACATTAACAGACTGCAGAAGAAAAACCATATGATTCTCTCAATAGACACAGAGAAAGCATTTGATAAAATACAACACCCTTTCATGATGAAAACTCTAAGCAAACTGGTTATGGAAGGAACATTCCCCAATACAATCAAAGCAATATATGAAAAACACACGGCCAACATCCTATTGAATGGGGAAAAGTTGGAAGCATTTCCGCTAAGACCTCATACCAGACAGGGATGCCCACTCTCACCACTGCTATTCAATATAGTCCTGGAAGTCTTAGCCAGAGCTATTAGGAAAGAAAAAGAAATTAAATGGATACAAATTGGGAAGGAAGAACTCAAACTATCCCTCTTTGCAGATGATATGATTCTTTATTTAGGGGACCCATAGAACTCTATTAAGAGTCTACTGGAACTCATTGAAGAGTTTGGCAAAGTAGCAGGATATAAAATCAATCCACAAAAATCAACAGCCTTTGTATACACAGGCAATGCCACGGCTGAGGAAGAACTTCTAAGATTAATCACATTCACAATAGCTACAAAAACAATCAAATACCTTGGAATAAACTTAACCAAGGATGTTAAAGATCTCTACGATGAAAACTACAAAACCTTAAAGAAAGAAATAGAAGAGGATACCAAAAAATGGAGGAATCTTCCATGCTCATGGATTGGAAGAATCAATATCATCAAAATGTCCATTCTCCCAAAAGCAATTTATACATTCAATGCAATACCAATCAAAATACCAAAGGCATTCTTCTCAGATCTGGAAAAAATGATGCTGATATGCATATGGAGTCACAGAAGACCTCGAATAGCCAAAGCAATCTTGTACAACAAAAACAAAGCCGGAGGCATCACAATCCCAGATTTCAGGACATACTACAGGGCAGTTGGTATCAAAACAGCATGGTACTGGTACAGAAACAGATGGATAGACCAACGGAACAGAATAGAAACACCAGAAATCAATCCAAACATCGACAGCCAACTTATATTCGACCAAAGATCCAAATATAATCCCTGGAATAAGGACAGCTTATTCAATAAATGGTACTGGGTAAATTGGATTTCCATGTGCAGAAGCTTGAAGCAAGACCCATACCTTTCACCTTACACAAAAATTCACTCAACGTGGATTAAAGACTTAAATCTACAACCAGAAACCATCAAATTATTAGTGAGCATTGGAGAAACTCTGCAAGATATAGGTACAGGCAAAGACTTCTTGGAAAAGACCCCAGGAGCACAGGCAGTCAAAACCAAAATTAACATTTGAGATTGCATCAAATTGAGAAGTTTCTGTACTTCAAAAGAAACAGTCAGGAAAGTGAAGAGGCAACTGACAGAATGGGAAAAAATATTTGCAAACTATACTACAGATAAAGGGTTGATAACCAGAATCTACAAAGAAATCAAGAAAATCCACAACAACAAAACAAACAACCCACTTAAGAGATGGGCCAAGGACCTCAATAGACATTTTTCAAAAGAGGAAATCCAAATGGCCAACAGACACATGAAAAAATGTTCAAGATCACTAGCAATCAGAGAAATGCAAATCAAAACCACAATGAGGTTTCACCTCACCCCGGTGAGAATGGCTCACATCCAGAAATCTACCAACAATAGATGCTGGAGAAGATGTGGGGAAAAAGGGACACTAACCCACTTTTGGTGGGAATGCAAACTGGTTAGGCCACTATGGAATTCAGTCTGGAGATTCCTCAGAAACCTGAACATAACCCTACCATACAACCCAGCCATCCCACTCCTTGGAATTTACCCAAAGGAAATTAATTTGGCTAATAAAAAAGCCATCTGCACATTAATGTTTATTGCAGCCCAATTCACAATAGCTAAGACCTGGAACCAACCCAAATGCCCATCAACAGTAGACTGGATAAAGAAATTATGGGACATGTACTCCATAGAATACTATGCAGCAGTAAGGAACAATGAAACCCAGTCATTTGCAACAAGATGGAGGGATCTGGAAAACATCATGCTGAGTGAATTAAGCCAATCCCAAAGTGACAAATATCATTTGTTTTCCCATATCGGCGACAACTGAGCACCAAAGGGAAAAGCTGTTGAAGTGAAATGGACACTATAAGAAACAATGACCTGATCAGCTTTTGTCCTGACTCTAGATGTACAATGTAATACTTTATCCTTTTTAGTATTTGTTGCTGTTGTTGTTCTAGTACTAGTGGTTGAACTCTGTAATTAACACACAATTATTCTTAGGTGTTTAAATTTTAACTGAAAAGTGATCCCTGTTAAATTTCAGAGTGGAAAAAGAGAGGGAGGAGATGTACAATTGGGGACATGCACAATCAGTCTTGCCCCAAATGATGGAGTTAGAAATGTGCCAGGGGATTCCAATACAATCCCATCAAGGTGGCATGTACCAATGCCATCTCACTAGTCCATGTGATCAATTTCAGTTCACATTAGATGGCTTGAATAGGTCTAAGAAACAAAGGGATCACACAAACAATACAAGTGTCTGCTAATACTAACTGATAGAATCAAAAAGGGAGAGAAGGATCCAACATGTGAAGTGGGATACACAGCAGACACATAGAATGGCTTATGTCCTAAACAACACTCTGGCCTCAGAATCAGCCCTTAAGGCATTCGGATCTGGCTGAAGAGCCCATGAGAGTATTGTAGGCATGGAAAGCCAAGATACCATGGAAAAGAAAAAAAGAAGAAGACCTAAATGAAAGATCTCTGTGAGTGAGATCCCAGTGGAAAGAACGGGGCCATCAAAGAAGGAGGTACCTTTCTCTGAAGGGAGGAGAGAACTTCCACTTTGACTGTGACCCTATCAGAATAAGATCAAAGTCAGCGAATTCTGAAGGCTTCCATAGCCCTTTCAACTCATGACTAGAGCCTAGGGAGATTACTGACGCCATGAACAGGAGTGTCAAATTGTTAAGTCAGCAATAGGAGTCACTGTGTACTTACATCCCATGTGGGATCTGTCCTTAATGTGTTCTCTAATGTGCAGTGATGCTATAACTAGTACTGAAACAGTATTTTTACACTTTGTGTTTCTGCGTGGGTACAAATTGATGAGATCTTTACTAATTATATACTGAATCAATCTTCTGTATGTAAAGATAATTGGAAATGAAAAAAAAAAAACCTGGTGTTAAATTGGAAATGGCATAGAAAATTAATTTTTAAAAAAATATTATGTAGGATCTCTGCCTTTAATGTGCTGTACATTCTTAATGCTATAACTAGTACTCCAACAGTATTTTTTTTCACTTTGTGTTGCTATATGGTGGCAAACTGTTGAAATTGTTACCTAATTTATACTAAACTGATCTTTTGTATATAAAGAGAATTGAAAATGAATCATGATGTGATTGGAAGGGGAGAGGGAGCGGGAAAGGGGAGGGTTGTGGGTGGGAGGGAAGTTTTGGGAGGGGGAAGCCATTGTAACCCATGAGCTGTACTTTGGAAATTTATATTCATTAAATAAAAGTTTAATAAAAATAAAAAAAGAACTCAGTATGTTCAACATGGATCATTTTTACATGCCTTGATTGTTAATGAAAGCCTGCTTTTAATATCTCTATGACGTACAGTCAACTTGCACCTTCAAGGAGCTCATTCAATTTTTTATCATCAGTCCCTTTTTAAAAAAAAAATTTTAAAGTTTTATTTTGAAAGAGAGAATGAGAGGTCTTCCATCCACTGCTTCACTCCCCGAATGGCCACAGCAGCCAGGGCTGGGCCAGGCCAAAGCCAGGATCCAGGAGCTCCATCCAGGTCTCCCACCGCCCATCATCCCTTTCTAGTCACTACCCAAACACAGCTTCAGGATAATCTTGTTCTGGCTTCTATCACCAGATCAGTGTTTTCTGTTTTGTAATTATATGCACAAACTCATAAAGTATGTAATTATTTTGTATTTGTTTTCTGTCATCAAAATTGCTTGTGAGATTTACCCACATTGTTGCATAAAATTGTTACTTGCATGAATATTTATTCTTAGGTGTTTAAATTTTAACTGAAAAGTGATCCCTGTTAAATCTAAGAGTGGAAAAAGAGAGGGAGGAGATGTACAATTTGGAACATGCTCAATCGGACTGGCCGCAAATGGTGGAGTTAGAAATGTGCCAGGGGATTCCAACACAATCCCATCAAGATGGCATGTACCAATGCCATCGCACTAGTCCGAATTTTTCATATTCATTCTTATATCATATTTGTGAGAAAATATGCCACATTGCACATTCTCATTTATCTCTTTATCTCATAATGAGTAATTGTGTGGCATGAATTATGGACTGTTCAGAAGAGTGTTTCTCCCCTTGGGACTGGTGCCATGGCTCACTTGGTTAATCCTCTGCCAGTGGCGCCAAAATCCCATAAGGGTGCCAGGTTTTAGTCCTGGTTGCTCCTCTTCCAGTCCAGCTCTCTGCTGTGGCCTGGGAGGGCAGTGGAAGATGGCCCAAGTGCTTGGGCTTCTGCATGCACATGGGAGACCAGGAAGAAACACCTGGCTCTGGGATTTGGATCGGCACAGCGCCGGCCATTGCAGTCATTTGTGGAGTGAACCAATGGAAGGAAGATCTTTCTCTCGGTCTCTCTCACTGTAACTCTACCTGTCAAACAAATAAATTTAAAAAATCAACAAAAAATAAAAAGAAGAGTGTGCCTCTATCACATTGTTTTGGAAAATATATCTATGGATGATCAAATATATGAATCTGGGGGAAGAATTACTGGACCCTAAATATGGATGTGTTTGGTTTTAATAAGTATCCTGAAAGTTTTTCGAATTTTTGAAATTAAATTCTCACTAGATCTAAATAAAATGACTCATTGCTCTATAATTTCATAATAATTAGTATTTTCTTATGTGTTATGTATGTTTCGATATTCTAGTTCATTTATAAAGTTATGTCCTTGAATATTTAATATTAATTTTATTGTGATTAATGAAGTTGGAAAGGTTTAATACATTTTCTGACCATTTATAGATGCTTTTTGGTGAAAGGTCTTTTGAAGACTTCTAGATAATGTTCTATTTTCAATGATAGAAGACATTTGTCAAATATATGTATAGCATGCAGAGGTTTCTTTACTTCCTCAATGCTAACTTCCATTCCTCTTCTTAAAAACCATATATTTATGGAAAAATACTATTCCAGAATACTTATATATCCTTTATAATCTAATATTCTACCAGTTTCAACTGGCTTACAATGAAATGCATAAACATAGGATGGACATAAGACTTTAAAGAAATCAGAGGGATCAAAAAGCAAAATGGAGGAAACAATGTGAAATAAATTGTAGTTAAAGTAGAAATCATGGACTAAAGAAAAGGAGAATCAATTTTATCATTCATAAATGTATAAATGAGGTGACTCTGCTTCATAATCCCACAATAATTAGTATTTTCTTTATATTGCTTTTTATCTATTCTAGTTTATATGTCATGTTACTTCCTTAAGAATTTAATACTAATTTTATTGTGGTTAGTGAAATTAGGGCTTTTTATACATTTTCTTGACTATTTGCTGTTTAGTGAAATATATTTCCAGACTTTTAGATAACATTCTCTTTTTAGTGATAAGAGCCATTTGTTAAATATATATGTGTGTGTATATTCTTATATACACATTCATATGTAGATGTATAGATATAGTGCTCAGAGTTTCCTTTTCTTTCTCAATGGTGATTTCCAACACTTTCTGTTTAAAACATATTCTTCATGTGGAAAATACTATTTCAAAATGTTTACATGTGTCTTTTATGCAAAGCACTGAAATACTTTCTATTAGGAGCTTGCCTAGGGGGGAAGGAGAAATCTACTTTTTGTAGATTATTTTTTGTCAAATATGAGGTTTACGTAGGTCTTAAAGAGAAGCACAGTTTGTAATATTCAAAATGTGCAATGAATTTTATTAGACAACATATAGAATAAGAAAGAATATTCAATTATATTTTGTACTCAATTACTTACTTGATTTTTCCCCAGATATTCTGTGAATACATCCGTCCAGTCTCCCCATTCATCTATCTATCTAATGCCTCTATTTCTCCATTTTATCACTATGTCCAGTGTTTCTATCTTTTCTCAGTCCATCCATTCATGTAGTCATGATTTCGCCCATTAGTTCCATTGACCATGTCTGCCCATCCATCCCTGTATCCATCCATCATTCCATCAAATTATCCACCCATTTCCTACATCCTTTTACTTAAGAAATACTTTTCCACATGTGCAATTGAGAATATACAAGGATGGCACTACAAAGGACAAAGCTGCTAAACAGAACAAAATAGTTGCAAAATACTAAATGCAAATGAAACCCCAAAAGACTCAAAATAGCACATCAGTTTACATCACAGTCATACTATTAACTCTACACTAATTAAATAGTTCAACAAATAGTAATAAATAAAAGAAAATACTATTCAAGGCTGTAAGAAATTGCCAAAAGCTTAAAATGTCAATTTCATTCCTAGGTTCTATGTCTTGGTACTCTATTAGTTACTACAGATCAGGGAAAGCATGGTAATTTCTTTTTGGAACTAGCTTAGTTCACAACGTATGATGGTTTCCAGTTGTACCCATTTCATTTTAAATAACAGAAACCCATTTTTTTACAGTTCAGTAGACTTTCATAGTGTATACATACCATAATTTCTTTATTCCATCATTCAGTGATAAACATCAGGTTTGATTCCATATCTAAGCTAGTGTGAACTGAGCTGCAATAAGCATAGATAACTCCTTCATATGTTGATTACAGTTCCATGGGAAAATTCCCAGGAGTGGGAATGCTGCATCATATGCATTCTGAGGTGACTCCATACTGTCCTCCACAATGGCTGGACTAGTTTATCATACCAACAGTGAATTTGGATTCATTTTCCCCATGTTCTTGCCAGAATTTATTATTCTTTTTTTTATTTCTGCATGATAATAGTTTTAACTGGGCTTAGGTGAAAACTCATTGTGGTTTTGATTTGCATTTCCCTGATGGTTAGTGAGTCTGAGCATGTTTTTCATGTGCCTGTTGACCATTTGAATTTCCTCTTTTGAAAAATGTTTGTTGAAGTTCTCCCATTTCTTACCTGGATGATTTTGGGTCTTTTTTTGAATTTCTTGAGCTCTTTATATATTTTGGATATTAATCCTTTATTGGTTGCAAAGTTTCCAAATAATTTCTCCCATTCTTCCAGTTGCCTCTTTCTTTTCTTAGTATTTCCTTTGCAGTGAAGAAGCTCCTCAGCTTGATGTAATCCCATTCATCTAATTTGGTTTTGAATGCCTATTCTTCTGTCATCATTTGCACTGACAATGCTAATGTTTGCAGACTTTCCTCAGTGTTCTCCTCCACTAATTTGATAATATCACATCACAGATTTGGATCCTCAATCCATTTTGAGTTGATTTGTTACAAAATGTAAATAGGATATTTTTTCACATTTTTAGGCAGATATCCTATTTTTCCAACATTATTTGTTGAAGAGCCTGAGCTTTCACCATGGATTTATTTTAACTCCTTTCTCAAAGATTAGTTGGTTGAAGATGTGTTAGTATATTTCTGGGGTTTCCGTGCTGTCTCACTTATCTACATGTGTATTTTTGTTCATTACCAGGCTTTTTGATGATAATTTCCCTGTAATATGTCTTTAAATCTGATTTGTGGTATCCCCAGTTTGGTTTTTGCTGTGCAAAATTGCTTTAGCTATTCAGGGTCTGTCATGTTTCCATATAATTTTTTAAATTTAATTTTAATTAAGAATCAAAGGACAAAAGCTATTTAAGGAGCCCAGAATTGTGGCTCAGTGGGTTAATATTCTTCATGTGATGCCAGCATCCCATAT
Organism: Lepus europaeus; assembly: GCF_033115175.1. NCBI lineage: Eukaryota > Metazoa > Chordata > Mammalia > Lagomorpha > Leporidae > Lepus > Lepus europaeus. The sequence goes on from NW_026909276.1 coordinate 5,819,446, forward strand.
GCGCACCAATTCATGTTCTTGCTGCTCCACTTCTGATCCAGATCCCTTCTCATGTGACTGAGAGAGCAGTGGAGGATGGCCAAAGTACTGGGACACTACCACACATATGGGAGGCTTAGATGGAATTCCAGCTTCCAGGATTCAATCTGTTCCAGGCTTGGTTATTGCAAGAATTTGGGGAGTGAGCCAGTAGAAGATCTCTCTTTCTCTTTCTCTTTCTCTTTCTCTTTCTCTTTCTCTTTCTCTTTCTCTTTCTCTTTCTCTTTCTCTTTCTCTTTCTCTTTCTCTCTCGCTCTCGCTCTCGCTCTCGCTCTCTTTCTCTCTCTCTTAAATCTACTTTTCAAAACATAAGATAAATAGAAAAAAAAACTGTCCAAATTCAGCCATTAAAATAGGTGTAATTATAAGATCAAACTTTAAGCAAATGCTGGATCTCTAATGTCAACCATGGGTGTTTTCATTGGCAAATAAGTCATCACTGAATCAAATTAGGCAATATATTTTAAAAATCTAATGCACCAGGACTGGCGCTGCGATTCAGCTGGCTAAGGCCTTGGCTTAGAGCACTGGCATCCCATTTGGGCACTGATCCTAGACCCAACTGCTCCTCTTCAGATCCAGCTCTCTGCTATGGCCTGACAAAGCAGTAGAACATGGCTCAAGTCCTTGGGCCCCTGTACCTGCATGAGAGATCCAGAAAAAGCTCCTGGCTTCTGGCTTTGGATCAGCGCAGCTCCAGGTGTTGTGGCCAACTAGGTAGTGAACCAGTGGATGGAAGACCTCTCTTTCTGTCTCTACCTCTCTCTGTAACTCTGTCTTGAAAATAAATAAAATAAATCATTTCCTTCAAATCCACTAATTATAACAGAAGTCACGGGGCCTGCACCATGTGCAGTAGGTTAATCCTCCATCTGCAGCGATGGTATCACATATGGTCACCAGTTCTTGTCGCAGCTGCTCCATTTCCAATCTGCTCCCTGCTGTGGCCTGGGAAAGCAGTGGAAAATGGCCCAAGTCCTTGGACTCCTGTATCCATGTGGGAGACTAGGAAGAAGCATCTGGCTCCTGGCTTCAAATCGGCACAGTTTGGGCCATTGCAGCTATCTGGGGAGTGAACCAACAGATGGAAAACATTTCTCTATGTCTCTCCCTCTCACTGTCTCTAACTCTAGCTTTCAAATAAATAAATAAAATATTAAAAAAATAGAAGTCACACACTCATTACCTTTCAATGACCTCATTTCTAAAATGTCAAAACTATTGAGGGAAAAGATGAACAAATATATGAAAATACTACAGAAAATGGTAGAAAAAGAAAACTATAGTATGTGTTTATTTTGGTGCAAAGAATTTTTAAACTACATGTGGTTTTTCATTATATATATGTATATATATATATATATTGAAGTGTAGAGTACAGAGACATTCATGTATTAGCATGAAAGAAATATGTATTTGTGAGGTTCATAGCAAATGTCTTAGGTTTGGTTTTCAAAATGAAAATCAAAATCAAGATTGGAGAAGAGCTGAAAAAATTTTATATTATCATGGAATTAAATATTAACAGATATGAGATAGCTTTCATTTGGTAAACTAAATAATCTCCATTGATTATTATAATGACATTGCTAGTAGTTTCCTCTATGTGATTATTCCTTTAGGAATGGAAGCATAGGGTGTCTATTTTGGGAGAATTCTAAGAACAACTCTTTGTGTAACATGATGACAGCACAGTTTTGGGGAGACTGATTTGCAATTATTTTTATTAAAAATTTATTTATTTTTGAGGCACAGTTACAGACAAAGAGAGACTCAGAGATAGAGAGATCTTCCAACTACTGTTTCATTCCCCAAATAGCTGCTATGACTGGAGCTGAGACAATCTGAATACAGGAGCCAGGATCTTTTTCTGAGTATGTGCAGGGGCTTGTTCTATCACCCACTGCTTTCTCAACCATTAGCTAGAAGCTTGATAAAATATGGGGCAGCTAGTATTCCACCTGGCACACATACGGGATGCTGGTGCCACAGGCAGAGGCATATCCTATATGCTATAGTGCTGGCCCCTATAGTTCTCTTACATTCAGTGGTTTGGGGGCAGTGAAGCAGCAGCCAAGATGATATTGGTATCTGAAGTAGTGTTATTGTAGTTAAGGCACCAGAATCCCTGAGGTATAATTTTGGCCAAGGTAGATGATGAAATTTTGATGCAATTATATTTTTGAAAGATAATGACTTATTTAAGCATATGCTAATTTAGTGACAAGTTATTTGCCAATGAAAATACCCATAGCTGATATCAGAGTTCCAGCAGTAGTTTAAAAGTTGATCTCATAATTAACGCTAGTTATTAGGGCTCATTGATGGGGTTGTCAGTCTGGTCACAATATATCTAGATGCCAATGGTGGCATTAGCCAAAAATATTGAACTGTGGGTCACATCATTTGTCACCATTTCTTAATTACATGGCTTCACTTTAAGGTTTGTGTTTCTGGATGACAACCAAATGCATGCATTCAAACCAACAATAATAGGCTCAAATTCAGCAGAATGGTGTGCAGCTGCATTGGATAGTTTTTTCTTATTATTTGTCTTATTTACTTGGAAAGTAGATTTTTAATCTTTATTTAATAAATATAAATTTCCAAAGTACAGCTTTTGAATTATAGTGGCTTTTACCCACCATAACCTCCCTCCCACCCACAGCCATCCCAACTTCCACTCACTCACCCATTCCATTCACATCAAGATTCATTTTCAATTATCTTTATATACAGAAGATCAGTTTAGTGTATATTAAGTAAAGATTTCAACAGCTTGTACCCACAAAGAAACACAAAGTGTAAAGTACTGTTTGAGTACTAGTTATACCATTAATTTACATAGTACAGCACATTAAGGAAAGAGATCCTACATGGGGAGTAAGTGCACAGTGACTCCTATTGTTGACTTAACAATTGACACTCCTGTTCATGGCGTCAGTAATCACTCTAGGCTCTTGTCATTAGTTGCCAAGGCTATGGAAGCCTTTTGAGTTGGCCAACTCTGATCTTATTTAGACAAGGTCATAGTCAAAGTGGAAGTTCTCTCCTCCCTTCAGAGAAAGGTACCTCCTTTTTTGATGGCCTGTTCTTTCCTCTGAGATCTCACTCACAGCGATCTTTCATTTAGGTCTTTTGGTTTTTTTGCCAGAGTGTATTGGGTTTCCATGCCTGAAATATTCTCATGGACTTTTTAGTGAGATCCGGATGCCTTAAGGGCTGATTCTGAGGCCAGAGTGCTGTTTAGGACATCTACCATTCCATGAGTCTGCTGTGTAATCCCTCTTCCCATGTTGGATCATTCTCTCCTTTTTTATTCTACCAGTTAGTATTTGGAGACACTAGTCTTGCTTATGTGATCCCTTTGACTCTTCGACCTATCAGAGCCATCAATTGTGAACTGAAATTGATCACTTGGACTAGTGAGATGGCATTGGTACATGCCACCTTGATGGGATTAAATTGGAATCCCCTGGCATGTTTCTAACTCTACCGTTTGGGGCAAGTCCAATTGAGCATGTGCCAAACTGTACATCTCCTCCCTCTCTTATTCCCACTCTTATACTTAACAGGGATCACTTTTCAGTTAAATTTAAACACCTAGGATAATTGCATGTCAATTAAAGAGTTCAACCAATAGTATTAAGTAGAACAAAAAAAGTACTAAAGGGGATAAAGTATTAAGTTGTTCCTTGACAGTCAGGAAAAGGACTGATCAAGTCATTGTTTCTCATAGTGTCCATTTCATTTCAACATATTCCCTTTTTGGTGCTCAGTTAGTTGTCACTGATCAGGGATAACACATGATATTTGTCCCTTTGGGATTGGCTTAATTCACTTAACATGATGTTTTCCAGATTCCTCCATCTTGTTGCAAATGACCATATTTCATTGTTTTTACTGCTGTATAGTATTCTGTAGATTACATATCCCATAATTTCTTTATCTAGTCTACTGTTGATGGGCATTTAGGTTGATTCCAGGTTTTAGCTATTGTGAATTGAGCTGCAATAAACATTGAGGTGCAGACAGCTCTTTTATTTGTCAATTTAATTTCCTTTGGGCAAATTCCAAGGAGTGGGATGGCTGGGTTGTATGGTAGGGTTATATTCAAGTTTCTGAGGAATCTCCAGCAGACTTCCACAGTGGCTTTAGCAGTAGATTTAAGGAGAGAGAAAGAGAAAGAGAGAGAAAGAGAGAGAGAGAGAGAGAGAGAGAGAGAGAGAGAGAGAGAGAATCATTCATCATTTACTGGTTCACTCCCCAAATACTTGGAATACACAAGGCTTGATCAGATTGAATCCCAGAGGCAGAAACACAATGTAGGTCTCCCATATGTGTGTTAGTGTCCTAGTACTTTGGCCATCCCCCCTACTCTCCAAGGCACATGAGAAGGAATCTATATCAGAAGTGGAGCATCAGGACATGAATTGGTGCACATCTGGGTTGCAGGCACCACATGAAGGAACAATCCATTGAGCCACAATGCTGGGCCACTTAAATGGCTTTTGTTATTTGATTTCATGAATGACCATCCCCTATATTCTAGTCTTGTTTACAACCATGCAGCACTGAACATGCCTGATCTCATATAATATCAGGACTTGACAGAAAACAATGAAAGCAATATATTTTGGCAGTGGAATTTGCCACAAGGTCCAAGTTGGGCTACATAATTTATTTTTTCTTGCTTATCATTTTTATTAAAATAATGAGAGCAATTTTATGCATTCCATTGGTACAGTTCCAAGGAGAAAATCAGACTTCCCTTGATACCCTGCTTACCCAATACCCCTCCATCTATCACATGTCTTCATCAGGGTTCTCAAAAACAGTTTTAATCCACTCTATGTTCACAGGCTTACTTCACCACTTATCATGATATTCAACAAGTAAAATATAAAACGACAACAGTTATACAGGATTCTAAATATGAGCAAAAAAAATGACAGTCAAATCCAAAGGTTAGACCTGTGCTAAGTAACGAGTTCAAAAAGAGTATGGAGAAAAAGAAAAACTGTACCTCACCAGAAGAGACAAGGGAATGCAAACAATCATGGAATCTAAAAATATCATTTTCACTACAAAACATTGCATTGCAGGTATTCTGTTAGTTAACACAATTCAGAGCAAACAAAAATCTCTGTCTTTGGGGTACTGACTTATTTACATATTATGGTTATAAAATTCAGATCTCAGTTTACATCACTGAATAGTACTCTATAACGCATATATACAATAATTTTTTATCCAGTCATCTGTTGTTGGAATCTGGTTTGATTCCAAATCTTAGGTTTTGTGAATTAATCTGCAGTGGACATGGAGGTACAGATAACACTTTCATGTGTTATTTTCTTTGAATAAATTCCCAGGACTTGGATTGCTGAGTTATTTTTTATACCTAAATTCAGATTTCTGAGTTATTTCCATCCTAACTTGCAAAGTGGCCAACAAGTTATATTACCGCAAACAGTAGATTAAGGTATCTTTTTTTTTTTTGACAGGCAGACTGGACAGTGAGAGAGACAGAGAGAAAGGTCTTCCTTTGCCATTGGTTCACCCTCCAATGGCCGCCGCGGTAGGCGCGCTGTGGCTGGTGCACTGCGCCGTTCTGATGGCAGGAGCCAGGTGCTTATCCTGGTCTCCCATGGGGTGCAGGGCCCAAGCACTTGGGCCATCCTCCACTGCACTCCCTGGCTACAGCTGAGAGCTGGCCCGGAAGAGGAGCAACTGGGACAGGATCAGTGCCCCAACCGGGACTAGAACCCGGTGTGCCAGCGCCGCAAGGCAGAGGATTAGCCTAGTGAGCCGCGGCACCGGCCAGATTAAGGTATCTTTTTGACTACATCCTTGTCACCATGTGTTTTTTGTTGATTATTGCCTGGGAGCCATTCTAACTGGGGTGAAATGAAAACTCATTGTTATTTTGATTGGCATTTCAATGATGGATAGCCATCCTGATAACTTTTTCAACTGTCTGCTGGCCGTTCGAATTCAAATTCTGGAAAAAAATTCTGTTCATGCCCTTTGTCCATTTCTTAACTAGATTGTTAATTTACTATTGAATTTTTTGGTACTCAAGAAATTCACCTTCATTTATAAATGAGAGGTTTTTGGTACAGTGCCCTGGGTTGACAGTAGTGCTTTTTGCTTTTTTTTTTCACTTTGACTATATCTCTCCATTATTTCTAGCCTTTAGGATTTCTGATGAGAAATCAATGATTAATGTAATTGGAGATGCTCTGTAGGTAATGTAATATTTCTCTCATGTGCATTTAAGAATCTTCACATTTATTTACTTGAAAGTTTGACTATACTGGGTCATTGTGAGAAATGTTTCTGATCATATCTATGAGGATTTCTATGTGCTTCCTCTACTTGGTTGTCCCTTTTTCCAATTAAGGGAAATGATCTGTTATTATTCTACTGACTAGGCATTCTATTCCATTCTTTTTTTAAAGTTTAAAAAAAGTTTATTCTCTTAAATCCAATGCATTCACAGGGTGTTAACACTTCTAATGTTTCTCATTTCCACCAGTCGAGCATTATCTAAGTAAACCAAAATAAGCACTTTTTTCATAGGTGTAGTCAATGATCAATAATAGCTTTTTTTGTGAAGGACCTAAACTTCCCCCAAATTTCAGCACAGGTAGTATTGTATGTTTCATTTAGTAGATGACTAAAAACAAATAGTGTATAGAAATGAATAGTTTCAAACTTTGTAAATATATTATACCATGTTATCAACCCACCAAATCAAAAGCAACTGCCAAGCTGAATAAGTTACAAAGAAATAAAAATTCTAGCCTGTAAAGAAATGTGCAGAGTTTTCAAAGCTCTTAACAGTTAGTTACCCAATAATACAGATCTCCAAAGCATAGAGCTGGAAGATGAGTTTCACAGTAACGTAATTTTAACCTCCATTTACATTCATTAATATATTACTAAGATGTTTATGCTATGTCACAATGGTACTTTCCAGTGTTCACAATTTACAGTTTCCATTTGTACATATGTAACTCACTAAGAGATAGTTACTACTATTCCAAACTATCCCCTAAAATGAAAAACAAAATTCCATCTTACATAGAACTCTGAACATGGTGTGACTTAAAACAGATTAATGCAACATGGTTTTTAATATTTTAGCTATTTTCTAAATACCAGCATGTAAACTTGCCTATCTGAGAGCTACAACTTTATTGTCTGAGAATTATGCATTAATTTTGCTCAACCACCTTTCGTAACTCAAAAATTTCATGACTTGCATGTTCTGTCCGAGTGAATTCCAAACTGTGTGTGTTTGTTTTTTTTTTAGGGGGAGGGAAAGAAGGTGGCAAATAGAGTGTAAACAGAAAAAAGTTCTCCTCAAATTAAGCCTTTTAAAAAATTCTCTTCTACTACACTATTTAACACTTTGAAAAGTCAGTTATAATGCTTCTTTCACCTTTAACACTAACACAAATAAATTACTGTAGGGTCAATCTGCCCTTATCACTCTAGAACCTAAAATTCTAAATATGTGAACAGAAGAGAAAAATACTTCAACATGGAATTCTGAAATGTATAACAGTTATATGATTTGACTAGACTGGTCAAAGTAGATAGAAACATACAATTCAGTAAGTGGTTAGTTATTTTGTTTTTTGGGGTAGGCAAAGAATACAGAATAGCAATTTTTTTTTGTTTCTCATTTTAAGAGGAAAAGAAAAACCACAGAACAGTTCAAATGTCTTCAGTCCACCTGACACGTCCACTCAGATCGAAGATGAAATTTTCCATTTTAAAATAATCCCCACATGCCGGCGCCGCGGCTCACTAGGCTAATCCTCTGCCTTGTGGCGCCGGCACACCGGGTTCTAGTCCCGGTCGGGGCACCGATCCTGTCCCGGTTGCCCCTCTTCCAGGCCAGCTCTCTGCTGTGGCTAGGGAGTGCAGTGGAGGATGTCCCAAGTCCTTGGGTCCTGCACCCCATGGGAGACCAGGAGAAGCACCTGGCTCCTGCCATCAGAACAGCATGGTGCACCGGCCGCAGCGCGCTACCGCGGCAGCCATTGGAGGGTGAACCAACGGCAAAAGGAAGACCTTTCTCTCTGTCTCTCTCTCTCACTGTCCACTCTGCCTGTCAAAAAAAAAAAAAAAGAAAAAAAAATAATCCCCACTCTTTCCTTGAGTATCAAACTGATTGGTAGTCACATCTCCAAGTACAATCAGAGCTTAACAACTTGTTGAAAGAAATATTAGTAAGGTCAAAAAGACAAACTAAATTTTTCAAACTAAAAAATCTACTCAAGTATTACATTCAATTTTCAAATCATTTATGAACATGACAACAGATTTGGCTTAAATCAATCTTGCACACACTCACACCCACAACAGGCACCCCAGCCACTGATCTGCTTTGCAACACAAGGCCATAGAGTCAGAGATGGCATTCTTCAAGCCAAACTTTAAATAGATTAAAAAAAGTAATTTCTAATTTTACAGAAACACTTCTTCAAAAAATATTTTCTCTCACTCCCTCAACTCCTATACCGAAGGATGTACAATGTTTTTTTTTTTCCAAGCTGAATCTGAACCCTCAAAATTGATTCCAGGCAGAAAATCTCTGCAAATTAAAATCAAAAACAAAAATAGAAAAATTATATTTTTATATGCGTATATATATCTATCTCTCTCTCTATACATATATATATATTTATATTTATACTGATTGGAATCCTCCAGCATTTTAAAATCATTTTAGAGATGAATTTTGGGATTCTACTGCTCACAACTCCAAAATCCACAATGATTTAAGGACATTCTTTCTCTTGTTTCCTTCTTGTCTCCCCCCTCCCCTCCAAAACAGTTCAAAATATCCGGCTCAAGTTTAATGGGAAGAGAGAGAAGTTTCCAAATAGTTTCTTGTTTTTCTGTTTTGTTTCTTTTTCTTTTTCTTTTTTTTTTACTTTGGTGATCTGGGTGGCACATATTGCTCTTTACCATTACATCGAGTCACTCCCTGAGGTATAGCCCTATGGCTAAACTGGAGTCTCTGTTCCCTGATTTTTCCAGCTGTTCCCCTGGGAATGGTATTGCCTCGGAAGCCAGAATAATCCTTACTAGCCCTCGCTTCTGGTTTTTCATGTGCTTTCTCAACAGACTTCTCAGGAGCTCCATTCTCTTCATTTTTGGTGGGAGATACCACATTGGAGCGAAGTTCCCGTAGTGGCTGCACAAGAACTGGAGATGGCTCTTTAGGGGGCTTCTGGCACACTTCAGCATAACTTAATTTTCGGGGTTCCTGTAGAGCCACAGTGACAGCTGAATTTATGTTACTGCTACAAGGTGAAGAAGCATTTGCCCTGGATGGCTTTGCAGTACTTGGGGAAGAACCTGGTATATTTGTGTGGTTGACAACATCCTTCTGAACAGTGGAGTCTTCTATTAGATCCTTTTCTTGCTGAGTTGTGCTTAACACAGGAGGCTCAGCTGTACTCGGAGGACTGGGATTCCTACTGAGCTGCTGGGCAGGAGTGCAGTCTGTCTGCTCATCTTCTGCAGGCACTGGGCAACTCACTCTCAAGTCGTCATTATCCTTTTCTTTGTAGACACCTTTAACGACATCAGACATCCTATTCTCCAAAACAAGTTCACCTGACATTCTTGATGAACTTCCAGGTAAAGGAGGGAAATTTGAGGCTAGTAAGTCAAATTTCGGTGTGGGAGGCTTTGCTTCCGTGCTGGAGGAATGGGGTCTTGGGATCCTGTCTTCTTCTCATCGTCTCCGACCTCTGAAAAGTGTTCTCCTGCCTCTACCAAAGTCCCCATTCTGTTCCACCTGCAAAGTGGGAGCCTCCTTTGGAAGGAAAGTTTGCTCCTGGTGCCCTGTTACTACAGGGGTAGGCCGTTCAGTTGTAAAGTTCCTTGAACTAGACCTGTTCAATGGTCCATCCCCCAATGACACAGAGCCATCTGTTGAGTGTTCTGAACCACTAGATGACCTAAAATGAGGCTTCACACGATTTTTTTGGAATGGTTGACCCATATTCATAGCAGCAGCATTTGTTTTAAAAGATCCTGGTGAATTAAAGCCATTCATAAAACTACCATTGGGAAAGGGAGCCAGTGGTGTTTCAAAGTAAGGTGCAGGATTTGGAGACCAAGACTGAGGCACAATACTGTAGACTGAGTACTGCTGGTGAGGATTATATACAGGCTGCATAAAGACTGGTGAGGCATATTGTGCTTGAGTTTGAATGGGCTGATTATACATACTAGCATCCATTAATCGATAACCATTCTTTGCAAAAAAAGTATTGATGGCTTTTATCCTTGCCATGATTGGCTTGCCCTGAAAAGTTTTAACTTCTTCTCTTAAGTATTTAAAAGCCTGCTGTGCATCTGTGTCTGACTGGAAGGTGATATACCAGTTGCTATTGTGTGCAAATTCACAGCTTATCACTTTGGGACAGTTTTCATTTTTGAACAGAGCTTTCACTTCCTCTACTGGTGTTGTTTCAGGAATCTCTCTGAGGATCACAATACAGCGCTTATGACTTGGTTTCACTTTCTCGCCCTTCTCATCAACTTGAACCATGGGAGAAGATCTCAATACTTCAAGAATTAAATCTGGGTCTGTGGTCAGCTTTTTTATTTCTTCCATGTCCAAATTGGGACAAATTGATCACTATCCATCTGAGATATCAAGTAAAGATCCTTTGACAAATTTTCTCGTGAGAAACAGAATTCTAATTGTTTCCTCAGACATTCTTTTAGCTCTTCTGTGGAAATTGCTGAATTGCCTTCCTCAGAAACATCATATATTTGGTAACTCAGATCTTCTGGTCCTAAAATCATTCCATCAGTGGACTCTTCAATGCCTGTAGAATTTCTTGTGGTTTCACAAGATGAAGAATACATTACTTCATATTCCTTACACATATCTTCTGAAAGCTCTGTATTTCCTTCAGGAGGGGACCCTGATGTGGCTGCTGTATCAGGCCAAGAACCTTCAGTTCCATGAGTTACAGGAGTGGCATCAGGATTTCCAGGAGGAATTTCTTGCCATACTTTGGCATTGGGATTTAAACCAGTTCCTTTAGATGTTACCTGCTCCACGAAGAGCAACATGTCTCCCTCGGCTCGGCTCGATCGTTCCCGCCGCCGAGACTCCAACCGGCTCACAGGCCCCGAGCCTCAATCCCTAGGATAAGGACACTCGTCTCTCGCCCCTGCACCCGGCAGTGGACCCCGGCATTCTATTCCATTCTATCCTTTCACACCTTCAAGTACTTCTAGGCACACATATTTCAACATTTGATAGTATCACATAAATCCCAAATGGTAGTTCACTGTTTCTAATTTTGCCTTCTCTTTTCATCTGGCAGATATATTTCCAAAGATTTGTCTTCTTTTTTTTTTAAGTGGTATTTAGTTTAATTTCTTTTTTTTAACTTTTATTTAATGAATATAAATTTCCAAAGTACAGCTCATGGGTTACAATGGCTTCCCTCTCCCAAAACTTCCCTCCCACCCACAACCCTCCCCTTTCCCGCTCCCTCTCCCCTTCCAATCACGTCATGATTCATTTTCAATTCTCTTTATATACAAAATATCAGTTTAGTATAAATTAGGTATCGATTTCAACAGTTTGCCACCATATAGCAACACAAAGTGAAAAAAAATACTGTTGGAGTACTAGTTATAGCATTAAATAAGAGTGTACAGCACATTAAAGGCAGAGATCTTACATATTATTTTTTAAAAAATTAATTAATTTTCTATGCCATTTCCAATTTAACACCAGGTTTTTTTTTTCATTTCCAATTATCTTTATATACAGAAGATCACTTCAGTATATAATTAGTAAAGATCTCATCAGTTTGTACCCACGCAGAAACACAAAGTGTAAAAATACTGTTTCAGTTCTAGTTATGGCATCACTGCACATTAGATAACATATTAAGGACAGATCCCACATGGGATGTAAGTACACAGTGACTCCTGTTGCTGACTTAACAATTTGACACTCTTGTTCATGGCGTCAGTAATCTTCCTAGGCTCTAGTCATGAGTTGCCAGGGCTATGGAAGCCTTTAGGGTTCGCTGACTTTGATCTTATCCCGATAGGGTCACAGTCAATGTGGAAGTTCACTCCTCCCTTCAGAGAAAGGTACCTCCTTCTTTGATGGCCCCGTTCTTTCCACTGGGATCTCACTCACAGAGATCTTTCATTTAGGTCTTCTTCTTTTTTTCTTTTCCATGGTATCTTGGCTTTCCATGCCTACAATGCTCTCATGGGCTCTTCAGCCAGATTCGAAGGCCTTAAGGGCTGATTCTGAGGCCAGAGTGTCATCTAGGACATCTGCCATTCTATGAGTCTGCTGTGTATCCCACTTCCCATGCTGGATCCTTCTCTCCCTACTTGATCCTAGCAGTTAGTATTAGCAGACAGTAGTCTTGTTTGTGTGATCCCTTTGTTTCTTAGACCTATCCAAGCCATCGAATGTGAACTGAAATTGATCACATGGACTAGTGAGATGGCATTGGTACATGCCTCCTTGATGGGATTGTGTTGGAATCCCCTGGCACATTTCTAACTCCATCATTTGGGGCAAGACTGATTGTGCATGTCCCAAACTGTGCATCTCCTCCCTCTCTTTTCCCACTCTGAAATTTAACAGGGATCACTTTTCAGTTAAAATTTAAACACCTAAGAATAATTGTGTATTAATTACAGAGTTCAACCACTACTACTAGAACAACAACAACAACAACAACAACAACAAATACTAAAAAGGATAAAGTATTACATTGTACATCAACAGTCAGGACAAGAGATGATCAGGTCATTGTTTCTTATAGTGTCCATTTCACTTCAACAGGTTTCCCCTTTGGTGCTCAGTTGTCGCCGATATGGGAAAACAAATGATATTTGTCTCTTTGGGACTGGCTTAATTCACTCAGCATGATGTTTTCCAGATTCCTCCATCTTGTTGCAAATGCCTGGGTTTCATTGTTCCTTACTGCTGCATAGTATTCTATGGAGTACATGTCCCATAATTTCTTTATCCAGTCTACTGTTGATGGGCATTTGGGTTGGTTCCAGGTCTTAGCTATTGTGAATTGGGCTGCAATAAACATTAATGTGCAGATAGCTTTTTTATTAGCCAAATTAATTTCCTTTGGGTAAATTACAAGGAGTGGGATGGCTGGGTTGTATGGTAGGGTTATGTTCAGGGTTCTGAGGAATCTCCAGACTGAATTCCATAGTGGCCTAACCAGTTTGCATTCCCACCAACAGTGGGTTAGTGTCCCTTTTTCCCCACATCTTCTCCAGCATCTCTTGTTGGTAGATTTCTGAATGTGAGCCATTCTCAACGGGGTGAGGTGAAACCTCATTGTGGTTTTGATTTGCATTTCTCTGATTGCTAGTGATCTTGAACATTTTTTCATGTGTCTGTTGGCAATTTGCATTTCCTCTTTTGAAAAATGACTATTGAGGTCCTTGGCCCATCTCTTCAGTGGGTGGGTTGTTCTGTTGTTGTGGATTTTCTTGATTTCTATGTAGATTCTGGTTATCAACCCTTTATCTGTAGTATAGTTTGCAAATATTTTTTCCCATTCTGTCGGTTGCCTCTTCACTTTCCTGACTGTTTCTTTTGAAGTACAGAAACTTCTCAATTTGATGCAATCCCAAATGTTAATTTTGGTTTTGACTGCCTGTGCTCCTGGGGTCTTTTCCAAGAAGTATTTTCCTGTACCTATATCTTGCAGGGTTTCTCCAATGCTCACTAATAATTTGATGGTTTCTGGTCGTAGATTTAAGTCTTTAATCCACGTTGAGTGAATTTTTGTGTAAGGTGAAAGGTATGGGTCTTGCTTCAAGCTTCTGCACATGGAAATCCAATTTTCCCAGCACCATTTATTGAATAGACTGTCCTTATTCCAGGGATTAGTTTTGGATCTTTGATCAAATATAAGTTGGCTGTAGATGTTTGGATTGATTTCTGGTGTTTCTATTCTGTTCCATTGGTCTATCCATCTGTTTCTGTACCAGTACCATGCTGTTTTGATGACAACTGCCCTGTAGTATGCCCTGAAATCTGGGATTGTGATGCCTCCGGCTTTGTTTTTGTTGTACAAGATTGCTTTGGCTATTCGAGGTCTTCTCTCTCTCCATATGAATTTCAGCATCATTTTTTCCATATCTGAGAAGAATGTCTTCGGTATCTTGATTGGTATTGCATGGAATGTATAAATTGCTCTTGGGAGAATAGACATTTTGATGATATTGATTCTTCCAATCCATGAGCATGGAAGATTTCTCCATTTTTTGGTATCCTCTTCTATTTCTTTCTTTAAGGTTTTGTAGTTTTCATCGTAGAGATCTTTAACGTCCTTGGTTAAGTTTATTCCAAGGTATTTGATTGTTTTTGTAGCTATTGTGAATGGGATAGATCTTAGAAGTTCTTCCTCGGCCGTGGCATTGTCTGTGTATACAAAGGCTCTTGATTTTTGTGGATTGATTTTATATCCTGCTACTTTGCCAAACTCTTCGATGAGTTCCAGTAGTCTCTTACTAGAGTTCTTTGGGTCCCCCTCCTCGGTTCCCGCGCTGGCGAGAATCTGTGGCTCTGGCTCCTCTCCCGCCGCTCGGCTCGTGTTGGTTGGTTTTCCACGCGGTGGGCTCCCTGTAAGTCCTCTGTATCCCATCCACAAAATCCGGAAGCGTTTCCTCTGCAGGTTTTTTCTTGAGTCTTTTCCTGAGGCTACAGTAATTCCACTTTTATGAAACTTTATTCTCCCAAACTAAAGGCGCACATCCTCACTATCCGCCATCTTGGCTCCGCCCCCTCAGATTTGTCTTCTAACTTGAATATTCTTTCTTTTCCCATACCTAATGTTCTGGTAAGGCTTCCTACTCTATTTTCTATTTGATATATTAAGTCTTTTCTAATAATTCAGTTTGATTTACCTTCTATACCTCTAGCTTTTGATAGCATTTTTCATTGATGCCATGATTGAATTTCTTTATTCTTTATATTTGCTTTTCTAAGCTTCCCTTATGGGTGAGGGAAACAGAGCTCTGTGCTCTCCCTTCTTGCAGTTATCTGGCCATCCGGACTCCTGTTTATCTTCCAAGTTGAACCCAAAGTCAGTCTGTCAGTTGTTACTCAGATAATATCACAAGTGACACCTTCTGCCTCATGCACCTCTCAACTTGCTCTAAGAAGACGGCATCTCCCCTTTCCACAGGCTGAAAGAGTCAACAGTGGTGTCTCAACTCATTGCTGCAAATTTGTACCATCCACACTGCTCCACAGTGTCTCTCTCCTTTATGTAGATTTTCCACTGCAAACTTCTCTGTAACTATACTCTAGGAATAAAGTCCTTCCACTTTTCTTCCATCAAAACTTCAATGAAAAGTTAAACAAAATAGATAAACCTCTAGCCAGACTAACAAGAAAACGTGAGGCAAAACTCAAATAAGTTATATTGGAGTTGAAAAAGAAGACATTACAACTGAAAGCACAGAAATGCAAAGGATCATAAGAAACACTTAGAACTATATGCTAATAAACTGGAAACCATTAAGAAATGGATAAATTCCTGGAAACATATAACCTACAAATATTAAGACAGAAAAGTATAGGCAATCTAAACAGATTCATAAAAAGTAATGAAATGGAAGGATAAATCCAACATCTTTCTTCCTGGAAATGACTGGGACCTGAGGTTTTTACTACTGAATTAGAGAAAATATTCAGAAGAAATAAGTGCAATACTTTTCAAACCATTTGAAAAATATCGAACAAGATGGAATTATGTCAAACGCTTTATGTGTATCACTTTGTTACCAAAACTGACCAATGATGTGGGACATAACTATCCAATATTCAATCATTTTTGTCAATTATGGGATATTAAACTTACTCATTCAGATTTCTGAATGTGAGCCATTCTAACTGGGGTGAGGTTTTGATTTGCATTTCCTTGATTGCTAGTGATCTTGAACATTTTTTCATGTGTCTGTTGGCCATTTGGATTTCCTCTTTGGAAAGATGTCTGTTGAGGTCTTTGGCCCATCTCTTGAGTGGGTTGTTTGTTTTGTTGTTGTGGAGTTTCTTGATCTCTTTGTAGATTCTGGCTATTAATCCTTTACCTGTAGCATAGTTTGCAAATATTTTTCCCATCCGGTTAGTTGCCTCTTGACTATCCTGTTTCTTTAGCAATACAGAAACTTCTCAATTTGAAGCAATCCCAATAGTTAATTTTGCTTTGACTACCTGTGCCTCCAGGGTCTTTTCCAAGAAGTCTTTGCCAGTGCCTAAATTTTGCAGGGTTTCTCCAATTTTCTATAATAATTTGATGGTGTTGGGTCATAGATTTAGATCTTTAATCCATGTTGTGTGGATTTTTGTGTAAGGTGTAACGTAGGTGTCTTGCTTCATTTTTTGCACGTGGAAATCCAGTTTTCTCATCACCATTTGTTGAAAAGTTTTGTCCTTGCTCCAGGAATTGGTTTTAGATCCTTGATCAAATATAAGTTGGCTGTAGATGTTTGGGTTGATTTCTGGTGTTTCTATTCTGCTCCATTGTTCTATCCATCTGTTTCTGTACCATGCTGTTTTGATTACAACTGCCCTGTGTATGTCCTAAAATCTGGTTTTGTGATGCCTCTCACTTTGTTTTTGTTGTACATTATTGCTTTAGCCTTTTGAGGTATCCTGTGTCTCCATATGAATTTCAGCATCATGTTTTCCAGATCTGAGAAGAATGTCTTTGGTATTTTGATTGGTATCGCATTGTGATATGAGCAGTATTGCTCAAGAGTAAAAAGTTATTCATATGCACAAGGGATATATGATATTTCCTGCTCTTCATGATGCTTATTTCTGCATGTTAATGACATGTTTGTTGACTATCAACTTACTGGAATTGATAAATAAATATGTACTTATCCTTTTCTAATAAAACTGCTTATGGATTTGTTCAATTGTTTAACGGTTGAGGCTGCTAAGTCTGATGATAAAACTGTATGACAGAATATGTAGTTTTTTAGTAATGACACTACAGCTCTTAATCATTGTGTAATTTATTGTTTTGTTAAATAAAAATATATTATGTGCACTAATAACTCTCATATATTATGTTAGCATTTTATATTAATATTTTATATTCAAAAATGATGATGAGTCTTCACATAGATTTTTGTAATGTAGAGTCTGATTGGTTTTCTTCTACCTACACTGTACTTGTTTTCATAGTAGCAAAATGTTCTGTGCATTATACATTGCCTAAGTACTCATTCTATCAAATAACACTCTAGCTGTTAAGGCAACACTAACTGACATATTATTTATAACATTTATAGAATAATACACAAGATATTCACTTCAGCATCATCTTCTACTAACATACTAAACTAGTTAATGTATCTTTGCATTGTGTTTTGGTTGGTCTTGTAGTTAAGTTTTTTCAACTCTAGGGAAGACTAAAAATGCAAATGGTCATTCATTTTCAATTTGAGTTTCGATTATAGACCTTTGCATAAAGTTACTGCTTCACAAGAGCACAAATATCAAGGTTACTGGATCTCTAACATTCAGATGATATCTGGTTAAGTTACACTTGGATAATGTCCTGGGAAAATGTTTTTTTTTTTTCTAAAAGTGGCATTACAAGTGGTTTTAAGTTTTTTCTATTGAAGTTTTCTGATGAAGTTCAATTATATATGTTGACTAAATTTATAAATAGGCTTCTTTATCTAACATAATCTCATCTTGTCTCCAACTGTGTGTAACTACTATACTTTTTTAAAAAAAGACTCCAATTGTGGTGACCATTTTGTCATAGCAGTTTAATTCAGTGCTTGAGATATCTGAATCCCATATGCTACTGTTTGGTTTGAGTTCTAGTGGTAATTCTGCATCTTTGATGAACCTTCCTGCTAATGTGCCTGATAGGCAATGGATGATGGCCAAAGTGTTTGCATAGCTATTACCCATGTGAGAGTCTTGGAAGGAATTCCTGGGTCCTGATTTTGTGTGATATGTCTTAAATTTTGTGAGCATTTGAGAAGTGAAGTCATGT
The DNA here is from genome assembly GCF_033115175.1 of Lepus europaeus. Lineage (NCBI taxonomy): Eukaryota > Metazoa > Chordata > Mammalia > Lagomorpha > Leporidae > Lepus > Lepus europaeus. Next base: position 5,837,568 of record NW_026909276.1, read on the forward strand.
ATTTAAAAAAAAATCTCTGTTTCTCTCCCTATTTATATCTTACTGTGCCTTTTAAATAAAGACAGAAATCTTATAAAAATCAGAGAGCTTCGTGTGGGTTTCAAATAATAAGATCAAATCATATACTCTGCCCTGGAGAATAAAATTTGAAAAAATGCAAAGTGCTGAAAAATAAAAAGATAAAGCAAATATACAAAAATGTAAGAGATGGTCATAAAGAATACCCACTTTAACAATGGACCCAATAACTTTAAAATCAGTGGTGTTACTACAGATATATAAGGGACACTTCATAATAACAAATTTTTAGATAAAATTATATATATTATATACATATATATGTATATTTCCTTAACAGAAATGCTCAGCTTTATATGAAAAGAGGAGAAAAATTCTTCAGAAACAGTATTTGGAGATGCCAATATCCTACCTTCAATAATGAACAGAATAACTATGAAAAATACTGAATAGGATAATGAAAACTTGAAAATATAAAACAACACAGTTAATTGACCAATATCACACCATTCAAGAAAACAAGCATTCTATTCAAATATGCATGCAACATTTTTCACAGGAAACAATATGCTAGGTCATATATGGCATACTTTTCAATGACTAAAATAATTGAAAATATTTTCTGAACAGAAGTGTGAACATTTGGCCTGTTTTTATGAAAATTCTTGTATGCCTAAGTAGAAACCAGAGTGGCAGAGTTCAAGTCTTGGCTCTATTGCCGTCCTGTTAAGGTGAGTGTTGAGAGGAAGCAGGTAATGTCTCAAGTAGCCTGGTCTCTGCCATGTGAGGGAAATGGAATAAATTTCTGGCTTTGAAGTTTTCCCAGACCAACCTCACCTGTTGTAGATATCCCAAAGATCAAATCATTAGCTGGGCAAAACCTCTCTCTCCTTCTCCTTTTTTTATCTTTATCTTTTCCTACCTCCTTCCCCCTACCTCCCTCTCAGGTTTTCAATTAAGTATTTATAGGGGCCAGCACATTGGCATAGTGGGTAAAGCTGCCACCTCAATTTCCAGCATCCCATACGAGTGCCAGTTAGAGTTCCAGCTGCTCAATTTCTAATCCAGATCTCTGTTTTGGCCTGGAAAAGCAGTAGAAGATGGCCTGAGACCTTGTGCTCCTGTACATTCATGAGATACCTGGAAAAAGCTCCAGTCTCCTGACTTCAGAATGACACAGCTCTAGCTGTTGCAGCCAATTACGGAGCAAACCAGTGGATGGAAGACCTCTCTCTCTCTCTCTCTCTCTCTCTCTATCTCTGTGTGTGTGTGTGTAACTCTTTCAAAAAATAAAATCAAAACCCTTAAAATTATTCATATTTTTTAAATCTAGAAAACCAAAAACAGAAGGATAATTAAGAAATAGAAAAATATGTGGAAAATAAGCATCATGTTCTTAAATGTTAAATGGATTATGGAAAAATCACAAGAGAAGATGGGAACATTAGGGTGTGATTAAAAGCGAAATTACATTATAAAAAGATCATGTTGATCTAATAGGGACTGATGCATATTATCTATGCATCTAACTGGAGGTCATTGGAATGTAATGTGGTGTTTCTCTCATGCACATCCTTGTAGACTTAAATACCCATCTCCATTGGTGCTTCCTGCTCTAGCTGGGCTGCCAAGGAATACAGTTTCTGCATCAAAATTCAGAGAAGAAACATAGGATAAGATCTGTGAAGTCTAATGCATTATTTTAACACCATGAAGAGTGTGTCAAATCATCCAATACTCCAAAATACACCCTGTCCTCTTATTTATGAAGTTTTCATCCTCATAAACTGAGATGCAACTAAAAGTTATGTAGTGGCATCACTCTCTTGTGAGCAAGGGACAACTATGCCCAAATGCACACTACCCTCCTCCATCATTGGTTGATTCTCTTTGATATTTGGAACTTTTGCTGACTGAGAAAGATTCAATGGGAAATGATTCCTCTGCTGGAATGAATTTCCATTATGGGACCAAGGATAGTCATGCAGGGTAGATGATCCTATAACTCTCTCAAATGGATGTGCAGAGTCTTGGTTCTAGCATTGTGTTGGAGGCCAGTTTGAAGACTTTAACACCCACAAGTAAGCTGACAATTTTCATATACAAAATTATCTATTTTTGTGGTTGGAAGTTGCAGGGTTGAGGCACAGATTGGTATCCAAAGGTTTCCAGGGCTGACTTATCCCAGTGGTGGGAAATAATGTAATGCTCCAGGTGTTAATTATGAATGAACTCAGTGGGAATCTTAGCAGTTATTTCAGCTGCTTCCCAACTTCCAGTAGCCATTAACATGCCCCAGGGGTGTGCTGTTAAACAACTCTCTTGAAAGGATGTACCTCATACAATACCCAAGGTGAGAGACAGTGACTAGTCACCACCCATGTTCAAATGTTGGTAAGCAATTGTCTGCAAAGCCTTGTGCCTCAGACCAACAGCATAGGGCTGAGACAAGAGGTGTGGTAGGAACAGAGCAGGGGCTACAGTAATTAAGTGGCAAAGGAAATAATGAAACACAAACTGAGACATGTCTGGGGAACAGAATGTGCTACAGTGCCCTGACATTGTTGATCCAGGCCCACTATACAGAGCCCCCCATGAATGGTTATGGTGATTGGAGTCCAGATGCCAGCATGTCCCATGAGACAAGAGGTCAGAATCCAAATACCCTAGAGGGCCTGCATATTCAGAAGCAGGAGGCAGGTTTCAGGCTCCCTCTGTTGTGCTAGTATGTTTGAGGAAGTGATAGATTCAGGAGCTTGTGATCCTCACCATGCTTACATGTTTGGGGATTCAAGCACGGACAATAACTCACACACATACGGGATGCACGAAACAATGCCTTACCACACCACAGCACAATCAATGGGTGGAACTATGAGGCCTGGCACCAGAAGTGGTAGATGAAAAGATCTCTTGTGGCAGGAGTAAAAAGGTCTTAATGATTTTTCCATGGTGTGTTTTTCTTCCCTTCATCTGGCACACATCGTATCTACATGTGATTTACTCCTAGTAGTAGTTCCATATGTTACCTCCCCTCTGCAAGAGTTTAGGATTCAACTAATAATTATGGCAGAAACAAAATAAGTCTGACATTTTACTTAAGACATCACCAATGTCCACGGCAGATTTCAGATTGTTTTGACTTCTTCCCAATAATCAGAATGTCACTGGATTATGGATCAATGGGCCATTAGAATAAAAAATTGGAGGTAGACATTAGAAGAAATAGAAATGTCTAGCTGTAAGAGGGGCAATGGTAATAAAAAGAATCCTCAATCAATGTATGGATGCTTTTTCAGTTCCCTCATTTTTTTCAAATTCTCAGTAATATCATGGCATCTTATGTATCTGTGACTAGCACACACATGATGAATTCTGCAAATTGTTATGGCATTTGGTTATGAGGGGAAGGCTTAGATTTCTGATGGATGAGATGACTCTGTAGCAGTGTTAGGTAGTTCTTGCTGGCATAATCCTGGGAGATGCAATGAAGGGCTGGAGTTTGAGTAATGTGGAGCTGCAATGCAAGTATGGAAGTCCTCTGTTCGTGGTGCTACTAACTGTGTGTATCATTTCCAAGGAATTCATCGAAATAAAACAGGTCAGAAACATGCCAAATGAATCCAATCAAGTCAGAATTTAGTTACAAAAAAGGAGTAAATCACTACAATAAGGTGGAAAGAAAATTGTCCAAGGAACAAAAGTGAAAGTAAATACTGATGGGGTCGGAATTATAACCAAAAAAAAAAATAAGCTCCTACTTAGAATGCATACTGGAATCCCATATCAGAGTGCTAATGGGCTTCATGAGCCTGATCCCTACAAATGTACCTGGGAAAGATATCACATAATTGTTCTAATAACAATTGTGTCAAAGACACAGATGGAAATCAGGAATCCTGGCTTTGGTCTGGTGGAGATCTGGTTTTTGCAGCCATCTGGGGAGTGAAACACTGGAGGGATGATATATATGTGTATTTATTTTCCACTCTCACTTTTCCTTTAGAGACAATTTTTTTAAAAAACATTGATTTGATTATTTGAAAAATATATAGACCTACACACACACACACACACACACAGAGAGAGAGACAGAGAGAGAGAGGCAGAGAGAGACAGAGACAAAGTAGAAAGTGATTCTATTTTCTGGTTCACTCCCAAAATAATCACAATGGATAGAATTGGGATAGGCCAAATGCAAGAGTTTGGTACCCCACCCTTGAATCTAGTGTGTGTGATAGGATCAGCACTTGGTTCCCCAAATGCATTATCAGGGATCTGGATCAGAAGTAGAACAGTGAGGAATTGAACAGGAGCTTACATGGGATGCTCATAGCACAGGTAACAGATTTAACCATGTATGACACATTGCTAGCTGTAAATTTTTTTAAAAAATAAACACAGGCTAATCTCAGGGAGACTTTTGTGGGCCATATGTCACCCAAACACTGACAGCGTCTTCTCTGCAACTGATACACAGATATAGTAATCTGAGCAAAATTAGAAGGCCTTCAGAGAGGCAAATAAGTGATTGTCAAGACTACAGATGTCACAAGTGTCACTGACCCATCTGGACAAAAGGTCCATCACTCAAAGTGAGTGTTTTGTTTTGTAGTCATCAAATGAGTTAATAGAAATGCCTGTGGTTACATTACTAGTCTGTAGTAGACTAGTGTTTGGAAAGACAGAAAAATGGCAACATCATTTAATAACATTGTAAATGATAAAGATCACATTTCAAACACAAGAGTGTTAAAGAATGCATGTTTATTTGTTATCAAAATTAAAATGTGAAATCAGAGCTCATTTACATTTTTCCACTCAACAATGGGAAACCAGGTGCAGTGTGCATGTCAAAGAGAAGCTAGGTTCTAAGAAAATTGTATGATTCTGATATACAATGTTACTCTCTCATGTGAATTTCTTAGTACTTGCTGAGGTGTGACATTCAATACAGAGTTCCCCAGATTCATTACACTTTTACATTGTTTTCTATGTGTCTTGCTAATGCTTTCATAGGGTTTTCCCTCCATATCAGTTCTCTGGTATATGGTGATAGCTGGTCTATGATAATGAATTTTTTCTATATTTATATGCTTTTGCATCTCTGATTTCCTTAAAATATGCTGAAGAGCAATTGCTGAGGAAGAATTTTTCAATCATTGCAGTGAATACTTGCTTTTCATTTCTGTGGATTTGACATCCATTGCAGTATAACACTTGGCAAAATATTGCATTCAAAAATTTATTTCATGTGTTAATTTTGAGACTCTGTGAGGCTTGAGTTATGTGAAAATACACGTTCACACTCACTAGATTCATATGGTTTCTCCACTGTGTGAATTTTCTGATGTCTAATCAGTGCTAACTCTCTGTTGTGTAATGAATACTGACCTTTTCAAAAAGGTTTTTCCACATTTATTATACTCATAAGGTTTCTCACTTGTGTTGGTTCTATGATGCTTTAAGGGATTGGACTTTGAACTGAAGGCTTTTCCACACACGCTGCATTCCTAAGGTTTCTTCCCCATGTGAACTCGCTGATGTGCAATGAGAGCTGACCTCCATAAAAAGGCTTTTCCACACTCACAACATACATGAGGTTTCTGCCTTGGGTAAATTCCTGGTGTGTAATGAGTTCTGACCTTTGGGTAAAGACTTTTCCAGACTCACTACATTTATGAGTTTTCGATCTTGTGTGAATTCTCTGTTGCACTATGAGTTGTGACTTACAGCCATAAGCTTTCCCACACTTATTACATTCATAAGGCTTCTCCCCTGTGTGAATTTTCTGATGCACTATGAGTTGTGACTTACAGCCATAAGCTTTTCCACACTCATTACATTCATAAGGCTTCTCACCTGTGTGAATTCTCTGATGCTTTAAGAGGTTGGATTTTGAGCAAAATGCTTTTCCACACTCATTACATTCATAAGGCTGCTCCCCTGTGAATTCTCTGATGATTTATGAGGTTGAATTTTGAGCAAAATGCTTTTCCACACTCATTACATTCATGAGGCTTCTCCCCTGTGTGAATTCTCTGATGCATTATGAGGTGTGACTTCTGGCCAAAAGTTTTTCCACATTCATTACATTCATGAGGTTTCTCCCTTGTGTGAATTCTCCGATGCACTATGAGGTATGATTGATATCCAAAGGCTTTTCCACACTCATTACATTCAAAAGGCTTCTCCCCTGTGTGAATTCTCTGATGATTTATGAGTTGTGACTTCTGGCCATAAGCTTTTCCACACTCACTACATTCATAAGGCTTCTCCCCTGTGTGAATTCTCTGATGATTTATGAGTTGTGACTTCTGGCCATAAGCTTTTCCACACTCACTACATTCATAAGGCTTCTCCCTTGTGTGAATTCTCTGATGCATTATGTGTGACTTCTGGCCAAAAGTTTTTCCACACTCTTTACATGCATGAGGTTTCTCCCTTGTGTGAATTCTCTGATGCACTATGAGGTATGATTGATATCCAAAGGCTTTTCCACACTCATTACATTCAAAAGGCTTCTCCCCTGTGTGAATTCTCTGATGATTTATGAGGTTGGATTTTGAGCAAAATGCTTTTCCACACTCTTTACATGCATGAGGTTTCTCCCTTGTGTGAATTCTCTGATGCACTATGGGGTATGATTTATATCCAAAGGCTTTTCCACACTCATTACATTCAAAAGGCTTCTCCCCTGTATGAATTCTCTGATGAATTATGAGGTTGGATTTTGAGCAAAAGGCTTTTCCACACTCATAGCATTCATAAGGCTTCTCCCCTGTGTGAATTCTCTGATGCATTATCAGGTGTGATTTGGGGTCAAAGGCTTTTCCACACTTATTGAATTCATAAGATTTATTCTGTGTGTTAATTCTCTGAGGCGCTTTGAGGTGGGATTTCCTGCAATATGTTCTTCCATATGCACTGCAATCATAAATCTTTTGTCCTGTGTGAATTCTAGTGAGATCTAGCTCCTTGGAAATTATTTTTCTACATTCATTGCACCCATAGAGATTTTCGCCTATTTGAATTCTGTGATGGATGGTAAGGCTAGATTTACAACTGAAAGATTTACCACAGTGGATACATCCATAATGACTTTTTGCTTTGTGAAGTAATTGATTTCCTGTAAGATCTGATTTGTTATTGAGAGATTCCTCACAGTTCAAATATTTGTGGAATTTCTCTCCTGAGTATGTTGGTTGATGCTTACTGAAATATGTATTTTTAAGCAAAGTTTTTTTTTCAGCCTGAGTTGTTTTTCCAACAAGGACAGTTAATTTGTTGCAACCATCTCTGATACAAAGATTCTCACATTGAAATAATATCCTCTTCCTGTGAAAGGATTTCTCTTTCCCCCTGTATTCAACAACATGCTGCACTGTGTGAATCTTTTTATGCTGACTAAAATCTTCCCAGCATTGGAGTGAGTCCACATGTGCCTCAGGGTCGGCGTGTTTCTCTCTAGCTGGCATTTCATCAGGCTTCCTAAGGAGAAGTACATTCTGAAATAAATTATATCTTTCAGGTTTCTTTACTGGACAACTTACCTTTTTTATCAGGTTTACATATGGCCATAGATTAAATTTTTTGTTAATTCAGCTATTTTATTATTTGATATACTACTTTTTGTGTTTATAGCTTGCCTGAAGCTTATCTCTTGATTTTTCTTTGTGGCTCCAAACAGTGTATATTTTCTGTGGACAACTGAAATGAGAAAAAAAGCAACCATACTCCTGAACCACATGTAAGTGTTTTGGGAATGCTCATAGAAGACAGTTAAGTTTGTTTCTACCCTATATAATCATAAAATTTTAATATAACAGTAAAATGTACACATTTATTACCATTAGATGATTTCCCCTTAATATAATAATATAATCAACTATACAAACGGTTCTCGCAATGCTAAATAACATTTTAACTTCCTGAACTTTTTATTTAAGCGGCTGGAGCAGCTGAGGATGTGTTACAGTTGGCCAAGCCACTGCTTAGCATGCCTGCATCTTGTAACAGTGCCAGTTTGACTCCTCGCTACTCTTCTTTCAATATAGCAAACTGCTATTATATTCTGGGAGACACTAGATTATGATTCAGGTTCATGGAGGTTTGTGGCAATCATCCAAACATGAAAGATTAATATACAGTTCCAGATTTTTTTTTCTTCAGGGTGGCCTAAATCTAACTGTTGAAGACATTTGAGAAGTTAACTTGTATACTTAAGATATAACTCTGTCATTTCTCTATCTCTTACTGCCACTATGCCTTTCAATTAAATTATAACATGCAAGTATTTTAATAAGTAGGAAGACAATGAGCAAAAATGTTCTCTCTCTGGTGGCAGCAGTAAACTGAGTGCTCTCAACAGTCATTTGTTTTCCCTATTCTTTTTCTGCAGTTTTTTTTCTGATTTAAATGTCATGTGTTGCGCTTCTCTGATGATCTTTCAGCTTTGAAGATGGAAATGACTTTCTGGATCACTTACTTGCAAGTGCAGAATACGACTATTCCTCAATCAGATCCATTGGCTAAAAGCATGATCTCTGTCTATGATTGTTTCGTGTTCAGTTTTTGCAGGGGAATGCGCATAGGCATCCGTGGAATTATTCATGTGAAACAAATCATTTTACATGTACTCTATTATTACTGCTTTCTCCATCTTTCTAAAGAAACCTGAGATCTTGATATTTTCATTATCATAAAAGAGAGAAATATCCCAATGCACCATCAGGGGGATGCTCTCCATCCAAGTTTAGGGAAAATGCTTCTTCAACTCAAGTTGTGCACCACTTCTTGAAAATCATTTTCTACCTCATTCTGAGATTAACAGACCTTGTATTATCCTTTCGTTTCTTGGTGTATGCATACAAATGTTGAAAATATAAAGTGAAGGCTGTTAATTTCTGTGTTGGAAGGTTAGTATGCTTCTATTTTCACAGGTGTCTAAGTCTTAATTATATATATAACTATATATATATATATATAATTTCTTTCATGTTTTTAATTATATTTAAAGAGATAGTAGATAATTATGTGGCAAAATAATATAAACTGATAGCCTTTAACACTGGCATCTCATAATGAAGTACTGGTTTAAAACTGTTCTTCCCCATTGTAATCCATAAGCTGTACTTTGGAAATTTATATTCATTAAATAAAAGTTTAAAAAAATAAATAAAACTGTTCTTCCAGATCCTGGCTCATAAAATAGAAAACAGTGGAAGATGGCCCCATTACTTGGGCCCCTTCCACTTCTGTGGGAACCTAGATGGAGTTCAAGGCTGTTGGCTTCACCTGGCATGATCCTGAGCATTGTGGACATTTGTTGAAGTAAACCAGGAAACGGAAGGTTTTTTTTTTTTTTTCCTTCTGGCTCTCCTTGTCTCTGTCATTATTACAATCTTTTAAAAAGATATAGAAAAATATATGTCTAAGTACAAGCTCCCTCTCAACAAATGTAAGGAATTTAACATTATTCCATGGGTTTGTTTGGGCTTGGAAACCAAAATCAACTGATTCATTTATGTAGCAGATAACCACATATTTCCATATTACTATTACAGTTTCTACTTAGCACCATGATTTCTGATGTCACAAACAGGCTTGCTATGAACCATCTTTTATAATTTTCTTATTTATTTCATTGTTTCAGAGATACATAAGCAGAGACAAATAGAACTCATTCACTGGATTATTTTTCAAAAAATTGCAAAGACTATCATATTATACATTTCCATTGTCATTTTAGAGAAGATAATTAAACAAGAGACAATGAAGAAAGAGAGAGAAGTAAGAGAGCTTCTATTCACTGGCTTAGCCCTCATATTTATGCAATAGCATGGATGATGCCTAATCAAATAAAGGAGTGAGGAATTGAACTCAGCAAGCCAAAGAAAGCAGTGCTTATGTTCCAGCCAATTAGTAAGCAATGGAAGACTTAAAATAATTGATACATTTCTGAAGGAACCCCAGGATATGAATGTAGAGAGAAGGATAAATTAGTATGTGTGTGATCTATAGAACCTAAGAAATGAATTTATTGGAAACTGAGAGTATTCAATTTTTTTTTAATCTAAGAAAATATTGGGGTTAGTGTTGTGGCACACCAGGAGAGTTAAACTACTGTCTGCGGCACTAGAATTCCATATGTGTGCTGATTCAAAACCCAGCTGTTTCACTTTTAATCCATGTCCCAATCAGTTGGCCTGGAAATACGGCAGAGGACCTCCTAGGTTCTTGGATCCTTGTACCCAAGTTGGAGTTCCAGATGAAGATCCTGGAAACTGATTTGGCTTTGCCTAAAGTCACTAATTGAAGCCAACTGAAGAGCGAACCAGCAAATCAAAAGTCTCTTCTCTCTCTCCCTCTCTGTCTCTCTGTCTTTCCCTCCCTCTCTCCCTCCCTCCCTCTTGTTATCCTTTCTTTTTTGTGACAGGCAGAGTGGACAGTGAGAGAGAGACAGATACAGAGAGAAAGGTCTTCCTTTGCCGTTGGTTCACCCTCCAATGGCCACTGTGGCCGCACTGCTAGTATCTCACTAAAAAGGCCTTCTAATCCTTTCTCCCTCTCCATGCTTTCAGGAACTCCTTGAACCCGAATGTTGGTTTTTTCAATAGTATCCTGTAGATTCCTGAGAGTATTTTTTAGATTTCTGATTTCTTCTTCTTTTCTTTGATTTGACTGTTTCCTTTCCTGTTCTCTGTCTTCTATTTTCGATATTCTCTCTTCTGCTTCACCCATTCTCCAAGGTTTGGAGAAGGACAGAGACATCCTAGTACAGGAAGCTCATAGAACCCCTAGTAAACATGATCAAAAGAGATCCTCACCACGACACGTCATAATCAAACTCACCACAGTGAAACACAAAGAAAAGATCCTAAAATGTGCAAGAGAGAAATGCCAGATTATTCTCAGAGGATCTCCAATTAGACTCACAGTGGACTTCTCATCAGAAACCCTACAAGCTAGGAGAGAATGGCGAGACATAGCCCAGGTACTAAGAGAGAAAAACTGCCAGCCCAGAATATTATATCATGCAAAGCTCTCATTTGTGAATGAAGGTGAAAGAAAGACCTTTCACAGCAAACAGAAATTGAAAGAATTTGTCGCCACTCGTCCAGCCCTGCAAAAGATGCTTAAAGATGTGTTACATACAGAAACACAGAAACATGGTCACCAATATGAAAGAAGATAAAGGAAGCAAATCTCACAGCAAAAGATCACAGGAGTCTCAAACCATATATTAGAAAATATCTTTGGCAAATGACAGGGCAAAGTTACTCCTTCTCAATAGTCACATTGAACGTTAATGGCCTGAACTGTCCAGTTAAAAGACACCGATTGGCTGATTGGGTTAAGGAAGAAAACCTATCTTTTTGCTGCTTACAAGAAACTCATCTTTCCAACAATGATGCGTACAGACTGAAAGTGAAAGGATGGAAAAAGATATACCATGCCAACAGAAATGAAAAAAGAGCGGGCGTAGCCATCTTAATATCAGACAACATAAACTTTACCACAAAAACTGTTAGGAGAGACAAAGAGGGGCACTATTTAATGATTAAGGGATCCATTCAACAGGAAGATATAACGATTATCAATGTATATGCACCTAATTACAGGGCACCAGCTTATTTAAAAGACTTGTTAAGGGACTTAAAGGGAGACTTAGACTCCAATACAATAGTACTGGGGGACTACAATACCCCACTCTCAGAGATAGATCAACAGTACAGAAGATCAACAAGGAGACAGTAGATTTAAATGACACTATAGCCCAAATGGATCTAACAGGTATCTACAGAACATTTCATCCTACATCTAAGGACTTTACATTCTTCTCAGCAGTACATGGAACCTTCTCTAGGATTGACCATATACTAGGCCATAAAGCAAGTCTCAGCAAATTCAAAAGAATTAGAATGATACCATGCAGCTTCTCAGACCACAAAGGAATGAAATTGGAAATTAGCAACTCGAGAATCCCAAGAGTGCGTGCAAACACATGGAGATTGAACAACATGCTCCTGAATGAACAATGGGTCATAGAAGAAATTAAAAGAGAAATTAAAAATTTTCTGGAAGTAAATGAGGATAAAAGCACAACATACCAAAACCTATGGGATACAGCAAAAGCAGTGTTAAGAGGAAAGTTTATATCAATAGGTGCCTACATCAAAACATTGGAAAGGCACCAAATAGATGAGCTTTCAAGTCATCTCAAGGATCTAGAAAATCTGCAGCAAACCAAACCCAAACCCAGTAGGAGAACAGAAATCATTAAAATCAAAGAAGAAATCAACAGGAATGAATCCAAAAAAAACATTACAAAAAAAAACAGCCAAACGAGGAGCTGGGTTTTTTTTTTTTTTTTGAAAAAATAAACAAAATTGACACCCCATTGGCTCAACTAACTAAAAAAAGGAGAGAAAAGACCCAAATCAATAGGATCAGAGATGAACAGGGAGACATAACAACAGACACCACAGAAATCAAAAGAATCATCAGAAATTACTACAAGGACTTGTATGCCAGCAAACAGGGAAATCTATCAGAAATGGACAGATTCTTGGACACATACAACCTACCTAAATTGAACCAGGAAGACATAGAAAACCTAAACAGCCCAATAACAGAGAGAGAAATTGAAACAGTAATAAAGGCCTTCCCAACAAAGAAAAGCCCAGGACCCGATGGATTCACTGTGAATTCTACCAGACATTTAGAGAAGAACTAACTCCAATTCTTCTCAAACTATTCAAAACAATCGAAAAAGAGGGAATCCTCCCAAATTCTTTCTATGAAGCCAGCATCACCTTAATTCCTAAGCCAGAAAAAGATGCAGCATTGAAAGAGAATTACAGACCAATATCCCTGATGAACATAGATGCAAAAATACTCAATAAAATTCTGGCCAATAGAATGCAACAACATATCAGAAAGATCATCCGCCCAGACCAAGTGGGATTTATCCCTGCTATGCAGGGATGGCTCATCGTCCGCAAAACAATCAACGTAATACACTACATTAACAGACTGCAGAAGAAAAACCATATGATTCTCTCAATAGACACAGAGAAAGCATTTGATAAAATACAACACCCTTTCATGATGAAAACTCTAAGCAAGCTGGGTATGGAAGGAACATTCCTTAATACAATCAAACAATATATGAAAAACCCACGGCCAAAAACCTATTGAATGGGGAAAAGTTGGAAGCATTTCCACTGAGATCTGCTACCAGACAGGGATGCCCACTCTCACCACTGCTCTTCAATATAGTTCTGGAAGGTTAGCCAGAGCTATTAGGCAAGAAAAAGAAATTAAAAGGATACAAATTGGGAAGGAAGAACTCAAACTATCCCTCTTTGCAGATGATATGATTCTTTATTTAGGGGACCCAAAGAAATCTACTAAAAGACTACTGGAACTCATCGAAGAGTTTGGCAAAGTAGCAGGATATAAAATCAATGCACAAAAATCAACAGCCTTTGTATACACAGGCAATGCCACGGCTGAGGAAGAACTTCTAAGTTCAATCCTATTCACAATAGCTACAAAAACAATCAAATACCTTGGAATAAACTTAACCAAGGACGTTAAAGATCTCTATGATGAAAACTACAAAACCTTACAGAAAGAAATAGAAGAGGATACCAAAAAATGGAGGAATCTTCCATGCTCATGGATTAGAAGAATCAATATCATCAAAATGTCTATTCTCCCAAAAGCAATTTATACATTCAATGCAATACCAATCAAGATACCGAAGACATTCTTCTCAGATATGGAAAAAATGATGCTGAAATTCATATGGAGACACAGAAGACCTCGAATAGCCAAAGCAATCTTGTAAAACAAAAACAAAGCCAGAGGCATCACAATACCAGATTTCAGGACATACTACAGGGCAGTTGTTATCAAAACAGCATGGTACTGGTACAGAAACAGATGGATAGACCAATGGATCAGAATAGAAACATCAGAAATCAACCCAAACATCTACAGCCAACTTATATTTGATCAAAGATCCAAAACTAATCCCTGGAATAAGGACAGTCTATTCAATAAATGGTGCTGCGAAAATTGGATTTCTACGTGCAGAAGCTTGAAGAAAGACCCATATCTTTCACCTTACACAGAAATTCACTAAACATGGATTAAAGACTTAAATCTAAGACCCGAAACCATCAAATTATTAGAGAGCAATGGAGAAACCCTGCAAGATATAGGTACAGGAAAATACTTCTTGGAAAAGACTCCAGCAGCACAGGCAGTCAAAACCAAAATTAACATTTGAGATTGCATCAAATTGAGAAGTTTCTGTACTTCAAAAGAAACAGTCAGGAAAGTGAAGAGGCAACCGACAGAATGGGAAAAAAATATTTGCAAACTATATTACAGATAAAGGATTGATAACAAGAATCTACAAAGAAATCAAGAAAATCCACAACAACAGAACAAACAACCCACTTAGGAGATGGGCCAAGGAGCTCAATAGACATTTTTCGAGAGAGGAAATCCAAATGGCCAACAGACACATGAAAAAATGTTCAAGATCACTAGCAATCAGAGAAATGCAAATCAAAACCACAATGAGGTTTCACATCACCCCGGTGAGAATGGCTCACATTTAGAAATCTACCAACAGCAGATGCTGGAGAGGATGTGGGGAAAAAGGGACACTAACCCACTGTTGGTGGGAATGAAAACTGGTTAAGCCACTATGGAATTCAGGCTGGAGATTCCTCAGAAACCTGAACATAACCCTACCATACAGCCCAGCCATCCCACTCCTTGGAATTTACCCAAAGGAAATTAATTTGGCAAATAAAAAGCCATCTGCACATTAATGTTTATTGCAGCTCAATTCACAATAGCTAAGACCTGGAACCAACCCAAATGCCCATCAACAGTAAACTGGATAAAGAAATTATGGGACATGTACTCCATAGACTACTATGCAGCAGTAAGAAAAAAATGAAACCCAGGCATTTGCAACAAGATGGAGGAATCTGGAAAGCATCATGCTGAGTGAATTAAGCCAATCCCAAAGAGACAAATATCATTTGTTTTCCCATATCGGCGAAAACTGAGCACCAAAGGGAAAAGCTGTTGAAGTGAAATGGACACTATAAGAAACAATGACCTGATCAGCTCTTGTCCTGACTCTAGATGTACAATGTAATACTTTATCCTTTTTACTATTTGTTGTTGTTGTTGTTGTTATTGTTGTTCTAGTACTAGTGGTTGAACTCTGTAATTAACACACAATTATTCTTAGGTGTTTAAATTTTAACTGAAAAGTGATCCCTGTTAAATTTCAGAGTGGAAATAGAGAGGGAGGAGATGTACAATTGGGGACATGCACAATCAGTCTTGCCCCAAATGATGGAGTTAGAAATGTGCCAGGGGATTCCAATTTAATCCCATCAAGGTGGCATGTACCAATGCCATCTCACTAGTCCAAGTGATCAATTTCAGTTCACATTAGATGGCTTGAATAGGTCTAAGAGTCAAAGGGATCACACAAACAAGACAAGTGTCTGCTAATACTAAATGATAGAATCAAAAAGGGAGATAAGGATCCAACATGTGAAGTGGGATACACAGCAGACTCATACAATGGCAGACGTCCTAAACAACACTCTGGCCTCAGAATCAGCCCTTAAGGCATTTGGATCTGGCTGAAGAGCCCATGAGAGTATTGTAGGCATGGAAAGCCAAGACACCTTGGAAAAGAAAAAAAAAGAAGAAGACCTAAATGAAAGATCTCTGTGAGTGAGATCCCAGTGGAAAGAACAGGGCCATCAAAGAAGGAGGTACCTTTCTCTGAAGGGAGGAGAGAACTTCCACTTTGACTATGACCCTATCGGAATAAGATCAAAGTCAGCGAACTCTAAAGGCTTCCAAATCCCTGGCAACTCATGACTAGAGCCTAGGGAGATTACTGAGGCCATGAACAGGAGTGTCAAATTGTTAAGTCAGCAACAGAAGTCACTGTGTACTTACATCCCATGTGAGATCTGTCCTTAATGTGTTGTCCAATGTGCAGTGATGCTATAACTAGTACTGAAACAGTATTTTTACACTTTGTGTTTCTGCGTGGGTACAAAGTGATGAGATCTTTACTAATTATATACTTAATTGATCTTCTGTATATAAAGATAATTGTAAATGAAAAAAAACCCTGGTGTTAAATTGGAAATGGCATAGAAAATTAATTAATTTAAAAAAATATGTAGGATCTGTCTTTAATATGCTGTAAACTGTTTTTTAATGCTATAACTTGTACTCCAACAGTATTTCTTTTCACTTTGTGTTGCTATATGGGGGCAAACTGTTGAAATTGTTACCTAATATATACTAAACTGATCTTCTGTATATAAAGAGAATTGAAAATGAATCATGATGTGATTGGAAGGGAAGAGGGAGCGGGAAAGGGAGGGTTGTGGGTGGGAGGGAAATTTTGGGAGGGGGAAGCCATTGTAACCCATAAGCTGTACTTTGGAAATTTATATTCATTAAATAAAAGTTTAATAAAAAATAATAAAAATAAAAATATGTTACTTCTATTATGTCCTCTCATTTTTATTCCCTTTTATTTATAAAATTTTTGAGATAGTGTGTTTTTAATTTACATTACAGTCAAGAGCTTAATTCTCTATTAAATAAAGAGTTCTTCAACAAAGGGAAAGGAACATAGTTCTTCAGGAATATAGGCAAGGGCTACATATAATAATGGAATGAAAATATATCAATTTCATTCATATGCAACTTTAGAACAATCACAGATCATCCAAACTGTATTGTTATTCATCTTTATCACTCATTTGAAAAGATATAAAGCAAAGTGAAAACAACTCTACTTGTGGCAATACTGATAAATATATGAATTTTTTTCATTTTTATTTTTGTTTTCTGATTGTTACCTCTTTTAAGATATCATATATAAGAGAGAACATGTAGTATTTTTCTTTCTGTGTCCATCATATTTCACTCAACAACTTGCCCTCCAGTTGCATCATTTTATATAAATTATAGAATATCATTCTTTACAGAGCAGAGTAGTATTCCACTGTATGCATATACTACATATATTTTATTGATTCACTTGATGTCAGGCACTTTTCATTATATATACTGGGTATTGCAAACAGTACTGGTATAAGATTGGTTGTGAAGATAACTCTTAGATACAATGTGGTCATGTCTTTTGGGCAGATACCTAGTAGTTGGATTCCTGGATCATATATCAAGTATATTTTTAATATTTTTACACATATACATACTATTTTCCACAATGACTGAACTAATTCAAAATCCCTTCAACAAGGTATAAGTATCCCCTTGTCCAACATTTGTTACTCTGCCTATTCCATAATATCCATTCTGACATGGTTGAATTGCTATCTCATTGTCATTTTGATTTTAATTTTCCTCATGGCTAGTGATGAGTATTTCTCCATATATTTTCTGGTCTTCTCTATTTCTTCTTTTGAGAATTGTCTATCACGTTCCTTTGATCTTTTCAAAACTGAATTGGTGATTTTTATGGTGTATAGGTCACATAAAGATGAGTTGACAAAACTGGCAAATTGAACAACACAGAGACCTTTTTGTGTCACAACATTTGACCATTTTTATGGGCATAATATAAAGTTAAATCCAATGTTGAAAGTGTTAAAAGTAGAATTAGACTTCATTCTCATCTTGTTTAGTATGAAATGATACACTAGGGGATAGGATTCCATTAATATGAGTAACTAATGAAAGCATTGGAGATTTGTGAGGTGATAGCAAATGATGACACAACTATAATTGTAACCACACTGGGAGTGGGATCAATGCAATATTTAAGGATGTTAAAACTCAATGTTTTCCAAACCCAGTAAAAATAGCAATCCAATTATTCTAAGAATGCAATGCTACAAATCACAAGCTGCAAAGTGAAAAGGTAATATTTCCTTAAGAAATGTTTCCCTTTTTCCAAATCTTTGGAGTTTTCTGTCTCCTTATTTAAGATTTATTTATTTGAAAGACAGAGAGACAGAGAGAGAGGAAGACAGAGAAAGAAAAATTCTTCCAACAGCTGTTCCAATCCCCAAATAATCAGAAGAGGCAAGACTGGTAGGCTGAATCCAGGAGCTGGGAAATCCATGTTGGTCAACCATATAGATGGCAAGAGTCCAGTCATTTGGGATAACTCCCACTGCTTTCTTTGGTGCATCTAGAGGAAACTGGATTAGAAGTAGAGCTTTCAGGTTTCAAATTGGCATTCTGATATGGAATGCCAACAACACAAGCAGCACCTTCACTCATCGTGCCACAGCACTGTCCCAAGATGGTTCTCACCAAACATAGACTGTCTCATTGGAAATGAATCTTTTCATTTACATCAGCACTTTAGGCAACACTGACAGTATACTCTGACAATGTGATTTATGGTGACAAGTCCTCTGTCATGTGGTATCTGCTCAATCTCTGAGTAAACTGGAAAATAAAGGCAGCAATTTATGGATGCTTACCTGTGTCTAAGTGGCAAAATGTCAAAAAAGATGCTAAACACATATTCAAATGAGGTCACTGACTATCAATGTCCTATATGTATTGCTATAAATTGTGATTGGGAGAACTAGATAACAAAAGGAAGTGTTCACTAAGGGCAAACAACTAAAATTTCAAGCTGGATGGATCAGTCTTTGCCCTATGCAACTCATTATTTGACTCATTTCAGAAGATTCATTTTGGGAATAAATTGGAACATGAGTTTGATGTCTTTTCTGAATTATTTAATATATTTGTGATATCCTTGTAATTGAAATTTATGTCAAGAATTTAAGCATATACTTGATATCTGAATAATCAAAACTTTGTGGATACCCAAATAACACAGCAAAAGAAAATAAGAAAGCCTTTCAAAAAATCTCAATCATTTAGGTCTTTTTTTTTTCATGATATCTTGGCTTTCCATGCCTGCTATACTCTCATGGGCTCTTCAGCCAGATCTGAATGCCTTGAGGGCTGATTCTGAGGCCAGAGTGTTGTTTAGGACATCTGCCATCCTATGAGTCTGCTGTGTATCCCACTTCCCATGTTGGATCTTTCTCTCCCTTTTTGATTCTATCAGTTAGTATTAGCAGATACTTGTCTTGTTTGTGTGATCTCTTTGACTCTTAGACCTATCAGAGCTATCAATTGTGAGCTGAAATTGATCACTTGGACTAGTGCGATGGAATTGGTACATGCCATCTTGATGGAATTGTGTTGGAATCCCCTGGCACATTTCTAACTCCACCATTTGCGGCCAGACCGATTGAGCATGTCCCAAACTGTGCATCTCCTCCCTCTCTTTTTCCACTCTTAGATTTAACAAGGATCATTTTTCAGTTAAAATTTAAACACCTAAGAATAATTGTGTGTTAATTACTGAGTTCGACCAATAGTACTAGAACAACAACAACAACAACATATACTAAAAAGGATAAAGTATTACATTGTACATCTAAAGTCAGGACAGGAGCTGATCAGTTCATTGTTGCTTATAGTGTCCATTTCACTTAGCAGGTTTCCCTTTTGGCGCTCAGTTGTCACCGATCAGGGAAAACAAATGATATTTTTCTCTTTGGGACTGGCTTAATTCACTCAGCATGATGTTTTCCAGATTCCTCCATCTTGTTGCAAATGACTGGGTTTCGTTGTTTCTTACTGCTGAATAGTATTCTATGGAGTACATGTCCCATAATTTCTTTATCCAGTCTACTGTTGATGGGCATTTGGGTTGGTTCCAGGTCTTAGCTATTGTGAATTGAGCTGCAATAAACATTAATGTGCAGATGGCTTTTTTATTTGCCAAATTAATTTCCTTTGGGTACATTCCAAGGAGTGGGATGGCTGGGTTGTATGGTAGGGTTATGTTCAGGTTTCTGAGGAATCTCCAGACAGACTTCCATAGTGGCTTAACCAGTTTGCATTCCCACCAACAGTGGGTTAGTGTCCCTTTTTCCCCACATCCTCTCCAGCATCTGTTGTTGGTAGATTTCTGAATGTGAGCCATTCTCACCGTGGAGAGATGGAACCTCATTGTGGTTTTAATTTGCATTTCTCTGATTGCTAGTGATCTTGAACATTTTTTCATGTGTCTGTTGGCCATTTGGATTTCCTCTTTCGAAAAATGTCTATTGAGGTCCTTGGCCCATCTCTTCAGTGGGTGGGTTGTTCTGTTGTTGTGGATTTTCTTGATTTCTTTGTAGATTCTGGTTATCAATCCTTTATCTGTAGTATAGTTTGCAAATATTTTTTCCCATTCTGTTGGTTGCCTCTTCACTTTCCTGACTGTTTCTTTTGAAGTACAGAAACTTCTCAATTTGATGCAATCCCAAATATTAATTTTGGTTTTGACTGCCTGTGCTGTTGGAGTATTTTCCAGGAAGTCTTTGCCTGTTCCTATATCTTGCAGGGTTTCTCCAATGCTCTCTAATAATTTGATGGTTTCGGGTCGTAGATTTAAGTCTTTAATCCATGTTGAGTGAATTTTTGTGTAAGGTGATAGGTATGGGTCTTGCTTCAAGCTTCTGCATGTGGAAATCCAATTTTCGCAGCACCATTTATTGAATAGACTGTCTTTATTCCAGGGATTAGATTTGGATCTTTGGTCAAATATAAGTTGGCTGTAGATGTTTGGATTGATTTCTGGTGTTTCTATTCTGTTCCATTGGTCTATCCATCTGTTTCTGTACCAGTACCATGCTGTTTTGATAACAACTGCCCTGTAGTATGTCCTAAAATCAGGTATTGTGATGCCTCCGGCTTTGTTTTTGTTGTACAGAATTGCTTTGGCTATTCGAGGTCTTCTGTGTCTCCATGTGAATTTCAGCATCATTTTTTCTATATCTGAGAAGAAGGTCTTCGGTATCTTGATTGGTATTGCATTGAATGTATAAATTGCTTTTGGGAGAATAGACATTTTGATGATATTGATTCTTCCAATCCATGAGCATGGAAGATTTCTCCATTTTTTGGTATCCTCTTCTATTTCTTTCTGTAAGGTTTTGTAGTTTTCATCGTAGAGATCTTTAACGTCTTTGGTTAAGTTTATTCCAAGGTATTTGATTGTTTTTGTAGCTATTGTGAATGGGATTGATTTTAGACCTAAATGAATGATCTCTGTGAGTGAGATCCCAGTGGAAAGAACGGGGCCATCAAAGAAGGAGGTACCCTTCTCCGAAGGGGGGAGAAAACCTCCACTTTGAGTATGACCCTATCGGAATAAGATCAAAGTCAGCGAACTCTAAAGGCTTCCATAGCCCTTGCAACTCATGATTAGAGCCTAGGGAGATTACTGACGCCATGAACAGGAGTGTCAAATCGTTAAGTCAGCAACAGGAGTCACTGTGTACTTACACCCCATGTGGGATCTGTCCCTAATGTGTCGTCTAAAGCCAAGTGATGTTATGACTGGTACTGAAACAGTATTTTTATACTTTGCGTTTCTGTGAGGGCGCAGACTGACGAGGTCTTTGCTAATTATATACTGAAGTGATCTTTTGTATAGAAAGAGAATTGGAAATGAAAAAAAAAACAACCTGGTGTTAAAATGGAAATGGCATAGAAAATTAATTAATTTGAAAAAAAATTATGTAGGATCTCTGTCTTTAATGTGCTGTACATTGCTATTTAATGCTATAATTAGTAATCCAATGGTAGTTTTTTCACTTGATGTTGCTTTATGGGCAAAATGTTGAAATCTTTACCTAATATACACTAAACTGATCTTCTGTATACAAAGAGAATTGAAAATGAATCTTTACATGAATGGAAGTGGAAAGGGAGTGGGAAAGGGGAGGGTTGCGGGCGGGAGGGAAGTTATGGGAGGGGGGAAGCCATTGTAACCCATAAGCTATATTTTGGAAATTTATATTCATTAAATAAAAGTTTAATAAAAAAAATCTCAATCAAAAACATAAAAATCTCGGTAAATACATACACTGTGAATGGCAAATAGATTACAGATATCTTTCTCTCATATTTTCAGACTTTAAATTCATTTACCATTTGAAGAAAGATACTAAAAATGAGTTGAGGATAAGAATAAAATATATTACCAGAATAGTAGAGAAATTGAAAAAATAACCAATTATAATACTATATCTTTACCCCCTGATGAAGAGATATAATAATTTTCAAAGGTAGACCAGAAATCAAAGCTGACCACAGAGAAGCATAAACAATTATTATAATATTACAATTGGCCAACAAAAGAGCCTACAAAACATTCTAAAATAGGGACTGAGCTAAATTGCATAGGCAGCTTTCCTATGCAAGAAAGACCTGACTTGCATAGTAAAAAAGACTGACAACTATATCAAACTATACATGTAGAAAAGTGAGATTAACTGCAGAAGATATATTTTTTCTATAACAGACTAACTCAAGAGGCTTCCATAGCCTTTGCAGCTCATAACAAGCATCTTGGGTGATTGCTGACGTCATAAATAAGAGTGTCAATTTTTAAATCAACAATGGGAGTCACTGTGCACCTACTCCCCATGTAGGATCTCTTTCTTTAATGTGTTGTACTATACAAATTAATGGTAAAACTACTACTTAAACAGTACTTTACACTTTGTGTTTCTGTGTGGGTGCAAACTGTTGAAATCTTTCCTTAGTATATACTAAATTGATCTTCTGTATATGAAGATAATTGAAAATGAATCTTGATGAAGAATGGGATGGGAGAGGGAGTGGGAGATGGGATGGTTGTGGGTGGGAGGGAGGTTATGTGGGAAAAGCTGCTATAATTCAAAAGTTGCACTTTGGAAATTTATATTTATTAAATAAAAGTAGAAAAACACAGTGAGAGGTAATATCTCTACATAAGGAGCATTGCTTTCTCTACCTTATCTCAATTTGATTTGATAAAAATAAATTATTATCTTTTTAAAAAAAGTATCATGGCAATGGCAAGACATTTGAAAATCTGAACTCCTAAAACAAAAGAAAATTCTGAAATTTGAACAATAGCTATAGCATGAATATTTGGGGATTGTTGAGCAATCAAACTAAGGGGTAGAAAGTGGATTGAAATAATTTGTGGAAGAGAACCTCAGCCACTTGGGATATTTTACAATAAGACACTCTCCTACTAACATTCTGATCACAGATGTAAAATCTGTAAATTTAATCAACTGGAATGTTATAGAGAAGACATCAGGATATAGATGAAAAGAAAAGAGGAAATGACAAAAATCAGTACTGCCAGAGAGAAAGCCAAATAACTTAGGTATCTGAGTTGCAGTAGAAAATTCACCAAAATTATTGGAGGACTACTACAAAACACATGTATGCATGAAACAAGAGATTTCAGTTTGCTATCTGAAAGTGCCACATTTAAAAACTAAGACAAAAAACAGACTTAAACTGAAAGGATGTAAAAAGATACCTACAAAGAGTGGGGTGTACTGCTTAAATTATACATCAGAATGGTATAATCAGTTTTGATGAACCTAAAAAAACAGTCTCAAAAGACAATAAGCAAAGTACACACAATTAAACAAGGCCTTTAAAAGAAATTACAAATAGTGTTAGACTATTTACACTCATGTTATAGTAATTGATGAAACAAATTGATAAAAATCAGTCAATTATTAGCATAAATTACAGCATAATAATCTAAGTAATATGTGTACATCACTATAGAACCAAGATATAACACCTGCTGATCCATAATCCAAGACTAAAATCAGGAGGCTGGAAATTTTGCTTAGCAGGTAAATCAATTGCCTGAATCACCAGCATTCCCTATAGACACTGGTGTATGCTTTGGGTGTTCCACATTGATCCATCTCCCTGTAATGGCCTGAGAATCGCAAAACAAGATGGACCAAGGGCTTGAGACACTGATAACCACATGGACAAATGGAAAAGAAAAAAAAAAAAAACTTCTGGCTCCTGGCTTCCATTTGGCAAAACCCTGGCCATTAAAGCCATCTGGGAAGTAATTGGTGGTTGGAATAATTCTCTCTCTATCCCTCCCTTTCTGAAACTCTTTCAAAAAATAAAAAAATCTATAGAAAAAGAATAATGTTTCGAGAGCAGCAAGATGGCGGAATAGGCAGGGAGCACACTATTATTCCGGGGGAGAGACAGTTTAATATAAGTGGAGATACTGCAGGGTCAAGGAAGAGTAGGGGATGAAACAGCAGAGGAAAATCTTCCGGAACTAGTGATTCACAGTGTACCTGCATGGAGAGCGTGGGAGCCCAAGTTCGGGACACCAGCGGCAGACTCAACACACCAGCGCTGGAATGCGAGGTGAGCCGAACCTCAATAGACCAAGACACCCGCGGGCAAGTGGAAAGAGGAGGCTAGAGGGAACGAGGCTTGAAACTCCGTGGGGAAAAATTCACCAGGCTAACTAGAAGAGAGAGAGGAAAAAAATAAAAAAAGTGACCGATACGGACAGAAGTTTCTCTCTCTCTGCTCACCTCTCAAAGGCGAGCAAGACACAGCAGGCACCATTTTGGACATACGTCATAAGCAGGGCGACCTCAGGTCTGCACCGGCCCTGAGCCTAGCAGAAAAACCTGACTCTGGGGGGAGGGGTGAAATAACAGGAGAATAGCATCTAACTTGACAACACAGTGGGGGACTGCAGGAGAATTGGAGCCCACACTGAGGGCAGCAGACATTCCCTGTGTGGTCCTTGGGAAAGAGCTTGGGATCTCTGGCTCCTGTGGGTATATCATTTGCCTGCTAACTACCTCCAATTACGTTCAGCTGTGCGGAATTACTTCCTTTTGAATCAAAAAAAGAAAGAGAGATTTACCACACCTAACCTGGGAGTGTCATCTTTGACACACCCTCAACCCTGAGGAACCAAACACAGCTCTCAGTCCACACTCATCTCAAGCCTCTAAGGCTCCACTGAAAGCAGACAGTCCACTTAATATAGAGCCATAGTGTAACAAGAAAAAACACCACAGTGAAGAAACCAAATATCTCCAACATGCCAGACAACAAACGCAAAAACCAAGGTAACAAGAACAAGGAAGACACTATGACGCCCCCAAATGAAAAAGACACCCCAATTCAAGATTATGAAGATGATGAGATAGAAGAAATGCAAGAAGCAGATCTCAAAAAATTGATAAGAACATTAAGAAGTTCTCAAAAACAAATTCTTGAACTACAGAAATCCTTAATGGACAAGATAGAAAATCTCTCTCGTGAAAGTGAAATATTAAGGAGGAATCAAAATGAAATGAAACAACTAGTGGAACAAGAAACTGTGATAGTGACGAGAAAACATAATGAAATGAAGAATTCAATAGATCAAATGGCAAACACATAAGAGAGCCTTAAAAACAGAATGGGCGAAGCAGAAGAGAGAATATCAGACTTAGAAGACAGAGAACAGGAAGGAAACAGGCAAACCAAAGAAAACAAGAAGAAATTAGAAATCTAAAAAATATTGTCGGGAATCTATAGGATACTATTAAAAAACCCAACATTTGGGTTCTACGAGTTCCTGAAGGCATGGAGAGGGAGAAAGGATTAGAAGGCATTTTCAGTGAGATACTAGCAGAACATTTCCCAGGTTTGGAGAAGGACAGAGGCATCTTAGTACAGGAAGCTTATAGAACCCCTAATAAACATGACCAAAAGAGATCCTCACCACGACATGTTGTAATCAAACTCACCACAGTGAAAATTAAAGAAAAGATCCTAAAATGTGCAAGAGAGAAACGTCAGATTACTCTCAGAGGATCTCCAATTAGACTCACAGCAGACTTCTCATCAGAAACCCTACAAGCTAGAAGGGAATGGCGAGACATAGCCCAGGTACTAAGAGAGAAAAACTGCCAGCCCAGAATACTATATCCTGCAAAGCTCTCATTTGTGAATGCAGGTGAAATTAAGACTTTTCATAGCAAACAGAAACTGAAAGAATTTGTTGCCACTCGTCCTGCCCTGCAAAAGATGCTTAAAGATGTGTTACACACAGAAACACAGAAACATGGTCACCAATATGAAAGAAGATAAAGGAAGGAAACCTCACAGCAAAAGATCACAGGAAGCTCAATTTCTCTTTGACATAGAATTAAACTCTGATGCTCTGTTAAAGCAATGTGTTAAAGTAATCTATTATGTTCTCTTGATGTCTGTTAAATTCTAATTGTTCAAAAACAGCTGAATTTTTATTAAGAGCTATGGGTTATTTAAATATGTGCTTATTTTCAAAGATTTGAATAATCACCTGTAACAATGATCAAATTTGGTCTATGTTATGTCATGATTTTAAGGAATCTTATTTCAACCAGGTATTTTGGATTTTGAGCATTCTTGGCATTCTTGACAGGCATTCAAAAAATCAAAGTTTCAAACAATCTGGACTCTAAAATTTCCAGTAAATCCTGAACTTTGGTTTTTCCAGTTTGGGCCCAACTGAAAAAATCGAAGGACCTATGTCTCTCATCTTATAGAGACACCAACTAATATCCAACTATTTGGATTATATTAGAAGTACTGTCAAGATGTGATGTGGTACCAGACTTTAAGTTTCTATAATGGAAAATGCTATTAATACAAATGTTTGAGAATTAAAAAGTCTAATGATCTTGTGTTACTAGACATGATAGTTATCTTAATGAGAAAGCCCCAGAGGCCTAAAGGGTTAAATACTTGTACAATCCTACAGGTGCTTTCAAAAAAACTGTGTAGTAAGCATGTGCCTCTTTTTGGTTGATGAGTTTATAATTTTAAACATGGCGACATAAAGTCTTTTGTCATCCATAGTTATATATGATTTGCTGCTCATAAAACTAAAGTGTGGTTGGTTCTGTGTTTAGCTGTCCTCCTATAGGTTCCTATGGACTTTTTCCAGCCACTTCTATTGTATTCAGTACTTTGGGATGGCTCTGTAAACAGATGAAGCCAATAATGTATTCACAGTACCAACTGAGAGAAAGTATGGTTAACTGAGGTTAATAAAAACAAAAAGCAATTCAAATCAATTGGCAATCTACAAAGAGTTAAAGATTTTAAAAGCTATTATTAAAATTGCTATATTGGTCTATTATGCTATGTTATATGTGTGTACATATTGTATGTCCACATAGGGAAATTTTATTAAGAGTTTTATTTTAAATGGCTTATAGATAAGATTGTCCATAAATTTAAGCTGCTAAAATTAATCAAAGATACATTTTAATTTGTGTGACCTGAATCTGTGTATCATATGTTTTAAACGTGTTGGTAGAAAGAAACTAAAAACATTTTAGATGGTTGTGCTTAAGTTCACTGGCTAAACAAACTACACCATGTTAGATATTTAAGAGGTGTTTTCAAATACATGATTCTTAAAATTTATAGAAGGCATTGGACCTTCTGGTAAATGTTTTCTTAAGTTGTTATCTAATGGTTGAAATGGTTTGCTAAGTATTCATGTAATATTGCTATTGTCAGCAAGCGATCTAGGACTTGCTCCCTCATTTCTCTATTCTAAGCCCAACTTGTTCTTTCATTTCTCTATTCTCCTCAATGTAGGAAACTAATTCTATTATGAAGGAATCTGTAGGACGCACAATTTAATCTTTAGACCTTATAAAAGAGATGGCTAACATTTTTTCTGTAATAGCATAGCCAAAATAAGAACTTAAATAATAATCTCATAGCTAGATTCACTTCGCCATCAGCCAAGTATACAGTAAGTAGAAAAAACCTCCCTTTCAGACCAAAGGGAAAGAAAGTTTTAAAGTGAGAATATAATTTTCCTCATGGGCATTGTCTACCTTAGAAAAACTACTACAGAACATGCCTGTGACTATAGACTTGTAGTTCAGGCCACCGAAGATTAGAGATGGGACTTGGGCACTCCCTTGACTTGCATCCTCTGTTCTGCTTTAACACAAACCAGGAGGAAAAGTAAGCTCGGCATCAGAAACAATGGGTGGCAGGCCTATTTATGGCTGATCTATACAGTGATCTGCCCTCAAGGAGACCCAACAGGCCAGTCCCCTGCAGTGGCTTTCAATGTGGTAAGCCTGGGCTTCAGCAGAAGTCAGCTTGTGAAGAGCCCTGGCAGCTCTGCCAAGAGTTGGATCACTGGAAATGGACCTGCCCTGGAGTCGAAGGATGCCCAGGTCAGAGCCACAGATCTTATTGGCTCTAAGCTGAAAAGCCCTTCACTCAGCCCAACTTCCAAAGTGTCCACTGCAGCTGAGGGGATGGTCAAGTAGGGTCAGCAACATTGCAGACAGAACTGTAAATTTCTTGTTAGAGATGCCACCTGCCTTGACCTGGCCAGCTCTCCTCCCAGGCCAGCCAAGTAATGAAAGTTTACAGAGTGCCTTCCCCTAGGAGGTTCATACCTCCCTTAGGATATACCCCATGGGAAGAGATAGATAGGTCTGGGCCTCTGAATTTACAAGGCCTAAAGCCCACCAGATTATTATCAAGCCCCTTCTATCAGCTTCTATTTGCCTCTCAATCAGAAAAATTACTTGTAGCTTAGACAGCACCTTTCTTAGCTCCTCTAATAATGACTCTGTCCTTTGTTCTAGACCCTGTCTAGTGCACTTGGGCCTCATTCCTTTGTAATCATAACCTCTACTCTACCACCAATGGCTCTACTCCCAACCTGTGTGTACTGATGGTCTTCTTCCCCACTTAATGCTGTATAATTGTTCAGACCTGGTAAATGCCACTCTTAGGATCATTGGTAACTATCCTCACTCTGTCTTTTATGACCTTGTCTAAATATGATCAGAGTCAGCAAACTTGGAAGGCTTCCATAGCCTTGGCAACTCATGACGACAGCCTAGGATGGTTACTGGCGCCATAAACTAGAGTGTCAATTTGTTGGGTCAAGAACAGGAGTCACTGTGCATTTGTTCCTCATGTGGGATCTCTGTCCTTAATGTGCTGTACATTGTGATTTAATGCTATAACTAGTACTCAAACAGTATGTTTCACTTTGTGTTTCTATGTGGGTGCAAACTGTTGAAATCTTTATACTAAATTGATCTTCTGTATATAAAGAGAACTGAAAATGAATCTTGATGTGAATGGAAGGGGAGAGGGAGCGGGAGAGGGGAGGGTTGTTGGTGGGAGGGAATTTATGGGAGGGGGAAGCCATTGTAATCCATAAGCTGTACACTGGAAATTTATATTCATTAGATGAAAGTTTAAAAAAATGTAAAAAAAGAATAATGTTTCAAGAGGTAACATAAAAACTACAATATTTTTTAAAGAGATTAAAATGATAACATAGTCTATGGCCACATGGAATTAAGTACAGATTTTTTAAATTAAAAAAGAGCTTTCAGCTGGTGTTGTGGCTCACTAGGCTAATCCTCCACCTGCGGCGGCAGCACCCTGGGTTCTAGTCCCATTCGGGGCACCGGATTCTGTCCTGGTTGCTCCTCTACCAGTTCAGTTCTCTGCTGTGGCCTGGGAGTGCAGTGGAGATGGCCCAAGTGCTTGGGCCCTGTACCCACATGGGAGACCAGGAGAAGCACCTGGCTCCTGGCTTCAGATTAGTGTGGTACACCGGCCACAGCACGCTGGTCGCAGCGGCCATTGGAGAGTGAACCAACAGAAAAGGAAGACCTTTCTTTCTGTCTCTCTCTCTCTCTCTCTCTCTGACTGTCCACTCTGCCTGTCAAAAAATAAATAAATAAATAAAATTTTAAAAAGCGCTTTCAATATTTAAAAATGAGATAACCATTCTCCTAAACAATCTGTGAGAGAAAAAATGATCAAGAGAAATTAAAAATATATTTGACACATTTTACCATAACGATGGCATTTTAGATAGAGTTGTGGTCATCCAAACTTCTCTCCTGTTCCCACCTTTGAGGTAAAATCTAAGGGCAAGTTCAGTATAGTATGGTCTTAGGAACTTATCCATGAACATTTAGCACTTTTAGGAATATTAAAAAGTCATTATACTCAAAGGATACTCAGTTACCAGACATCTTAAGTTTAATTTCTGTATCAGTTTCTAAATAACAATTTATATTTTATCTTATAAAGATAGATTGTGAATTTAAGATAGCATGCATAACAGAAGATAGTGTTAAGAGTAACTATGAAATTAAAACATTTTGGATATCAAAAGACTCACAAAAACAGAAAAAAAGGGAATCAATCATGATGAAAAAGATTTATATTGCATAGAGAATATTATTGGCAATATATAAAAAATCCTACAAATAAAAAGCAATAAACCATATTCCAAAATGGAGAAATAGACATTCTTACAAAGAAGATTTACAAATGACTAATTACCACACAAGATTGTCAACATTACTTATCATTAGGCGAATGCAAGGAGCAATCATAGTGAAATACCACTTATTTTGTATCCAATGTCCACTATAAAACAAGTGCCCACAATATTAGAGAGATGAAATCCTCATACATTACTGGTGTAAATGTAAAATGATGCAGATAATATGGCTGACAGTTCTGAAGACCAGCTGATGACATTCACTTTCTCACTCAAATTTCAGAGGCAGGGCAGGACATCAGACAGGAGATAGAGTGTGGACATGTTTCAATGGTCTCCATCTTCTTTTAAAACTGTTCGTATCCAAGCAATTCTGAGGACCTAACAGGGTTACCCCATTTAATCCTTACTCATCTAGCAAAGGCTCTAACTCTGAACACTATTGTAAGATTAAATTTCCAACTTCTTCATGTTTCAAGTTGGATTTATTTACAATAAATGATATTCAAACCATTTCAGCATACAGTGAAGTATAATATGGTACAATGTAATACAATATGGACTAAGCATAAATGCATACTGGTACATGAAATAAGCCATTACAAAATGATAATTACTTTGTGATTCAACTTCTATGAGGTTATAAGCGGAGACAATTGATATATAAAGTAGAGAATTGACTGTCATGGTCTGTGGTGGAGAGAGATGGAGATTTAGTTTTTGAGGCACACAAAGTTTTGCCTGGGGAGATTAAAAAAATTAGATGTATGGTATTTATTATTACAGAAGAATGTGTATAGTCTTACTGACACAGACATTCACACTTTAAAATGTTAAATGGTAGTTATACCTTTATCATATAATACTTGATTTTAAAAAACTATTAACCAGAGTCCTCATCCATAATCTTGCAATTATAGATGCATACATCTATTTTAATACTAATATAGATGTAAATTTAGATGTAACCAATGAAATATGATACAACATTTGAAAGTGCTTGAAAACATGACAAGCCATTTTATTGGGACAGGGTAGAAATATGCAATTTTATATTATTTCAAAATACAGAAAGAATCATATATATATATATATATGTGTGTGTATGCAAAATATACAAGGCATATCTAAAAATATCCTTATTAATTTATTTTAAACACACACACACAGACAGAGAGAGAGAGAGAGAGAGAGAAATAGACACAGAGACATAGAAATCCCATCATCTTCTTTATTCCCCAAATGTCTACAAACAACCAAGGCTGTGCCAGGCTTGGTATCTTACATTGATGACAGAGACTCAAGCATTGAATTATCACCTGCAGTCTCCTAGTATCTGTATTATCAGGAAGCTAGAATTAGAAGCAGATTCATGACATAAACACACACACTCTATATGGAATTCAGGAGATGACAGAGGTATATTTGCTAAAATTTTATTGATTTGTTTTCATTTTGATTCAAATGGAGAGAGAAAGAAGAGGGAGAGGGAATATTTCATTTCCTAATTCATTCCCCCAAAAATCACTTCATCCAAAAATATACCAGGGTACCACAATTTAATTTGGTCAACCATTTGGGAGGTAGGGATTCAAATATTTTAGGTATCTACTGCCTCCCAGGACACACTCCACAGGAAATCGAGAAAAAGTAGAGTAGTAAGACTCTAAATGTGGGTATTTGGAATGACAACTTAAGCTAATTACAAAGACTCACCATCTTAGTAACCAGGGAAATGTTCATGATCTATGTCTCCTTTATTTATGTACTTGATTTTGAGTCTGGTTCACTCACATGTCCTAGCTACTGACTGCTTTCCCCTACTGACTCCTAAGCCTGTCACCCCCTCTGAGGAGAGATAAAAGCTCAGCACTGAGCTAATACATTCTTCAAGATGTTTGCCAAAATTAATAATTCTCAATTTTTAAACTGAAAGCAGTAGTTATTATTTATATTCTATTTTACAAATATCAAGAGGATAGATTTAATATAGTTCTCAGACAATTCTAAGACTACAACATATATGTGTTTACTTCCATTTTTACAGAGTGTATTCAGATATAAAATATTTTAAAACAAAAAAGCAAAAGTACCAGGATTTGAAAACAGATAACTTTGAAAATGAGAACGTGGGAGGAGTTTAGAAAAAAAATCTCATTTTGATGATGTGGCCAAGGCTAGCTCATAGTAATATCTTATACAAGTAAATGGAGAAATAAATAATGTGGCTTTCATTTTAGATGTGTTCAGCATAAATTCAAATTGGATAGATACAAACAAGTACTAAACAAGGAATAGAAACTATGTTCTGAAACCTGTGGGAAAGGCTAGTCTGGGAAGGAAGCAGGAATGTCATAACTGAGAGGGTAATATCTGCAAAGAACTACAGTATGTTGTGAATGGGAGAGTGTATGGAATATTTGGATGGGTAATACTGAGAAGAAAGTAGAATTATACAAGAAAATGACAATAAACCATCCCTGGTGTCATGATAGAAATAGAAAAAAAATATTCAGGTGAAGTTCACATACAGTAGTTGAGAAAAAATGGAAGGCAGTCATTCAGGTTTATGATAAAAGTTTAAATCCTCTAATTCTACTTCAGATTACTTAGTTTGACTCTCAGCATTCATTTCTGATTCCAGGTTCTTGTTAATACAGATGTTGTGAGGCATTAGTGGTAACTCAATTAATTTTGCTTTTGCACCCATGTTGGAATCCAAGTCTATATTTCTGTCTTGGCTTCTGCCTAGTTCCTTCTTGAGTATTTTGGGTATTTATAAGGAGTGAATCAATTTATAAATGTTTTTTTTTCTTTAGTGGGGTTTATTTTATTTTATTTATTTGGAAGACAGTGTTGAGGTTGAGAGAGAGAGAGAGATTTTCTAGCTACTGGTTCAACCTCAAATGGTTGCAAAGTTCAGGGCTTGGCCAGACCGAAGTCTGGAGCCAGGAGCTTCATCCAGGCTTCCCAAGTAGGTGGCAGGGTCCCAAACATTTTGCCATCTTCTACTTCCCAAGGTGCATTAGCAGGGAACTGGATTGGATTGAAGCAGAAAGAACTTGAACCAGCCTAAATATGGAGTGTCCACATTGTAGGCAGTGGTATAACCCATTATACCACAGTGCTGTCCCCACTATTGTCTTTCTTAGCTTACTTCACTCTCTTTGTGTCTTTCTACCTGCCAAATACATAATTTACTTTATTGCCTAAAAAATTCAAGTACAGGGGCTGGTGCCATGGCTCACTTGGTTAATGCTCCACCTGCGGCACCATCATCCTGTATGGGCACCAGGTTCTAGTCCCAGTTGTTCCTCTTCAAGTCCAGTTCTCTGCTGGCCCAGGAGGGCAGTGGAGGATGGTTCAAGTACTTGGGCCCCTGCACCCACCTGGGAAACCAGGAGGAAGCTGATAATGTGATCCTGGCTTTGTTTGGCACAGTGCTGGCCATGGTGGCCATATTGGGAGTGAACCAATGGAAGGAAGACCTTTCTCTCTGTCTCTCTCACTGTCTAACTCTATTTTTCAGATAAATAAAAGCAAAACAAAACAAAACAAAATTTCAACTTCAGAAAAATTATAAAATAATCTTTGGCTTTGACTACATCTTATAATATTGATGAGTAATTTAATCAAAATTACCTTCAGTAGCATAAAGTAATAATTTAAGTATGGAATAATTTGCCTTAAGATATTAGTTTGGAAAGACTGCAACACAACATGAATCTATAGACAGGCCAGGAGAAATGTATGGAGATCTCTTTTAGGACCTGCCATGGGAGCTGGCATTGAGAAATAACAGGTTACACTACCACCTGCAAGGCTGGCATCTCATATGGATGGTGCTTTCCAGTCCTAGCAATTCCACTTCAAAGCCAAGCTCTGATAATGTGCCAGGGTAAGCATTGGGAGATGGGCCATGTCTTTGGGTGGGAGACCCCAATGAATCTCTTGCCTCCTGGCTTTCACCTTGTTCAACCATGGCCATCATGACTCTTGGGGAGTGAACCAGCAGATGGAATATTCTGAGATTCATTCTCTCTCCCCTTCTTTTATTCTTGTAACTCTGTCTTGAAAATAAAGAAATAAACCCTTAAAAAACCAGAAGCTTCTACAGATTATGTTCCCTATGCATTCTTGTTCTTGCCCATGAATCCCATTCAGCCTCCAAGACACTATTATTAACCCCACTATTCAAGCATCTCACCCACAAAAAAACATCATATTCAGTAATTTGTTTTCTGAACATTAGGTAAATTTTCCTAGTTTTTTTTAATTTTTTAAAGATTTATTTATTTAAAATCAGAGTTACACAGAGAGAGGAGAGGCAGGGAGAGAGAGAGAGGGGGGGGGGGAGAAGGATTTGCCATCCGATGGTTCACTCCCCAATTGGCCGCAACAGCCGGAGCTGCGCTGATCAGAAGCCAGTAGCCAGGAGCTTCTGGATCTTCCATGTGGGTGCAGGGGACAATGAGCTTGGGCCAACCTCTACTGCTTTCCCAGGCCAAAGGAGAGAGCTGGATCAGAAGTGGAGCAGCTAGATTTCAAACTGGCACCCATATGGGACACAGGTGCTTCAGGCCAGGGCCTTAACCCACTGTGCCACAGAGCCAGCCCCAACTTTTTCCTAGTTCAGTGTTTATTTCTGTGTTAGTACTAAACCACCTCTACTATATCATTGATAAGACCAATAAATACAAATTAATGCTTCATATTCTACAATAATTTAGGATATTCTATGTTCCAATTTGAATAATGTGATAAACATGTCACTGTTATAGTATCATCATATACTGGAAACAAATTTGATATCAGGTTTGATATCTCTAATGCTTTATAATCATGACAATTTTATGTTATCAAATATTTATTTCACCATTTTTATAAAATATACTCATAAAGCTGCTATATTACAATATAATACAAACAGAAATAAACAACTTACTGGTGATGTGTTCATTTTCTTTGGCCTTGGAAACATGCAATGGGCGTTAGGACTGTACCTGGATGAGAAGAAAAATGGAAATGTGAGAGAACTGATGTGATTTGCTCCTAGACTCAGAGCAATGTCATGATAGAAGTGAATATAAAATACCAAATTCATTAGCTGTAGAAAAAAAAAAACAGTCAGCTTCCCTCAGTAGTAATACTGCCTTATACATGACAAGGGCCAAGGAAGACCTCCTGGAAAGAACACCAACAATTATACTGATTGGCAGTGATTAGGAACAAGTAATCCTTATTTTAAAAGAAACATGTACTTGACACTTATTTTGTTTAAAATGTACTGTCAAGAAGTAATTTAATTTTAAGAATGCTTGTTGAGTCAAGTTGCAAAATACCATAGAAAGAAACAAATGCTGTCCCTAAAATCTACCCTATAGAAAAACACTTGGGTAATGTTAACTATTGTTCTATTACTACAAATATACTGCATTGCACTTCATATTATTAGTTTCTCTAGAACATATTTTGATGTTATACACTGAAAATTCTTTATTTTAATTAAACATTTATTTAATGAATATAAATATCCAAAGTACAGCTTATGGGTTAAAATGGCTTCCCCCTCCCAAAACTTCCCTCCCACCCACAACCCTCCCCCTTCCCGCTCCCTCTCCCCTTCCAATCACATCAAGATTCATTTTCAATTCTCTTTATAAACAGAACATCAGTTTAGTATATATTAGGTAACAATTTCAACAGTCTGCCCCCATATAGCAACACAAAGTGAAAAGAAATACTGTTGGAGTACTAGTTATAGCATTAAATAACAGTGTACAGCACATTAAAGACAGAGATCCTACATAATATTTTTTAAATTAATTAATTTTCTATGCCATTTCCAATTTAACACCAGGTTTTTTTTTTCATTTCCAATTATCTTTACATACAGAAGATCGATTCGGTATATAATTAGTAAAGATCTCATCAGTTTGTACCCACGCAGAAACACAAAGTGTAAAAATACTGTTTCAGTACTAGTTATAGCATCACTGCACATTGGACAACACATTAAGGACAGATCTCACATGGGATGTAAGTACACAGTGACTTCTGTTGCTGACTTAACAATTTGACACTCCTGTTCATGGCCTCAGTAATCTCCCTAGGCTCTAGTCATGAGTTGTCAGGGCTATGGAAGCCTTTAGAGTTCGCTGACTTTGGTCTTATTCCGATAGGGTCATAGTCAAAGTGGAAGTTCTCTCCTCCCTTCAGAGAAGGGTACCTCCTTCTTTGATGGCCCTGTTCTTTCCACTGGGCTCTCACTCACAGAGATCTTTCATTTAGGTCTTCTTCTTTTTTTTCTTTTCCATGGTATCTTGGCTCTCCATGCCTACAATACTCTCATGGGCTCTTCAGCCAGATCCGAATGCCTTAAGGGCTGATTCTGAGGCCAGAGTGTTGATTAGGACGTCTGCCATTCTATGAGTCTGCTGTGTATCCCACTTCCCATGTTGGATCATTTTTTCCCTTTTTGATTCTATCATTTAGTATTAGCAGACACTTGTCCTGTTTGTGTGATCCCTTTGATTCTTAGACCTATCGGAGCCATCGAATGTGAGCTGAAATTGATCACTTGGACTAGTGAGATGGCATTGATACATGCCACCTTGATGGGATATACACTGAAAATTCTATAGAATATATTCTTCTTGCAACCAGGGTATTTTTTCCACAGCTGTGTAGAAAATGAATATAATACACATTTATTATACTATATTTATAGTAATTATTGCAAAAGACACCTCCCAGTTTCCAAATATTCACATAGTTGTTTTCTAAAATGCTCCTTGGCATTCAGTGAATATAACACCAATATGTTTTGAAAAGTTATATTATGAAGAAGCCTGAGAACTTCCTGTTGGAGATACAGGACCCAGGCAAAATTTCATAGCAAACCATCAGACTTGGGAATGTTAAATGTTGTGATGCAGGTTAGTCTGCTGCTTGGGACATACCATATCTAATACCAACATGCCCAGTTGCATGATTTGTATTCCACATATTCAAGGAAGCATCCTGCTTAGGTGTGAGTGAGGCAATGGGTGGTGCATAAGCACTTGGGTTCCTACCACTCACACAGTAATAAAGGATGGAGTCCTGTACCTGAAAATATATATGTTAACTTCTGATTTAACTTGGCATGGAATTTAATTCTTCTCAACTCATCAGGTATATTAACATTTGATGTTGAACAAACCAACAGATATGTGTAAGCTCTCCCATTAGAAAACAATAGGGATCAGGGCAAGATTGCAGAGTAAGGAGGGAGCTTGATGCTCTGTTCTTGGAGAAGATAGTTTTTAAAAAGTGGAAAGAGTGAATATTCAGGCAAGAGTTTTGGGGAAAAGAGCAGAGGAAGCACTACACAAATTGGAGGAACAAAGTGGACCTATGTGGAGGGATTCACAACTCAGGACCCCAGAAGCCAAGAGACTCTGCATAAGAGAGGAGAGTATAATGAGACAAGACTTCAGAAGCCAAATCCATGGGTGAAAAAGCTACAGGAAGAACATAGAGAGAATCTGACTTGGAGCCAATTGGGGAATAGTGTACCTGCCAAAGTAGAGGAGAAAAAACAAAGAGGGGGCATATTTTCTCTGTCCATATCACCCTGCAACTGCATCAGGTAAGAAACTGATATAGAACAGATGCCATTTTGACACATAGCACAGCTGTGCTAGCTTGTGACAGCATCTTGAAAGCAGCCAAGCAGAGAATCCTGAATCTGGTGGGAAGATCAGGAAGGGGAGCGTGGTGCTTGAGACTGTGTGAGGCTTGTGTGCCAGGGCTCTGTGAAGACTGAGGCTGTGTGGGAGGACTCAGGGTGTCACTGGGGACTTTGGGCAGTCGTCATGGGAAGCTCCACACAATCAGGGTTCCCTGGCTACCAGGTGAGGGTCATTGCTGGGGAATCAGAGCTTACACTGAGAACTGCACAGATCCTTTGTGTGGTCCTTGTAGCAGTGTCAACAAATAACATACCCACTGGGGCTAGCACCAAGGAACTGGTCTCTTTTGAGGAGAGGAGCTCAGATGAATCTACACCAACATACAAGAAGAAACCTCTCCTCTGATAAAAAAAAGAAAAAGAGATTTAAGATGCCAAAATTGGGTGTGTCACCTCAGACACACCCTGCATTCTGAAGCAATGAACAGAGCTCCCTGGCTACAACCACCACATGCCTATAGGTCTTTCCTGAAAGCAGACACTCCAGTAGTGAATGCAGACATAGTCCACAGATAAAAGCAGCCAAAGCAAAAAAAAAAATTAGCAGAAAACAGTGAGTATCTCCACAAATGCTAAGAAACAAATGAACCAAATAAGAATAAGGAAGACAACATGATGTTCTGCAAAGAACACAACACTACAATACTAGATTGTGAAGATGATAAGATTGAAGAATATCCAAAACTGAATTCAAAATATTGATCACAGGATTGCTTAAAAATAATCAGAAGAAAATGCATGAACTAATGAAATCTACACATGACATGAAAGAAAATTTCCCCCATGAAATTGGGAACTTAAGGAGAAATAAAAATGAAATCTTGGAAATGAAGAATTCAATAGAGCAAATTAGAAAATGCAGTGGAATGCCTTAACAACAGAATCAGTGCATCAGAAGAAAGAATATCTGACTTAGAAGACAAAGACAAGGAAATCATACAGAAATATCAAACATAAAAAGAAATTAGAAAGTTAAAATATACTGTTGGTAATTTGTAGGATACTATCAAATGACTGAACATAAAAGCTCTAGGAGTTCCTGAAGTTTTGGAAACATGGAACGGATTAGAAGGCCTTTTTAGTGAAATAATAACAGAAAACTTCCCTAATTTGGAGAAATAAGGGGACATCTAAATACAAGGAGTACATAGAACTCCTAAGACCAAACAAGATATTCACCATGATACATTATAATCAAACTCTCCACAGTAAAACATAAAGAAAAGATTCTAAAATCTTCACAAGAGAAACACTAGATTACTTTCATAGATCTCCAGTTAGACTCAGAGCTGATTTCTCATCAGAAATCCTACAGCCTAGGAGAGAATGTCTCTATTATAAATGCATATATACCTAATTACAGGGGACCTGAATATTTAAAATAAACATTAAGGGATCAAAAGGGAGACATAGATTCAAATACAATAGTAATGGGGACTTCAATACCCTATGTTCAGGAATGGACAGATCCACCAGACAGAAAATCAGTAAGGAAACAGCAGAGGTAATCAACACTATAGACCAAATGGATCTAACAGATATCTACAAAAATTTTTATTTTACAGTTCCAGGTTACATATTATTCTCAGGATTATATGAAACTTTTTATAGGATTGACCACATACTAAGCCATAAAGCAAACCTCAGCAAATTCCAAAAAAATCAAAATCACACTACGCTTCTTCTCACATGACAATGGAATGATACTGGAAATCAGCAACTCAACAATCTGTAAAGCATGTGCATACATATGGAGACTGTACAACATGCTCCTGAATAAACAGTGGCTCATAGAAGAAATCAAAATTGAAATAAAAAAATCCTGGAAACAAATGAAGACAACAATACAATATATCAAAACATATGGGGTACAGCAAAAGCAGTGTTAAGAGGAAAATTTGTAACAACTAGGCCTACATATAGAAATTGGAAATACACTACATAAATGAGCTATCATGCATGTCAAGGATTAAGAAAAACAGCAAACCAAACCCAAAACTAACTGGAGAAAAGTAATATCAAAATTAGAGAATAAATTAAATAAAGGAATCCAAAAAACAACACAAAAGATCAGCAAAATAAAGACCTGGTTTTTTTCTTTGAAAAATAAACAAGATTGACACGTAATTGAACAACTAACCAAAAAAAGAAAAAAAGATGCAAATAAATGAAATTAGAGATGAAAAAGGAAATGTAACAATAGACACCATAAAAAGAATAACAAGAAATTAATACAAAGAGCTGCATGCGAAAAAATTGGAAACACAAATGAAATTGACAGGTTCCTGGAAACATAAAACCTAGCTACATTGATCCATGAATACATGGAAAACCTAAATGTACAAATCACCAAGATGGAAATTGAATCAATAATAAAGACCCTCTTAATAAAGAAAAGCCCAGGTCCCGATGGCTTCATTGCTGAATTTTAACAGAAATTTAAAAGATTACTAACATCAATTTTTCTCAAGTTATTCGAAACAATTGAAAGAGAGGGAATCATCACAAAATCTTTCTATGAAGCCAGCATCACCTTAATTTCTAAACCCAGAAAAAGACACAACAGAGAAAAAGAACTAAACACCAGTTTCTCTGATGGAAACAGATTCAAACATCCTCAATAAAATTCTAGCCAATGGAATCCAACAACACATCTAAAAGATCATTCATCCAGACCAAGTAGAATTTATCCTTGGTATGCAAGGATGGTTCAATATTTACAAATCAATCAATATAATACATCACATTAACAAATTTAAGAACAAAAACCAAATGATTATCTCAATATACACAGGGAAAGCATTTGGTAAAATACAACACCCTTTCATGATGAAAACTCTGAGCAAATTGGGTATAGAACAAAATCCCTTGACACAATCAAGGAAATTTATGACAAAAACATAGCCAGCATCCTATTGAATGAGGAAAAGTTGGAAGCATTCCCACTGAGATCTGGAACTAGACAAGAATGCACACTCTTAACATTGCTATCCAAAATAATCCTGGAAGTTTTAACCAGAGCCATTAGCCAGAAAAAGAAATCAAGAGATACAAATTGGTAAAGATAACATCAAACTATCTCTATTTGCAGATGACATCTCTATTTGCAGATGGATCCAAAAGACTCCACCAAGAGACTATTTGAACTCATGGAAGAGTTTGGTAATATAGGAGGATATATAACCAATACACAGAAATTAAAACAGCCTTTGTATAAACAGACAATGCCATGGCTGAGAAAGAACTTCTAATATCATTCCTGTCCACAATAGCTACAAAAAATCAAATACCTTGGGGTAAATTTAACCAAGGTTATCAAAGATTACTATGATATGAATTATAAAACTTTAAAAAAGGAATAGAAGATAAAAAATGGAAAAAAATTCCCTGTTCATAAGAAGCAATATCATCAAAATGTCCATTATTCTAAATGCAATTAACAGATTCAATGTGATACCAATCAAAATAGCAGACATTCTTCTAAGATCTAGGAAAATGATGCTGAACTTCATATAGAAACACAGGAGACCTTGCATAGCTAAAGCAATATTATAAAACAAAGCCAGAGGCATCATAATATGAGATATCAAGACATGCTTCAAGACAGTTATAATAAAAGCAGCCTAGCAATTGTGGAAAAAATGATGGATAGACCAAAGGAACAACAACAAAAAAAAACCACCAAAATTAATCTAAGCATCTTCAACCAACTTATATTCAACCAAGGAGTACAAACACATCCCTGGAGCAAGGGCAGTCTCTTCAGCAAGTGGTGCTGGGAAAACTGGATTTCCACATGCAAAAATATGAAGCAAAACCCCTACTTTACACTGTACACAAAAATCCATTCAAAATGATCTAAGACATAAATCTTTGAGCTGATAACAGCACCTTATTAGAGAACATTGGGGAAAACCTGCAAGATAATTGGCTCAGGCAAAGAGTTCTTAGAAAAGAAATCAGAGACACTGGAAATGAAAGCCATAATTAACAAATGGGATTACATGAAATGGAGAAGCTTCTCTACTAAAAAAAATAAAAACCCTCAAGAAAGTGAAGAGGCAACTGATAGAATGGGAGAAAGTATTTGCAAATTATGCAGCTGATGAAAGATTTATAACCAGAATATATAAAGAGATCAAGAAACTCCACACATTTGGATCTGGCTAAAAGGTCCATGAGCGTCTCACAGGCATGGAAAGCCATGACATGATGGCAAAAAAACAATCTAAATGAAAGACCCTGGTGAACAAGACCCCAGCAGAAGGAACAGGCCATCAAGGGGAGAGGCGCCTTTCTCTGAAGGGAGGAAGGAACCTCCACTGTGACTCCACCTTGACTAAACAAGTTCAGAGTCGGTGAACTCAAGGAACTTCCATAGCCTAGACAGCTCATAGCAAGAGTCTCAGGTGATTAATGACGTCATAAATAAGAGTGCCAATTGTTAAATCAACAACGGGAGTCACTGGGTACATGCTCCCCACGTAGGATCTCTGTCCTTAATGTGTTTTACTATGAAACTTAAAAACACTACTAGTCGAACAATACCCTATACCTCGTGCGGTTGTGTGAATGCAGCCTGTTGAAATCCTTGCTTAGTACATACTAAGTTGATCTTCAGTATATGAAGGTAATTGAAAATGAAACTCGATAAAGGGCAGGATGGGAAAGGGAGAGGGGAGGGCCACGGGAGGGAGGGAGGTTGGGGGGGAAGCCACAACAATACAAAAGTTGCACTTTGTAAATTCACATTTATGAAATAAAAAATAAAAAGAAACAAGTACTACAATATAAAAAAAAAACTCCACAACAACAAAACAACCCAGTGAAGAAATGAACCAAGGATTTAAATAGACATTTTTCAAAATAAGAATTCCAAATGGCCAACAGACATATGAAAAAATGTGCAGAATCAATAGCCATCAGGGA
The DNA here is from genome assembly GCF_033115175.1 of Lepus europaeus. NCBI lineage: Eukaryota > Metazoa > Chordata > Mammalia > Lagomorpha > Leporidae > Lepus > Lepus europaeus. The sequence goes on from NW_026909276.1 coordinate 5,880,485, forward strand.
AATGCAAGTTAAAACCACAGTAATGGGGCCAGCACTGTGGAACAGCAGGTTAAATCCCTGGCCTGAAGTATAGTATCCCATATGGGTGCCGGTTCTAGTCCCAGCTGCTCCTCTTCCAATCCAGCTCACTGCTATGGCCTGGGAAACAGTAGAATATGGTGTATGTCCTTGGGCCCTTATACCCATGTGGGAGTCCCTGAAGAAGCTTCTGGCACCTGGCTTTGGACCAGCACATCTCCAGGCATTGTGGCCCTCTGGAGAGTAAACTGGCAGGTGGAAGACTTCTACCTTTGTACCTTTCTCTGTAACTCTTTCAAATAAATTAAATAAATCTTTAAAAAGAACACAATGAGGTTTCACCTCATTCCAGTTAGAATGGCTTTCATAAAGAAATCAACAAACTACAAATGCTGAAGAGAATGGGGGGCAAAAGGTACCCCAACCCATTGCTGTTGGGAATGTAAACTGGTAAAACCACTATGAAAGACAGTTCGGAGATACCTCAGAAATCTGAGTATAGACCTAGTATACAAACCAGCCAGTTTATTCCTGCGAATTTACCCAATGGAAATGAAATCAGCAAATGAAAAATTTTATCCGTACCTTGATGTTTATTAAAGCTGCATTTACAATAGCTAAGGCATAGAATTGACCTAAATGCCCTTCAACTAAAGACTGGATAAGGAAATTATGGATATGTACTCTATCGAATACTACACAATGGTTAAAAACAATGAAATCTGGTCATTTGCAACAAATTGAATGAATCTGGAAAACATACTGAGTGAAATAAGCCAGACCCAAAGTAAAATTATATATATATATATATATATATATATATATATTATATTTTTTCTCCCTGATCTGTGATAACTAAGAGAGTACCTAAAAGGAAATCTGTAAAAGTGAGCTTGACACTTTGAGAAGCAATGACTTGAACAGCCCTGGTCTTGACTGTTGAGGAATTTTTTTTTCTCTACATCATACTATTTGTTGAACTCTTTTCTTACTATTCAGTTAATCATATCTGTATGAAGTCAATTGAAAATAGACTTCACTAAATATAATAGTGAGAACAAGACAGGAAGGAGGAAATTTGTGAAGCTCTATCGTTCTGCATACATTCCTACAGATTATTTTTTTTCTTGACTTATCAAGTGTAAGCTTTATTCCAAACAAAACAAGGATTAGGGAAATGTACAGTTAAACAGTCAAATGTTTATTTAAAGATTATTTTCTTGAATATCTTTTAAATAGGGAACAATTATACTTAAATTGTTATTCTTCTTTTCTTTTTATAAACCTCCTCATTTTGGGTTTGAATCTGTAATGATGTGGGATATTATCATATTAAAGGAAACATTGTGGAACATTACACAAAGCTGTGGAGTTAAAAATAAAAGCTAAACTCCTTTTTTTTTTTTTAGTTTTCTGGCTAAAGACTTTCATTGTCATTGTTTGTGATAGGGTTCACATAGGCTTATCAGTCTTAGGTGCTTGAAGATTTATTACCTTGTAGTTGTCATTTTGTTTTGCTATTTGTCTTTTCTATCAGAATTGGAGGTCAAGACTGCCATCCCCAAGAGAAGCCAGAGGCTACCCAATGCAAAGATCTGAACAATTTACATTGAAATGCATGTTGCTTTTTGCATGAAGTCTCATGGAAGTCCTCAAACCCATCATAGGGTGCCTGAATTCAGCATCTCCAGGGGTCCCTCTTCCAGTTAGAAGTGAGAGGTTAAGGTCGGAGTCCTGGATCCAAGGCACAAAGACACAGAGTACGTTAGGAAGAGGGTGAAGAGATGAGGGTAGGCTGGTGATGGCAGGAAGAGGGGGTGCCCAGTCATCCCCAGCAGTGTCCAAGTCATAAAAGGCTGGAGAAGTCAAGACTCAAGCTCAGGTGACAGAACTGCTTTCTTCACAGCTGAGGGCACCACCATCAGGTGACACAGAATTCACAAAATCAATTTACCCAGAGCCCACGTGAGTTATATTACCTGTGCACAAAGTTTTAAAAGTTTTATGAACATATAAATAATGTGTTCTCTCTTACATTTACACATTAGTGCCTCATTTTAAATTGCCATATAGAAAGAAATGGTATTAATGTTTTTTCATTCTTCAGAGAAATAATTGTCAGCATCATTAACTGATTCAAGTTCTCTTGAAATTGTACATAAAGGCTAGTTTGCAGGTTAAGTTGCTTCTGATTCTTGGTCATTCAGATAAGTGCATAGAGTATTTTTTCCCAAAATAGTAAAGTTTAGATGGTGGAGAAAATGGAAAAAAAATCAGACAGTTTCAATACTTCAATAGTGAGGGAGTGGAGTTATTCACAGTTAAATAGGTTCTTGGCTTTTTTCCACCACTGATGTATGCCAACTACAATGCTGACAAAGAAATGAAGAATAAAGACATTCTGTGCTATCCTCTGAATCATTCCCAACAGTTTCCTTAAGATAAAAATTACTTAGTAGTGCAGGATGAGATGAATGAGGAAAGTACATGATAGAATGATTCTTGTAGAGTAGCATGAAGTACTCTCCCACCACATATACCAGCGTAAGTGGTGTGAACCATCATGTACGGGTCACCCCTCCCCTCCCCTCCCCTTCCCTCCCCTCCTCTCTTCTCCTCTCTTTCTCTGTATGTATGAGTATCTCACTCTCCTTTTCAAATACCATGAAAATATATAATAAAAATTTAAGAATGTAATTTTTCCTTATCTGAGCCACATTAGTTAGTTTTTAATATTGCATAAAACAGGTAGTGGGGGCTGATGAAGTGGCAAAGGGCAAAGTGTGGAGTGGGACAGGCCCACCAATGAGTCTCGCTTTTCAAATTCTGGCTGAGAGAACTTGAATCCGTTAATGATGCTGACAATTATTACAAGTCTCATCTAGAAATCGGAGATACAATATCAATTTAGAAAAATCTTGTGGCAATGAGAATATCTGTGAAAATACAGACAACAGTTTTGGATATACATTCAATAAATATTAGATGACATATGATAAAATTGTAACAACAGGAAAAAATTTTTCAATGAGCTTCTTTTCTATTACATGAAATAAGTGAAAAGAAATGGGACCTAATTCACATTGACCATTTACTGTACATCAGCCTCTACACAAAATTTACCACTTTTTTCCCTAATGTAAGTAAACTCCAACACTCAGGACAATAAAACCACATGCCCCTCTGGTTCCCCCAACATGTGCAGTACAACTGAATACTGACTTACAGGCCAGGAACCCCATGACTTTCCCAAGACAAAATGATTTTGCGTAACTTCATTTCCTGCTCAACACCATGAAGCCCACAAGTACTTTCCTGGGCCAATCCCAGTCTCCTTCCTCTTAATGGAGAAAGGCTCCTTTTCCGAGGCCATGGGGAGAGTAGGGAATAGGACACACATCAGCTTCTTTCCACAGCCCAAACAGTTCCTTCTCTCCTGTCATGCACACTCATCTTTTTCTCCTTCCAATGCTCTATGTTTCTGTATATCCAACCCAAGTATTTTGACTTATGTTATCCACATTCATAATTTTTTGCTACTCTAGGTTTCCTTGTAGATTGTCTTTTAAGAGACAAGAAAGGAGATGCTATTATTGCAGCACAATGCCAGGTCTATGGAATTAATATATCAGATGCAATTATACTGGATGACTAAAGCATCTGAATTAAAAATAATCTTCCAACACGAGTAAATGGGATATAACTGCTTCTGGGGGCTATTACTTATAATCAAGTTTTGTTTGCTCCAGCTGGTAAATAGGGATAATGTCAGACAATAACCTGCTTAAAGCAGATAAAGCACAAATCACATACAGGATTTGAAGCATCCTATTTTTGTGGGTGTATTGATGTATATATCGCTTTCATCTAATATTCTTTTCAAATCTCAGAATAAAAGTGTGCTTGTCTTTTGTAAGGCTTCTACAGGTCAATAGATGGTACTAAGTATATAGAAATTTGTCCTCTGTTTCAATCCAGGATGAAGACAATTTTAAAAACTGGTAATATGAAGAAATGAGGTCTTATGGTAGTGATGCATCTAGATTATTACCTATCCCTCATCTTAGGTAGACAGCCTGAAAGCTAACACAAAAAGATCAACCATACTCACCTTGTACTTCCTCTACTTCCCTTAAGGACTTCACATTCACTTTGTCATCTGATACTTATGATTTCCAGATTAAGCAAATAAAAGTTGGGATTCTTAGTAACGCTAGAGTCTAATATAAACCATATTTTTGTTTCCATGATAAGTATTTCTCATGCCCTCATGGGGCATACTTGCACTAAAAATAACTGTTTCAAATTCAGATGTAATTTGGTACCCTGTATTTTATCTGGCAACCCTAAAATCACTTTGGTGACTAGATATTTCTTTTTTTTTAATTTTTGACAGGCAGAGTGGACAGTGAGAGAGAGACAGAGAGAAAGGTCTTCCTTTTGCCGTTGGTTCACCCTCCAATGGCCGCCGCGGTAGTGTGCTGCAGCCAGCGCACCGCGCTGTTCCGATGGCAGGAGCCAGGTGCTTCTCCTGGTCTCCCATGGGGTGCAGGGCCCAAGCACTTGGGCCATCCTCCACTGCACTCCCTGGCCACAGCAGAGAGCTGGCCTGGAAGAGGGGCAACCGGGACAGGATCGGTGCCCGGTGTGCTGGCGCCGCAAGGCGGAGGATTAGCCTGTTGAGCCACGGCGCCGGCTGGTGACTAGATATTTCTACTAATGGTCCTCCTTGTAAAGAAAAGGAGGAAAAGAGCTATTAAGTTATATGCTAGATATGATGCAGATATTTAGATTGGAATAAAATCCAGATAGTCTTATAGTGTGTTTACCCATTCACTCCACTGACCATCTCACCACACTGTACTCAGCATCTACCCTTAGGAGTTAAAACTCTTCCCAATGTGATAACTGTGCTGCCTCTCAGATCCAACCATCCATACTTAATCCTATTTATCAAGGTAAAAAAAAAGATTTATCCTTTAAATGCTTATTCCACCTCATTGCTCCAAAATGAATGCCTTTATTTAGGCAACATCATTAAAAGAGCACTAATGTAGATAACCTCCACATTTTTCTTGAGAAACTTTCCAGAGACCAATGTGCCATAACCAGCCAATCAGTTACTATATCAGAAAAATAGATTTCTGCAATGTATCCAATGGACCTTATAGCTTCTCTCCAAAGTTTACCTGCTAATTACCAGCTATTTACTTGTAAACGTGCTAATCAAATAAACAAGAATTTCAAGCCACAGCAAAATTACTCTTTCCATTGTGGAAAGGCACAAGTCATTGCAGACAGAGCAGGTGTGTGCATAGTGGAACTGAAATCTCAGAAGCAAAAACCACATTCACATCACAGAGAAGTTCCATCCAAGAGAGAGCTGGGTAAGGGCTGGTAATGGGCGCTGCACTTCAGGCTCAAAAAAAGTTGAATTTATTTGTCTAGCATCACTTTAGAAAGACCAACCAGGGACTGTTGCTATGGCACAGTGGGTAAAGCTACTGCCTGGGACACCGGATTCCCATATGGTTGCTGGTTTGAATCCCAGCTGCTTGTCTTCTGTTCCAACTTCCTGCTAATATTATGGAAAAGCAGCAGAGGATGCCCAAGTCCTCGTGCCCCAGCCATACACGTGGGAAATTCAGATGGAGCTCCTGGCTCCTAGTTTTGGAAGGCCATTCAGGGAGTGAACCAGTGAATGAAAGATCTCTCTTTCTCTCTCTGTAACTATGCCTTTCAAATAAAGAAATAAATCCTTTTTTTAAAAAAATAAGGAAACAAAGATGTACCAGTGCACCAGCATGGGTCTAAGACCCTACTTTTACCCATACTGGAGGTAGGGAAGCGGGTGGTGAAGACCCCTCATTTTGTTGGGAACCAAAAAGTGTCTCAAGTCCAGAATAGTTGTCTTTGACCAGTGGATGGAAATTATCTCATACTTAGTGAAAGGAAAATTTACACATTTTCTGGGCATAGGCAGTATAAAGTAGTCAAGAGATATTCTAGATGGAGACTGAGAAGTGTGCAGGTCTCAGTGCTCTGAGACACTAGTTTCAGATGGAATTCACAATGCTAGTGGCAAAAGCCAATGATTTGACACATTTATTCTGACCCTATAGAACTGGTGCCTCTTGTTGCCTTGAATGGGAAGATAATTGGATAATTAGGGGACAGACTAAGTTAGGTGACAAGAAATCAGTTACTGACAAAAGTCATTGTTCTCTTCGGATTACTTTGCTTGTACGTTTGTTAAGTGTCATTTTGATCATGTACGTATGAAATGCATTGTCCAGGATCCCACACAATGAATGTTGATTTGGTGAAAGACATGAGACTGGTCCTGCTTAACATCTGATGGGCATCATCTCTTTTTCTCCTTCACAAGAAAGCTTATTTGAGTGCTGGGTTAGATGTGTTATCTCATTCCTACACAGCTGCATGGACACAGATCTGTAGAGAAATGCTACTCATCACATGGCAGCAGGTCCGATAGAGCTCCTCAGGGTCAGCTTGTGGAGCTCAGGGGCCGAGTGGGATGATGAGTCTTTTTTTTTTGACAGGCAGAGTGGACAGTGAGAGAGAGACAGAGAGAAAGGTCTTCCTTTGCCATTGGTTCACCCTCCAATGGCTGCCGTGGCCAGCGCACTGTGGCTGGCACAATGCACTGATCCAATGGCAGGAGCCAGGTGCTTCTCCTCGTCTCCCATGTGGGTGCAGGGCCCAAGGACTTGGGCCATCCTCCACTGCACTCCTGGACCATAGCAGAGAGCTGGCCTGGAAAAGGAGCAACCGGGACATAATCCAGTGCCCTGACTGGGACTAGAACCCGGTGTGCCGGCACTGCAGGCAGAGGATTAGCTTATTGAGCCATGGCGCCAGCCATCTACAGATTGTTTCTAAGGGTGCAGTTTAAAATCTTGGCATGGGAGACCAAATCCCATTAAACTGGATGGTAAAAATGCCATCTTAATTGTTAAAGTGAACATATTAAATGTTAAAGTGATAATTTAGATAGGCTTACATGTTAAATGGATCATATAAATAATATCAAATGTCTGGTAGTAACAATAGAATTAAAAAGGATAGAATATTCCAACATGGGAAGCAGTCCACAAAGCAGACACATAGAATGAGAATCACATTAAATAACACTCTGTCCTCAGAATCAGCCCATAAGTCATTCTGGTTGGGCTGAAGTCCCATGAGAGCAATTCAGGCATCAAAAGCCAAGACAGTGTGGTAAAAAAATGTTCTCATGAAGGATCTCTGTGAGAGACACCCCAATGGAAACAAGTGGCCATAAAAGAAGGATGTACTTTTGCCTGACAGATGGAGAGTACTTCACTTTGCTTTCAGACTTGTCTAGATACTGACAAAGATTGGGATTCAAAAGTCTTCTATAGTCTAGGCAGCTTATGATAAGAATCTTGGGTGATAACTGATATCATACATAAGAGAGTTATTTGTTAAATTAACAACGGGAGTCACTGTATACATACTCCCTATGCAGGACTTCTGTCTGCAATGAGTTGTATTATGAGAATTAACTGTAAAACCAGTTCTCGATTTGTGAGTGCATGTAAATTGTTGAAATGCATACTTTGTAAAAGTTGGTCTTCTATGTATAAAGTTAAATGAAAATGTATCTTAATGGATAATGAACCTGGGAATGGGCAAGGGAGGAAGAGTGGGGTGAGAATGGAGGAGGGAGGGTGGTATAGTAAGAAGAATCACTATATTCCTAAAGTTGTACTGATGAGATTTGTACTCATTAAATAAAATGATTCTTTGAGATAAAAAAAAAAGAAACAAAAAAAATGATTTGTATGTTTCCTCAGTAATCAGCTTCACTCTCAGGACAAAATGAATGATACAAAAGAATTCATCTTCAATCACACACTAACCAAGTGGAACTCTGGTGGTTAAATCTTAGGGTGACAAACTCATATTTGAAAGGCATGTGTTAAAAATGGATAAATTCAAATGTGGGTACAGGTTTTTATGATGATCCTTATTTGCTTTACCTTTAAGTTCTGATAATTATACTGTATTTCTAAACACACATCTGGTTGTTACAGATGCAGATATAAAATATAGAGGAAAATGCTGCTATTCTACTTTAAGATATTTATTTATTTATTATTCATTTTATTTATCTTTTTTTTTGACAGGCAGAGTGGCTAGTGAGAGAGAGAGAGAGAGAGAGAGAGGGAGAGAAAGGTCTTCCTTTTTGCCATTGGTTCACCCTCTAATGGCCGCTGCGGACAGTACATCTCGCTGATCCGAAGCCAGGAGCCAGGTGCTTCTCCTGGTCTCCCTTGTGGGTGCAGGGCCCAAGGACTTGGGCCATCTTCCACTGCCTTCCCGGGCCACAGCAGAGAGCTGGCCTGGAAGAGGGGCAACTGGGATAGAATCTGGCGCCCCAACCAGGACTAGAACCTGGTATGCTGGCGCCGCAAGGTGGAGGAGTAGCCTGTTAAGCCATGGCGCTGGCCTGTCTTTTATTTAATGAATATAAATTTCCAAAGTACAGCTTATGGATTACAATGGCTCCCCCCACTTTACTTCCCTCCCACCCGCAACCCTCCCCTTTCCCACTCGCTCTCCCCTTCCATTCACATCAAGATTCATTTTCAATTCTCTTTATATACAGAAAATCAGTTTAGTATATATAAAGATTTCAACAGTTTGCCTTCACATAGCAACACAAAGTGAAAAATACTGTTGGAGTACTAGTTATAGCATTAAATAACAGTGTACAGCACATTAATGACAGAGATCCTGCATGATATTTTTTTAAAAAAATGATTAATTTTCTATGTAATTTCCAATTTAACACCAAGGTTTTTTTTTTCATTTTCAATTATCTTTATATACAAATGATCAATTCAGTATATACTAAGTAAAGATTTCATCAGTTTGCACCCACACATAAAAAGCTAATATTCCTATGGCAACTTATATCTAATCCATCAAGATATTTGCTATTATCTAATCAAATAATTAGTGTTCCATTTATGGGACATATTTTAGGGTTCAGAAAACTACTATAGTACATTTACTGAAATAAAATAATGAGTCTTAATGTGGGTGTATTTAAATTCATTGCACAAAACAAAACTCCCAGTCTCTGGGAATTAGTTCAAACTTCTTGAAATCCATTTGTCTGTCCACACATTCATCTGATGATCTATCAAATCTTTATTTACAGTTCTGAGAGGGGGATCTAAACTTTTTTCTCTGATTGCTAGTTTCTTCTATAAATTATGCAAAGATATAAACACAAGGATTACATAGAGCCCCTACTGCCAATGTTGTTCCTCTCCAAAGGGGAATGGCCATGGCTAATGTGAACTTCAGTGGGAGTAAGATAGCAAACTGGTTTTAGGCCCACAACCTCTCCCTGGTTTTCTCTATTTCTCAGATATGATTTGCCCTGTTCAAATTCCTGTGTTTTCTCTATACTTCCATTATTCTAAGTGATATTCTTCAAAGGTGGGAACCTTAAATTTGAGCTTACAAGCCTAGGTTCCCTCATCTCAGATCTCAGAAACAAGTACATGATGAAAAAATAGGTCTCAATGTCATATTTCTTGAGATAAAAATGAAATTTCAGAGATCAATGAGCTAGCTCAGCACCATGGACTTTGTGAGTTTACATGTCATTTCCTAGGAATTGTTCTTTCTGATCATCACACACCTCTGCCAACAGAAGTTGTTCCTTCTGGGAATGGAGATATAGATTCCATGGGGGAATTCCAATATGAGAAAAGTTGTGAACACCATACTCACCAATAATTGGCATAAGCTACTCCTTTGTCGACTCTTCTGAGTCAATAAGCAAGCTATAGTGACTAATTTGTACTAAATATAGAAGATTATATAGTCCAAGTGGTATAAATAAGGGGAGTGATGAGCAAAGAATGAGTCTAGCTAATTAAGACAACCTCAAGGATTATGAACTGAATTTACCCTTTTCTTTTCAAATATTTAATTATTTGAAAGGCAGAGAAATGAAAGAAACAGAGACAGACACATGAAGCATCTTTTTCTTGGCTCGCTTCCCAACATGCTAAAATAAACAGGTCTTGGTGAAGACAGAGCCAGGAGCAAGTAATTCTATTTACATCTACTATATGGGCACATATCAAAGAATTTAGGTCATGTTCCATTGCCTTCACAGGTACATTAATAGAATAGACACAAAATTGCACTACAAGAGATGCCAGCATTGCAAGCAGTGGCCAATCCCATCGCAAAATAATGTCTGCCACAAACACTAGTCATTTCAGATCCATCATTAAGAATATTTAGTCATACACATCTGTTGTATCATCATGTAATTTTGTATTAATTCAGCTCATAATTTTATTGCTTAAAAACACAAACAATATACTCCTGGAAGTTTCAGACAGGACCACTCAATAAGAAGAAGAAATCAAAGGGATAAAGATTAAAAAGTGGGAATTGAGACTATTCCTATTTGCAAATGACTTGGTTCTCAATATAGGGAAACCAAAAGAGTCCACTAATAGATGATTGAAATTCGTAAAAGAGTATGGTAAAGTAGTATAATATAATATTAATAAACAAAAGTCAATAGCCTTTCTATACACAGACAATGCCATGTCCAAACATCTAAACAGATTTTCAATAAACAACCTACATATCCATCTCAAGAATCCTAGAAAATAAGAATTAGCCAAATGCAAGGTGAAATTAATAGCATAGATCACAAATGGAATGTTAACATTAAAGATAACTGAAATAAAGTTTTGATTTTTAATAGAAGAAACAGTCCTTTAGCTAGGTTTTAAAAAGTAGGTTCAAGTAAATAAAATTAAAAAAGGAGTTACTACAATGCATAGCACAGATATAATATGCATGACTAATGTATAGTAACAAGTATAAATGAAAAAAGTTAAAAATTATTTATTTGTGGATACATATAACCTACCAAAACTGAGCCAGGAAGATATAACACATCTGAGAATCCAGGTCTCCCATGGGGGTGTGGCTTTGGGTGATGATCATGTATGAATGTTGTTATTCAGCTGGAGCCAACGTGCACTGGTCATGGAGGAAGCCGCCTGATAGCAGGCGGTATAGGAAGTACATGGTGACCTTACTTTCTGCTTGATGTTGCTGCCGATCTACAAATGCCCTTTAGAAAAAGCCTATCAGCAAGCCGGTGGCAGTAACAAAATAGCAGAATAGGAATGGAGCTTTTTTTCTCTAGCCCAGAGGAAAACAGTTCAAAAAAGTGGAGATTGTGTAGTCTTGGGGAAGAGTTATGGAAAAAATGGCAGAGGAAACTCTACTATGTGGAAGGCATAGGCACCCATGGCTCAGGACTCCAATATCCAAGAGCCTATGCACCAGCACTGAAAAGTGAGGTGAGACAACACCACAGTAGCCTGAGACTCTGGTGAAAAAGTGGTAGGAAGATCCTAGAGGAAATGAGGCTTGAAGCTCCATGGGGGAAAGTGCACCAGCCTAACTAGAGGAGAAAAAAAAGGAGGGTATGAACACATATCTTTCTGATCACCTTATAAAGCCATACAAGCCAATAGAGCAGGTGCCATTTTGGAAATACATAACAGCTACACCAGCTCATTTCTGTGCCTAGCAATCAGCCAACAGGAGATTCCTGACTCCAGTGGGGAGAAATAACAGAGGGCTAGGAGCTTGTGAATTTGTGAAGCTTCTGAACTGGGACTTTGAAAAAAAATGAGGGTGTGTGGGAGAACTCATGGTGTGGATGAGACTTTGAGCAGTCTCAAGGGAAACACCATAAGCTCGAGAAGTCCTGGACACCTGGTGAGAGACATTGCTGTAAAATCTGAACTTACACTGAGGATTGCACAGATCCTCTGTGTGGTCCTTGGGAAAGAGTAGATGAATATTACATCCACTTTGGCTAGCACTCAGGCACTGGTCTCCATCAAAGAGCTCAGCTGAGCAGAAATATTTCCCTTATTAAAAAATAGAGTGAAGATTTACCATGCCAAACGTGAGTGTATCTCCTTAGGCATGCCCTTAACCCTGAAAACTGAACAAAGCTCTCTGGCGACATCCACTACAAGCCTCTATAGGTACACTGAAAACAGGCATTCCATTTATCTACAGAATCATAATACAACGATAAAAGCCACCAAAGTGGAAGGAAAAAAGAAGAAACCAATGACTACCTCCACAAATGCCGAACAACAAATGCAACAACCAAAGAGACAAGAATAAGGAAGACAACATCCTGCTCCCAAAAGAACAGGATACTTCAATACAAGTTTATGAAGGTGATGAGATAGAAGAAATGCAAGAAATGGAATTCAAAAAATTGATAAGATTATCAAAAGCAAATGCATGGACTACTAAAATCCATGGAGGACATGAAAGAAAATCTCTCTCATGAAATTGAAATCTTAAGGAGGAATCAAAATGAAATGAATAATTCAATAGAACAGTGATCCCTGTTAAATATAAGAGTGGGAAAAAGAGAGGGAGGAGATGTACAATTTGGGACATGCTCAATCGGACTTGCCGCAAATGGTGGAGTTAGAAATGTGCCAGGGATCCCAATACAATCCCATCAAGGTGGCATGTACCAATGCCATCTCACTAGTCCAAGTGATCAATTTCAGTTCACAATTGATGGCTCTGATAGGTCTAAGAGTCAAAGGGATCACACAAACAAGACTAGTACCTGCTAGTACTAACTGATAGAATCAAAAAGGGAGAGAAAGATCCAACATGGGAAGCAGGATACACAGCAGACTCATAGAATGGCAGATGTCCTACACAACACTCTGGCCTCAGAATCAGCCCTTAAGGCATTCGGATCTGGCTGATGTGCCCATGAGAGTATTGTAGGCATGGAAAGCCAAGATACCATGGAAAAGAAAAAAAAGGAAGAAGACCTAAATGAAAGATCTCTGTTAGTGAGATCCCAGTGGAAAGAACGGGGCCATCAAAGAAGGAGGTACCTTTCTTACCTTTTTCTGAAGGGAGGAGAAAACTTCCACTTTGACTATGACCCTATCAGAATAAGATCAAAGTCGGCGAAACCTAAAGACTTCCATAGCCTTGGCAACTCATGACTAGAGCCTAGGGAGATTACTGACGCCATAAATAAGAGTGTCAAATTGTTAAGTCAGCAACAGAAGTCAGTGTACTTACATCCCATGTGGGATCTGTCCTTAATGTGTTGTCTAATGTGCAGTGATGCTATAACTAGTACTGAAACAGTATTTCTACACTTTGTGTTTCTGTGTGGGTGCAAACTGTTGAAATCTTTAATTAGTATATACAGAATTGATCTTCTGTATATAAAGATAATTGGAAATGAAAAAAAACCTGGTGTTAAATTTGAAATAGCATAGAAAATTAATAATTTTTTAAAAAATATATTATGTAGGATCTCTGTCTTTAATGTGCTGTACACTGTTATTTAATGCTATAACTAGTACTCCAACAGTATTTTTTCACTTTGTGTTGCTATGTGGGGGCAAGGGGAGGGTTGTGGGTGGGAGGGAAGTTATGGTGGGGGAGCCATTGTAATCCATAAGCTGTACTTTGGAAATTTATATTCATTAAATAAAAGTTTAAAAATAAAAAGAACATGAAATTGAGACATTGAAGAGAAATCAAAATGAAGAATTCAACAGAACAAATAAATATGCATTTGAGAGCCTTAAAAACAGAATCAGTGAGGCAGAAGAGAATATCAGATATAGAAGACAGAGCACAGGAAAGTACACAGCCTAACCAAAGACTGGAAGAGAAAATTAGAAATCTAAAAAACATTGTTGAGAATCTGCAGGATACTATGTATATTAAAAAAAAAAACAGAATTCAGGTTCTCAGAGTTCCTGAAGGTATGGATAGAGAAAGGATTAGAAGGCCTTTTTTAGTGAAATACTAACTGAAACTTCCCGGGTTTGGGGAAAGAAAGAGACACACAGTACCGGAGGCACACAGAACTCCCAATAGACATGACCAGAAAAGATCCTCGACACAACACATTGTAATCAAACTCACCACTGTGAAGTGTAAAAAAAAGAAGATTCTAAAATGTACAAAAGAGAAATACCTGATTACTTTCAAGGATCTCCAATTAGACACACAGCAGACTTCTCATCATAAGCCCTACAAGCTAGAAGAGAATGGTGAGATATAGCCCAAGACTTAGATTAAAAAACTCTCATACCAGAATATTATACCCTGCAAAGATTTCATTTGTGAATAAAGGTGAAATAAAGACCTTTCATAACAGAATTTGAGAGAATTTGTCACCACTTGTCCAGTCCTGCAAAAGATGCTGAGGATATGTTACAAACAGAAACACAGAAGCACGGTCATCAACATGAAAGAGGATAAAGGAAGAATACCTCTCAGTAAAAAGTCACAGGACGTTCAAACTATATATTAGAAATACCTTTGGGCCGGAACTGTGGCTCAATAGGCTAATCCTCCGCCTTGCAGCGCCAGCACATTGGGTTCTAGTCCTGGTCAGGGCGCCGATTCTGTCCCGGTTGCCCCTCTTCCAGGCCAGCTCTCTGCTGTGGCCAGGGAGTGCAGTGGAGGATGGCCCAAGTGCTTGGGCCCTGCACACTATGGGAGACCAGGAGAAGCACCTGGCTCCTGGATTTGGATCAGCACAGTGCGCTGGCCACAGTGCGCTGGCTGCGGTGGCCATTGGAGGGTGAACCAACAGCAAAGGAAGACCTTTCTCTCTGTCTCTCTCTCACTGTCCACTCTGTCAAAAAAAAATTGGGGCCGGCGCCGCGGCTCACTAGGCTAATCCTCCGCCTTGCGGCGCCGGCACACCGGGTTCTAGTCCCGGTCGGGGCACCGATCCTGTCCCGGTTGCCCCTCTTCCAGGCCAGCTCTCTGCTGTGGCCAGGGAGGGCAGTGGAGGATGGCCCAAGTTCTTGGGCCCTGCACCCCATGGGAGACCAGGATAAGCACCTGGCTCCTGCCATCGGATCAGCGCGGTGCGCAGGCCGCAGCGCACCTACCGCGGCGGCCATTGGAGGGTGAACCAACGGCAAAAGGAAGACCTTTCTCTCTGTCTCTCTCTCACTGTCCACTCTGCCTGTTTAAAAAAAAAAAAAATTGGGGAAAATGGCAGGGCAAAGTCACCACGTATCAATAGTTGCATTGAATGTTAATGGCCTCAACTCTCCAGTTAAAAGACACAGACTTGCTGAATGGATTAAAAAACAAAACCCACCTATTAGCTGCTTACAAGAAACACATCTTTCTAACAGAGATGCATGTGGACTGAAAGTGAAAGGTTGGAAAAAAGATATTCCATGCCAAAAGAAACCAAAAAGGAGCTGGTATAGCCGTCTTAATATCATACAAAATAGACATTAACATAAAAACTGTAAAGAGAGACAAAGAGGGGCACCATATAATGAATAAGGGATCCAATAAACAGGAAGATGTAACTATTATAAGCATGCATGCACCTAATTACAGGGCACTGGACTATTTAAAAGATATATCAAGAGAGTTAAAGGGAGACTTAGACTCCAATACAATGATATTGGGGGACTTCAACACTCCATTTTAGCAATAGACAGATCAACCAGACAGAATCAACAAGGAAACAGCAGATTAAGAGGACACTATAAAACAAACAGATCTGGGAGGCGGAGCCAAGATGGAGGATAGTGAGGATGTGCACCGTAGTTTGGGAAAATAAAGTTTCATAAAAGTGGAATTACTGTAGCCTCAGGAAGAGACTCACGACAAAAAATGCAGAGGAAATGCTTCCGAATCTAGTGGATGTAACACAGAGGACCTACAGGGAGCCCACCGCATGGAAACCCAACCACGGGAGCCGAGATGCAGAATCTCGCCAGTGCGGGAACGAACGGAAGGTAAGACAAAGACGTCAGAAACCCGAGACATTGGTAGCGAAAGGCAGAGGCCTCTCTCTCCACTCACCGAGCAAAACAAAGAGCAGGTGCCATTTTACATATGTAAAGCACCGCCAACGAGTACACAAACTCAGTAACTTTGGAACTTTGGTGAAACTTGAGAACACATTGAGGGCTGCATAAACTCTTTGTGTGGTCCCAGGGGTAGATCAAACAAATACTCACAGAGGCCAGATTTCAACTACCCTCAATTCCACTCCTTGTGCCGAATTACTTCCCAACTAAGTAAAAAAAAAAAGAGAGAGAGAGAGAGAGAGAGAGAGAGAGAGCAAACCAGCAAGGAGCAAGGGAGAGATCAATCTGGGTGAGTCACTTTTTTCACAGCCTTAACCTGAAGAATCAAGCAGAGCTCTCTGGCCACACCCATCACAGCCTCTAAGGATCCATCAAAGCAGACAGCCCACTTAGAGGCATAGTATCACGAGAAAAAAACACCACAGCAAAAAAAAAAAACCAAAAAACCATAAATTATCTCCAACATGCCAAAAAACAAACGTAGAAACTGAGGTAACAAGAGCAAGGAAGACACTATGATGCACCCAAATGAACAAGACACCCCAATGCAAGATTATGAAGATGAAGAGATAGAGCAAATGCAAGAAGCGGATCTCAAAAAATTGATAAGAACATTAAGAAATTCTCAAAAACAAATTCTTGAACTACAGAAATCCTTAATGGACAAGATAGAAAATCTCTCTTGTGAAAATGAAATATTAAGGAGGAATCAAAATGACATGAAACAACTAGTAGAACATGAAACTGTGATAGTGACAAAAAACCACAATGAAATGAAGAACTCAATAGATCAAATGACAAACACATTAGAGAGCCTTAAAAACAGAATGGCTGAAACAGAAGAAAGAATATCGGAATTAGAAGACAGAGAACAGGAAAGGAAACAGTCAAATCAAAGAAAAGAAGGAGAAATCAGAAATCTAAAAAATACTGTCAGGAATCTACAGGATACTATTTAAAAACCCAACATTCGGGTTCTAGGAGTTCCTGAAGGCATGGAGAGGGAGAAAGGATTAGAAGGCCTTTTTAGTGAGATACTAGCAGAAACTTTCCCAGGTTTGGAGAAGGACAGAGACATCCTAGTACAGGAAGTTCATAGAACCCCTAATAAACATGACCAAAAGAGATCCTCACCACGACGCGTCGTAATCAAACTCACCACAGTGAAACATAAAGAAAAGATCCTAAAATGTGCAAGAGAGAAATGCCAGATTACTCTCAGAGGATCTCCAATTAGACTCACAGCTGACTTCTCATCAGAAACCCTACAAGCGAGGAGAGAATGGCGAGATATAGCCCTGGTACTAAGAGAGAAAAACTGCCAGCCCAGAATATTATATCCTGCAAAGCTCTCATTTGTGAATGAAGGTGAAATAAAGACCTTTCACAGCAAACAGAAATTGAAAGAATTTGTCACCACTCGTCCAGCCCTGCAAAAGATGCTTAAAGATGTGTTACATACAGAAACACAGAAACACGGTCACCAATATGAAAGAAGGTAAAGGAAGGAAACCTCACAGCAAAAGATCACAGGAATCTCAAACCATATATTAGAAAATATCTTTGGCAAATGATAGGGCAAAGTTACTCCTTCTTAATAGTCACATTGAACGTTAATGGCCTGAACTGTCAAGTTAAAAGACACCGATTGGCTGATTGGGTTAAGGAAGAAAACCCATCTTTTTGCTGCTTACAAGAAACTCATATTTCCAACAATGATGCATACAGACTGAAAGTGAAAGGCTGGAAAAAGATATACCATGCCAACAGAAATGAAAAAAGAGCGGGCGTAGCCATCTTAATATCAGACAACATAAACTTTACCACAAAAACTGTCAGGAGAGACAAAGAGGGGCACTACAGAATGATTAAGGAATCCATTCAACAGGAAGATATAACGATTATCAATGTATATGCACCTAATTACAGGGCACCAGCTTATTTAAAAGACTTGTTAAGGGACGTAAAGGGAGACATAGACACCAATACAATAGTACTGGGGGAATTCAATACTCCACTCTCAGAGATAGACAGATAAACAGTACAGAAGATCAACAAGCAGACAGTAGATTTAAATGACACTATAGCCCAAATGTATCTAACAGATATCTACAGAACATTTCATCCTACATCTAAAGACTTCTCATTCTTCTCAGCAGTACATGGAACCTTCTCTAGGATTGACCACATACTAGGCCATAAAGCAAGTCTCAGCAAATTCAAAAGAATTAGAATCATACCATGCAGCTTCTCAGACCATAAAGGAATGAAGTTGGAAATTAGCAACTCGGGAATCCCCAGAGCATGTGCAAACACATGGAGATTGAACAACATGCTCCTGAATGAACAATGGGTCATAGAAGAAATTAAAAGAGAAATCAAAAATTTTCTGGAAGTAAATGAGGATAACAGCACAACATACCAAAACCTATGGGATACAACAAAAGCAGTGTTAAGAGGAAAGTTTATATCAATAGGTGCCTACATCAAGAAATTGGAGAGGCACCAAATAGATGAGCTTTCAAATCATCTCAAGGATCTAGAAAATCTGTAGCAAATCAAACCCAAACACAGTAGAAGAAGAGAAATAATAAAATCAAAGAAGAAAACAACAGGATTGAATCCAAAATGACATTACAAAAAATCAGCCAAACAAGGAGCTGGTTTTTTGATAAGATAAACAAAATTGACACCCCATTGGCCCAACTAACTAAAAAAAGAAGAGAAAAGACTCAAATCAATAGGATCAGAGATGAAAATGTAAACGTAACAACAGACACCACAGAAATAAAAAGAATCATCAGAAATTACTACAAGGACTTGTATGCCAGCAAACAGGGAAATCTATCAGAAATGGACAGACCCATACCATTCACCTTACACAGAAATTCACTCAACATGGATTAAAGACTTCAATCCACGACCAGACACCATCAAATTATTAGAGAGCATTGGAGAAACCCTCCAAGATATAGGTACAGGAAAAGGTATCTTGGAAAAGACCCCAGGAGCACAGGCAGTCAAAACCAAAATTAAGATTTGGGATTGCCTCAAACTGAGAAGTTTCTGTACTTCAAAAGAAACAGTCAGGAAAGTGAAGAGGCAACTGACAGAATGGGAAAAAATATTTGCAAACTATACTACAGATAATGGGTTGATAACCAGAATCTACAAAGAAATCAAGAGACTCCACAACAACAGAACAAACAACCCACTTAAGAGACGGGCCAAGGACCTCAATAGATTTTTTTCAAAAGAGGAAATCCAAATGGCCAACAGACAGATGAAAAAATGTTCAAGATCACTAGTAATCAGGGAAATGCAAATCAAAACCACAATGAGGTTTCACATCACCCCTGTGAGAATGGCTGACATTCAGAAATCTACTAACTTCAAATGCTGGCAAGGATATAGGAAAAAGGGACACTAACCCACTTTTGGTGGGAATGCAAACTGGTTAAGCCACTATGGAAGTCAGTCTGGAGATTCCTCAGAAACCTGAACATAACCCTACCATACAACCCAGCCATCCCACTCCTTGGAATTTACCCAAAGGAAATTCATTTGGCAAATACAAAGCCATCTGAACATTAATGTTCATTGCAGCTCAATTCACAATAGCTAAGACCTGGAACCAACCCAAATGCCCATCAACAGTAGACTGGATAAAGAAATTATGGGACATGTACTCCATAGAATACTATACAGCAGTAAGAAACAATGAAACCCGGTCATTTGCAAATAGATGGAGGAATCTGGAAAACATCATGCTGAGTGAATTAAGCCAGTCCCAAAGAGACAAATATCATTTGTTTTCCCTGATCGGTGACAACTGAGCACCAAAGGGGAAACCTGTTGAAGTGAAATGGACACTATAAGAAACAATGACCTGATCAGCTCTTGTCCTGACTCTAGATGTACAATGTAATACTTAATCCTTTTTAGTATTTGTTGTTGTTGTTGTTGTTGTTGTTGTTCTAGTACTAGTGGTTGAACTCTGTAATTAACACGCAATTATTCTTAGGTGTTTAAATTTTAACTGAAAAGTGATCCCTGTTAAATTAATAGTGGAAACAAGAGGGAGGAGATGTACAATTTGGGACATGCTCAATCGCACTTGCCGCAAATGGTGGAGTTAGAAATGTGCCAGGGGATTACAATACAATCCCATCAAGGTGGCATGTACCAATGCTATCTCACTAGTCCAAGTGATCAATTTCAGTTCACAATTGATGGCTCTGATAGGTCAAAGAGTCAAAGGGATCACATAAACAAGACAAGTGTCTGCTAATACTAACTGATAGAATCAAACAGGGAGAGAAAGATCCAACATGGGAAGCAGGATACACAGCAGACTCATAGAATGGCAGATGTCCCAAACAACACTCTGGCCTCAGAATCAGCCCTTAAGGCATTTGGATCTGGCTGAAGAGCCCATGAGAGTATTGTAGGCATGGAAAGCCAAGATACCATGGAAAAGAAAAAAAAAAAAAAGAAGAAGACCTAAATGAAAGACCTCTGTGAGTGAGATCCTTGTGGAAAGAATGGGGCCATCAAAGAAGGACGTACCTTTCTCTGAAGGGAGGAGAGAACTTCCACTTTGACTATGACCTTTTTAGAATAAGATCGAAGTTGGCGACCCCTAAAGGCTTCCATAGCCCTGGCAACTCATGACTAGAGCCTAGGGAGATTACTGAGGCCATGAACAGGAGTGTCAAATTGTTAAGTCAGCAACAAGAGTCACTGTGTACTTACATCCCATGTGGGATCTGTCCTTAATGTGTTGTCTAATGTGCAGTGATGATATAACTAGTACTGAAACAGTATTTTTACACTTTGTGTTTCTGCATGGGTACAAACTGATGAGATCTTTACTAATTATATACTGAATTGATCTTCTGTATATAAAGATAATTGGAAATGAAAAAAAACCTGGTGTTAAATTGGAAATGGCATAGAAAATTAATTAATTTTTTAAAAAGTATTATGTAGGATCTCTGTCTTTAATGTGCTGTACACTCTTATTTAATGCTATAACTAGTACTCCAACAGTATTTTTTTCACTTTGTGTTGCTATATGGGGGCAAACTGTTGAAATCTTCACCAAATATATACTAAACTGATCTTCTGTATATAAAGAGAATTGAAAATGTATCTTGATGTGAATGGAAGGGGAGAGGGAGTGGGAAAGGGGAGGGTTGCGGGTGGGAGGGAAGTTTGGGAGGGGGAAGCCATTGTAACCCATAAGCTGTACTTTGGAAATTTATATTCATTAAATAAAAGTTTAATTAAAAAATTAAAATAAAAAAAACAGATCTAATAGATATGTACAGAAATATTCATCCTTATGTTACAGAATACATATTCTTCTCTCTAGTTTATGGAACTTTCTCTAGGATTGACCAAATACTGGACTATAAAGCAAGTCTCAGCAAATTAAAAAAAATCAAAATCATAACATGCATCTTCTCAGACCGCAATGTAATGAAGCTGGAAATCCGCAACTCAGCAACCCCTAGAGCATAAGCAAACACATAGAGACTGTCAACATGCTCCTGAATGAACAGTGGGTCATAGAAGAAATCAAAAACTTTCAGGAAGCAAATGACGATAACAACAGAACATACCAAAATATATGAGGTACAGCAAAATTAGTCTTAAGGGGAAAGTTTATAGCAATAAATGCCTACATCAAGTAATTGGAAAGGCACCAAATTTATGAGCTATCAATGCATCTCAAGGATCTAGAAAAACTATAGCAAACCAAACCCAAAACTATTAGGAGAAAATAAATAATTAAAATTTGAGAAGAAATCAACAAAATTGAATCCAAAAATTACAAAATATCAGCAAAATGATGAGTGGGTTTTTTGAAAAAAATAAACAAAATTGACTCACCATTGGCCCAACTAACCAAAAAAAAAAGGAGAGAGAAGACCCAAATCAATAAAATTAGACATGGAAAAGTGAATTTAACAGCAGACACCACAGAAACAAAAAGAGTCATCAGGAATTACTAAAAAGAGTTGTATGCCAAGAAACTGGGAAATCTGTGAGAAATGGATAAATTCCTGGACACATACAACCTACAAAAATTGAACCAAGAAACATGGAAAACCTAAACAGGCCTATAACAAAGTCAGAAATTGAATCAGTAAAAAAAGGCACTCCCAACAAAGAAAAGCCCAGGACAAGATGCATTCACTGCTGCATTCTATCAGACCTTTACAGAAGAAATAACTCCAATTCTCCTCAAGCTATTCAAAACAATTGAAAGAAAGGGAATCCTCCCAAATTCTTTCTACAAAGCCAGCATCACTTAATTCCTAAACCTGAGAATGATGTAGCAGAGAAAGAGAATTACAGACCAATTTCCCTAAACAACATAGAGAAAAAAATACTCAATAAAATTCAAGCCAAAATAATCCAACAACACATTAGAAAGATCATCCAACCTGACCAAGTGGGATTTATCCTTGGCATGCAGGGATGGTTCAACATCCACAAATCAATCAATGTGATACACCATATTAACAAACTGCAGAAGAAAAATCATATATTATCTCAATAGATGCAGAGAAAGAATTTGATAAAATACAATACCCTTTCATGTCATTAACTCTAAGCAAATTGTATATAGAAGGAACATTCCTCAATACAATTAAGGCAATTTATGAAAAACCCATGGCCAGCATCCTATTGAATGGGGAATAGTTGGAAGCATTTCCACTGAGATCCAGTCCCACACAGGGATGCCAACTCTCACAATTGCTGTTCAATATAGCACTGAAGTTCTAGCAAAGCCATTAGGCAAGAAAAAGTAATCAAAGAGATACAAAAAGGAAAGGAAAAAGTCAAACTATCCCTCTTTTCAGACAACATGGCTTCACTAAGAGACTATTGGAACTCATAGAAGATTTTGGCAAAGTAGCAGGATATAAAATCAATACACAAAAATCAACAGCCTTTGTATACCCAGACACTGCCACAACTGAGAAATAACTTCTAAGATCAATCCCATTCATAAAAGTTCCAAAAAAATAAACCACAAATACCTTGGAAAAAATTAACCAAGAATGTCAAAGACCTCTAAGATGAGAATTACAAAACTTTAAAGAAATAAATTGAAGAAGATACAAAAGAATGGAAAAATCATCCATGTTCATGGATTGGAAGAATCACTATCATCAAAATGTCCAATCTTCCAAAAACAATTTACAGGTTCAGTGTGACACCAATGAAAATATCAAACACATTCTTATCAGATCTAGAAAAATCAATGCTGATATTCATATAGAAACACATATTGAGGCACAGGAGACCTCAAATAGGTAAAAGAGTCTAATACAACAAACAGAGCTGAAGGCATCACAATACCAGATTTCAAGATATACTACAGGGCAGTTATAATCAAAAGAGCATAGTACTGTACAGAAACAGATGGATAGACAAATTGAACAGAATAGGAGCACCAGAAATCAATCCAAACATCTACAACCAACTTACATTTGATCAAGGAGTTAAAGCCAATTCCTGGAGGAAGGACAGTCTTTTCAAAAAATCATGTTGGGAAAACTGGATTTCCACATGCAGAAGCATGAAGCAAGACCCCTACCTTACACTTTACACAAAAATCCACTCAACATGGGTTAAAGATCTAAATATATGACACAAAAACATAAAATTATTAGAGAACATCAGAGAAAGCCTGCAAGCTGTGGGCACAGGCAAAGAATTCTTAGAAAAAACTCCAGTGGCATAGGCAACCAAAGCCAAAATTAATTGGAAATACATCAAATTGAAAAGTTTCTGTACTGCAAAAAAAAAAAGTCAGGAAAGTGAAGAGGCAACCAAAATAATGGGAGAATATATTTGCGAATTATGCAACTGATAAAGGATTAATAACCAGAATCTACAAAAAAATCAAGAAACTCCACAACAGAACAAACAACCCACTTAAGAGATGGGCCAAGAATCTCAATAGACATTTTTCAAAAGAGGAAATCCAAATGGCCAACAAACACATGAAAAAACGTTCAAGATCACTAGCAATCAGGGAAATTCAAATCAAAACCACAATGAGGATTAACCTCACTCTGGTTAGAATGGTTTATATACAGAAATCAACCAACAATAGATGATGGTGAGGATGTGGGGAAAAGGCACAATATTCCACTGTTGGTGGGAATGCAAACTGGAAAAGCCACTATGTAAGAGAGTTTGGAGATACACCAGAAATCTGAATGTATCCCTACCACATGATCCAGCAATTCCACTCTTTGGAATTTTTTTTTGACAGGCAGAGTGGACAGAAGAGAGAGAGAGAGAGAGACAGAGAGAAAGGTCTTCCTTTTGCCATTGGTTCACCCTCCAATGGCCGCCACGGTAAGCGCACTGCGACCGGCGCACCGTGCTGATCCGATGGCAGGAGCCAGGTGCTTATCCTGGTCTCCCATGGGGTGCAGGGCCCAAGCACTTGGGCCATCCTCCACTGCACTCCCTGGCCACAGCAGAGAGCTGGCCTGGAAGAGGGGCAACCAGGACAGGATCGGTGCCCCGACCGGGACTAGAACCCGGTGTGCCGGCGCCGCAAGGCGGAGGATTAGCCTAGTGAGCCGCGGCGCCGGCCCACTCTTTGGAATTTAACCAAGGAAAATAAATTGACAAATAAAAGAGCTATCTGCACCTCAATGTTAATTGAAGCTCAATTCACAATGGCTAAAACATGGAATCAACCTAAATGCCCATCAACAGAAGACTGGATAAAGAAATTATGGGATATGTACTCTGTAATACTATACAGTGGTAAAAAAATTAAATCTGGACATCTGAGCACTTACTCAAATGTCAGGACCTCTGTACTTAATGTTTTTTACTATGAGAATTAACAGAAAATCTAATCTTCAAACAGCACTTTATACTTTGTGTTTCTGTGTGGGTGCAACCTGTTGAAATCTTTACTTAGTATAGAGTTGATCTTCTGTATATAAAGATAATTAAAATGAATCTTAATGAAGAATTGGATAGGAGAGTGAGTAGAAGATGGGATGGTTTGTGGGTGGAAGTGTGGTTATGGGGAGAATAACTGCTATAATCCAAAACTTGTACTTTTGAAACTTATATTTATTAAATAAAATTTCTATAATAATAATAATAATAATAATAATAATATCTGAATAGAGCAATACTGAGTAAGAACATCAAATCAGGAATAATGTGTTCAAATGAAAGATCAGCAACAAATATCATCATTACTAAAATCTACAATATTTAAAAAAAAAACACCAATTTTTTCCAAAAGTTAGGGTAGTAACTTTTCCAAACTCATCATATGAGGCTAGCTTTTCCTAAATCAGAGTCTATATATATATATATATATATATATAGTCTTTATATATATATGTATAATATATATATATATAATGCAACATTCTCATTCTAATAGAATTGATATTAGAATATAGGTGCAAAATCTGATCATAATTGAATCCAGTTTGGAATCCCCCAAAAATAAAAATGTCAGATATAATAATCAAGTCAGAGGTAATCTAGGAATAGGGAAAGTATGAATGTAATTCATAATTCCAATAATTCACATCAATCAAAAATAAACAGTATAATCAACTAAGTAGATGTAGAAAACACTTTATATAAAATTATGCATTCACATATGAGAAATAAATTGAGCAGAACATTTATAGATTGCATATACCTCAATTTAAAAATCCTTGCATTTAAGAATCCCTGAGCCATATCCTATTGAATGCCAACAAAATGAAAGCATTTCCCCTATAATTGGAACCATAAAATGATGCACATTTTCTACTTTTATATTCAATACTGCAATGTAAGATCTAGGCAAAACAAGTAGACAAGGGAAGGAAATAAAAGACACACAAATAGAAAAGAAGAAATTCAAATTATTTGTATTTCCATATGATTTGATTCTATTTATATGGAAACGCAATGAGTGCCACAACAGGCCACCTGAATGGGTAAATGACTGGTAGATTTGTAGGATATAAAGTAAGCACAAAAAATCAGAATAAGTTTTATATACCAATACTATTGTGAACCCACTGAAAAAATAAATTATAGAAGAAATTAAATTCACAATAAAAAATAAAATGACCTGGAATAAATTTGACTTGTGATGTAAAATACCTCTACAACAACAATTGTAAAACCATGATAAAAGAAGCTGAGATAAAAAAGACCTCTCATATTCACAGATTGAAGTACTTCCTAATATTTTCATATTCTCTAATGTACAGATACAACATGCTTTCCATCAAAATCAATGGAATTCATCATATATCTAGAAAAACAAACCTACACCTCATATCTTCATATAGATTAAAATATGTCCCACATAGAAAAATAACTCTTGAGAAACAGAACAAGTCTGGGATCGTAACACTTGAATTCAATACATTCTACAGATGTATGGTAAACCCTGTCATAAAAACTGATGAATAGACCAGTGTAAGAGGATGGAGGCTCCCAAAAAGAAATACAGAACCTAACAGACAATGGATCTTTGACAAAGGTAACAAAAATACACTGGAAAAGGAATAGTCTACTCAGTAAATTGTCCAGAATCAATGGGATATACATATGGACATGACTAAACCCAGATGACCACCCCTCTTTTCCTATACAAAGTCAACTGAATGTGAGTCATGGATGTAAATGTAAGAACTGAAACACAAAATATAGAGAAAACTATAAGACATTCACATAAGCAATGGCTTCTTAATAAGATACCCAAAGAGCAGGCAACAAAAAACTAATAGAGAAACCTTATATCAAACTAAGAAGATAATTCACAACAAATAAGACAATCATCAGACTGAAGATAAAACCCCTCTTAACTCCTACAAAGCCAGAATCACCTTAATTCCAAAACCAGGTAAATGTGCAAAGCAAATGAAGACAAATATTTTTGATAAATACAGATGCAAAAAAAATCCTCAACAAAATGCTTGCTAATCAAACATAACAACACATTGCAAACATAATTCACCCAGACCAAGTGGGAGTGCACTAGATAAAATATGTTCTTGATAAAAACCTTAAACTGGGAATAGAAGGAATATCCATCAACACATTCAAGGTAGTTTATGACAAACACAGAACCACCATAAAATTGTGTGGGTAAATTGGGAGCTTTCCACTAAGATCCACAAGGATGCCCACCTCTATAATTGCTCTTCAGTGTAGTTCTAGAAGGTCTACTGAGAGCCACCAAGCAAGCAAAATCCAATCAAAGGGATACAAATTAGAAAGGATGAAGTCAAATTATTACTGTTGATAGAAGATATGATTTTATGGCTGATGCCACAGCTCATTAGGCTAATCCTCCACCTGTGGCACCAGTACCCCAGGTTCTAGTCCCAGTTGGGGCACTGGTTATGTCCTGGTTGCTCCTCTTCCTGTCCATCTCTCTGCTATGGCCCAGGAAAGCAGAAGAGGATGGCCTAAGTGCTTGGGCCCTGCACCCACATGGGAGACTGGCAGGAAGTATCTGGCTCCTGGCTTTGGATTGGTGCAGTGCACTGGCCATAGCAGCCATCTGGGGGGGGTGAACTAATGGAAGGAAGACCTTTCTCTATGTTTCTCTCTCATTCACTGTCTAACTCTGCCTGTCAAAAGAAAAAAAAAGAAGATATGATTTTATATATAGGGAAGACAAAAGACTCCATTAAGAGACTATTGGAACTCAAGAGAGTTTGGTAAAGTTGCAAGATATATAAAATCAATACACAAAATTCAATAGCATTTGTACAAAAAGACAATGCTATGGCTGAGAAAGGACATGCAAGATCAGTTCAATTCACAATAGCCTGAAATATTGGAGTAAATTTAACTAAAGAGGTCAAATATCTTTCACTATTATAAAACATTTTAAAAGAAATAGAAGAGCATATAAAAATGGAAATATATGTGTAATGTTCATGGATTAGAAGAATTAATATATTCAAAATGACCATACTACTGAAAGCAATTTACATGTGCAATATGATCCCAATCAAAATAACAATGACATTCTTCTGAAAAAAATGATAGAAAAAAAGATGATAAAATTTATATGGAAGCCCAAGAGATCCTGAATAGCTAGAGCAATATTAAAGATTAAAACAAAGCCAGACGCATCACAATATCAGATTTCATGACAAACTACAGGTTAGATAGAATCAAAAAAAGCCTGATACTGGCATAAAAATAGACAGGTAGACCAATGGACTGGAGTAGAAATTCCAGAACTTAACACACTCATGTACAACCAACTGATTTTTGACAAAAGAGCCAAAATCAATGCCTGTAGAAAAGGTACTCTTCAACAAATGTTACTGGAAAACTTGGACTCTACATGTAGAAGTATGAAACAAGACCACCACCTTACAATTTATACAGAAATGAACTATAGATGAATAATGATATAAAACAATAACCTGATAACATCAAATTACTAGATGAAAACGTTGGGAAACACAGCAAGACATTGGCATAAACAAGGAGTTCTTGCTAAATACTCCAGAAACATAGGCAATCAAAGCAAAAATAAACAAATAGGATTGCATTAAGCTAAGATACTTATGCACTGCAAAGGAATCACTCAACAAATTGTAGAGGCAACCAAGAGAACAGGAGAAAATATTTGCAAATCATGCAATGGATAAAGGTCTAATATGCAGAATCTACAAAGAGTTCAAGTAATCCAGAACAACAAAAATCCTGGCAAGCAATGGGCAAAGGACAAAACAGACATTTTTGAAGGATGACATTCAAATGGTCAACAGAAACATGTAAAAATGCTCAGGATCATTAGCCATCAGGTAATGCAAATCAAAAGGAGGATGAGAGTGAAACCTCACCCCAGTTAGAGTGGCTGTCTTTCAAAAATTATAAAACAATAAATGTTAGCAAGGATATGGGAGATAAAATACTATATTTCACTGCTGGTTGGATTGTAAAAGAGTACAACCATTATGGAACACAGTCTGTTAATTTTTCAGAAATCTGAAAATTGTTCTACTGTATACATAGCCATCCCACTCCTAAAAATTTACCCAAATGGAATGAAATCAGCATAAGCAAGACTTGTCTGCACTTCATGTTATTGTAGATCAATAGCTAAGTTATGACATCAACCTAGAGGTCCATCAACTGAATAATGGTTAAAGAAAATGTGGTATATATACACTATGCAAAAATACTCAGCTATATAAATTAATAAGATCTTTTCTTTTACAACAAAATATATGCATATGGAAGCCATTATACTCAGTCAAATAAACCCAGTCCTCAAAAGAGTAATACCACATGTTTTCTCTGATTTGTGGTATTTAATATACAGAGCACAAAAATGCAATGTTGAGATTTGGTTATTGCTTACAATCCTTGTCTATACTCTTGATAAACAGTGATTTTTCTACTTGTTCCTTGTTCAGTTCTTTATTCGGTGGAGAGTTAAGCTTGTGATTATAAAATAAATTGAAATTTTTTATTATAGATATAAAAAGAAGAAAAACAAGAGAGGAAAGAGGGTCGGAGCATGGGCAAGAGGGAGGTTAGGGTGGGAAATATCATGCTCTTAAGTCTGAATATATGAAATACAAGAAATTTGTTCACCTTATATAAATAAATCATTTTAATACCCCAGTAAACTGGGATAAAATATCTGCCAATTCTGCATTTTATGAAGAACTGAAATTCAGAATACATAAGAAATTGATGAAATTATGCACAAGTGTATCTAAGAATTGGGAAAGGATCTGAACAGGCATTTTCTGTAAAGAAGAAATACCCATGGTCATCAAAAATGGGAAAACATGCAATAAAATTATTATATCAGAAAATGCAAATCAGAATACACTAGGTGTCATCTCACTCCATAAAATAAATGCTGATGGGATATGAAGCAAAGAAAACCTTAATGTATTGGAGCCTGCACTGTTGTATAGCAATTAAAGCCACCACCTGCAGTGCCAAAATGCCATATGGGAACTTGAGTCCCAGCTGCTCCACTTCTGATCCAGCTCTCTGCTGTGGCCTGGGAAAGCACTGGATGGCCCAAGTCTTTATGCCTCTGCACAAACCTGGGAGATCTGGGGGGAAGCTCCTGGCTCCTGGCTTTGTTTTGGCCCAGCTCTAGCCATTGCAGCCATCTGGTAAGTGAACCAGTGGATGGAAGATCTCTCTCCCTCTCTCTCTCTCTCTCTCTCTCTCTCTCTCTCTCTCTCTCTCTGCTTCTGCCTATCTGTAATTCTGACTTTCAAATAAATATTTTTAAAAATAAGATATTTATGAGAATACAAGTTAGCCTGAGCATTATGGAGACTAGCATGGCCATCTTTCAAAAAGTGAAAAGGGATACACCTCTCCAACCATTGTGTATGTATCAGAAGGAAATGAAATCTGCATACAAGAGGTTTCTTCTTCCTGTTTTGACTATAGCACTAATCATAGTGGTCAATATTTGGAACCAACCTAGGTATCTGTCAATGGGTTACAGGTTTTCCAATCCTAATTCAGTGATTAAACAAGATTGAAATATTATTTGCTTCAAAATGGGTGGAACTGGAGATCCTTAAGTGAAATAGTCTAGCAAAGGAAGAAAGAAATCTCACATGTTCTCTGATATATGGGTTTCTAAAAAAATGGTGGATATAAGCATAAGTGTTTTTAATCAGGATGGGAAGATTCATTACTGAAACAATACCAAACAAAGCTAGCAAAACTCATGGTTTAGAGAAACAGAAAGTAAGCAAACAAAAACATCAAAGAACCAGGACTGGTGCTCTTGGGGGCAGAAGTAGAAGAGATTGGGAAAACACCTGAACTGACCAAGGCCCGTATATTTTCCTGAATATTGACTCTATGGATGTTAACATTCTTATTCAAATTTAGCAGAAAACAAAGATGTCAACAATTCATTTTGCTTTCAGGTTTTATTACTGTATAGTAGGGATCTATGCAAGAGTATATGTCTAACATGAAATCATGGCACACAATTTCTAAATTGGTGGACTAAGTGCAATTAAAAGGCAATAAGTTTTGACAAAGATATTAAAAATCTCAGCTCTTGGAAACAACCTGTTTATCCCAAAGTAACAAGGGACCCCAAACTCAGAAGGCTACCCAGGTTCGCAGACTTTGGGGATCACTTTCAGGAGATGCAGACTAAGGGGATTCACTCTCAGGAACTGAATAAAGCAAACCTCAGCAGCCAGAAAATTTAATTCTGAGAGTTCTAAACGTTTTACTTTTCCCTCCCAATAGTCTGCACTGGCTCCCTCCTCCAGGATCTTAATTCTCACCAGAAATCAAACACTTAAAATCACTTTAAGTATGTGACCTCTGTGGTTATTTTCATCATAACACCAAATGTGTTTGTTTGCTTAATTTCAAACAACACATCTATAACACCTATGATTTTCCAACAGTTCAATTCTGACATTATATAGAGTTAGTAGACATAAGAGATTAAGATCTTAGTCTAAACACACCCCAGCTATATACCAATGAAAAAACATATTTGATTTTCTGGCTCCAAAGTTATGAAGTTATCCAGAGATCCCCCTCTAAAGCTATCTTATTAGCATTAACTTAGCTATGGCCTGAAATTTGTGTATTCAACAGAATCATAGCCACTCATATTGCCCACGAAATATCTGAGTCTTAAAGGGACAGGAAATGAGGAGAAAAGAATTTTTTTTCTTTTACCAGTCACAAATAAACTCTCAAATTTATAAACCATTTTATTGCCAGCAGGATCTGATCTTCTGAGATATTCTCAAATGCTAAAAACTATCATTTGACTAAACCAAATCTGGATGCACAATGAAACCACTGTGTGTTCAACAGTTTATTTGATTTTCAGCTCTCACACCTGTTAGCTTGGGTTGAGCAGTGAAGGATGATTGGCCTTTACAAAGACTTTACTCTCCATGCAAGGGTGTGGAGACATTTAATCCCAATTAGGAGAGATTAATCATTGGGAACAGGTGGGACCCTATAGAAGTGATTAGGCTAAATCAGTTCATGTGATTGTTGAGTTACTGCTTATTCCCAGGTGTGTGCTATAGAAACTAATTCATATTTGAATCTCCTGCAAATGCATTATTTGCTCATATGGTCTCTGTGCCACCCAAGCCTCCACCAACAAAGTGACCATCAATAGATACTGCCCTCTGACCTTGGACCAAAGCCATGAGAAATACCATTTCTTTCTAAATTACTGAGTCTGTACTATTCTGTTATTAGCATCAAAAAAAAAAAAAAAAACCCTAACTCAGAACCTAGGAAGAGCTGTGCTGACAGGACCTCATTTCTCAACCAAAGGATATCAGATCATATGTGGAAGTTCATTTCTCCATGGGGCTTCTGTAATAACCATCAATTTGGAAAGATGTGACACCCCAGGTTTCATTTAGACACAAGATAGGACATCAGGGTCCTGGCTTCTGGCCCAGCTCACATCCTGTGACCGCAGACTACTGATCTCTGACACTCACCACTTTCCAACGTCCAAGGCATCCCAGCGTCCTCCTGAGGGATCCTGAGGGTGGTGAGGGAAGTTCACAGAGCAGCAATGGGTGAAACACCTGAGACCTCTCTCAGGAACAAACCCAGAAAGCCTAGTATTGGGACGCCAGAAAAGATGCTATGTGGTTCAGCAGTGTTGCCTGTGAACACCTGATTTTAAAGTCTGCCCTAACCATGAGCACGAATTACGTCAGAGAACACACAGCCAATCAAAATGCTCCTAGCATGAGGGAAGTAGCTTGGGGTTGTGGCAGGTGGGGAAAGAGAGGAGCTCTATGTGGTCTCATGTCTGAAACTGCCTCATCTTTGCAGCTTGATCTTCCCAACAGCAGGGGCCGCTCTCACCTTCCTGATGATCACCTCAGAGCACTGCCCCTCCCTCTTTTTTCCAGGACCCTATTAAAATCTTTTGACCCTTGGACTTTCAATAATCTTCTCATGTGTAACAAAGTGCTGAATCTTTCCGGTATTCTGGGTCTTTATATTATTTATATTCTTGGCTCTTTTTTAAGCTCATTTGACTTTTTAAAAAATATTGATTCCAGGACTATTTTAAGATACTAAAAATTACATTACATAGATTGACCTCTCTTTATCTTGTTTCTCTTACAGATATTTACTTGTAGTTCTGTATTCTGTAATTAAATATTTTTGTCTTTTTTTGTTCTTACTGGTATGTCATAACACACTGGGTTTTTATATTGAACTTACACACAGAAATCCTGCATAATTCTCTGGTCAGTTTTTATTTGTTTTGAATTTTATGGGATTATCTCTGTATATAATAGTTTAACTAACATTTATTGATGGGTTTGCTGCTTAAAAGCATATCCTTATACATAAAATTTTCTTTTGTTTTTCAAATTTCCTTACTGCACATCTAGGACATTGTTGGAGTCAGAAAGTAAAAACAAGAGTGGCTTGTACAGCTGTGTTCCCAGGGAAATAGCTTTCAGTGTTCTATGACAATTATGCTTTATATTCGAGGTGCCTTGCAGCCCATCTTAATTTTAATAATAGCTATTTTACTGCTTTACTCACAATTTATTTTTGTGATTAGATGCTTAATTTTATTCAAAGCTTTTTATATTTTAATTGCAGTTACCATGTGATTTTTTTGTTCCTCTTCCACATGATTTATTTACATGATTTATTTAGAAATGTTAAACACCTTGGCATTTTTGCTTTTTATTGATGTCTTGTGATTTCATATTTTGCTTCATATTAATATTTTGCTTAAAATATTTATACCTCTTTTTATAAAGATGTTTTTTTGTTTTTGTTTTTATTTTTGTTTTTTAGACAGGCAGAGTGGACAGTGAGAGAGAGAGACAGAAAGAAAGGTCTTCCTTTACCATTGGTTCACACTCCAATGGCCTCTGTGGTCAGCATGCTGCGGCCGGCGCACCACACTGATCTGAAGCCAGGAGCCAGGTGCTTTTCCTGGTCTCCCATGCGGGTGCAGGGCCCAAGCACTTGGGCCATCCTCCACTGCACTCCTGGGCCACAGCAGAGAGCTGGCCTGGAAGAGGGGCAACCGGGACAGGATCGGTGCCCCGACCGGGACTAGAACCCGGTGTGCCAGCGCCACAGGCGGAGGATTAGCCTAGTGAGCCACGGCACCGGCCCAAAGATATGTTCTTTAAGCTCCTTTTTAGTTCATGTCTTGATCTGACTGTAGCATCAATGTAATACTGCATTCAGATAAGAAATTCAATCATATTCCCTATTTACTACCACTTTTCATGAATCTGGGAAATTGAGAAGTGTTTTACTGCCTTGTATATTTTTTTAACTTTTATTTAATAAATATAAATTTCCAGTGTACAGCTTTTGGATTACAATGGCTTCCCCCTCCCATAACTTCCCTCCCACCCGCAACCCTCCCCTCTCCCGCTCCCTATCCCCTTCCATTCACATCAAGATTCATTTTCAATTCTCTTTATATACAGAAGATCAATTTAGTATAAAGATTTCAACAGTTTGCACCCACATAGAAACACAAAGTGAAACATACTGTTTGAGTACTAGTTATAGCATTAAATCAAAATGTACAGCACCTTAAGGACAGATCCCACATGAGGAGCAAGTGCACAGTGACTCCTGTTGTTGACCCAACAAATTGACACTCTAGTTTATGGCGCCAGTAACCACCCTAGGCTGTCGTCATGAGTTGCCAAGGCTATGGAAGCCTTCCAAGTTTGCCGACTCTGCTCATATTTAGACAAGGTCATAAAAGACAGAGTGAGGATAGTAACCAATGATCCTAAGAGTGGCATTAACCTGGTCTGAACAATTATACAGCATTAAGTGGGGAAGAGGACCATCAGTACACACAGGTTGGGAGTAGAGCCATTGGTGGTAGAGTAGAGGTTATGATTACAAAGGAATGAGGCCCAAGTGCACTAGACAGGGTCTAGAACAAAGGACAGAGTCATTATTAGAGGAGCTAAGAAAGGTGCTGTCTAAGCTACAATTAAGTTTTCTGATTGAGAGGCAAATAGAACCTGATAGAAGGGGCTTGATAATAATCTGGTGGGCTTTAGGCCTTGTAAGTTAAGAGGCCCAGACCTATCTATCTCTTCACATGGGGTATATCCTAAGGGAGGTATGAACCTCCTAGGGGAAGGCACTCTGTTGACTTTCATTACTTGGCTGGCCTGGGAGGAGAGCTGGCCAGGTAAAGGCAGGTGGCATCTCTAACAAGAAATTTACAGTTCTGCCTGCAATGTTGCTGACCCTACTTGACCAAACCCTCAGTTTCTTCCCCTACTCTTCCTTGACCCTGCAGTATCTCCACTTTTATTAACCTGTGTCTTCCCAAACTATCAGTGCGCTCCCTTCCTATTCTGCCATCTTGCCACTCCTCAACATCTCTTACTGCCTTGTATATTTGAGAAATTCTATAAATCTAGGCCAGAAATTTTGCTTTTCAAATTTGTTTATTGATTATTTTGATTTTTCTTTCTTATTTTTTCTTTCTTTTTTTTGACAGGCAGAGTGGACAGTGAGAGAGAGACAGAGAGAAAGGTCTTCTTTTTTGCTGTTGATGCACCCTCCAATAGCCGCCACGGCCAGTGCAGCACGCTGATCCAATGGCAGGAGCCAGGTGCTTCTCCTGGTCTCCCATGGAGTGCAGGGCACAAGCACTTGGGCCATCCTCCACTGCCTTCCCGGGCCACAGCAGAGAGCTGGCCTGGAAGAGGGGCAACCGAGACAGAATCCGGTGCCCCGACCTGGACTAGAACCTGGTGTGCCAGCGCCGCAAGGCGGAGGATTAACCTAGTGAGCCGCGGCACCGGCACTTATTTTTTCATAGTACACTTTTTTATTTAATAAATGTGAATTTACAAAGTGCAACTCTTGCATTGTTGCAGCTTTCCCCCCAATCTCCCTCCCCCCCACAGCCCTCTCATCTCCCACTCCCTCTCCTATCCTGCTCTTCATCAAGTTTCATTTTCAATTATCTTTATATACAGAAGATCAACTTAGTATATACTAAGCAAAGGTTTCAACAGACTGCACCCACACAACTGCACAAGATATAGAATGCTGTTCAACTAGTAGTGTTATCGTTAACTCTCATAGCAAAACAAATTTAAGACAGAGATCCTACGTGGGGAGCATGTGCCCAGTGACTCTCATTGTTGATTTAACAATTGACACTTATTTATGATGTCAGTAATCACCCAAGGCTCTTGCCATGAGCTGTTGAGGCTATGGAGGCTCCTTGAGTTTCCCAACCCTGAACTTGTTTAGTCAAGGCCATATCACCATGGAGGTTCCTTCCTCCCTTCAGAGAAAGGTGCCTCCTTCTTTGATGGCCTGTTCTTTCTGCTGGGGTCTTGGTCACTGAGACCTTTCATTCAGGTTGTTTTTGCCACAGTGTCTTGGCTTTCCATGCCTGTGAGACTCTCTTGGGCCTTTTAGCCAGATCTGAATGCCCCAAGGGTTGATTCTGAGGCTGGAGTGCTGTTTAGGGCATTTGCCATTCTATGAGTCTGCTGTGTGTCCTGCTTCCCCCGCAGGATCATTCTCTCCCTTTTAGTTCTATCCTTCATTATTTGCAGACACTGGTCTTATTTGTGAAATCTCTTTGGTGCTTACTCTATCTTTTTGATCAATTATGTACTTAAACTTATCACTTTAAAAAGTGAGATGGCTTTACCTTTGGAGGTACGTCCGAGTGAGCATGTGCCGACCTGTATATCTCCTCCCTCTCTGATTCCCACTCTTATATTTAACAGAGATCACTTTTCTGTTGATTTTAAATACCTAAGAATAATTGTGTATTAATTATTCAACCAGTGGTATTAAGTAGAACAAACAGAACAACAACAACAAAAAATACTAAAGGGAATAAAATAGTAAGTTGTTCCTCAACAGTCAAGACAAGGGCTAATCATGTCATTGTTTCTCATGGTGTCCATTTCACTTCAACGGGTTTCCTTTTAGGTGCTCAGTTAGTTGTCATCGATCAGGGAGAACATATGATATTTGTCCCTTTTGGACTGGCTTACTTCACTCAGCATGATATTTTCCAGATTCCTCCATTTTGTTGCAAATGACCAGATTTCTTTACTGCTGTGTATTATTCCATAGAGTGCATATCCCATAATTTTTTATCCAGTCATCCATTGATGGGCATTTAGGTTGATTCCATGTCTTAGCTAATGTGAATTGAGCTGCAACAGACATTGAGGTGTAAACAGCTCTTTTTTTCCCATTGAATTCTATTTGGGTAAATTCCAAGGAGTGGGATCGCTGGGTCATGTGGTAGGGCTGTATTCAGGTTTATGAGGACCCTCCAAACTGTCTTCCATAGTGGCTTTACCAGTTTGCATTCCTACCAACAGTGGATTAGTGTTCCTTTTTCCCCACATCCTCACCAGCATCTATTGTTAGTTGATTTCTGTATTTAAGCCAATCTAACTGGAGTGAGGTGAAACCTCATTGTGGTTTTGATTTGCATTTCCCTGATTGATAATGATCCTGAGCATTTTTTTCATGTGCCTGTTGGCCATTTGGATTTCCTCTTTTGAAAAATGTCTGTTAAGGTCTTTGGCCCATCTTTTTATTGGATTGTTTTTTTGTTGCTGTGGAGTTTCTTGATTATTTTATAGATTCTAGTTGTTAATCCTTTATCAGTTGTGTAGTTTGTGAATAACGTCTCCCATTCTGTTGGTTGCCTCTTCACTTTCCTGACTGTTTCTTTTGCTGTAAAGAAACTTTTCAATTTGAGGTAATCCCATTTGTTTATCTTATTTTTGATTACCTGTGCCTCTGGGGTCTTCTCCAGGAATTCTTC
Source organism: Lepus europaeus (assembly GCF_033115175.1). NCBI lineage: Eukaryota > Metazoa > Chordata > Mammalia > Lagomorpha > Leporidae > Lepus > Lepus europaeus. The sequence goes on from NW_026909276.1 coordinate 5,918,327, forward strand.
GCCTGTTCCAATATCTTGAAGGGTTTCCCCTATGCTCTCAATTAGTTTCATTGTGTTGTGGCATATCTCTAGTTCTTTGATCCACGCTGAGTGGATTTTTGCACAAGGTGTAAGGTTGGGGTCTTGCTTCATACTTCAACATGTGGACATCCAGTTTTCCCAGCACCATTTGTTGAAGAGGGGTTGGTTTTAGGTCCTTTGTTGAATATGAGTTCGTTATAGATACTTGGATTGATCTCCGGTGTTTCTAGTCTGTTCCATTGGTCTGCCTATCTGTTTTTGTACCAGTACCAGGCTGTTTTGATTATAACTGCCCAGTAGTATGTCTTGAAGCCTGGAATTGTGATGCCTCTGGCTTCATTTTTATTGTAAAGGATTGTTTTAGCTATCCATGGTCTCCTGTTTCTCCATATGAATTTCAGCATCATTTTTTTCTAGGTCTTTGAAGAATGACTTTGGTATTTGGATGGTATTGCATTGAACTTATAAATTGCTTTTGGGAGAATAGACATTTTGATGATATTGATTCTTCCAATCCATGAGCATGGCAAATTTTTCCATTTTTTTGTGTCTTCTTCTATTTCATTCTTTAATGTTTTGTAATTTTCATCATAGAGGTCTTTGACATCCTCGGTTAAATTTATTCCAAGATTCTTGTTTTTGTCGCTATTGTGAATGGGATTGATCTTAGAAGTTCTTCATTGGCCACGGCATTGTCTATGTAAACAAAGGCTGTTGATTTCTGAGCATTGACTTTTTATCCTGCTACTTTACCAAACTCTTTTATGAGTTCCAATAGTCTCTTATAGGAATTCATTGGATCCCCTATATACAGGATCATGTCATCTGCAAATAGGGATAGTTTAACTTCCTCCTTTCCCATTTGTATCCCTTTAATTTCTTTTTCTTGCCTAATGGCTCTGGCTAACTCTTCTAGGACTATATTGAAAAGCAATGGTGAGAGTGGGCATCCCTGTTTGGTGCCAGTTTTCAATGGAAATGCCTCCAACTTTTCCCCATTCAATAGGATGCTGGCCATTGGTTTATCATAGATTGCCTTAATTGTGTTGAGGAATGTTCCTTCTAACCCCAATTTGCTGAGAGTTTTCAGCATGAAAGGGTATTGTATTTTGTCAAATGCTTTCTCCGCACCTATTGAGATAATCATATGATTTTTGTTTCTCAATTTGTTAATGTGATGTATCACATTGATTGACTTTTGAATATTGAACCATCTCAGCATACCAGGGATAAATCCCACTTAGTCTGGAAGAATGATCTTTCTAATATGCAGTTGGATTCAGTTTGCCAGAATTTTGTTGAATATTTTTGCATCTATGTTCATCAGGGAGATAGGTATGTAGTTTTCTTTCTCTATTGTGTCTTTTCCGGGCTTAGGAATTGAGGTGATATTGGCTTCATAGAAATAATTTGGGAGGATTCCCTCCCTTTCAATTGTTTTGAATAATTTGAAAAGGACTGGAGTTAGTTGTTCTTTAAATGTCTGGTAGAATTCAGCGGTGAAGCCATCCAGTCCTGGGCTCTTCTTTTTTGGTAGTGCATTTATTACTGATTCAATTCCTTTCATGGTTAGGGGTCTGTTTAGGTCTTCTATATCTTCACGGCTCAGTTTAGGAAGGTTGTATGTGTCCAGGAATCTATCCATTTCTTCCAGATTCCCCAATTTGTTAGCATACATCTCTTTGTAGTGGTTTCTGATGATTCTTTTTTATTTCTGTTGTGTGTTGTTACATTTCCATTACTATCTTTGATTTTATGGATTTGGGTCTTCTCTCTCCTTTTTTTGGTTAGTTGGGCCAATGGTGTGTCTATTTTGTATATTTCTTCAAAGAACCAGCTCTTGGTTTTGTTGATATTTTGTATTGTTTTTTTTGGGTTTCAATTCTGTTTATTTCTTCTCTAATCTTGGTATTTCTTTCCTTCTGCTGGGTTTAGGCTTCATTTGCTGCTGTTTTTCTAAATCCTTGAGGTGCATGGAGAGTTCATTTGTTTGGTTCTTTTCCCATTTCTTGATATAGGCACCAATTGCTATAACTTTCCTCTTAGCACTGCTTTTGCTGTATCCCACAGGTTTTGATAGGTTGTGTTATCATTTTCATTTGTTTCTAGAAATCTTTTGATTTCTTTGATGATCCACTGTTTATTCAGAATCATGTCCATTCTCCATGTGTTTGCATATGGTGTAGAGATTCTTCAGTTGTTGATTTCGAGTTTCACTGTGCTATGGTCTGAGAAGCTGCATGGTATAGTTTCAATTTTTTTGAATTTTTGAGGTTCCCTTTATGGCCTAGCATATGGTCAATCCTAGGTTATGTTCCATGTACTTGGGAGAAATATGTGAATTCTGTGGCTGTGGGGTGGAAGGTTCTGAAGATATCTACTACGTCTATTTGGTCTATAGTCAATTAGCTCTGTTGTTTCCTTGTTGATTTTCTGTCTGGTTGATCTGTCCATTGGTGAGAGTGGGGTGTCAAAGTCCCCTGTTACTATTATATTTGAATCTATATCTCCCTTTAAGTCCTTTAGTAATTCTTTCAAGTAGCCAGGTGCCCTGTAATTAGGTGCATATACATTTATAATAGTAATGTCTTCATGTTCGATAGATCCTTTAATCATTGTATAATGCCTTATTTGTCTCTTTTAAAAGTTTTTATGTTAAAGTCTGTTTTGTCTGATATTAGAATGGCCACACCAGCTCTTTTTTGATTTCTGTTAGCTTGGAGTATCTTTTTCCATCCTTTTACTTTCAGTCTGTGTGCATCTTTGCTGATAAGGTGTGTTTCCTGAAGGCAGCATATAGATGTATTCTCTTTTTTGATCCAATCGGCTAGTCTGCATCTTGGTAGTAGAGTTAAGGCCATTCACATTCAATGTGACTACTGTTAGGTACTGTCTTTTCCAAGTCATGTTTCCTGAAATGAGCTGTTGATGTATTTTGAAATTCATTTGTAGCTTATTCTACTTTTGCTTTTTTTTGTAGTGAAGTTCTTGTTTTTGTATTTCTGTGTGCAGCACATCTTTGAGCCAGTGTTGCAGGGTTGGACATGAGGATACAAATTCTTTCAGTTTCTATTTGTCATGGAAGGTCTTTATTTCCCCTTCATTCATAAATGATAGCTTTGCAGGATATAGTATTCTAGGTTGGCATTGTTTGTCTTTTAAAACTTGGAATATATCATGCCATTGTCTCCTGCCTGTAGTGTTTGCACTGAGAAGTCTTGGGTGAGTCTGATTAACTTACCCCTGAATGTGATTTGTCATTTCTCTCTGGCACATTTTAGGATTTGTTCTTTGTGTGTCACTGAGCTGAGTGTTGCCACAATGTGTCACAGTGAATTTCTCTTCTGGTCTAACCTGTTGGGGCTCCTGGCTATTAGTTGAATTTGTCTGTTGTTATCCATTTGCCTCTGTTGGAAATTTTCTGATATTATTTCATTGAAAATGCCTTCCAATCCATTCTCTCTTTCCACATCATCTGGGACTCCTATTATCTGAATATTATAATGCTTGATTGAATCTTATAGGTCTCCAACCATATTTTTTAATTTTCTAATTTCTTCTTCCTGTGTTTGAACTGATTGTATTATTTCTGGAAGTTTGTCTTTGAATTCTGACATTCGCTCTTCTATTTCATCTGTTCGATTTCTGAGGGATTCCATGGTGTTTTTTATATGGTCAATTGAGTTTTTCATTTCCAGTATTTCATTCTGGCTTCTCTTTAGGATCTCTAATCCTTGGACTTGCTTTTCATTCAGAGCTTGAAACTGTTTCTCATTATTTCTAAGTAATCTGATTATTAATTTTCTGAATTCTTTTTCTGGCATGGTTTCAAATTCTTCTTCTTCAGCCTCTATTATGGATGGTTTAACCTGCTCCATTGGCATGTTTATCGGTTCTTTTATATACTTATTCTGGTTTTTTTCCTTTGTTCTTTGATATTTTCATTTGTCTTGATTTTCAGGTTGATTTCCCTCTGCTATGTGCTGCTGTGGGTCTATACCAAAATCCAGTGTAAGCAGGCTGCTCTACCTTCTAGTGTTTGTTTATTAATTAATTTATTTTTATTTAGTTAGTTATTTTCTTTTTGGTAACTTGAGTGGGCTGGTGTCAGGGCTTTGAGGTGCCAAGCTCTGCCCCTTGTGGCCGGTTTCCCTGTTCCTTTGTTCACCCTGATATGCCTGTCTGTGCCTGGGTCTCGTTGGTCAGCAGTTCTCCCTCACTGTGTCCCCCGCACAAGGAGTGAGGAGTAGCTCCCAACCACCTTTGGACTCCACCCCTGAAGTTTCCTCCTTCAGAGTTCTCCTTTATGCCCAAATGTAAACAAACAAGATGGCTGCTTTCCACCTGCTGCAGCTCTGATTGGGGGGAGGGCGGTGACTCCAAAGGATCCTGGTGTGTTCAATTCCTCAGTTCATCCCCCTAGATTGTGCCTTCTTCCCGTGGGCACTGTTCACTTTGTTTTGATTTCAATTTCCTCCCCTGCTCATTTGTGCATGTCTCACCTGCCCAACCCAGGGTGGGTTGGGGGGGCAGAAGTGAGTGCAGTGGTGGCTGCGGGCGGCTGCTGCAGCTGTGGGGGCTGGCTTGTCTCACCTCCCTCTCCAGCGCTGGTGCATAGACTCGTCAGCTGGGTTCCTGCACCATGGATGCCCGTGTCCTTGCATGTCCACCGTGTCCTCCTAGCTCCAGAAAAGTTTCCTCTGCAGTTTTTTCTCTAACTTTTCCCCAAAACTACATCATCTCCACCTTTATTGAACTTTCTTTTCCCGGACTATCGGTGTGCTCCCTCCCTATTCTGCCATCTTGCTGTCCCCCTTGATTTTTCAAACACTGATTCAACTTATTTTGTTTTTGTAGCAGATTCCTATGTTATGCGAGATTTTTGATAAATTTATTTAATAATGTGGTGGCTCTGGGTTTAAGTTTAAAAAAACTTATTTATATGCATTTCAGAATATCCTTTAACTGTCTTGCTAAATTTTATCAAGAACAATGCTGTTTGAATTACTGTCACTGGTTATCTGTGATGCATATTTTTACTTTTTCTTAAGATTTTACTAGTCTTTATTAATTCTACTCAATTCATTAAAAATATTTATTTGAAAGGAAGAGTTACAAAGAAGCAGAGGCAGAGAGAGAGATGTATTCCATCCTCTGGTTTATTCCCCAAATGGCTGTAATGGCCAGAGCTGTGCAAGCCTGAAACAAGGAGTCAGGAGCTTCTTCTGGCACTCACATGTGGGTGCAGGGGCCCAAGGACATGAGCCATCTTCTACTGCTTTTCCAGGCCATAGAAGAGAGCTGTATTGGAAGTGGTGCAGTTGGGACTTGAAGTGGCACCCGTATTGGATGCCAGCACTGCAGGTGGCAGCTTTACCTGATATGCCACAGTGCCAACCCCTCTGCTCATATGTTTTAAAAACACTTTTCCTTTTTTATTTGTTTCTGTCATACAGTCTTACTAAAGGTATCATATTGATGATATTCTCCATTTTCACTACCATATATTACTGTATCGTTCATCTTAGTTCTTAAGAAAGGTGTCACAATGATTAGGTCTCTGTCTTCCCACATAGTCTCTTGAGCCTATAAATTTATCTGTGCACTGATTTATATTACATCTCCCCTATTCCTTTCTGTGTTTGCCAGTCCTGTACCAACACCCTGCCAACTACCTGCCTCGTGATGTCTCAAGCTCCATGTGTCTTCCAGCCATGCCAGATTTTATGTATCTCTGATCTTGCTCCTAAAACCCATATATTATCAGCAATTTTACCATCCTATGTGGCTGGGACTGATGTTCATCCTTGTAATTTTGTCATTTAAAAATCTGACATCCAAGCCTTCTCTTAGAAGCCTATCCTTGTGCCTGCAGCAAGGGCTGGCTGCAGGGTCTCCATCTCTTTTGTTTACATCCATCTTTCCTCAAGTGGCTCCTAGTGTGCTTGCATCCTATGCCAATCCTCATGAGTCTCCAGCCCCTCTGCATGAAGCCATTATCTTCCCTTCACATGCTGACCTCCCTGATCCATATAGCCATGCCAGGACACCTGTGTCTCTATTCCTTTATACAGATTGACTTCACCCCTAATTCCTGGAGGCTAAAATTCCCAATTGGTTTGCAATATTTGTCTCACTGTTGCAAATATATTGAGAATTACTGCCTGGCTTGGAAGTCAGTTGGTGGACAATGAGCTGAGAAATCACACAGATATTCACGATCAGTACTGCTGCAGTGTCCTTTCAGATTTTTCAAAACAAAATGCTAATGTTACATACAAATGGCATAACCATGAACAATGCCTTCCCTGCAACAAGGAAACAGAAACCACTTATTGAATGGACAGCTGTGCAAAATAGATATTCAAAATATAACCAATTTAAACATTGGATTTTGGGGCTGGCACCATGGCTCACTTGGTTAATCCTCTGCCTGTGACACTGGCATCACATTTGGGCCCCAGGTTCTAGTCCCAGTTGCTCCTCTTCCAGTCCAGTTCTCTGCTGTGGCCCAGGAGGGCAGTGGAGGATGGCCCAAGTGCTTGTGCCCCTGCACCCACATGGGAGACCAGGAAGAAGCACCTGGCTCCTGGCTTTGGATCTGCGCAGTACCAGCCATAGCAGCCATGTGTGGAGTGAACCAATGGAAGAAAGACCTTTCTCTCTGTCTCTCTCTCTCTCACTGTCTATAACTCTACCTGTCAAATAAAAAATAAATAAATAAATACTGGATTTTGAATATAAGTATATATTTGACAGTTTATGGAAAGACATGAGATTTGCATAGTTCAGTTTTACATATACACTTATGCATGAAAATGAAGTTCTCATATTATTATTATCTCTGCCAAGCATGGGGACATGCACAGAGACACACACAGCTGTGTACACATACACACTAGAATGAATTTGTTTGATGCTTGTGTGCATCTTTAATATAGTCTACATAAGATGGGATATTAGAAAACATTAAAAATGATGAGCAATAGAAAAACTGACAACAGCCAGCGCCGTGGCTCAACAGGCTAATCCTCCGCCTAGCGGTGCCGGCACACCGGGTTCTAGTCCTGGTCGGGGCACCGGATTCTGTCCCAGTTGCCTCTCTTCCAGGCCAGCTCTCTGCTGTGGCCTGGGAGTGCAGTGGAGGATGGCCCAAGTGCTTGGGTCCTGCACGCGCATGGGAGACCAGGAGAAGCACCTGGCTCCTGCCTTCGCAACAGCGTGGTGCGCCGGCCGCAGCGGCCATTGAAGGGTGAACCAATGGCAAAAGAAAGACCTTTCTCTCTGTCTCTCTCTCTCACTGTCCACTCTGCCTGTCAAAAAGTAAAAAAAAAAAAAAAGAAAAAGGAAAACTGACAACAAATTCTGTAGTAGCATAAGAGCTGTATGGTATGTGGCCCTCTGGAGAGTGAACCAGCAGATGGAAAACCTCTCTCTCTCTCTCTCTCTCTCTCTCTCTCTCTCTTTGCCTCTGCTTATCTGTTCCTCTGCCTTTCAAATAAATAAATAAATCTCTAAAAATGAATTAAAACAATGAAATAATATTTAACAGAGGCAAGAAAAATAAAACAAACATCTATGAAATGGCATCAAAAAGTATCACACATAAATAGGATCCAATGATTTTTTAAAAAAAAAATGTTAACAAAGTTAATAAATCATTAGTAATAAAATTGAGGAAAGAAAAACAAAAGTAATACCAATAACTAGTTTGAGTAATTGAAACAGAATCACTGTTTTATAGAGATACTAGGAGAAATGTGTGAAATTCTTGAAAATAAATTTTGACTGAAAAGATGAAAATCCACCATATTTTGAAAATCAAATTTACAAAACACAAGCACAACATAAAACAGGAAAACCCCTTTTTAAACCCAGAAACTTGAGTCACATTTTGAAGAACCAACCAAGAAAAACACACAATCAAGTTTTCAGGCCCAGCCTTACAGAATGATCCAAACTTTTCAGGAAAAAAAATCTACATTTCCCAGACCTACACAAAGTAGAAAATCAGAGAACATTTTAAAATTTCTATTGGAAAATCAGCATAACATTGATGCTGACCAGGACATGAAATAAAAATCAAGTTTTTTAAAAGCATCCATTTCATAAGCCAAGCTATAGGTATCCTAGCAACATATTAACGTAATAAATTAAATTACATAAGAAAATATGTCAATAGCAAGAGAAATGTAATAAAAATGCAACAATAGTAAAGGTTCTTGGGCAAGTCATCCAAATAGGTAAAAATTACAAGAGGAAAATCATAAGATCATGTAAACCATTAATAACGTTCAGATTCTAGGAAAAAATAAACTGCTAGCAGAACATTAAGAAAATAAAAGCCAGTGACTTCCTTACTCTGATCAAGACTGAAAGGAACCTACAATGGACAATGTAACTAATACAGGATCATTGGATGCCCCCTCCCCCATCCTGGGAATAAGCCTAGAACACAATACCAGCACTATCATTCTTCAACTTTCTAGTGCAGGAGTAAGAGAGCTATAACAGTAAGAAGAAATTCTATGGCTCAAAGATCAATTTCTTTGCAACAAAATAAGAATATATTGGATTATGTTTATATGCAGAGATGATCCATGAAATCTAAAAACAAACTGATGATGAAAAAAAGATCAACATATTCATAATACACAAAATATATAAAATCCATTGGATTACTAAGTGCAGCAGGGAACTAATAGAAAACAATATTAAAGGTCAATAGGCAGACTAGAAGGAAAATCTGCAAGAGAAATGGAAAAAAGGACTAAAATATGTGACATCCTTAAATATTCTTCAAATCAAAATGAAAACACATGACTGAAAAGAAAAACGTATCAATATATCATAAGAAAAAGACTCAGAAGTCGAGAAACAGCTACCAAATTGTAACTGACCTGAAGTAGGCTGCTGCAACCTTCAGGAAGGATCCTCTCAGGAGCACAGACCCAGGAGGAAGAAGGGAGCCCAGCAGGTGGCAGGACCAGCAGGTGAAAATCCCTCCCTCAGCTGGGAGGGTGGCATCCTGGAGGACACAGCTTTGAAACTGAGCCCAGGACTCAACCCTGCTTTTCCCACCTATCCTGCCCTAAAGGTACATGTCTGCCCTACAGAGGATGCTGATTGGCTGTGCTCTTTATGACATTGTGCTTGCCCGCAGCTATCCAAACTGTCCACTCAGGATCAATTGGGAGAACAATACACAATCAGGCAGGATGTTGGCGCCAGAGTAGTCTTCCAGTTTCGGCTGAAAAGAGAGGTCCAGGGAGAAGGTTCCATGGCTGGGAAACTCCCAAGGTAACCAAAGTCTGCCATTTCCTGATCTCCCTTCACCTTAGGACACGTGGCAATGGTGAGTCTGGGGGACAGGGAGTGCGGGGTGGGGGAAGGCAAAGTTGGCAGAATTTGATGGAAAAGCCTCATAAGACTAACAGAGCTCACAGAGGTCCTCTCTGGGCCCCCTCTCACTACTAGCTCCTCACTTCCTTCACCCTGCTCTGGTCTGCAGTGTGGGGCCTGGACTGGCACCTGGGACTCCAGGCTCCCTGTGCTTTCTTGCAGGGACTTGTCAGCCCAGGAGCTGTCTTTAGGCAGCTGTGTGGCTATTGTCACTTGGTTTTTCAAATTGTGCAATGGGGAGGATCCGGACTGGTGGCCAGATGGTTCATGCAGGCAGGGAGCTGTTGCTTATGTGGTCCTTGGTTCCTCTTTTCTTCCAAGAGTTGACCTTATTCCTCTGAGTTTTCTGATTTTGTTGGAAGCAAGGTCTCAGTGCGTAGACCTTGACCTCTCAGCATACCTCTTTCTGGGGGTCTGACTCCATTTTCTGTTGCCAATAATAGTGTTAGAGACTAGGCAAGCAAACAACAAAGCATTTTATTAGGATCAAAGTTTTTGGTGCAAGTCTTAGGGGGACAGGAGGACTCTGTAATTTGGTACTGGGATGTCATCATGGTCCTTACACATTACTTTGACAGGGTGTCATCTGTATTGGAACTTTCAAAATAAAAAGTTTAGCTAGTCAAATTTATAAGTGTTTCAAAATTATTTTCTGTTCTGTGATAACCTTCACAATCACAAATATATAAGGCATAACTTAGATTACAAAGTGATTTTTAATTTATATTTTATGTTAAGTAAAGATTTCAAAAAATAGTATAAAAAGACCTTTCCCTTAACAGTCAAGACAAGGGCTTTTCAAAGTCATTGGTTCTCAAACTCATATTTCCCTTTGGTACATTGCCTTTTAGGTAATCTATTAGTTATCACAAGAAAGGGCCCAGGGGGTTTATTAAAACTTTAAAAAGCTCATTGTATTCATTCCCTCACCTTTCATCCACTGTCTATCCTCAAATGCTGACAACAGCTGGGATTGAGCCATTCTGAAGTGAAGATCCCAGAACTCAGTCTGGGTAGCAGAGACCCAAGTTGTAGAGCTATCATCTGCTGCCTCCTAGGGTACATTTTAGCAAGAAGCTGTATTGGTAGTAGAGTGGGGTCTCAAACCTGTGCACTCAGACTTAGGATGTTGGCCTCCAAGGAGCTATATTAAGTGCTATGCCAAAATGCTGACTTAGCTATTATTTTTAAAAGAACCCTCGTTGCAGGTCAAACCAAATCTCCTGGCTCTGATGTCTAATAGCCCCTGAAATTAAGCTCTCACTATCTCACTGCCCTGGAAAATCCCCAAGCACAAGCATTCAAGGAGTGTTCACAGCAGCAGCTTTCTGCCACATTACTAAGTGTACCACGTGATGTTCTCCCTGACTTCCCTTTATCCATTATCCACCAGCTGGTACCCAATCTGTCCATGCACAACAAAAGCAGAAAACTCTACTTGATGCTGTCCTGAAGGAGGCTCCTAAGTTGATGCATTTCAGGGAAATCTCATGGGTTCCTCTGGATCTTCCTTAACACTGATTAGGCTCATCCACCCATATAATCACCAGATAGTCACCAGTGGTAGTCCCACTGGCATACTAGGTCTGAAACCCCACAGGCACTCCTCTGGATGACAGTTACCTTTTACTGACTCATGACATAGATAATTGTGGCCTGATTGGGCACTGAATTATAGAGCATGCTCTCTTCAATTCATTATTGCAGTACATAAGCCCTGCTGGGTCACTGACAGACTTAGGATAATTTCATGGTCAACATTATTAATGCAGGACCCATGTTTTCCCATGAAATCTGGCATTGTTCCTCCTCACATCACATTTACCATTTCTGATCCTTGGCATGCATTGAATTTGTGATAGTCTAACATCATTCTCCAGTATTTGTCTGATTTTACCTATCTAAACTGTTGAAGTAAATCTAGATATGATGGAGTTCACAATCTCTGATTCCTGCTTCATTTATTTTTAAGAGAAGACCTCAAACAGATAATACTATTTAAAATATAAACCCAGTATCATTTACCAACTTTCAAAATTGATAATATTATCTAATATCCATTGCTTCTGACATGTAACATAGATTCTGACTTAGGTATAGTTGGAAGGATGGTTAGAGGGTTTCATTTGTAGCTACTCTTAACACTGGAGGCCACAGAACCAATGTTGTGGTCCTTCCCATTACCAAGTATTTTGCCTCCATTTTACAATTTGAGAGCAAGGAGGTTAACCATGTTGGGTTAGGGGAACCAGTAGACTCTTTAAAAACTTACCTTGGACTAGAGCACTGTTTTCTACCATAGTCACTATTATTTTGGAATCTTAACATTCAAATTGCTGTTTGAGTTCCCAGTGTTTATGATGTTCCCTACCATGAGGAATGACCCACAGAAAAGATCCACCTCTGTGATTCTCAGCAGTAACAGTGCCATTCTCACCAACACCAATTTTATTGCCTTTTTTTTGACAGGCAGAGTGGACAGTGAGAGAGACAGAGAGAAAGGTCTTCCTTTACTGTTGGTTCACCCACCAATGGCCACTGTGGCTGGCACGCTGCGGCCAGCGCACCACGCTGATCTGAAGCCAGGAGCCAGGTGCTTCTCCTGGTCTTCCATGCAGGTGCAGGGCCCAAGCACTTGGGCCATCCTCCACTGCACTCCCAGGCCACAGCAGAGAGCTGGCCTGGAAGAGGGGCAACCGAGACAGAATCCGGTGCCCCGACCGGAACTAGAACCCAGTGTGCCGGTGCCACAGGTGGAGAATTAGCCTATTGAGCAACAGCACTGGCCAATTTTATTGCTTTTGTAAATGGAATGTCTTTGGGCCTCTTGTAGAACATAGTCATTTTATGACATTTTCATGTGGATGAGTGTTCTCACATTGAGAAATCCTCCCTTTTCTAACTTTTTTCCTCTACCCTCCAGACTCAGTCTCATGCACACTCTGCCACTCCTGATAATACATATTGGCTAGGCCTTGCAACTATTTCTTTTGAGACAGAGCACTTTTTCTCATAGCTGGGCCCATTAGCATGAAAAGATTATTTGGTCTTGAAAGCTACTGTTAGGAAGAGTAGATGCAGTGAATTCCCAAAATCAAATCTATTTCTGGGTAGCAAACTCCTTTCTATCCCTAAGACATATGTGATATTATAATACTATATTGACATAAGTTCATGAATTAAGAATGGCCACAATTTGAGCAATTTTAGAAAGTCCATTGTCTGGGGACTAGTTAGGCAAGAGAGTATAGTTAATTCTACCAGCCAAAGGCCATTTCCCTCAAGAGAAAGGAGCATAGCAGGTTATACTATCATCAGGATTATGTGAGTATATTATAAGGCTTCATTGGAGTACTATCATAATTTAGTCTTTTTTTAATAGCCTTTCTTGCTTTACCCCCATAACCACCTGTTCAGTTAATATTATCAACATTAAAATCAGTCATGTTAAAATGCTTTATAGTCAGTTATTTATTTTAGATTAATCCGAGATGTAAACTAACTTTCATGGGTGTGCATTATCACAATTGTAGCTAGCTGAATCATTTCGAAGCTTTCTGCTCTTCTAGGACAAATTTATAAAACGAAAAATTAAAGTTTAATATACAGTTTTGTCCTTATTGCATATAACAATGTGCATAAAGTGTGTTATGTCCTAGAAACAGGATGATCATAAAAATGTGCAATATAAATATTACAGCTAAAAGTGCTTAACATATACATTAAACTATAAGTCAGTATTCATTGGTGCAGTTGTCTATCTGAATTTCAAGGATCTGAGTTATGCTATATAATTCTAGCAAGTCATCTGATTCAGAAGAGAACAAGTCCTGTACATGATGTCCTAGACTGTTTATATACTCCACTGGAATTGTGCTAACAGTGTCAAACTTCCTAAGAAACCTACACTCTAAACTTACTACTTATTCCCCTTTCAAATACTCTATTTTTAATTGATTGCTCGTAGCAAAATGTTTCTGCATAGAGCATAAATGATCTTAATATGATAAAACATGCTGTAATTAACATATTCCAATCATAAACATCACTAAAAAGGAGAACTCAATGCTCTGTTGAGGAGTAATGAATCATGGATGTATCTCAGTGAATCCCTGGTGGTGGAACATGTTGTGGACAATATGAGCATCAACATATTTGCAAGTTTTCAATTAATCAAATAAAGTGTCTAATAATTAGGGTGAAGGCAAGATGGCGGAATAGGAAGGGAGCACATTGATAGTTCGGCAAGACACAGGTTAATAATAGTGGAGATACTGCAGGGTCAAGGAAGAGTAGGGGAAGAAACAGCAGAGGAAACTCTTCCGGAACTAGTGATTCACAGTGGACCTGCGTGGAGAGCGTGGGAGCCCAAGTTCGGGACACCAGCGGCAGACTCAACGCACCAGCACTGGAACGCGAGGTGAGCCGAACATCAATAGCCCGAGACACCAGCGGGCAAGCAGAAAGAGGAGACTAGAGGGAACGAGGGTTGAAACTCCGTGGGGAAAAGTTCACCAGGCTAACTAGAAGAGAGAGAGAAAAAAAAAGTGACCGATACGGACACAAGTTTCTCTCTCTCCGCTCACCCCTCAAAGGCGAGCAAGACAAAGAGCAGGCGCCACTTTGGACATACTTCATAAGCAGGGCGACCTCAGGTCTGCACCAGCCCTGAGCCTAGCAGAAAAAGTTGACTCTGGGGGGAGGGGTGAAATAACAGGAGAATAGCATCTAACTTGGCAACCCAGTGGGAGACTGCAGGAGAATTGGAGCCCACACCGAGGGCAGCAGAGATTCCATGTGTGGTCCTTGGGAAAGAGCTTCCAATCTCTGGCTCCTGTGGGTATATCATTTGCCTGCTAACTACCTCCAATTACGTTCAGCTGTGCGGAATTACTTCCCTTTTCAATCAAAAAAAAAAAAAGAGAGAGAGATTTACCACACCTAACCTGGTAGTGTCATCTTTGACACACCCTCAACCCTAAGGAACCAAACACAGCTCTCAGTCCACACTCATCTCAAGCCTCTAAGGCTCCACTGAAAGCAGACAGTCCACTTAATATAGAGCCATAGTGTAACAAGAAAAAACACCACAGTGAAGAAACCAAATATCTCCAACATGCCAAACAACAAACGCAAAAACCGAGGTAACAAGAACAAGGAAGACACTATGACGCCCCCAAATGAAAAAGACACCCCAATTCAAGATTATGAAGATGATGAGATAGAAGAAATGCAAGAAGCAGATCTCAAAAAATTGATAAGAACATTAAGAAGTTCTCAAAAACAAATTCTTGAACTACAGAAATCCTTAATGGACAAGATAGAAAATCTCTCTCATGAAAATGAAATATTAAGGAGGAATCAAAATGAAATGAAACAACTAGTAGAACAAGAAACTCTGATAGTGACGAGAAATCATAATGAAATGAATAATTCAATAGATCAAATGACAAACACATTAGAGAGCCTTAAAAACAGAATGGAAGAAGCAGAAGGGAGAATATCAGACTTAGAAGACAGAGAACAGGAAAGGAAATAGGCAAACCAAAGAAAAGAAGAGGAAATTAGAAATCTAAAAAATATTGTCGGGAATCTACAGGATACTATTAAAAAACCCAACATTCAGGTTCTAGGAGTTCCTGAAGGCATGGAGAGGGAGAAAGGATTAGAAGGCCTTTTTAGTGAGATACTAGCAGAAAATTTCCCAGGTTTGGAGAAAGTCAGAGACATCTTAGTACAGGAAGCTTATAGAACCCCTAATAAACATGACCAAAAGAGATCCTCACCATGACACATTGCAATCAAACTCACCACAGTGCAACATAAAGAAAAGATTCTAACAGGTGCAAGAGAGAAACGTCAGATTACTCTTAGAGGATCTCCAATTAGACTCACAGCAGACTTCTCATCAGAAACCCTACAAGCTAGAAGGGAATGGCGAGACATAGCCCAGGTACTAAGAGAGAAAAACTGCCAGCCCAGAATACTATATCCTGCAAAGCTCTCATTTGTGAATGAAGGTGAAATTAAGACTTTTCATAGCAAACAGAAACTGAAAGAATTTGTTGCCACTCGTCCTGCCCTGCAAAAGATGCTTAAAGATGTGTTACACACAGAAACACAGAAACATGGTCACCAATATGAAAGAAGGTAAAGGAAGGAAACCTCACAGCAAAAGATCACAGGAAGCTCAATTTCTCTTTGACATAGAATTAAACTCTGATGCTCTGTTACAGCAATGTGTTAAAGTAATCTATTATGTTCTCTTGATGTCTGTTAAATTCTAATTGTTCAAAAACAGCTGAATTTTTATTAAGAGCTATGGGTTATTTAAATATGTGCTTATTTTCAAAAATTTGAATAATCACCTTGTAACAATGATCAAATTTGGTCTATATTATGTCATGATTTTAAGGAATCTTATTTCAAACAGATAGTTTGGATTTTGAGCCTTCTTGGCATTCTTGACAGGCATTCAAAAATTCAAAGTCTCAAACAATCTGGACTCTAAAATTTCCAATAAATCCTGGACTTTGGTTTTTCCGGTTTGGGCCCAACTGAAAAAATCAAAGGACCTATGTCTCTCATCTTATAGAGACACCAACTAACCAGGCTATTTGGATTATATTAGAAGTACTGTGAAGCTGTGATGTGGTACCAAACTTTAAGTTTCTATAATGGAAAAAGCTATTAATACAAATGTTTGAGAATTAAAAAGTCTAATGACTTTGTGTTACTAGACATGATAGTTATCTTAATGAGAAAGCCCCAGAGGCCTAAAGGGTTAAATACTTGTGAAATCCTACAGGTGCTTTCAAAAATACTGTGAAGTAAGCAAGTGCCTCTTGTTGGTTGATGAGTTTATAATTTTAAACATGGCGACTTAAAGTCTTTTGTCATCCACAGTTATATATGATGTGCTGCTCATAAAACTAAAGCGTTGTTGGTTCTGTGTTTAGCTGTCCTCCTATAGGTTCCTATGGACTTTTTCCAGCCACTTTTATTGCATTCAGTACTTTGGGATGGCTCTGCAAACAGAGGAAGCCAATAAAGTATTCACAGTACCAACTAAGAGGAAGTATGGTTAACTGAGGTTACTAAAAAGAAAAAGCAATTCAAATCCATTGGCAATCTACAAAAAGAGTTAAAGATTTTAAAAGCTATTATTAAAATTGCTATATTGGTCTATTATGCTATGTTATATTTGTGTACATATTGTATGTCCACATGGGGAAATTTTATTTAGAGTTTTATTTTAAATGGCTTATAGATAAGATTGTCCATAAATTTAAGCTGCTAAAATCAATCAAAGATACATTTTAATTTGTGTGACCTGAATCTGTGTATCATATGTTTTAAACGTGTTGGTAGAAAGAAACTAAAAACATTTTAGATGGTTGTACTTAAGTTTACTGGCTAAACAAACTACACCATGTTAGATATTTAAGAGGTGTTTTCAAATACATGATTCTTAAAATTTATAGAAGGCATTGGACCCTCTGGTAAATGTTTTCTTAAGTTGTTATCTCATGGTTGAAACTGTTTGCTTAGTATTCATGTGATATTGCTATTGTCAGCAAGCGATCTAGGACTTGCTCCCTCATTTCTCTATTCTAAGCCCAACTTATTCTTTCATTTCTCTATTCTCTTCAAGGTAGGAAACTAATTCTATTATGAAGGAATCTGTAGGATGCACAATTTAATCTTTAGACCTTATAAAAGAGATGGCTAACATTTTTCTGTAATAGCATAGCCAAAATAAGAACTTAAGTAATAATCTCATAGCTAGATTCATTTTGCCATCAGTGAAGTATACAGTAAGTAGAAACAACCTCCCTTTCAGACCAAAGGGAAAGAAAGTTTTAAAGTGAGAATATAATTTTCCTCATGGGCATTGTCTACCTTAGAAAAACTACTACAGAACATGCCTGTGACTATAGACTTGTAGTTCAGGCCACCGAAGTTTAGAGATGGGACACGGGCACTCCCTTGACTTGCATCCTCTGGTCTGCTTTAACACAAACCAGGAGGAAAAGAAAGCTCGGCATCAGAAGCAATGGGTGGCAGGCCTATTAATGGCTGATCTGTACAGTGATCTGCCCTCAAGGAGACCCAACAGACCAGTCCACTGTAGTGGCTTTCAATGTGGTAAGCCTGGGCTTCAGCAGAAGTCAGCTTGTGAAGAGCCCTGGCAGCTCTGCCAAGAGTTGGATCACTGGAAATGGACCTGCCCTGGAGTCGATGGATGCCCAGGTCAGAGCCACAGATCTTATTGGCTCTAAACTGAAAAGACCTTCACTCGGCCCAACTTCCAAAGTGACCACTGTAGCTGAGGGGATGGTCAAGTAGGGTCAGCAACATTGCTGGCAGAACTGTAAATTTCTTGTTAGAGATGCCCCCTGCCTTTACCTGGCCAGCTCCCCTCCCAGGCCAGCCAAGTAATGAAAGTCAACAGAGTGCCTTCCCCTAGGAGGTTCATACCTCCCTTAGGATATACCCCATGTGAAGAGATAGATAGGTCTGGGCCTCTCAACTTACAAGGCCTAAGGCCCACCAGATTATTATCAAGCCCCTTCTATCAGGTTCTATTTGCCTCTCAATCAGAAAACTTAATTGTAGCTTAGACAGCACCTTTCTTAGCTCCTCTAATAATGACTCTGTCCTTTGTTCTAGACCCTGTCTAGTGCACTTGGGCCTCATTCCTTTGTAATCATAACCTCTACTCTACCACCAATGGCTCTACTCCCAATCTGTGTGTACTGATGGTCCTCTTCCCCACTTAATGCTGTATAATTGTTCAGACCAGGTTAATGCCACTCTTAGGATCATTGGTTACTATCCTCACTCTGTCTTTTATGACCTTGTCTAAATATGAGCAGAGTCGGCAAACTTGGAAGGCTTCCATAGCCTTGGCAACTCATGACGACAGCCTAGGGTGGTTACTAGCGCCATAAACTAGAGTGTCAATTTGTTGGGTCAACAGCAGGAGTCACTGTGCACTTGCTCCTCAAGTGGGATCTCTGTCCTTAATGTGCTGTACATTTAGATTTAATGCTATAACTAGTACTCAAACAGTATGTTTCACTTTGTGTTTCTATGTGGGTGCAAACTGTTGAAATCTTTATAGTAAATTGATCTTCTGTATATAAAGAGAATTGAAAATGAATCTTGATGTGAATGGAAGGGGATAGGGAGCGGGAGAGGGGAGGGTTGCGGGTGGGAGGGAAATTATGGGAGGGGGAAGCCATTGTAATCCACAAGCTGTACACTGGAAATTTATATTCATTAAATAAATGTTTAAAAAAAATCACATAAAGTGTATAATAATTAAACTCAATAGACAATATAGCCAGTTCAAAAACTGCTAATCAAAGTGGAAAAAATTCCTCTTACATTAATAAGCACCAAATCACACGGGTTACACAGAGAGAGTTACACAAACAGAGAAGCAGAGGCAGAGAGAAAGGGGGTCTTCCATCTGCTGGTTCACTTCCCATTTGGCTACAACAGCTGGAAATGTGCTGATCCAAGGTCAGGAGCCAGGAGCTTCTTCCAGGTCTCTCACATGGATGCAGGGGCCCAAGTACTTGGGCTATATTCTACTGCTTTTCCCAGCTATTGCCATGAGCTGGATTGTAAGTGGAGCAGCTGGGACTCGAACTGGTGCCCATATGGGATGCCATCACTGCATGTATCAGCTTTACCTGCTATGCCACAGTGCCACCCCATGATTAAACTTATAATGAACATTTTAGAGATGAAATATAAAATGTATAAAAAGTGGGGGCTGACACTGTGTTGCAGCATGTAAAGACATCTCCTGTATTGTTGACATTTCATATGGGTGCCCATTTGAGTCCCAGTTATTCCATTTCTGATCTGTCCCCCTGATAATGTGCCTGGGAAAGTTGCAGAGCTTGGCTGAAGTGCTTGGGCCCCTACACCCACATGGGATACCTGGAAGATTCTCCTAGCTTTTGACCAGAAACAGCACCATTTTACCTAGCAGTAGTGCTCAAATAGAATGAAGTACAAGCTATGCATGGATTTCAAAAATTTTGCACCAAAATAAGTCCATTTTTTATGAACTTCTTGAAGTCTCAGTGTATATAGGACCATATGGACCAAAAACAACTTTTCTTTTGCTTACATTTATTATTTTAAAGAAAGTTCTAGGGATGGTGCTATGGTATAGTGGCAATGCCTGAAGTGCTGGTAAACATTATGAGTACCCATTTGAGACCCAGGTGCTCTACTTCTGATCCAGCTCTTTCTATGGCCGGGGAAAGTAGTAGAAGATGGCCCAAGTTCTTGGAACCCTGTACCCATGTGGGAGATCAGCCAAGTTTGAGCTATTGGCCATTTGGGGAGAGAACCAATGGATGAAAGTTCTCTTCCTCTGCCTCTGCCTCTCAGTAACTCTGCCTTTCAAATAAATAAATCTTTTTAAAGAAAGAAAGTTCTGTGGCTGAGTAGTGTAGAAAATTCTAGTGCCCCCTCTCTGTCACTCCAATTGGCTCAACAATGGAAATTCATTGCATGACACAAGGATCCTGGTGCAAGTTTTCTGAATGTGACATTTGGAGTTCTAATCATCTCTAGTGCTGGGTGGCAATTCTGTCCTTATTCCCTTAGTTGAACTTCAGGAGGGCCAATGTGTGCTGTGACTAATGTGGTTTTAAATTCTGTCTCTTGTCATAATGTCCCAGGCTTCCAGCAGAATTTCTCCCTACACAGTAAAGATATTGTGGGCTATGTTCTTCCTGGTGCCAGCAGATAATATGTTTGGGAAGCAATAAAACAACGTGGGCTTATGTTTTATCAAAAAACGAAAAGAATTTCATTCCTTGAGTTCCTATTTGGAAGTGGGAATTATCCTAATTTAGTGTTGCTTTTCTCATATAGGATTCCTGGAACAAGAAAGAGAGACAGACTACCAAACAGTAGTGTATATGAGCTGAGAGAAACAATGGCAATTAATTAACCCCTTCATTTTTTACATGGAAACTTGGAATCATGGACTAGAAAATTATCTTCCGTTCCTAAGTGTAGGACTCTACTTGAGGGTTTCTCACTCCCAGGGCATATTGTTTTTCCTATTCCTCAAGATGGCAGAGAACCCCTCCTGTGGTGGGAAGGTACAACTTTAGGAACAAAGCAATATGCGAGAACACTCTAACACAAGCATCCAAGCATCTTGGTTCTTTCATCTTTGATGTAGGTGACCTTTTAAAATGAGGGTGACTGTCCGTTTGTAAGTTTGTAAGCTGTAACTAAGCATCTGTGTGATTATTGAAGGTAGTTATTAGGTTTGAACATTTGTATTCATCAGAATTTGATGATAATTACTCCCACTCACTTTTTCCCCTTTATCTATATTCCCACATTTTTTTATTATCTAACTCCTCTGTCACAACCAAATGTTACGTTTCCCCACATGTTTGATGATGTATCTGCTCTCTTTTGCTGAATCATGTAAACTCTAATTTAGGGGTTGGCAAACCGTGGCCTGTAGGTTAGATCTGACTAGCACCTATTTTATTAATAAAGTTTTATCAGAACAGAACATTGCACACCTATTTATGTATTGCTTAGGACTAATTATGGCTGATTTCAGGTTACTATGGCAGAGTGAGAAATCATAACACAGACAGATAAACCCACACACCTGATGTAGAAAATGATTGCTAAGCTCTGTTCTGGTATCTTAGTCTATTTTACTTTTAAGTTTGTGAATTAGTTTATATCAACCCTTCATTGAACAACAGATGAAAAAGAAATGGATATGGTGTTTCAGCAGGGTTAAGATTTTTCAGGAAACCTAATCCCTCTATACACATCAGATTAAACTCACTATCTGGGCAATGAGGCTGAAACAGTTTTATTGGAAGCATATCAATTTGACTTCTTGTGGGTCAATATCATTTGATTTATGCAATTCTTTATGTTTCAATACAGTAATCCACCTCACATAATTTTCTTATGTTCTCACCTGTCGGAAGAACCTGCTGTCACTGGTAGGGACTCACTGGTCTGCAAGGCTCAGTGCCAGCATCCTCCGACAGGTTTTATTATTGGCATTTCCATCTCTCTTCAGATTGTTGATAATAGTCTTTGCACTTCTGTTTAAGAACATGTTGACATACATGTCCTTCTTAGTTCTCAAATGGAACTCTTAATATCAAGTCAATATATCCACCTGGGGAGGAAGAAGCAGATTAAGTGTCCAGATATCTCTAACAATATCCATGCTGCTAATTTCCCTGACCTGATGAGAGCGCAATGGTGCGACAGCTTCATGGGCAATGTACTCAGCACTTACACTGAGTTTATTCCTGCTGTTGTAGCAATCAGACTGTGTGAGATAGTTTGTCAAGGATCACTTATTCTGGAAACTCATTTACACCATAGAATGAATACACTTACTCTCTTTTCATTAACCTAAAGCCTATATTTATTAGTGACTGAAGAGTTTATTGAATAAAAAAATTGAGGTGACTCACTGGGTTCTAGAGCCTGTGTTTTGTGCTAGAAGACAATTCCATAAGCAACAGGTTATAAACAGACAGAGGGAAAGATTAAACTTGGGGCAAGTTGATATAATCTCTTACAGTCACATGGATCACACTATCTGCAAATAAACCTAAAAAGCTATGATCCTGGGCCGGTGCCATGGCTCAACAGGCTAATCCTCCACCTAGCAGTGCTGGCACACCGGGTTCTAGTCCCGGTTGGGGCACCGGATTCTGTCCCGGCTGCCCCTCTTCCAGGCCAGCTCTCTGCTGTGGCCCGGGAGTGCAGTGGAGGATGGCCCAAGTGCTTGGGCCATGCACGCGCATGGGAGACCAGGAGAAGCACCTGGCTCCTGCCTTCAGTTCAGTGCGGTGAGCTGGCCACAGTGCACTGACCACTGTGGCCATTGGAGGGTGAACCAATGGCAAAGGAAGACCTTTCATTCTGTCTCTCTCTCTCACTGTCCACTCTGCCTGTCAAAAAAAAAAAAGCTATGATCCTATATGTGCAATCAGGACTCAGACTTTCATTAGTTTCACAGTTTTACTGAGTTTGTTCAATATTTTAGGTTGTTTGATATTAAATTTAATCACTGTAGAGATTGAAGCTTCAATTTTGCATTTTTCCCCAAAAAAATCTTTTTTTATAATGAGTTCAAATTTCATAAGTACAACTTTAGGAATGTAGTTATTCTTCCAAACATACCCACCATCTCACCTCAACTCTTACCCCACCCCCTCCTCCCTCTACCATTCCCAGTCCTATTTTCATTAAGAAAAAAAATATTTTCCTCGACATTCCACTTGAACCTTGTGGCAGAACTTTGATCAATTCCACATGTTTTTGAGTTCTCCAAATATAGAAAGCAATTTTTCAAAGACTATAAATACAAAATGTTTTAACACAGATTACTGTGTTGATGTTTTGCAACAATACAAGCAATTCTTTCTAGGAGATTTAAGGTCAAAGAAAGAAATAAGTGACCTTCCATGAGGCAGGAGAAAGAACACTAGGTTTAGGAAGTTGGTTTCCTGTTTTCTGGACCTGACTCCACCATTTAAATGCTGTGTTATCTCAGACATACTTCTCAATCTATAGTTTAGAAGTTACTAAAATGTAATTTGAGTTGATATATGCAGTCAGAGACGTCTACCATTTTAGAAATGAAATGGCATATATTTGAGGCTGGCGCTGTGGTGTAGTGGGTAAAGATGCCACCTTCAATGCAGCATCCCATATAGGCACCAGTTCTAGTCCTGGCTGCTCCACTTCAGATACAGCTCCCTGCTATAGCCTTGGAAAGCAGAAGAAGATGGCTTAAGTCCTTGGGCTCCTGCATCCACATAGGATACCTGGAAGAAGCTCCTGGCTCCTGGCTTCAGATCAGTGCACTTCCGGCCATTTTATCCAATGGGGGAATGAACCAGCAGATAGAAGATTCTATCTCTGCCTCTCCTACTCCCTCTGTGTAACTCTGACTTTCAAATACATAAATAAATGTTTTAAAAAGGTCAGTCAAATAGCATTTCCCTCATATATTTAATTGCAGATCACAAAGAACTGATGGCAAGTAAAATTATTAATTATTATATTAGTATTTTGTACTTCATAAGTAACTAGCCACTAGATCACCATAGATTTTGAAGATATGCAGGAACAAATATCCTTCTGCCAATAATGCTAATTAGGGAATTAATATAAGTGTTTTCCTCACACAACACTAATTTATGACTCTCATTCCAACATAATTATTATCATGGATCTCTTTCATTCTTAAAATTGTTGCAGTGAAAATGATAAATTATGTGGCCACTTTAAGTACAATCCAAGTAGAACCTGATAGTAATTTAAAAAATATGATTAAATATGATTAAAACTGAAGGCCCTTTATTACTGCATAGTGTGCTAAAAATAAACAGTCCCGCCCATCCCTATCACCAAACGTGATTGAAAACATAATTGACCTAACAAAAGGTTAGGTCTGAAGATTGAGGATTATAGTCAGGTTTGGAATTAATCTCCCAATATGGAGGTTTCTTTTAGTCATTAGTCTATATTTACTTCCTTCCTATAAAAAACCAAATAAAAGCACTTTAGACTTGCCAAGTGTAAAAGTACCATTTTAATTTTTAGTCAAACTCATTAGAGGTTTGTTCTTTTTTTTGACAGGCAGAGTGGACAGTGAGAGAGAGAGACAGAGAGAAAAGTCTTCCTTTTTCCATTGGTTTACACCCCAAAAGGCAGCCTGCGCATCACGCCAATCCGAAACCAGGAGCCAGGTGCTTCTCCTGGTCTCCCAAGTGGGTGCAGGGCCCAAGCACTTGGGCCATCCTCCACTGCCTTCCCAGGCCACAGAGAGCTAGACTGGAAGAAGAGCAACCAGGACAGAATCTGTCACCCCGACCAGGACTAGAACCTGGGGTGCCGGCGCCACAGGCAGAGGATTAGCCTACTGAGCTGCAGCGTCAGCCAAGAGGTTTGTTCTTTGTTTTCCTTATCCTTTGTTACCTTTGAAATCAGCCACTCTCCAGAAGAGACATCCTCCTTCTTTCCTGGCTTCAATGAACTGGAAAGACTACCTGGAAGGATTTACATCTGTGATAGGGAAAGAAGGAGAAGATGGTAGGCATTGCCATTTTGCTTGGCTTCATTTTCCTTTTGATGAGAATTCTAAGCAACTGACTCTATGTCCAGTATCAAGTGAAGAGAAAAGCCAATGTATGCAGTTAGTATTAACAAAACCCTCCAAGACTCTGACATATGTGTGTGTATATATATATTCCTTTATACAGAAAGTTTAGCAGATCTTTTCCTGTTATTTTGAAGTCTTACAAGTTTGTAAACTGCAATAAATACAAAATTTTGTCTCTGAGCTCCCAGAAGGGGCTCCCAGAAGGCTGGTTGTGTCCTTAATATGTGCCTGGGATATGCATGTGTTAGCACATGCAGGGATGTGTGCATGTGTAACTGTACTTCTTGTTTCAACATTACCCTTTGCCTAGAATTATTTATTGACCTGTTTTTCTCCTCAGTTTCACTGTAAGGTGACTTGTTTTGTGCTGCATCAACTTAAGGAACCCTGCACCCTGGGGGCCCATGCTGGTGTTGTAGTCCTGGATCATTAAAGTAAAGAACCCTCAGGTAATCGACAGAACCTGGTGCTATCAGCTCAGTGCATAGAAAAACTAACTGTTGCTTTTCACTCACTTTCTCCCCCTTATTAGACATATTATTACTACAACCTCTGCTTGGACCTTGGAAAAAAATCCCAGGGTCCCATGCTTAGGTTCCAGCTTCACCATGTTAGCCCACCACTTGATTATATTGGGCTCTCTCATGGAACCAGTATCTCTATACTAATGAAATCAAAGAGTCAAAGCAGGAATGATTCTTCCCCATTCAATTGTTAATGGTATTCTCTATCATAGGCATTCTCCTGAGTTCCACTGATGGGAATGGTGGTTTCATCTGATTACTATCCAACTCTCTTTTCTGCCAGCCTGACTGTTCTCAGGGAGTCAGAGACAAACTGGGCAGCCTTAATGGTTTGGCTGTGATAACCGCCACTTTCAGGCTCAAAATCAGACTCAGTCAGGATCTTAAGTAAACAAATCATGACTAGAGAGTAAGTCTTTTTAAGTTACAGTAGAATTTATAGTCTTAAATCCTAATCTCCTTCTGTATTCTCCCCAGTGTAAGTCCTGACTTAGTGGTCTGTCTGCTTTGTATTCCAGGACATGTTGGTGGTTTTTGTTAGAAAATATTTCTGCCTTTGTACTGTAAGTCATCATGATAGTTACAAATTACAGGATGGCAGGCTTTCAATGCTACAGGGAGAGAGAGTGTTCTGCTAGAATGAAGGTGCTTATAAGCAATATCTACCAGATTTGGTGACCTTACTTCTTATGTTCTCCTAAGCCATCCTGCATTTTTTCTTATTGATCTAGTTTTATTTCAAAACTGGTGAATCAGGAATATGATTTTGAATTCTATGTTTTATATAGAGTTTAGCCTCTGTTGATGACTAATGAGGGGGGGGGAGAGAACACTTCTGTTGGTTCACTCCCCAAATAGCTGCAAAGTCAAGGCTAGTACAGTCTGAAGCAAGGATCCCAGTTCTCCATACAGATTTTCCACATGAGTGGCAGAGACCCAAGAACTTAGGCCAATTTCTGCTTCCTTCTGAGGCATATAAGCAGGGTCCTAGATCAGAAGTATGGCAGTAGAGCAACTGGTACACAAAACAGCATCCATATGGGATACTGGCATTTCAGCCAGTGGCTTAACCCACTGCACCACAATGCATGCCCCCTCTTATTTTCCATTCTATTTACTAATCAAATTGGATCATTTGTAGGAATTCTCATATGCTGATCTTGGTTGATTGTGTCCTTTAATGTTCCCTTGTAGTCTGTAATTCTTGTAATCTAATATTTAGACATAGAGACTCAATATGATTCAAGTTATTTTTTTCAAAAGGATTACAGGTACAGTGTTGTGTAAGTCCCTTATATTACTGTTAA
Organism: Lepus europaeus; assembly: GCF_033115175.1. NCBI lineage: Eukaryota > Metazoa > Chordata > Mammalia > Lagomorpha > Leporidae > Lepus > Lepus europaeus. Next base: position 5,944,786 of record NW_026909276.1, read on the forward strand.
AGTAATGCAATAACAGGTCGTTTGAATATTAGTGATATTAACATGGACCAGTGGGTTTGTGAACCATTCTAATCCAACTATCATAAAGTTTTATCACAGCCTTTCATTTAATGTTCTCCATTAAGAATTAATCCATTAAGAATTAATTGCTAGGGCCGGTGCTGTGGCATAGTGGGTAAAGCCACCACCTGCATTGCCAGCATCATATATGGGCTCCAGTTCAAGAATCAGCTGCTCCAGTTCCAATCCAGCTCTCTGCTATGGCTTGAGAAAGCAGTGGAAAATGGCCCAAGTCCTTGGGCTCCTGCACCCCTGGGGGAAACCTAGAAGAAGCTCCCGGCTCCTGGCTTCAGATCAGCATAACTCTGACTGTTGTGACCATTTGGAGAGTGAACCAGTGGATGGAAGACCTCTATCTCCTTCTGCCTTTCCTTCTCTTTCTGTGTAACTCTTTACTTTCAAGTAAAATAAATATTCTTTAAAAAAAGAATTATTGCATGGATTGTGAAAGGATAGCTGTCCAATTTTTACATTTCTATTTTAGCTAATTTTTCCTTTATCAGCAAAAAATACATGAGAAAAGGTTTTATTTATTTATTAAGCGACAAAACTTTAAGTTGATATCTAATTTCATTTGCAGGTACCTTTGAGTTGTTTTGGTGGTGGTGTTTTTTATACAGCCTCATTATGAAATTATATAACTGATATTTATGAATATATAATGTATCTTAATTCATTGTCATCATTATTCTCATTTGCATAATTCTCAGACCAGTTGGAACCTCTTATAGTTGGTTTCTGTCTATTATTTGTCACGAGCCATGAGGATTTTTTTTCAAAGATTTTTATTAATTTAATTGAAAGTCAGAGTTACACACAGAGAGAAGGAGAAGCAGAAAGAGTGAGAGAGAGAGAGAATTCTTCCATCCACTATTCCACTCCCCAACTGGCCACAACAGCCAGAGCTGTGCCAGATCTGAAGCTAGGAGCCAGGAGATTCTTCTGGGTGCAGGGTCCCAAGCACTTGGGCCATCTTCTACTGCTTTCTCAGGCCATAGAACTGGATCAGAAGTGGAGCAGCTTGGACAAAAACCAGCACCCATATGGGATGCTTGCACTGCAGGCAGCAGCAGCTTTACCTGCTACACCACAGTGGTGGCCCCAAGCAAGCCATGAGGTTTTTGAGTTTCCCTGGTTTCAGAAATCACACAATGTTCTAGTGTACTTCCTGTCCATACCTAGAGTCAGTTATTTCTTTGAAGATTCTTGATTACTTTTAGTGGGAGATGGTATTTACAGATTCTAAAATCTGTACCCATTATTCCTTTTACATATCATGTATATTCAGGACACTGTAAACCTAAGAAGTGCTAGCATTTGCCAATTTCTTCATATGTGTTATTCACTCCCCAAATGGCCACAACTGCCAGAACTGGGATGATCTGAAGCCAAGAGACAGAAGTTAATTCTGGATCTCCCATGTGGGTACAGGGGCCCAAACATTTGGACCATCTTCCACTGATGGTACTTGGCCATCAGTCAACAGCTGGATTGAAAGAGGAACAAACAGTATAGGACCTGATATGGGATGCTGGCATCCCAGAGGCTTAGCATAACATGCCACAGTGCTGGCCCCATAAAACAATCAGCCTTAAACCATAGAAAAATCTGACAAGAGAATGGGGAACTGCTAGGATTGGAGTAATGTAGCTCTCAGATTAGAAGAATATAGATGGGCCAGCAGTATGGCACAGTGGGTTAAGCCACTGCCTGCAGTGCTGGCATCCCATATGGGCACCTGTTCAAGTGCCAGTTGCTCCACCTCTGATCCGGCTCTCTGCTATGGCCTTGGAAAGCAGTAGAAGATGGTCCAAGTCCTTGAGCCCCTATACCCATGTGGGAGACATGGAAAAAGCTCCTGGCTTCTGGATTTGGAATGGTGCAGCTCTGGCTGTTGCAGCCATCTAGGGAGTGAACCGGTAGATTGAAGATTCTCTCTCTCTCTCTCTCTCTCTCTCTCTCTCTCTCTCTCCCTCTGTATAACTCTGCATTTTAAATAGATAAATAAATCTTTAAAAAAAGGAATGAATATAGAGCTTACTTTTTGTTTTGAAACTATTTGTCAACACACACTTGGACATACATTCAGATAACATGTTGGGTAAGGAAGATGGAAATTAAGTAGTAGTATGTACCTAAGGTGAGGAGTCTAACAGAATTCCCAAACCACATTCATTTGGAAACCTAAAGGACAAAGCTCTCCAGGTAAAGGTATACCAATAGGAAGCTCATCTGTTATTCAGCCTAAGTAACTCCTGAGAAGTTTGAATTGGTAAAAGAGTTTCAAAAATTGGTATCTGGATACTGAGCCCCTACATATTTACAGCTGAGAATACATAGCCTAAGCATCCAAGGATCATCAACTCTTGAAGTTCAACCAAAGTGGAGTACAAGAAGTAGGATTTAAGCTCTGGCATAAGTAACAAAAATCTATCTCCAAGGCAAACACTATTCATACAAGATATCAGGACATCCCAAAACATTATGTTCAGGGTAATGACCATTAGAAGTCAAAGAAAACCTGGCACATATGAAAATATGGACACATGAGCAGACTGAGTCACAACAATTCCCAGCAGAAACACATTGGTAGAAGTCAGACTGAAATTAGCAGATGGACATTTAAAATGATTAGAAAATAAAAAAGCAGTCTTAAAAGTATTTGCAGGAAACAAAAAAAAACTAAATATATAGAACTTTGAATGATTAAGGTTTCTATTTAAAAAGTTTGAGAGCTTACAACCCAATTATGTTTAAAAAGTTTGAGAGCTTACAACCCAATTATGTGAACCATTACCTCTGCATCTCAGAGTCTGCATTACCAGGAAGCTGGATTCAAAATTTGGAGCCAAGGGGACAAGCCATTGTGGTGCAACAGGTTAAGTGATTGCCTGTAATGCTCACATCTCATATCTGAGTGCTGATTGAAACCTAAGCTTCTCCTCTTCCTATCCAGATCCCTGGTGATTCACCCAAGAAAACAGTAGAAGATAGCCTGAGTGCTTGGATCCCTGCCATCCATATTGGAGACCTGGATAGTGTTCCAGCCTCCTGGTCTCAGCCTGGACAAAGCATTAGCCATTGGAATCATCTGGGTGAGTGAACCAGTAGAAGGAAGATTCTGTATCTTTCCTTTGGTTTGTCACTCTGTCCATCATATAAATAAATCCTAAAGAAAAGGAAGCTAGAGTCAGGAATAAAACCTAGGTAGTCCAATGTGGAAGACAGGTATCATATTCACTATGCTAGACACACTCTAATTAGAACATTTTAAATAGAAAACATGATCAAATTTAAAAACTCAAAGGATACTTTAACAGCATCTTGACATACAAGAAAACAAAATTACTCAAACTAGGAGATAAAAAGAAATTATTGAGGGGCTGATGCGGTTCTATAGTAGGATAAGCCTCCACCTGCATCACTGATATTCCATATGGGCTCTGGTTTGGGTCCTGGCTGCTCCTCTTCTGATCCAGCTCTCTGCTAAGGCCTGGGAAAGCAGTAGAAGTTGGCCCAAGTGCTTTGGACCCTGCACCCAAGTGGGAGACCCAGAGGAAGCTCCTACCAATTGGTTTTGGATCAGTTCAGCTCTGGCCATTGTGGCCCTTTGGGGAGTGAACCAGCAAATGGAGCAGATGGAAGACTTTTCTCTCTGTCTCTCCATCTTTCTGTAAGTTTACCTCTCTCCGTCTCTGCAAGTTTACCTCTCTAATAAATAAATAAAATATTTTTAAAAGAAATTACTGATAAATTGGCAAAATGAGACAAAAATAGAAATGCAGAACACTAATTAGTATATTTTAAATAAAAATCAGGTAACCAAAGGTTAAAGCTGAAAAGATACATTTAACAGAATATTGACATACAAGAAAACTAAATTAGTGAAAATGGAAGATAAAAAGAATTACGTATATAGCAGCTGATTAAGGCAAAATGGAAATACAGATAATTTTGTTTCAATATATAAAAAAGAAATAAATGATATCCTATAGTTCTTGACCCACGGAAAATGTTTTTCAAGAATGATATTTAAGTCAAACAAGAACTATCAGCAGAAGCAGAAATGAATGAATAATCTCATAATTTTAAATTTTGCAGAAAGCTATTACAAATTTAAATTTGATTAACACTATAGATAAAATAGGCCTCAAACATATGAAGCAAGACTCCAAGTAGAAATAATCAAGTCACTTTTGATAGCTGAACACTTCAGTATAAGTTTTTCAATACCTCATATGTAAACAAAAAGAATACATTAACACAATAAGAAATATGAACATATTTAACCCATGAATTTTATACTTTAGACTAAATGCACAAACTTATAGGAAAATACTACAAACAAATATAAAAAACGTAATTTGATTTAGTTGTATAATTATTACAGATATTGAAATTTAAATTTAAAACATTTCTAGAAGAGAATTCTAAAGCTACATTACTCTTAGTTCTTCCAGATTATGGGAGGAAAACCAAATAGTGATTTACACAAAGTAGCTGTCATTTTGCAGTATGTTCTATATGCTGCAATCCTAACCTCCCACTATTACAGTAGGAAGAGTTTAGGTTTTAGTGAGGTGATAAGGTCTCAAGTACAGAGGTATCATGGATTAGATTAATGGCCTGATTTAAGATGCTTTAAGAGCTACCTTGATTCTTTCACATTGGGACAGCACATTAAGAAGAACCTAGCAACAAGCCCTCACTATAAAGGAACCTGCCAAAGTTGGTTGTTGCCATCCCAACTCTAAGAAAAAGGAGCTCTAAGAAATAAATTTCTGCTGGTTTAAGTCTCCCAGTTTGTAGCATTTGGCTATTGGCATCTACATGGACCAAGGCTGTGACAGGTGACTCAAAAGTTTAAACTTTCTACAAGGTATAGCTCACCTGAGAGGTTATAGACTCTAGGTTATTTTGCTTGGTTGTTTTAAAAACAGGGCCTATACTTCATAAAAATAAATGTTACTTTGTAACTGGCCCAGTTCAGGCTTCTGTGCATCTGCTTGCTTTATAATGACAAAGCCACAAGATAACACAGGTAGCACCAAGGTCAGTGACACCATGCCTGACCCTGAGCAGGAACAATTGAATAATTGAATTGTTAAATTTTTCAATAAGGTTACAAAGAAACTGGCTGATTGGATAACTACTTCTGGCTTCTGTATGCCTTCTTTCTACTTGCACAAGCCCAGGCACATGATTAAATGACTGATAAAAAGTAGGTTTTGCCTTTAAAAACCTCCTGCCACTCCAACTCAGTGCTGTCTTCTCCAGACTTGTTCTCTAAAAAGGCAGCTGCTAGATGGCTAATAAAAACTCCTAGTTTGACCTCAAAAGTCTCAATGTGTTTTTTTTTTAACTTTTATTTAATGAATATAAATTTCCAGTGTACAGCTTATGGATTACAATGGCTTCCCCCTACCATAACTTCCCTCCCACCCGCAACCCTCCCCTCTCCCGCTCCCTCTCCCCTTCCATTTGCATCAAGATTCATTTTCAATTCTCTTTATATACAGAAGATCAATTTAGTATAAAGATTTCAACAGTTTGCACCCACATAGAAACACAAAGTGAAACATACTGTTTGAGTACTAGTTATAGCATTAAATCACAATGTACAGCACATTAAGGACAGAGATCCCACTTGAGGAGCAACTGCACAGTGGCTCCTGTTGTTGACCCAACAAATTGACACTCTAGTTTATGGCGCCAGTAACCACCCTAGGCTGTCGTCATGAGTTGCCAAGGCTATGGAAGCCTTCCAAGTTTACCGACTCTGCTCATATTTAGACAAGGTCATAAAAGACAGAGTGAGGATAGTAACCAATGATCCTAAGAGTGGCATTTACCAGGTTTGAACAATTATACAGCATTAAGTGGGGAAGAGGACCATCAGTACACACAGGTTGGGAGTAGAGCCATTGGTGGTAGAGTAGAGGTTATGATTACAAAGGAATGAGGCCCAAGTGCACTAGACAGGGTCTAGAACAAAGGACAGAGTCATTATTAGAGGAGCTAAGAAAGGTGCTGTCTAAGCTACAATTAAGTTTTCTGATTGAGAGGCAAATAGAACCTGATAGAAGGGGCTTGATAATAATCTGGTGGGCTTTAGGCCTTGTAAGTTAAGAGGCCCAGACCAATCTATCTCTTCCCATGGGGTATATCCTAAGGGAGGTGTGAACCTCCTAGGGGAAGGCACTCTGTTGACTTTCATTACTTGGCTGGCCTGGGAGGGGAGCTGGCCAGGTAAAGGCAGGGGGCATCTCTAACAAGAAATTTACAGTTCTGCCTGCAATGTTGCTGACCCTACTTGACCATCCCCTCAGCTGCAGTGGTCACTTTGGAAGTTGGGCTGAGTGAAGGGCTTTTCAGCTTAGAGCCAATAAGATCTGTGGCTCTGACCTGGGCATCCTTTGACTCCAGGGCAGGTCCATTTCCATTGATCCAACTCTTGGCAGAGCTGCCAGGGCTCTTCACAAGCTGACTTCTGCTGAAGCCCAGGCTTACCACATGGAAAGCCACTGCAGTGGACTGGCCTGTTGGGTCTGCTTGAGGGCAGATCACTGTACAGATCAGCCATTAATAGGCCTGCCACCCATTGCTTCTGATGCTGAGCTTTCTTTTCCTTATGGTTTGTGTTAAAGCAGACCAGAGGATGCAAGTCAAGGGAGTGCCCGTGTCCCATCTCTGGTCTCGGTGGCCTGAACTACAAGTCTATAGTCACAGGCATGTTCTGTAGTAGTTTTTCTAAGGTAGACAATGCCCATGAGGAAAATTATATTCTCACTTTAAAACTTTCTTTCCCTTTGGTCTGAAAGGGAGGTTTTTTCTACTTACTGTATACTTTGCTGATGGCGAAGTGAATCTAGCTATGAGATTATTATTTAAATTCTTATTTGGCTATGCTATTACAGAAAAATGTTAGCCATCTCTTTTATAAGGTCTAAAGATTAAATTGTGCATCCTACAGATTCCTTCATAATAGAATTAGTTTCCTACCTTGAAGAGAATAGAGAAATGAAAGAACAAGTTGGGCTTAGAATAGAGAAATGAGGGAGCAAGTCCTAGATCGCTTGCTGACAATAGCAATATCACATGAATACTTAGCAAACAGTTTCAACCATGAGATAACAACTTAAGAAAACATTTACCAGAGGGTCCAATGCCTTCTATAAATTTTAAGAATCATGTATTTGAAAACACCTCTTAAATATCTAACATGGTGTAGTTTGTTTAGCCAGTAAACTTAAGCACAACCATCTAAAATGTTTTTAGTTTCTTTCTACCAACACGTTTAAAACATATGATACACAGATTCAGGTCCCACAAATTAAAATGTATTTTTGATTGATTTTAGAAGCTTAAATTTATGGACAATCTTATCTATAAGCCATTTAAAATAAAACTCTTAATAAAATTTCCCCATGTGGACATACAATGTGTACACACATATAACATAGCATAGTAGACCAATATAGCAATTTTAATAATAGCTTCTTTTAAAATCTTTAACTCTTTTTGTAGATTGCCAATTGATTTGAATGCTTTTTTGTTTTTAGTAACCTCAGTTAACCATACTTTCTCTCAGTTGGTACTGTTCATACATTATTGGCTTCATCTGTTTACAGAGCCATCCCAAAGTACTGAATACAATAAAAGTGGCTGGAAAAAGTCCATAGGAACCTATAGGAGGACAGCTAAACACAGAACCAACAACGCTTTAGTTTTATGAGCAGCACATCATATATATAACTGTGGATGACAAAAGACTTTAAGTCGCCATGTTTAAAATTATAAACTCATCAACCAACAAGAGGCACTTGCTTACTTCACAGTATTTTTGAAAGCACCTGTAGGATTTCACAAGTATTTAACCCTTTAGGCCTCTGGGGCTTTCTCATTAAGATAACTATCATGTCTAGTAACACAAAATCATTAGACTTTTTAATTCTCAAACATTTGTATTAATAGCATTTTCCATTATAGAAACTTAAAGTCTGGTACCACATCACATCTTGACAGTCCTTCTAATATAATCCAAATAGCCTGATTAGTTGGTGTCTCTATAAGATGAGAGACATAGGTCCTTCGATTTTTTCAGCTGGGCCCAAACTGGAAAAACCAAAGTCCAGGATTTACTGGAAATTTTAGAGACCAGATTGTTTGAAACTTTGAATTTTTGAATGCCTGTCAAGAATGCCAAGAAGGCTCAAAATCCAAACTATCTGTTTGAAATAAGATTTCTTAAAATCATGACATAACATAGACCAAATTTGATCATTGTTACAAGGTGATTATTCAAATTTTTGAAAATAAGCACATATTTAAATAACCCATAGCTCTTAATAAAAATTCAGCTGTTTTTGAACAATTAGAATTTAACAGACATCAAGAGAACATAATAGATTACTTTAACACATTGCTGTAACAGAGCATCAGAGTTTAATTCTATGTCAAAGAGAAATTGAGCTTCCTGTGATCTTTTGCTGTGAGGTTTCCTTCCTTTACCTTCTTTCATATTGGTGACCATGTTTCTGTGTTTCTGTGTGTAACACATCTTTAAGCATCTTTTGCAGGGCAGGATGAGTGGCAGCAAATTCTTTCAGTTTCTGTTTGCTATGAAAAGTCTTAATTTCACCTTCATTCACAAATGAGAGCTTTGCAGGATATAGTATTCTGGGCTGGCAGTTTTTCTCTCTTAGTACCTGGGCTATGTCTCGCCATTCCCTTCTAGCTTGTAGGGTTTCTGATGAGAAGTCTGCTGTGAGTCTAATTGGAGATCCTCTAAGAGTAATCTGACGTTTCTCTCTTGCACCTGTTAGAATCTTTTCTTTATGTTGCACTGTGGTGAGTTTGATTACAATGTGTCATGGTGAGGATCTCTTTTGGTCATGTTTATTAGGGGTTCTATAAGCTTCCTGTACTAAGATGCCTCTGTCCTTCTCCAAACCTGGGAAATGTTCTGCTAGTATCTCACTGAAAATGCCTTCTAATCCTTTCTCCCTCTCCATGCCTTCAGGAACTCCTAGAACCCGAATGTTGGGTTTTTTAATAGTATCCTGTAGATTCCTGACAATATTTTTTAGATTTCTAATTTCTTCTTCTTTTCTTTGGTTTGCCTGTTTCCTTTCCTGTTCTCTGTCTTCTAAGTCTGATATTCTCTCTTCTGCTTCGCTCATTCTGTTTTTAAGGCTCTCTAATGTGTTTGTCATTTGATCTATTGAATTCTTCATTTCATTATGATTTCTCGTCACTATCAGAGTTTCTTGTTCTACTAGTTGTTTCATTTCATTTTGATTCCTCCTTAATATTTCACTTTCACGAGAGAGATTTTCTATCTTGTCCATTAAGGATTTCTATAGTTCAAGAATTTGTTTTTGAGAATTTCTTAATGTTCTTATCAATTTTTTGAGATCTGCTTCTTGCATTTCTTCTATCTCATCATCTTCATAATCTTGAATTGGGGTGTCTTTTTCATTTGGGGGCGTCATAGTGTCTTCCTTGTTCTTGTTACCTCGGTTTTTGCGTTTGTTGTTTGGCATGTTGGAGATATTTGGTTTCTTCACTGTGGTGTTTTTTCTTGTTACACTATGGCTCTATATTAAGTGGACTGTCTGCTTTCAGTGGAGCCTTAGAGGCTTGAGATGAGTGTGGACTGAGAGCTGTGTTTGGTTCCTCAGGGTTGAGGGTGTGTCAAAGATGACACTCCCAGGTTAGGTGTGGTAAATCTCTCTTTCTTTTTTTGATTTAAAAAGGAAGTAATTCTGCACAGCTGAACCTAATTGGAGGTAGTTAGCAGGCAAATGATATACCCACAGGAGCCAGAGATCAGAAGCTCTTTGACAAGGACCACACAGGGAATCTCTGCTGCCCTCAGTGTGGGCTCCAATTCTCCTGCAGTCTCCCACTGGGTTGCCAAGTTAGATGCTAATCTCCTGTTATTTCACCCCTCCCCCCAGAGTCAGGTTTTCCTGCTAGGCTCAGGGCCGGTGCAGACCTGAGGTCACCCTGTTTATGACGTATGTCCAAAATGGCGCCTGCTGTGTCTTGCTCACCTTTGAGAGGTGAGCGGAGAGAGAGAAACTTGTGTCTGTATCGGTCACTTTTTTTATTTTTTCCTATCTCTCTTCTAGTTAGCCTGGTGAACTTTTCCCCACGGAGTTTCAAGCCTCGTTCTCTCTAGTCTCCTTTTCCGCTTGCCCGCTGGTGTCTCGGGCTATTGTGGTTAGGCTCACCTCGCGTTCCAGCACTGGTGTGTTGAGTCTGCCGCTGGTGTCCCGAACTTGGGCTCCCACGCTCTCCACGCAGGTCCACTGTGAATCACTAGTTCCGGAAGAGTTTCCTCTGCTGTTTCTTCCCCTACTCTTCCTTGACCCTGCAGTATCTCCACTTATATTAAACTTTCTCTCCCCCCGGACTAAAAGTTTGCTCCCTGCCTATTCCGCCATCTTGCCGATCTTAGCCTCAATGTGTTTTTAATCTGTGCACCCCACAACAAGGAAAGTTCTAATCAATCAAAAACACATTAGCCATTGGACTGGTGCTATGACATAGTGGGTAAAGCAACAGTGCCAGCATCCCGTAAGGGCACTGGTTCAAGTCCTGGTTGTTCCCCTTCCATCCAGCTCTCTGCTATGGCTTGGAAAAGCAGTAGAAGATGGCCCAAGTCCTTGGGCCCCTGAACTTGTGTGGGAGACCTGAAATAAGCTTCCGGGCCTGGCTTTGGGTTGGCCTATCTCTGGCCTTTGCATACATTTGGGGAGAGAGCCAGTGAATGGAAGATATCTCTCTGTCTCTCTTTATTTCTCTCTTCTCTCTCTATTTTTCTCTTTCTGCCTCTGTCTCTCTGGAACTCTACTTTTCAAATAAATAAATCTTAAAAACATGCAGCAGCCCTTCTTAATTTATTGTATGAGGTCAACAGAGCCTTGATACCAAACAATTATAAGCCACTTTGTATTGTATACATGTTTTATTTTTATTTATTTTTAGAGATAGAGTTATACACAGAGAAAGGGAGAGGCAGAAAAAAATGGCCTTCCATCTGTGAGTTCATTCAGAAATGGTTACAACCGCTGGAGGTGAGCCAATTTGTAGCCAGGAGCTTCTTCCTGGTTTCCTATGTGGGTGCAGATGCCCAAGTATCTGAGCCAATCTTCTCTGTTTCCCAGACCAGAGCAGACAGCTGGATTGGAAGTGGAGCAATCAAGACATAAATTGGCACTGATCCAGGATGCCAGTGCTGCAGGTGGACTCTTAACATACTATACCATAGTGTTGGGCCCAACATTGATTTTTAGAATTCAAAACATTAGGAAACTAAATTCCATGATACAAAGGTTAATTTTAATATTTATTTATTTATTTTGAAAGTAAGAGGAACAGAGAGGTAAGAAGAGACATAAAGGTATCTTTCATCCATTGGTTCTCTCCCTACACAACCACAACAACCAGGGCTGGAGCAAGCTGATGCTCAGAGCCAGAAGCTTCATCCGGATCTTCCACTCATGTGGCAGTGTCCCAAGAACTTGGGCCATCTTCCACCACTCTTCTCAGGCCAGTAGCCCAGAGCTGCATTGCAAGTAGAGCAGCTGGGGTAGGAACTGGTGCCCGTATGGGATGCCGGCATCATAGGCACTGGCTTTACCAAGTATGCCATAATGACGACTACACAAAGGTTACTTAGTAACAATCAACATGGATATATTAGAAGATGGGTTTAAATATTAACCAACAAAATATTTTACAATTTGTAATTAACCAGTATAAATCATGATATTAATAAAAGAACAAAATCATACAGCCACTTCCATTAACAGAAAAACATGATAAATTGAAAAAAAAGTCTTTAGTAACTAGAATAGGACAGGGATCCCTAATGTTGTAAAATAACTTTGAAGAAAACCTAACCTAATATTTTATTTTAAATATTTAAAAAAATCCTCTCTAAAGCCAAGAATATTACATGACTACCCATTATCATTATTCTATATTACAATACAGAGCCCTTAACAAAGAAAATATATGGTAAGAAAGTAAAAGCAACGATAGTTAAATTAAAATCATGTGGATATGTCATGACAGTATATGTAGCAAATCTAAAATAATAAGCTAACATCCGGCACAGTAGTGCAGTAGGTTAATTCTCCACCTGCAGTGCCAGCATCCCGTATGTGTGCCTGTTCTAGTCTCAGCTGCTCCTCTTAAGATCCAGCTCTCTTCTGTGGCCTGGGGATAAAGTAGAAGATGGCCCAAGTCCTTGGCCCCCTGCACCCACATGGGAGACCAGGAAGAGGCACCTGGCTCCTGGCTTCAGATCGGCACAGCTCTGGTCATTGAGGCCATCTGGGGAGTGAACCAAAGGACGGAAGACCTCTCTCTGTCTCTCCCTCTCACTATCTGTAACTCTACCTCTCAAATAAATAAATAAAATCTTTTAAAAATAAAATAATAAGCTAAAATATTTTAAGGAAGTTTAGCAGGTACCATGGATACAAATTAATAAAAACTCAATTTTATTTCTATATGCCTACAATACAAATTTTGTGATTATATTGCCAAATAATGAAGAGAGATTTAGTGGTGTAGTTATGATACCCATACACTATATCCAAGTGTATGGATTCAGATTCCAGCTCCTTTTCTAATTCCAGGTGCCTGCTAACATGTGCCTTGGGAGGCAGTGTTGATGGATCAAGTATATGGGTCCCTATCACCAATGTGAGAGACCCAAAATGAGTTACAGTCTTCTGAGGTTAGCCTGTTGCAGGCAGTTTAGGAGTGAATCAACAGATAGAAGATCTGTCTCTGTCTTTCAGATATTTGAAATAATAAATATTTAAAAATTCCTTTTAAAGTAGTACTAAATAGGCTGGTGCCGTGGCTCACTAGGCTACTCCTCTGCCTGAAGCGCCAGCACTCCGGGTTCTAGTCCCAGTTGGGGTGCCGGGTACTAGTACCAGTTGCTCCTCTTCCAGTCCAGCTCTCTGCTGTGGCCCAGAAGGGCAGTGGAGGATGGTCCAGGTGCTTGGGTCCCTGCACCCTTTGGGGAGACTGGGAGGAAGCACCCGGCTCCTGGATTTGGATCAGCACAACACCAGCCATAGTAGCCATTTGGGGAGTCGACCAATGGAAGGAAGACCTTTCTCTCTGTCTCTCTCTATCACTGTCTATAATTCTACCTGTCAAATAATAAAAAAATAAAGAAATAAATAAAAATTTTAAAAAGTAGTACTAAATATGATAGCTAATGAAATCTTACAATATTTCTACAACATTCTCCTACAAGCATATTTAATAATTGAGAGAAAATAATGAATATAATAAATGGAAGAATATTAGCAATATGTCAGTAAAGCCCATGTTATACATTCAATAAAATGCAATTAAAATGTTGTAGTTAAAACCAAGATTATCTACAGATTCAATATAGTGCCAATTAAAATCAGAAAAGGAATTTTGGGAAAAAATGACAAGTTATTTCTACAGTACAAAGGTACAAAATACCTATGATAACCAGGAAGCAGAAGAAGAAAACTAGTGACCTTACACAAGTGCAAGTGATTTCAGATTGAAAGTTGCTGTAGTTAACAGAGAATGCAGTTGGTACTAAAATAGACACATGGACCTAAGGAATACAGTAGCTGAGAAGCAGAGAAAATGTATATGGTCACTTCCCTTGTAACACAGATGTCACTTACAGTACATAGTGAAATAACGGTAGTCTTTTTATTAAATAATGATGTATATATGGAAAATTCAACTAGATGTAAAAATGGGAAAATCAATACTGACTCCTATGTTATACAATATTCAAAAAGCTATTTAAGGAGGCTGGCACCGTGGCTCAATAGGCTAATCTCCACCTGTGGCACCGGCACAACGGGTTCTAGTCCCGGTCGGTGTGCCGGATTCTGTCCCAGTTGTCCCTCTTCCAGGCCAGCTCTCTGCTGTGGCCCAGGAGTGCAGTGGAGGATGGCCCAAGTGCTTGGGCCCTGCACCTGCATGGGAGACCAGGAGAAGCACCTGGCTCCTGCCTTTGTATCAGCACAGCACACGGGCCACGGCGGCCAATGGAGGGTGAACCAACGGTAAAGGAAGACCTTTCTCTCTCTCTCTCACTGTCCACTCTGCCTGTCCAAAAAAAAAAAAACTATTTAAGGGATCGAATATCTAACTGTGTAAATTAAAACAAGAAAGGTTCTAAACCTACAGCAGGCAGTAACCAAATGTATCTATCTAAATTTAAGCTTAAATTAATTAAAATTATCAGTGTTTGAAATAAAATCCCTCCATTTCACTAGCCATATTTGAACATTAAATCTTATTTATGAAAATTTCCAATGTCAGAAAGTTCTATTGAACAGCAGTGTTCGAGAAAATTACTTAGTACATCTTGCACAGAGGGCTACAACTTTGTAAAAGGTTATACAGAATACTAAGTTTTTTTTAAACAGAAAGTATCAATAAACTGAATTTTATTAAAATTAGGAGTTTCTGCTAATTCAAAGACATAAGAAAGAAACAAGGAACATTTAAACTACCGAGCAATAACCTCTAGTTTATATTTTTAAGTGAAAAAATTTAAAATGGCATTAACATTTCAATTGTTGCCTATGCAAACTTCTGTATTTTTAGATTGTATGGAAAATAACACAAATATGGCAACAGAAAAATTAGACAGCAGGTGCATACAAAATAATCATGGAAATAGTAAGGATGAAGCAACTGGAATAACCCAATGCTGCTAATAGGAGAGTAAATTGGTGAAACTCATTTGGGAAACTGTTGACAATATCTGTTAAAGCTGAATATCATATCTTATGATTAAGCAATTCCTAAAGCGCCAATATATGTGCACCAATATAATTAATTAGAAAATATTTATGGCCAGTACATTGTAACACACCTGAAGCAGAATTTCTGCAAATGCATTGCAAACTCTGCATAAGAATATCCCTGCAGGAACATAGAACTGAAGAGCTCCCCACAGTCAGAAGAATCCATATTTGGAGGAGCCTGCTTCAGACCTGAGCCATGGTAGCTGACTCCTGTGACCTGGCACAACTCTTATTGACTACCCCCCACTTTGTGAAGGTGGTCGTGCATTGACTACAGCAGCTGGGATGTTACAAATTGTCACTGAGTTTTTAAACTACAATCAAGTGTGCTGGGGCCTCCATATGTAACCATGCTAGATCTTCATATAACAGAAGTATCCAGGCAATTGCACAGGGCACTCTGGAGTGGCTCAGGGTCCCTTGCTCTGTGAAGCGGAAGCAAGAGGACTCAGAAGCCGTGAAATTGTCAGTGTGTGGGAATGGGTGTCCAGAGATGGAGGAGTTGAAGCTAGCAGAATCTGTCAAGTTCCTTCTGCAGCTATTTTTAAAGAAGTTCTTATGAGTAAAATTAATCCTGTCAAATGTATTTTGTGCATTTATTGAGATAATCATGTGTGTTGCTCTTTACTATGTTAATGTTTATGTTAATTGATTTACAGATGGTGAGTAATTGTTGCGTTTCTGAAAATCTGATTTGAGCATGTTTTTTAACGTGCTGTTGAATTTGTTCAGCCTTTGTAAAAAATGTTCCATCTGTGTCAATGAAGCTGGCCTGCAGCTTTCTTCTCTTAGTAATGCCTGCACAGCTAGTGTGGGCTTAACTTACTACCTGGAAATGTCAGCCCTGTCACTTGGCCTTTGAATCAGAATAGCTGATCTCAAAAAGTGAATGTGTAATTACATTCTACTCTGGCTCTTTCAGAAAAATTACAGGATTGTTATAATTTCTTATTTACATACTTTATAGAATCCAGTACAGAGTGTACAGGTTCTAGATTTACTTTAGTCTTATTGTTTGTTTAGTCTCTTACAAGGGTGGTGTTCTGTTCATGTTCTCTATTTCATTCTGACTCAGCTTTGTTAGGCTGCATGTTCCTAGAGGTACACCCATTCCCTCTAGATTATCAATTTTGTTGGTTTATATTCATTTATGATATTCTCTTATGATCTTTTGTATCCCTGTAGCATCAGTTGTAATGTCTCCCTTTTCACTATGATTTTTTTTTCATTTTTCACACATTTTTCACTGTTATTCTGGATAAGAATTCATTAATTTTCCTTATGTTTTTGAAAGAAAGAAACTTTGGAGCAGGTATTGTGTTTAGCAATTAGGATGCCTTTATGATACCTTGATCCCATATTAGAGTGTTTAAAAATTTAGTCCTGGTTGTATTCCTGAGTCTAGCTTCCTAATAATTGTACCCTGTGAAACATCAGGGGACAAATTAATTATTTGGGTCCTTACCACCCACATGGAAGGCCTGGATGAGTTCCTCACACCAGATTTTGTCCTGGGTCAGCTCTGGTTTTTATGGATATTTAGGGAATAAACCAAACTTGGATGATATCTCTGATATCAAACCCTGGTACTCAGATATGGGTTGAAGGCATCATAATTATTGTCTTAACTGCTAAGCTAACCAACTTCTCCCCTTTGATTTCTTAATGAAAACAAGTGCATTATGGATAATCTTTTGCAATAAATTTTCTGTATTTAGCAATAAATCCTGAAAATCACCTTATATGTCAGTTATTGTCCTTATTTTTATAGAACTTTTTTGAAAAGTATAGACAGCGATAGATTATATATATATAATATATGTTATAGATTATATGTTATAGATTATGTTATAGATTGTAATACATAATATTATAATATATTATATTATAAATAAATTACATGTTATATATTGTTATATATAATATTGTGTGTATATACATATACATATATACACACACACACACACACATATAGCCACAACAACACAACCAGCTCTGTGTCAGACTAAAGTCAGGAGTCAGGAACATGATTCTGCTTTTCCATTTGAGTGGCAGGGTCCCAAATATTTAGGCCATCTTCCACTGCATTCCCAGGCACAGTGACAGGAAATTGGATCATAAGGAGAGGTGTTGGGGCTTGAATAGGGATTCCAATATTGGATATTGATGGCATACATTGTGACTTAACTCACTGCACCAAAATAAAAATACCTTTATTCTTTATGCTGCTGCACAGTACTTTACTGTATGTCCCATAGCTATTGAAACGCTCTCTTATGTGGGCAGAAATATATATAAAGCATTATTACCATTTACCAAATTACCCATCCAGGTTTGTTCTGGTTTGCATTACTAGCAATATAAAAGATTGTGGGAGCCAAGATGGCGGATAGTGAGGACGTGTGCCTTAGTTTGGGAAAATAAACTCTCATAAAAGTGGAATTACTGTAGCCTCAGGAAAAGACTCAAAAAAAAAAAAAACTGCAGAGGAGACGCTTCCGGACCTTGTGGATGAGACACGGAGGACTTACAGGGAACCCACCGCGTGGAAAACCAACCGAGACGAGCAGAGCGGGAGAGGAGCCAGAGCCACAGAATCTCGCCAGCGCGGGAACGGAGGTCGGTAAGACAAAGACCTGACAAGTCCGAGACACTGGGGGGAGGGGGAACAGAGGCCTCTCCCTTCACTCACCAAGCAAAACAAAGAGCACCGCGATTTTACATATGTAAAGCTCAGCCAAACTCAGTATCATTAGCGAAACTGGAGAACACATTGAGGGCTGCATAAACCCTGTGTATGTTCCCAGGCATAAATCAAACGAATACCCACAGAGGCTAGATTTCAACTACCCTCAACTCCACTCCCAACTGAGTCAAAAGAAAAAAAAAAAAAAAAAAGAGAGAGAGAGAGAGAGAGAGAGAGCGTCCCAGCAAGGAGCAAGTAATCCAGGAGAGTCGCTCTTTACACAGCCTTAAACCTCAAGAAACAAGCATAGCTCTCTAGCCACACCCATCACAGCCCCTAAGGCTCCAACAAAACAGACAGCTCACTCAGAGGCACAGTATAACGAGAGAAAAAAACAAAAACAAAAACAAAAACAAAAACAAAAACAAAAACACCACAAACTATCTCTAACATGCCAAGCAAGAAACATAGAAGCGGAGGTACCAAAGATAAGGATAGCACTATGACGCCCCCAAGTGAACAAGACACGCCAATGCAAGATTATGAAGAGGAACAGTTAGAGCAAATGCACGAAGCAGATGGCAAAAATTTCATAAGAACATTAAGAAGTTCTCAAAAACAAATTCTTGAACTACAGAAATCCTTAATGGACAAGATAGAAAATCTCTCCCGTGAAAATGAAATATTAAGGAGGAATCAAAATGAAATGAAGAAATTAGTGGAACAGGAAACTGCAGTACTGGCAAAAAATCTCAATGAAATGAAGAACTCAATAGATCAAATGGCAAACACATTAGAGAGCCTTAAAAACAGAATGGATGAAGCAGAAGAGAGAATATCGGAATTAGAAGACAGAGAACAGGAAAGGAAACAGTCAAATCAAAAAAAAGAAGAAGAAATCAGTAATCTAAAAAATACTGTTAGGAATCTACAGGATACTATTAAAAAACCCAACATTCGGGTTCTAGGAGTTCCTGAAGGCATGGAAAGGGAGAAAGGATTAGAAGGCCTTTTTAGTGAGATACTAGCAGAAAATTTCCCAGGTTTGGAGAAGGACAGAGACATCCTAGTACAGGAAGCTCAGAGAACCCCTAATAAACATGATCAAAAGAGATCCTCACCACGACACGTCGTAATCAAACTCACCACAGTGAAACACAAAGAAAAGATCCTAAAATGTGCAAGAGAGAAACGCCAGATTACTCTCAGAGGATCTCCAATTAGACTTACAGCTGATTTCTCATCAGAAACCCTACAAGCCAGGAGAGAATGGCGAGATATAGCCCAGGTACTAAGAGAGAAAAACTGCCAGCCCAGAATATTATATCCTGCAAAGCTCTCATTTGTGAATGAAGGTGAAATTAAGACCTTTCACAGCAAACAGAAATTGAAAGAATTTGTCGCCACTCGTCCAGCCCTGCAAAAGATGCTTAAAGATGTGTTACATACAGAAACACAGAAACACGGTCACCAATATGAAAGAAGGTAAAGGAAGGAAACCTCAGAGCAAAAGATCACAAGAAGCTCAAACCAGATATTAGAAAATATCTTTGGCAAATGGCAGGGCAAAGTTACTCCTTCTCAATAGTCACATTGAATGTTAATGGCTTGAACTGTCCAGTTAAAAGACACCGATTGGCCGATTGGGTTAAGGACCAAAACCCATCCTTTTGCTGCTTACAAGAAACCCATCTATCCAACAATGATCCATACAAGCTGAGAGTGAAAGGCTGGAAAAAGATATACCACGCCAACAGAAATGAAAAGAGAGCGGGCGTAGCCATCTTAATATCGGACAACATAAACTTTACCACAAAAACTGTTAGGAGAGACAAAGAGGGGCACTATATAATGATTAAGGGATCCATTCAACAGGAAGATATAACGATTATCAACGTATATGCACCTAATTACAGGGCACCAGCCTATTTAAAAGACTTGTTAAGGGACTTAAAGGGAGACTTAGACCCTAATACAATAGTACTGGGGGACTTCAATACTCCACTCTCAGAGATAGACAGATCAACAGGACAGAAGATCAACAAGGAGACAGTAGATTTAAATGACACTATAGCCCAAATGGATCTAACAGATATCTACAGAACATTTCATCCTACATCTAAGGACTTTACATTCTTCTCAGCAGTACATGGAACCCTCTCTAGGATTGACCACATACTAGGCCATAAAGCAAGTCTCAGCAAATTCAAAAGAATTAGAATCATACCATGCAGCTTCTCAGACCACAAAGGAATGAAATTGGAAATTGGCAACTCAGGAATCCCTAGAGCACGTGCAAACACATGGAGATTGAACAACATGCTCCTGAATGAACAATGGGTCATAGAAGAAATTAAAAGAGAAATCAAAAATTTTCTGGAAGTAAATGAGGATAACAGCACAACATACCAAAACCTATGGGATACAACAAAAGCAGTGTTAAGAGGAAAGTTTATATCAATAGGTGCCTACATCAAGAAATTGGAAAGGCACCAAATAGATGAGCTTTCAAGTCACCTCAAGGATCTAGAAAATCTGCAGCAAACCAAACCCAAACCCAGTAGGAGAAGAGAAATAATTAAAATCCGAGAAGAAATCAACAAGATTGAATCCAAAAAAACATTACAAAAAATCAGCCAAACGAGGAGCTGGTTTTTTGAAAAAATAAACAAAATTGACACCCCATTGGCCCAACTAACTAAAAAAAGAAGAGAAAAGACCCAAATCAATAGGATCAGAGATGAAATGGGAAACGTAACAACAGACGCCACAGAAATAAAAAGAATCATCAGAAATTACTACAAGGACTTGTATGCCAGCAAACAAGAAAATCTATCAGAAATGGACAGATTCTTGGACACATACAACCTCCCTAAATTGAGCCAGGAAGACATAGAAAACCTAAACAGACCAATAACTGACACAGAAATTGAAACAGTAATAAAGGCCCTCCCAACAAAGAAAAGCCCAGGGCCAGATGGATTCACTGCTGAGTTCTACCAGACATTTAGAGAAGAACTAACTCCAATTCTTCTCAAACTATTCAGAGCAATCGAAAAAGAGGGAATCCTCCCAAATTCCTTCTATGAAGCCACCATCACCTTAATTCCTAAGCCAGAAAGAGACGCAACACTGAAAGAGAATTACAGACCAATATCCCTGATGAACATAGATGCAAAAATTCTCAATAAAATTCTGGCCAATAGAATGCAACAACACATCAGAAAGATCATCCACCCAGACCAAGTGGGATTCATCCCCGGTATGCAGGGATGGTTCAACATTCGCAAAACAATCAACGTAATACACTACATTAACAGACTGCAGAAGAAAAACCATATGATTCTCTCAATAGACGCAGAGAAAGCATTTGATAAAATACAACACCCTTTCATGATGAAAACTCTAAGCAAACTGGGTATGGAAGGAACATTCCTTAATACAATCAAAGCAATATATGAAAAACCCACGGCCAACATCCTATTGAATGGGGAAAGGTTGGAAGCATTTCCACTGAAATCTGGTACCAGACAGGGATGCCCTCTCTCACCACTGCTATTCAATATAGTTCTGGAAGTTTTGGCCAGAGCTATTAGGCAAGAAAAAGAAATTAAAGGGATACAAATCGGGAAGGACGAACTCAAACTATCCCTCTTTGCAGATGATATGATTCTTTATTTAGGGGACCCAAAGAACTCTACTAAGAGACTGCTGGAACTCATCGAAGAGTTTGGCAAAGTAGCAGGATATAAAATCAATGCACAAAAATCAACAGCCTTTGTATACACAGGCAATGCCACGGCTGAGGAAGAACTTCTAAAATCAATCCCATTCACAATAGCTACAAAAACAATCAAATACCTTGGAATAAACTTAACCAAAGACGTTAAAGATCTCTACGATGAAAACTACAAAACCTTACAGAAAGAAATAGAAGAGGATACCAAAAAATGGAGAAATCTTCCATGCTCATGGATTGGAAGAATCAACATCATCAAAATGTCTATCCTCCCAAAAGCAATTTATACATTCAATGCAATACCCATCAAGATCCCGAAGACCTTCTTCACAGATCTAGAAAAAATGATGCTGAAATTCATATGGAGACACAGAAGACCTCGAATAGCCAAAGCAATCCTGTACAACAAAAACAAAGCCGGAGGCATCACAATACCTGATTTTAGGACATACTACAGGGCAGTTGTTATCAAAACAGCATGGTACTGGTACAGAAACAGATGGATAGACCAATGGAACAGAATAGAAACACCAGAAATCAATCCAAACATCTACAGCCAACTTATATTTGACCAAAGATCCAAATCTAATCCCTGGAATAAGGACAGTCTATTCAATAAATGGTGCTGGGAAAATTGGATTTCCACGTGCAGAAGCTTGAAGCAAGACCCATACCTATCACCTTACACAAAAATTCACTCAACATGGATTAAAGACTTAAATCTACGACCCGAAACCATCAAATTATTAGAGAGCATTGGAGAAACCCTGCAAGATATAGGCACAGGCAAAGACTTCCTGGAAAATACTCCAAAAGCACAGGCAGTCAAAACCAAAATTAACATTTGGGATTGCATCAAATTGAGAAGCTTCTGTACCTCGAAAGAAACAGTCAGGAAAGTGAAGAGGCAACCAACAGAATGGGAAAAAATATTCGCAAATTATACTACAGATAAAGGATTGATAACCAGAATCTACAAAGAAATCAAGAAAAACCACAACAACAAAACAAACAACCCACTTAAGAGATGGGCCAAGGAACTCAATAGACATTTTTCGAAAGAGGAAATCCAAATGGCCAACAGACACATGAAAAAATGTTCAAGATCACTAGCAATCAGAGAAATGCAAATCAAAACCACAATGAGGTTCCATCTCACCCCGGTGAGAATAGCTCACATTCAGAAATCTACCAACAACAGATGCTGGAGAGGATGTGGGGAAAAAGGGACACTAACCCACTGTTGGTGGGAATGCAAACTGGTTAAGCCACTATGGAAGTCTGTCTGGAGATTCCTCAGAAACCTGAATATAACCCTACCATACAACCCAGCCATCCCACTCCTTGGAATTTACCCAAAGGAATTTAATTTGGCAAATAAAAAAGCCATCTGCACATTAATGTTTATTGCAGCTCAATTCACAATAGCTAAGACCTGGAACCAACCCAAATGCCCATCAACAGTAGACTGGATAAAGAAATTGTGGGACATGTACTCCATAGAATACTATACAGCAGTAAGAAACAATGAAACCCAGTCATTTGCAACAAGATGGAGCAATCTGGAAAACATCATGCTGAGTGAATTAAGCCAGTCCCAAAGAGACAAATTTCATTTGTTTTCCCTGATCGGTGACAACTGAGCGCCAAAGAGAAAACCTGTTAAGTGAAATGGACACTATAAGCAACAATGAACTGATCAGCTCCTGTCCTGACTTTAGATGTACAATGTAATACTCTATCCTTTTTAGTATTCGTTGTTGTTGTTGTTGTTCTAGTACTATTGGTTGAACTCAGTAATTAACACACAATTATTCTCAGGTGTTTAAATTTTAACTGAAAAGTGATCCCTGTTAAATCTAAGAGTGGAAAAAGAGAGGGAGGAGGTAAACAATTAGGAACATGCTCAATCGGACTGGCTGCAAATGGGGGAGTTAGAAATGTGCAGGGGATTCCAACACAATTCCATCAAGATGGCATGTACCAATGCCATCGCACTAGTCCAAGTGATCAATTTCAGCTCACAATTGATAGCTCTGATAGGTCTAAGAGTCAAAGAGATCACACAAACAAGATAAGTATCCGCTAATACTGATAGAATCAAAAAGGGAGAGAAAGATCCAACATGGGAAGTGGGATACACAGCAGACTCATAGGATGGCAGATGTCCTAAACAACACTCCGGCCTCAGAATCAGCCCTCAAGGCATTCAGATCTGGCTGAAGAGCCCATGAGAGTATAGCAGGCATGGAAAGCCAAGATACCATGGGAAAAAAAAAAAAAGACCTAAGTGAATGATCTCTGTGAGTGAGATCCCAGTGGAAAGAACGGGGCCATCAAAGAAGGAGGTACCCTTCTCCGAAGGGAGGAGAGAACATCCACTTTGACTATGACCCTATCGGAATAAGATCAAAGTCAGCGAACCCTAAAGGCTTCCATAGCCCTTGCAACTCATGACTAGAGCCCAGGGAGATTACTGACGCCATGAACAGGAGTGTCAAATTGTTAAGTCAGCAACAGGAGTCACTGTGTACTTACACCCCATGCGGGATCTGTCCCCAATGTGTCGTCTAAAGCCAAGTGATGCTACGACTGGTACTGAAACAGTATTTTTATACTTTGCGTTTCTGTGTGGGCGCAGACTGATGAGGTCTTTGCTAATTATATACTGAAGTGATCTTCTGTATATAAAGAGAATTGGAAATGAAAAAAAAAAAAACAACCTGGTGTTAAAATGGAAATGGCATAGAAAATTAATTATTTTGAAAAAAAATTATGTAGGATCTCTGTCTTTAATGTGCTGTACATTGCTATTTTATGCTATAATTAGTAATCCAATGGTAGTTTTTTCACTTGATGTTGCTATATGGGCAAAATGTTGAAATCTTTACCTAATATATACTAAACTGATCTTCTGTATACAAAAAGAATTGAAAATGAATCTTTACACGAATGGAGGGGGAAAGGGAGCGGGAGGGGGGAGGGTTGCGGGCGGGAGGGAGGTTATGGGAGGGGGGAAGCCATTGTAACCCACAAGCTATACTTTGGAAATTTATATTCATTAAATAAAAGTTTAATTAAAAAAAAAAAAAAAAAAAAAAAAGATTGTATATATCTGTTCGCAAATTGGCCAAAAACATGTTTTGTCATACTTCTAGATTTTCTACAATCTGATAAGTAATTTATTGTTTTAACTTTTATTAATTTACTTATTAGTGAGCAGTAGGGGCATAAACTAGCACTTTGATATGGGGTATCAGAATTGCAAACAATGACTTAACCCATGGTACCAAAATATCGTCCCTAAAAATAGTTCTTAGTTAAGAACAATGTGCTGGGTTATAGGCCAGCCAACTTAAAAAGAATCAATGGAGAAAAGCTAGAAGTGTGTGATTCAAGGCTGTGGTGTAGCAAGTAAAGCCACTGCCTGCAGTGCTGTCATCCCATATGGGCAGCCAGTTTCAATCTCAGCTACTCCACTTCTGATCACCCTCCCTGTTGACGTGTCTGAGAATGTGGTGGAAGATGGTCCAAGTCCTTATATGCCTGCATCCATCCACATGGGAGACCCAGAATAAGCCCCTGGCTCCTGACTCCTGGCTTTTGATTGGCCCAACTCTGCCCATTGCAGCCATTTGGGGAGTGGACTGGTGGATGGAAGACCTCTCTCTCTTTCTCTCTCTCTCTCTCCCTCTGCCTCTCTGGAACTCTGCCTTTCAAATGAATAAAAAACAAATGCCTTCTTGAAGTCAGAATGAATCATTCAAAAATGATCTCTGCCTGAATTATTTAACTATAGTTAAATTATAAATTATAATAAATTTTGTTATTAAAGTATAAAACCACATTTGTTTCCATCTCATCTCTTTACTGATGCTTTAAATACAGTTGTCTAAAATATCATGTATTTAATTGCATTGTTCGACCAGAACAGAAATGTGATCTATTCAACAATAACAGTCTTAGGAAGGAGGGCAGGAGTAAAGCTTTATTTGACTAGGAAAAGGACATCAGGTGGTAACTTGAATCTAATGAATACATATAGAAGACAAAAATCATGAGTAATAAGTCTAATGTAACAAACTCTAAACATAATTGTTCTTATTATGTTTAATATACACATAATGCACAAATAGACTTAACAATGTATTTTGGGGTTAGTAATATGAATAGAACTATTAAGAATATAGCAAGAATAGTGTCAACATGGTGAAGAAGAAGTAAAACTTCATAGGAGAAAGATTTCCATATGTAAGTATAATTAAGTTTCTATAAAATAAAGAAGATCAGAGAGAAGGGAACATTTTCCTTTTTTTTCAGATTTATCTATTTAGTTAGTTATTTGAAAGACTGAGTTACAGAGAGAGGCAGTAAGAGAAAGAGAGAGAGAGAGAGAGAGAGAGAGAGAGAGAGAGAGAGAGAGAGAGAGAGAAAAGCCTTCCATTTGCTGGACACAATGGCCAGAGTTAAGCCAATATGAAGACAGAAGCCAGGAGCTTCTTCCAGGTCACCCATGTGGGTGCAGGGGCCCAAAAACTTGTATCATCTTTCACGGCTTTCCCTGTCTCACTAGCAAGGAGCTTGTTTAGAGGTGGGGCAGCCGGGACTTGAACCTGTGCCCATATGGGATGCTGACACAGTAGACAGTGGCTTTATCCACTAAACCACAGAGCTGGCCCAAAGAAGGGAATATTTTCAAACTTTATTGGATAATGCCAACATTTCTTTAATGTCAAAATTTGACAAAAATTCATAAGTAAATTTAGATCAACATCTCTTTTGAATATAGATTAAAGAATCTTAAATACAGCTAGCAAATGAAACCTAGCAATAACAATGAGAATTGTACATTACATGGGATTTACATTCAGGTCATGATTTAAAATCTGAAAATGGAATACACCATATAGATATAAAAATGATTTTGAAAAGATCTATGGCTATCTTAATTGATTCACAAAAGTATTTATCAAAATTTAATATCCTTCATAATAAAAAATGTTGTATTCATGACAAATAAAAAGGGGCTTCCTCAATCTGATGAGGGATACCAAAAACAAAACAAAGCAAAACAGAAACAACAACCCCCTCCCCTCAAGCCAATATTAAGTTTCCATGCTGAAACACTGAGTAGTTATCTTGTATAGTCTGAAATTTGACAAGGATATTTGCCCTCACTACCTTTATTCAACTTTATATTGAAAGTACTATCCAACACAATAGAGCAAGAAAATGAAAGACATTCAGATTGGGAAATATCTCCTAAAACTACGTGTCATAAGTTTCAGTGAGGATACAAAAATGAATTTCATCTCCATACATTAGCAATGAAATTTCTGAAATATGGAATTAAAACAATTGGATTTAGTGGAACACCAAATGAGCTATATTAGGAATTAAAAGTACAAGAAAAATAATGAACACTGCAAGATATTTCTGAAAAAATGTTAATGAAGAACTAAATAAATAAATAATGAAGACCATGTTTATGGATTTACACACTTAACATTGTTAAGATGATATTAATCTATAGACTCAATACAGTATCTTTAAAATCTGTTAAGATTTTTTTACAGAAATTGGCAAAGTAATCCAAGAACAACCAAAACAACCTTAAAAAAATAAAGTTGATTTCAAAACAGACTACATAAATGAAGTAATCAATAGAGCATATTGCTGGCATGGGACAGACTTAAATCTGAATCCTGATCTGAACATTTTTCTTCTACTGCTTTCCCAGGCCATAGCAGGGAGCTGGATCAGAAATGGAGCAGCTGGGACCCAAACTGGGGCCCAGATGGGATGCCAGCCCTGGAGGCAGTGGCTTTACCTTCTACACTACAGCGCTGGCCCCTGATAGTCATTTTTACACAGGGTTGGCTACTGCAGCAGAATATGACCCTTGTGTTTCTACATTGATTTTTATGTATCTGGGGCGTTGTTGTTTCCATTGCTTTTAGAGAATGTATTTTGCTGGTTGAAGGCTTTTCCTGGAGATGTGTCTCTAAGTATTGATTTGGTACACTGTTTTAACTTTAGTTCTTGGTAGATTTTGTGGTATAATCTCCTTATGCCTTTATTTGCTACAGTTGATTGTTGTTATATAGTATTCTTGGTTGTTTCTGTGTCTCAGTGCTGTCACTAAGACCCATGTTACATAGATGCCACACTGTCTCATGAGGGGGGACTGGTGTGAAGAATGTCTAAGGTGTTGGTGGCAGGCCTTACTTGTGCTGTGTTGTGCCTGGCAGAGTACAGAAAGTGGGTTATAGAACCTAGCAAACTGTAGTGATAAGCTGTGTTAATCATGGTCTGGAGAGCCAATTTTCAAATCCCAGATAACAAGGAATTAAAGGCACAGAAGGCATAATCCAGGGCAACAAGGACATGCAGTGGGTAACTGAATGTGAACATGAGTTCTCTGCATAAGGCGGAGAACTCCAGTCACTACATGAGAGGCAGGGCTACAAAGTGACACCCAAAAGAGGAAGGGGCAGCATCCCAGTTTACTATCAATTGAGAGGGCTGCTGGAGGTGATACATGTGGAGTTTATTCTCAAGCCACTGACCATACCAATAGGAATAGGCTGCTTCACTGTTCAGAGTAAGCACACAATGCCATGGATGAGCACCCAGCTGTGCACACCATTCACAGCACTGACAATTCCCTATTGTACACTGAACTCTTGCCACCAGATCAGACTTCAGTGTGCAGAGAGCTATGAGGATCCATACATGAGAACCCTGATCGAATTCCTGGTTTTAGCAAGAACATGAAGTGGCCGTGGGAAGGAATCAGTGGAAGGAGATGGAGCCCAGGTCTGAGGGAGCAGGCTTCTCTACTTCCAGAGTCTCAGAGCCTGCCTTTCTTAGATATTCTGCCCCACACTGTCTGAAGCACTGCATATCACTGTATAGGTTAGGGTGCTGGAAGCACTGTTGTTCTGTTGGTCACAGTTGGACATGTTGGGCTCAGTTGGCCTTGCTAGAATAGAGGAATGACCTTGGAGGCCATGGGAAGGGGATAGGGGAGGGCTGCTGTCTTCCAGCACAGCATGGATAATAACAGTGACTCCTCTCAAGGTGGTGCCTCAATAATACTGCCTTGCTCTGAGAGCTGGGGGAAGGGCCAATGAAAATTCCTTCTCTGAAATAAAGGAGCTGTGAGTTTTTCAGGAGGCCTTCCTTACCTAACTACGTGACTACAGTGACTGGATTTTAATCTAAGGAGGGATGCTCATGTCAGGGGTTCACACAAATGAGCTCCACTTATCTTGTCCCAATCATCCTTTCCCCCTGCAACTGAGATTCCCCAGTCCCATGGCCAAGGGCTACAGACACTGCAGTTTCACTTCATTCTCTTCCTGTTCTTTGTGTTTTGCTGTGACTACTCTCAGTCCTACTGTATTTCTATAGTTTTATTACTATATTTAGGTGATCTTCCTCAGGAATTCATCTATTCAAACAGCTGCTTTGGAGTTTCTCCACTAGATGAAGAGGTAAACATTAGTTTTCTCTATATGACCATTTTGAATCCTCCATCAGTGTTAGGATGCTGATGTGCACACACAAGACAAAGAATTAGACACATAGGCAGAGGACTTATTCTAAAGGTCCTTTTGTCTACAATCCTACAGCTTCAGATTTAATGAGAGACCTGCATGGGCTTTTGCTATAAAATGGTCACACTGTGTAAACTCATACGTAAATAATTATAAATAAGTAAGTGTACAACTTATAGATATGCATATATTTGTATATGCTGGTACATTTATATAAATGGAAGTACCATAAATTTATACATAAAATGTAAATATGCAGAGGAGTCCATGAAATATACAAATTTATTCAAACATATGTTTCTGAATCAGGGATATGAGGTTTTTCATACTATGTAAGACACCCATAAGTACCTATATATGTACCTATATTATGTATAGGTACATATGGATAAGTACACGTCTTACTTTCAAATAAATCATATGGGTAAAAATAGCTTTTAAATCCCCAAAATAGAACTATGTAGTTAATATGTATCTAGCTATATAAAATATCTATAAAATAGTCCAAGGAAACATGCAAAACCTGACACAGGAATATAGATTTTTTCAGACAGAAACCATCAAGTCTCTACAGGAAACTGTGATCTTCTGCAAACTGTGGGTAAAGAAACACCTGGAGATTCATTTAGCTACCCATTCCTGGTGTTCTTAACTAACAGCAAGTTCTAGGTCAGGCCCATGTAGCTTTAATGTGTTTACAGTAAGTGCAGTGGAAGTGACTGATCCATAAAAAGCAATTGCCTTTTTCTGTCTCCTTGAAGGACTTCTGGTTGGATGTAGTTATTTTCATCACCAGAGGGCCAGGTTACTCATATTACTTGGCTTACAATTAACTAGGATATGATAATCAAGCATTGGTTTCATTCCCAGTATTAGTCTTTTTAGTGCTTTTTTCATTAATTGTCCTGTTTGTTTTTTATGAGTTTGCCATTGTGATAAATGATAACTCTATCCCTGAATACAGCTGTTTGACTGCATTCTAGAGAATTTGGTCTATCATTACTTATGAACCTATGATAAAAGAAGAAGGTTATATTTCTGCCACAATGCTTGGCCCCGGGGCCCCCTTGAATTTGGGAAGCTTGACCATAAAATGGCTATCTGAATTATAAGATCATTTTACAACTGGATTTGTGCTGAAAAACTAATCATGGAAGGGAATCCTTGGGTGCGTGATTTTATGACTCTATGTCAAGATAAGGGTATATAAAAGAAATGTGAAGTTAGGGCTCACGCAAAAACAGAAAACAAAAAACTAGTTTTACTAGAATCTGTGGAGGGGGATAAGGATTTACTATTGATTCAGCTGAGTGGTTCACAAACTCCACTATCTCCATATGGGACTTGGGTAAGAGATTGGGTCATAGAGTGTCTTGTCAGCCAGGTCACAGCTGGAACTGACAACAAATGACCCCCACCCTAGTTATTCTCTACCTCAATGGCGCTCAGTAGAGGGAAACAGGACCCATAAAACAATTTCCTGAATGAAAAAAGATGCTTATCATAGATATTACATATTATTTGTTTGTGTTGTTGCTCTGTAATTTTTGTGTGTATGCTTCTATTTTTTATATTCTTGTTTTAGAGATTTGTAAATATTTTACATTTTTTTCAATAATGCATATGTCAATGCATGACACACTTACAAAATGTCATTCATGGATTTCCTGTATTCCCTATGGCAAGAGACTGCACATTCTTTAGATACAAATGACTTTATATATAAATAAATATGATTATTTGCAATACTTATTTCTATGTTTCACTATGTCAGACCCATTCACCTATCTATGCAATATATATTGGGACCATTATTAGCTATATGTGTATGTTTTTATTTATCTAAGGAGACTTTATTTTGGGACAAGAACATACAGGTCTTAGTCTAGCATTGAGTTCTTTCTTAAATGTTATTCAGAAACATTCCAGAACAGAGTACTCAAGGGTCCTTGGCTGGCCTTAGGAGTCTGGGTGGGCATAAGTCTTTATCTTATACATGAACATTCAACATTGCAACTTAACCACTCTTACACACGGACTGAAATTCCTAGCCTGTATGTTTGAAACCATCCTTGGATACAATCTTCATCTATATACCATTAAAGGCAGCACTGGTTAGAATGCAGCTGTTCCACTTCTGACCCAGCCAAATGCTAGGGTTCCTAGGAAATCAGTGGAGGATAGTCCAAGTGTGTGGACCCCTGTACCCATGTGGGAGGCCCAGATAAAATTCCTGGTTCCTAGATTTGGCCTGGCCCAGCCCTGGTAAGTGCAGCCATTTGGAGATTGAGCCAGTGAATGCAAGATCTCTCTCATTCTTGCTCTCTCCCCCCCTTCCTCCCTCCCTCTCACTGTAACTGCAACTTTCAAATAAATAAGTAAACAAATAGCTTCTTAAAAAGAATTGCTTTTAAAAGTACAAGAACTAATAGATATGATAATTTTCCTGAGCTGATCAATCCAGAATGTATACACTCATCAAAACAACACATTTTGAATGCAGCGAGGTTGTGTTCATTGGGAGCTTGTCTTTTCTTTATTTGGTGACTGTGGCACTTCCCTGGGCAGCAGAAATGCTATGGTAGTCCTAGAAGCAGCCTGAGATTTTGGTGTTAGTTAAAAGAACATAGATAAAACCAAGAAAACTGTTTATAAGTGCACTGGTAGGAAAGCCCCCTGCAGATAACTGCAAACTATAGCTGCCAGGAAGTTTTCCCTCTACTAATAGGGTGAAGAAACCTCATTGATATGGACATGGGACTCTGGCACTTCAAGAGATAAATTGTTACAGAAATCAGCTAAGTTATTCATCTGAAAGCTGCCTTTGCCAAAGTTGGTGAAAGATTGTCCAGGATTTCTTGACTGACCTGAAATTTTATAGCACAGATTTCAGAGTTGTATGCTTCAGGAGACCAGGATGCATACCTGATGGGTTTGTTTGGAAATACTAACCTGTGTTCCATCCATACTAAGAGAGTTAGCTTATGTCAAAAAGACATTGGATTGGCTCACTAGATATGGAGAGAGAGTTTCAGTGTAGGTAGTTTTTTCATGACATTTTATAGTAAAATCTGTAAAGCATTTTAATTAATTATAACTTTTTGCAGCAGATTTTTTATAATGTGTTGTATTTGTATTGTGAAAAGTAATTCCATTTTTCACTCAGGATGAATGTGAAAAGTGTTCAGAGCTGTTGCTCAGGAGTGACAAGTTATTACTATGCATTAGGCATACATATTTCCTGCTCCACATGATGAATATTTCTGTATGTTAATGACATTGTGGGTGGCTATTAGCTGCTGGAATTGATAAATAAAGCTGTACAGTATCCTTTTCTAATAAAACTTGTTGTGACTTTGATCAAGTGTTTAATAATTTGGGCTGTTAAATCTGATGATATATCACTATGACAGAATGTCTGGTTTTTCAATGTTGAAGATACTGGTCTTAAGCATTGTGAATTTATAGGTTTGTTAAATAAATAAGTAAATACAGAGTATACTCTGTGCTTTTATAACCACTATCATATAATGTGTTAACATTTTTAAATTAAATGTTTTACATTCACAAGTGTGGTGAGTCTTTTCATTAAGCTTTGTGTAACAGTCTGATTGGTTCTCTTGTGAATAGATGGTATTTGTTTTCATAGTAGCAAAATGCTCTGTGCATTCTACCTTGCCTAAGTACTCATTCTATCACATGTTAACTAACCCTCTTGCTGATAACACAAACACCAACTGGAAGATTCTTTTTATAAGAGTTACAGAATAATATATGTTATTCATACCAGCATCATCTGTTCCTATTAGTCTAAGCTAGTTATTACACCTTTTAATTATGTTGTAATTGGTTTTGTAGGTAGGTTTTTTCAACTCTAGCAAGAGGAAAAATGCAAATGGTCTTTTTCATTGTAGAGTTTATATTATAGACCTTTGTATAAACTTGTTTTGTGAGATGAGCACATATCTCCAGCTTATTGGGCCCTGCCATTAAGAAGATATCTGGTTAAGCTACATTTGATTAATGTCCAGTGAAAATAATTTTTCAAGAAGTGGAATTCCAAGTGGTTTTTTTTATTGAAGTTTCCAGCTCAATTAAATATATTTACTAAATTTACAAATATGCTTCTTTATCTAATAAAATTACACCCTGTCTCTAACTATGTGAAACTGCTATCAGATTTTTTTTAAAAAAAGCAAAGATTTGGGTGATAAATTTGTCACAGTGCGTTAAGTCACTGCTTGAGATGTCTGAATCCCATATGGGACTCTCTGGTTTGGTTAATCTTCCTGCTAATGTGACAGGTAGGCAATGCTTGATGGTCAAAGTGTTTGCATGGTTACCCATGTGGGAGACTTGGTAGGGATTCCTAGGTCCTTATTTTAATGTGGCTTGTCTTATTTTGTGGGGATTTGAGAAATTAAATCATGGATTTAAAAATATCTGTTCCCAACATACTTATTTCTTACTATGCATTTTAAAAAAGACAGAAATCTTACAAAAAGTCAGATGCTTTCATGTCAGTTTCAGATAACAAAAAAGATAAAATCATATAGTGCATAAAGGAGGAAAAAAATCTGAAAAACAGGTACAAAGAGTTGAAAAGTTCAAAGGTAAAGCAAAGACATACAAAAATATAATAGATGGCTATACTGGTGGCCACCTCAACAATAGACCAAGGACTTTAAAATTAAAGGTGGTACAGCAGATATATAGTGGGTACTTCATAGTAACAAAAGTTTAGATAAAATTACAAATATATATTTTGTTAACAAAAATGCCCAGCTTTTTTATGAAAAAGAAGACAAATGTCATTCTAAAACAGTATTTGGAGATGCCAATATCCTATTTTCAATAATGGACAGAAAAACAATGTGGGCCAGTACTGTGGCTCAGTGGGTTAATGCCCTGGCCTGAAGCGCCAGCATACCATATGGGCACCGGTTCTAGTCCCTTTTGCTCCTCTTCTGATACAGCTCTCTGCTATGGCCTGGGAAGGCAGTGGAAGATGGCCCAGGTCCTTGGGCCTCTGCATTGGTGTGGGAGACCTGTAAGAAGCTCCTGGCTCTTGCCTTCAGATCCGTGCAGCTCCAGCCATTGCAGCCAGTTAGGGAGTGAACCATCGGAGGGAAGACCTCTCTCTCTGCCTCTCCTCTCTGTGTAAATATGACTTTCAAATAAATAAATAAATCTTAAAAAAAAACTATGAAAAAGCCTGAATAGGATAATGAAGACTTGAGCATTATAAAATGACACAATTAATTGACTGATATCACACCATTCAAGAAAACAAGCATTCTACTGAAATGTGCACACAACATTTTCCACAGAAAACCATATGCTAGGTCACAAATAGCATATATCTTATTGACTGAAATAATTTTCTCTGATCACAATTCAGTGTAAACATTTGACCTATGGTTAAGGAAATGCTTAGTATGCCCAAATAGAAACCAGAGAGCCAAGTGAGGAACAGGTGACCAATATAAAGTAAGGGTTTCAAGCCTTCAGCCATGTTGGATAATTCTGGTCAGCAAAACCCTGGTAGCTGAATGGCAGTTGTGGGCTTAGGTAGTATAGTGTAGTATATTTATTTTTTAAATAAATATAAATTTCTAAAGTACAGCTTTTGGATTACAGTGGCTTTCCCCTCCCATAACTTCCGTTCCACCTGTAAACCTCCCAACTCCCGCTCCCTCTCCCATCCTCTTGTTTATGGTGTCAGTAATCACGCTAGGCCCTTGTCATGAGTTCCAAGGCTGTGAAAGCCTTTTGATTTCACCACTCTGATCTTATTTAGACAAGCTCATAGTCAAAGTGGAAGTTCTCTCCTCCCTTCAGAGAAAGGTACCTCCTTCTTTGATGGCCCCGTTCTTTCCACTGGGATCTCACTCGCAGAGATATTTCATTTAGGTCTTCTTTTTTTTTGACAGAGTGTCTTGGCTTTCCATGCCTGAAATACTCTCATGGGCTTTTCAGCCTGATCCGAATGCCTTAAGAGCTGATTCTGAGGCCAGAGTGTTGTTTATTACGTCTGCCATTCTATGAGTCTGCTGTGTATACCACTTCCCATGTTGGATCTTTCTTTCCTTTTTAATTCTATCAGCTGGTATTAACATACATTAGTCTTGTTTATGTGAACCCTTTGACTCTTAATCCTATCATTATGGTCAACTATGAACTGAAACTGATCACTTTGACTAGTGAGATAGCATTAGTACATGCCAATACATGGGATTGTATTGGAATCCCCTGGCACGTTTCCAACTCTACCATTGGGGCAAGTCCAATTGAGCATTGACAAACTGTACATATCCTCACTCTCTTATTCCCACTTTTGTATTTAACAGGGATCTTCAGTTAAAATAAACACCTAAGGATAATTTTGTGTCAATTAAAGAGTTCAACCAATAGTATTAAGTAGAACAAAAAATATTAAAAGGGATAAAGTATTAAGTTGTCCCTCGACAGTCAGGACAAGGGCTGATAAAGCCATTGTTTCTCATAGTGTCCATTTCACTCCAATAGGTTTTCTTTTTGGTGCTCAGTTAGTTGTTACCAATCAGGGAGGAAATATATTTGTCCCTATGGGACTGGCATATTTCACTCAACATGTTTTCCAGATTCCTCCGTTTTGTTGCAAATGACTGGATTTCATTACTTTTGCTACATAGTATTCTATAAAGTACAAATCCCATAATTTTTTTTATCCAGTCTACTGTTGATGGGCATTTAGGTTGATTCCAGGTCATAGCTATTGTGAATTGAGCTGCAATAAACATTAAGGTGCAGATGGCTTTTTTGATTGCCAATTTAATTTCCTTTGGGTAAATTCCAAGGAGTGAGATGGCTGGGTTGTATGGTAGGGTTATATTCAGGTTTCTGTGGACTCTCCAGACTAACTTCCATAGTAGCTTTACAGTTTGCATTCCCACCAACATGGGTTAGTGTCCCTTTTTCCTACATCCTTGCCAGCATCTGTAGTTAGTAGATTTCTGAATGTGAGCCATTCTAACTGGGGTGAGATGAAACCTCATTGTGGTTTTGATTTACATTTCCCTGATTGCTAATGATCCTGAACATTTTTTCATGTGCCTGTTGGCCACTTGGATTTCCTCTTTTGAAAAATGTCTATTGAGGTCCTTGGCCCTTCTCTTCAGTGGGTTGTTTGCATTCTATTGAATGGGGAAAAGTTGGAAGCATTTCCACTGAGATCTGGTACCAGACAGAGATGCCCACTCTCACCATTATTATTCAATACAGCACTGGAAGTTTCAGCCAGAGCCATTAGGCAAGAAATGTATTTAAAAGGATACAAATATGGAAGGAAGTAGTCAAATAATCCCTCTTTGCAGATGATATGATTCTTTTTTTATTAAACTTTTATTTAATGAATAAAAATTTCCAAAGTACAGCTTATGGATTACAATGGCTTCCCCCCCCCATAACTTCCCTCCCACCTGCAACCCTCCACTTTCCCGCTCCCTCTCCCCTTTCATTCACATCAAGATTCATTTTCAATTCTCTTTATATACAGAAGATCAGTTTAGTATATATTAAGTATATTAAGTAAAGATTTCAACAGTTTGCCCCCATATAGCAACACAAAGTGAAAAAAAAATACTGTTGGAGTACTAGTTATAGCATTAAATAAGAGTGTACAGCACATTAAAGACAGAGATCCTACATGATATTTTTTAAAAATTAATTAATTTTCTATGCCATTTCCAACTTAACACCAGTATTTTTTTATTTCCAATTATCTTTATATACAGAAGATCAATTCAGTATATAATTAGTAAAGATCTCATCAGTTTGCATCCACACAGTAACACAAAGTGTAAAAATACTGTTTCAGTATTAGTTATAGCATCATTGCACATTAGACAACACATTAAGGACAGATCCCACATGAGATGTAAGTCCACAGTGACTCATGTTGTTGACTTAACAATTTGACACTCTTGTTTATGGCATCAGTAATCTCCCTAGGCTCTAGTCATGAGTTGCCAAGGCTATGGAAGCCTTTAGAGTTCGCTGACTTTGATCTTATTCCGATAGGGTCATAGTCAAAGTGGAAGTTCTCTCCTCCCTTCAGAGAAAGGTACCTCCATATTTGATGGCCCCGTTCTTTCCACTGGGATCACACTCGCAGAGATCTTTCATTTAGGTCTTCTTTTTTTTCTTTTCCATGGTGTCTTGGCTTTCCATGCCTACAATACTCTCATGATCTCTTCAGCCAGGCTGAAGATGATATGATTTTTTATAAGGGATACAAAGAACTCTAAGAGACTGTTGGAACTCATAGAAGAGTTTGGAAAAGTAGCAGGATAT
This sequence comes from Lepus europaeus, assembly GCF_033115175.1. Taxonomy (NCBI): domain Eukaryota; kingdom Metazoa; phylum Chordata; class Mammalia; order Lagomorpha; family Leporidae; genus Lepus; species Lepus europaeus. The sequence goes on from NW_026909276.1 coordinate 5,982,010, forward strand.
AAAATCAATGCACAAAAATCAATAGCATTTGTATACACAGGCCATGCCATGGCTGAGAAAGAACTTCTAAGATGATCAATCCCATTCACAATAGCCACAAAAACAATCAAATACCTTGGAATAAACTTAACCAAGGATGTCAAAGATCTCTATGATGAGAATTACAAAATCTTAAAGAATGAAATAGAAGAGGAAACCAAAAAAATGAAAAATCTTCGATGCTCATGGATTGGAAGAATCAATATCATCAAAATGCCCATTCTTCAAAAGCAATTTATAGATTCAATGAGACACCAATCAAAATATCAAAGACATTCTTCTCAGATCTAGAAAAAATGATGCTGAAATTCATATGGAGGCACAGGAGACCTCAAATAGCTAAAGCAATCTTGTTCAACAAAAAATAAGCTGGAGGCATCACAATACCAGATTTCAGGACATACTACAGGGCAGTTGAATCAAAACATCATGGTACTGGTACAGAAACAGATGGATACTGCAATAGACCTGAATAGAAACACCAGAAATCAATCCAAACATCTACAGCCAACTTATATTTGCTCAAGGATCTGAAACCAATTCCTGGAGCAAGGACATTCTATTCAACAAATGGTGCTGAGAAAACTGGATTTCCACATGCAGAAGCATGAAGGAAGGCCCCCACTTTACACCTTACACAAAAATCCACTCAACATGAATTAAAGATCTAAATCTATGACCTGACACCATCAAATTTTTAGAGAACATTGGAGAAACCCTGCAAGATATAGGCACAGGCAGAGACTTCTTGGAAAAGACCCTGGAGGCACAGATAGTCAAAGCCAAAATTGACAATTGGGGTTGCATCAAATTGAGAAGTTTCTGTACTGCAAAAGAAACAGTCAGGAAAGTGAAGAGGCAACCAACAGAATGGGAAAAATATTTGTAAACTATGCAACAGATAAAAGATTAATAACTAGAATCTACAAAGAGATCAAGAAACTCCATAACAACAAAACAAACAACCCACTTAAGAGATGGGACAAGGAGCTCAATAGACATTTTTCAAAAGAGGAAATCCAAATGGCCAAAAGACACACGAAAAAATGTTCAGAACACTTAGTTTTTAAGGGAGTTCAAGGGAGGAATGTCAGTCTTCTGTAACTTTAAGCTGTGTCAGTTTTTGGTCTCTGCCTAGGCCTGGAATTAAAATTTCTTGTTAATTCATTGGCAAATTTCATTTGAGGAGCTAGAGGTTAGCTTCTAGTCATTGACAATGGATAGAATTCCCACATTACCATTGTTACCGGAGAAATTGCAGGGCTCTTGTCTTCGCGCAAGAAAGAATTCAGGCGTGAGACAGAGAGTAGTGGGAGGTAAAAGTAGCAAAGTTTATTAGGGTAGGGACATCCGTAAAAATGGATGGGCACCTCTCCAGACAGGACCTGAGAGAGAGTGCCCAGTCTACATTTAGGCTGGGGTTTTTAAAGAAGTAGGTCTTTGTCTTCACATGCTTCCACCTGGAAAGAAAGACTTAATGGATGTAAATGTTAAGAAGCTTCTTCCTGTGGAAGGTCTGAAACAAAGGACTTTATGGATGCAAATGTTATCAGACCTGAGGAAGGGAGCAGGGTGTTTGAGATGCAGATACTGGGCTGCACCTGGGAGATTGTGGAAGATTTATCAGGCAGGAAGCAGGAGGAGTGAGGGCCTCCACCTGGCAGGTTATCAGGTAGAAGGGGGCAGGGCAGGCAGGATGCGAAATCTGGGCTTCCCCTGAAGCATTGTTAGGATGACTTTGAGATGCAGATGCATATAGATGTCTTCTCTTTAGGCCTGTCACACACACATAAGCTCATAACTGACTTCCTACTTAACACCATCATTCTACATTAAAATGTTGAATTCTGGAAGAAGTAGATTTCACCATTAGAGAAAAGTGCAATTGGGCAAAAATAGATCAAGGGTAAGAGCACTGTAAGAGAAGGCAGATCATTATCACAAATTCCCACATGGTGGAGGTGATGGGTGCTCCCTTATGAAGATTGTGGAACTATCTGGTTTGATCATAAATCCTTCTGATATGTGTTTGTGTGATCTCACTGCTTTATTGCTAGTGCAGCAGGTTTTATTAGTCACTGTATATATTTGGCTTTGTCATAGGTAACTACATACCAGCAGGAATTCTAGAGTTAATCAGTTGTAAATTACCCTTTTAGCAAGTGAATATAAAGAACCATGAAACTGCTGTAGGTGTTGGAAATGCCTGAGTTAAGTAATTCAAAGCAATGGGTAAGTTTTTAAGAGCAACTTCCTGTTAAATATTAAGATTTTTTTTTCACATTATGATAGAAAGGTTTTTCCTGTCAATAGATATTTCCCAAGAAAAGTAGAAGTAGGAAAAGAATATCAGCTGGAATGTGTAGCAACCTAGTCTCTATTAAGGGAGATGTGTACATCAAAAGCAAGAACTATTTTTATCTTTCAGCCTTTTAAAGATATATTTGAGTTGCTCAATTGACTCACAAAGTAGGCAGAATTATTCTATGGCTGAGTCTGAAAACTAGGGTGCATAGAGTTATAATTCTTTATAGGTGTGTAAAAGTAGAAGATCCCTGTAATTTAGCTGCACTGAGATGGAAAAAAAAAACCCACACCCAATCAGTTCCTTTTCATTCAGGCTGCAATTGTTCCAAGGAAAATCTTTCATTCCAAATTTTTTAAAGATTTATTTTTATTTATTTGAAAGGCAGAGTTGCAGAGAGAGGTAGAGACTGAGAGAGAAAGAAATCCTTCATCCACTGGTTCACTCCCCAAGTGACCACAAAAGCCAGAGCTGAGCTGATCCCAAGCCAGGATAGTTCTCACAATACTTAGAAAGTCTCACTGGAAATCAATGTTTTCATCTACATCATGACTTTAAGCCACATTGTGTGCACTTTTACAATGTGATTTATGGTGGCAGGTACTTGTTCTTGTGGTACCTGCTCACTCTGAATAATCTGCAGAAAAAAGACAACAATAAATGGCTCCTCATTCACTTCTATGAGACAAAATGTTAAAAAGGATGCTAATACAGATTCAAATGAGGTTCACTGGCTCTCAAACTCCTGTGTGCGTTGCCAAGAATTGTGATTGGGAGAACTAGGTAACAAAAGAACCAGTTCACTAAGGGAAAACAAGTAGAATGCCAAGCTAGATAGATCGGTCTTTGCGAAATGCAGCTCACTATTTAACTCTCTCTCTCTCTTTTTTTTTTTTTTTTGGACAGGCAGAGTGGATAGTGAGAGAGAGACAGAGAGAAAGGTCTTCCTTTTTGCCATTGGTTCACCCTCCAATGGCCGCTGCGGCTGGCGCATTGCGCTGATCCAAAGCCAGGAGCCAGGTGCTTCTCCTTGTCTCCCATGCGGGTGCAGGGCCCAAGCACTTGGGCCATCCTCCACTGCCTTCCCGGGCCATAGCAGAGAGCTGGCCTGGAAGAGGGGCAACAGGGATAGAATCCGGTGCCCTGACCAGGATTAGAACCCGGTGTGCCGGCGCCACAAGGCGGAGGATTAGCCTGTTAAGCCACGGCGCCGGCCTCACTATTTAACTCTTTGTGGATTCTTTTCAATAATAAACTGGAATGTGGGTTTGAAGTCTTTTCTAAATTAATACCTGAACCTGAAAGGCATGTTAAGAATGTGAGGATGTCCTTAATATCAGAATAATGAAAACTTTGGGGGGTATCCAAATTTTACAAAGCAAAAGAAAATAAGAAGCTGGCGCCATGGCTCACTAGGCTAATCCTCTATCTGTGGAGCCAGCACCCCAGGTTCTTTTCCTATTTCAGTCCCAGATGGGGCGCCAGATTATTTCCCAGTTGCTCCTCTTCCAGTCCAGCTCTCTGCTGTGGTCCAGGAAAACAGTGGAAGATGGCCCAAGTCCTTGGGCCCTGCACCCACATGGGAGACCAGAAGGAAGCACCTGGCTCCTGCCTTTGGATTGGTGCAGCACACCAGCTACAGTGCTCTGGCTGTAGCAGCCATTTGGGGGTGAACCAACAGAAAAGCAAGACCCTTCTCTTTTTCTCTCTCTCTCTCTCACTGTCTAACTCTGCCTGTCCAAAAAAAAAAAAAAAAGAAAGAAAAGAAAGCAAGAACGTCCTTATAACAAGGATTACCATTTTCAAAATTTACAAAAAGTTCCAATCAAAAAACTCATAAACATCTGGATAAAAATAGACACTGAGAATTGTAAATGTGATGGTACTAATATTTTTCTCTCAAATTATCATACTTTTTAAAGTCATTTGCCATATGACCAAAGATAGTAAAAAATGAATTGAGTGGTAGAAATAAAATACATTACAAGTATATAAGAGAAATTGAAAAAAGATAACTGGAATTATAGTATTATAATATTACTCCCTCATGAAGAGTCATAATATTTTTGAAGGTAGATCAAAAATCAAAGTGACCACTGAGAACCATAAAACAATTATTACAAAGCTAAAATTTGCCAACAAAGAAGCCTACAGGCTTGAAAATGTAAACACTCAGAGGAATCTAACAGTATCCACAAATTCTACAACACATAGTTTGCAATATTTAGAACAATTACTCACAGAAAATAGCAAAATTTGCCTCATACTCCAGGGGGAAAATCATTAAAAAGACAATTAAATTAAGACAGATATTACACATAGAAAACAAGGCAGCTGAATGATTTCCAACTCTCTTCCAGTACGTAAAAATAACATGAGTTAGCTGAGAGTGATAGATAAGAACTAAAACAAACAAACAAACAACAAAACAAAAACGACAATTTTGAAATACAGTTACTAGAGTGAAAACTTACTTGTAGGCTAATCAACATATTTCATGTCCAAAAAAAAAGGAAAACAATATATAACACAAAATGACATATGACTAATATATCACCAAATAGCATGTGTTGGGAATTTAATAACCAAAGTAGCAGTTTCTATTTTTAGGGATGCATTGGCACCAATGTTAAAAGGCCTGAGACTGTGTGTTTCATCTCTTATTTTATCTCTCTGATGTGATTTGCCATATTATGATTCAGGATGATTGTTGAAACCATGTCTGCCTGATGCCACAACTCACTAGGCTAATCCTCCGCCTGTGGTGCTGGCACTCCAGGTTCCAGTCTGGTTGGGGCACCGGTTCTGTCCCGGTTGCTCCTCTTCCAGTCCAGCTCTCTGCTGTGGCCAGGGAAGGCAGTGGAGGATGGCCCAAGTCCTTGGGACCCTGCACTCTCATAGGAGACCAAGAGGAAGCACCTGGCTCCTGGCTTCGGATTGGCGCAGCCCACTGGGGGTTTGAGGGGTGAGACAATGGAAAAGGAAAACCTTTTTCTCTGTCTCTCTCTCTCTCTCACTAACTCTGCCTGCTAAAAAAAAGGAAAAAAGAAAACATGTCAAAAGTTACAAGACATAAATTTAGAGATTCAAAATTCTCAATAAACCCCCAATCAGCATATCAGCATACATAACTAGAAAACTACTCTAGGCAAATAACAACAAATTGAAGGGATCCAAATGCAAAAAAAAGCAATTAAATCATTAAAGGCCCAATAGCTTATGACATACAAGGTCAAAACCATATACCTTTGGCAGCTGGCTTGTCCACAGAAACAATGGGAATACATAAATGTAGTGAAAGAAAGTATCCTTCCATGCCTGATTCTATGTCTAGTGGGTACTATTATAAAATATTACATGAACAGGTGCAGGGATCTTGAGTACAATGGATCAAGCTATTACTTGGTATGCTCACATCCATTGTCAAGATACTTGCCCGTGCATAAATTTTACTTTCGTATCAATGCTGTCTTCAAAAGGCCATATATCATGGCTCAAGTACGTGGGTCCTAGATTGGAGATCTAGATTGGAGTCCAGTCTCCTGGATTTACCCTGTTCTTGCTCCATCAGTTACAAGTATGTGTGGAATGAACCAGCATTTAAAAGATTCTTTGTTATGTAGTATTTCAAATAAATATTAATATATGATTCAGGTAAAAGACATTTCAGAACAATAAAATAGCTTCATAATCATTGCAGACTTAAGCTATAGGATGATCAAATAACTCCTCTAGTCTGAAAGAAAATGATGCAAGATTAATATTTAGAATTGCATGGTGGGGAACCTCTTTTATGTGAGGGCCATTTGGATTTATAACATTTGCAGGGCATAAAATGGTATCAAATTAAAAATTAACCTGATATAGATTTACTGCATTAAATTTTTTTGGCAAGTCCAGACAAATGACTGTCAGATGTCCTCCACTCCTCATTTACAGGAAATGATTGTGATCATTAAAAAGGGTAATCATATGTGTAGGATAATATAAAGAACTTCAAGCATTCTTATTCTATTATTTTATTCAGGTATATGAATATTTGAAGCAAGATTTATAACACCATGTGAAATATTCATATATTGGGTCATTATTTGATAAAAATAGTACAGTGTATAGCAGTCATAAATAGAACTATTCAATTGAAATATCCCAATAATGTATATGAAAGAGTGCCTTGTGTGATATTCATATTGCAAATCCAAACATCAATAAGTAACAAATTCAAGTACATAATTATTTGTAAATCATAGGAAACTAATGCAAAAATGCAGTGCATTTGTTTGCCAAAGATGCTATAACACAATGCCATAGATAGTGCATTTTAAACAGATACTTATTTTCTTGTAATTCTGCAGAAAGAAAGTTCAAGAACTAATTACAGGTTTAGTTTTTTCTGTGGCACTTTTTTTCTGTTCTAGCTAAGCTTTTAGCTTTGTACTTAGGGAATTAGTTAAGATTCCTGTGTACTATACTGAAGTACCTAAATTTGATTCCCATCTCTGACTCGACACAAGCTTCCTGCATGAACAGACACTGGTAGGCAGTGGTGATGGCTCAAGAAACCAGGGCTCAGCCACCTTTGAGGAAGTCTTGGAATGAACTACCAGCCTTTGGCTCCAGTCAGGTCCAGACCCATCAATTGTCCACATTTGGAAAGTAAACCAATTGAGGGAGACTTTCTTTATTATCCCAATGAATAAATAATATAATTGGTTAATGATCATTAAAATCTTTCACGAAACAAAACTAAGGTAATAAATGACAAACAGAGGAACAGAAAATAAGTCATCAAATTAAAGAAATTATTTCAATTATATTAATAATTAGCTCAGAATTGAATGGACTAAAATTAAGGCAGTAGTTGTCAAATTTGATTAAAGGACCAGAAGATTTCTGTATGCTTTCTGAAAGTGGCACATTTAAAAAGTAAGACAAAAACAGACTGAAAGTGAAAAGATGGGAAAAGATACCCATGCAGAGTTGGCTACACAGCCTAGATTATACATCAGATTCATATAATCAATGTTAATGAACCTAAAAACAAAGGCTCAAAGGACAAGAAACAAAGTCCATAAAACTAAATGGGTACTAAAAAAGTTACAAATAGTGTAAAACAATTTATATTAATTTTATAGTAATTAATAAAACAAATTGATAATGATCAATTGTAAACATAAATGACAGTGTAGTTAACTAATGTTTGTATATCACTCTATAGAACCCAGATAGAACACACGCTAAGCCATAAATCAAGACTAAAACCATGAGGTTGGTACTTTTGCACAGAGGGTGAAACCACTATATGCATCACCAGCAACGCATACAGACACAGGCTCATGCATCAGGTGTCCACTTTGATCCAGCTCCCTGCTAATGGCCTGTGAAAAGCTGAAGAAGATGGCGCAACTGTTTCAGCCTCTGATAGCCACATGGAGAAATGAAAAACACCTGGCTCCTAGCTTCAAATTGGCACATCCTTGGTCAGTGAAGTGATCTGGGAAGTGAACCAGTGCTTGGGAGTACTCTATCCCTCTCTCTATGTAATAAATAAATAAATCTATTTAAAGAATGTTTCAAGAGATAACATGAAAGCCACAATATTTTTTTTGACAGGCAGAGTGGACAGTGAGAGAGAGAGACAGAGAGAAAGGTCTTCCTTTTTGCTGTTGGTTCACCCTCCAATGGCCGCCGTGGTAGGCGCGCTGTGGCCAGCGCACCGCACTGATCCAATGGCAGGAGCCAGGTGCTTCTCCTGGTCTCCCATGGGGTGCAGGGCCCAAGCACTTGGGCCATCCTCCACTGCACTCCCTGGCCACAGCAGAGAGCTGGCCTGGAAGAGGGGCAACTGGGACAGGATCGGTGCCCTGACCGGGACTAGAACCTGGTGTGCCGGAGCCACAAGGTGGAGGATTAGCCTAGTGAGCCATGGCGCTGGCCGCCACAATATTTTTAAAAAAGATTAAAGCCATAAAGTAATCTCTTTGACCACATGGAATTAATTTAGAAATCATTTTTAAAAGAAACAAAAATAGTTTTCAATATTTAAAAATGAGGTAATTATATTCTTAAGTAATCTGTAAGAGAAGAAAATAACAAGAAAAATTATAAAATAAATTCAACAAATTGTACCATGATGGTATTTTATTTAGATAGACGTATAGTCATCAAATCTTCTCTCCTATCTGACTTTTGAGATGGGATCTAAGGTGAAAGACCCTAATCCCCGCTGGGTCCTTTAGATCGCGACCCCAGACTCAAAAATCCTCAGACCAGACGATGCAAATGCAAGAGGCCGCTTTATTTACGTTTTGCGCAAAACGGACCCCTCCCTCCTGAGAGAGAGTGAGGTACTGGACAAGGGTTACAGGCAGTATTTAAAGGCAAAAACCACAAAGTTATCTTAAGCAAGTGAATACAAAGGGGAAGGGGGTTTTTGTTTAGTATACAGCATTCCTGCTTATCTCAGTACACATCAGTTTTACTTATCTTAACCATTGCACAAGGGGGGTTTCCAAACTACTATTCCCTGTTATCTGCTAAGTTGCAGTTTCCCAGAAATTAACTGACCTTTCTTGAAACTTCCTAGTTTTTTTAGCAGGTAAATTTTCAGAAGTCCTTCATCCCCCCCCCCCTTTTTTTTTTGTACAAATTTTAATCCTAAAATTTACAGGGTAGATTCCACGGTTTTTAGCGCTCTGAGCCTGAACGGTTGAAAGGCGTTCACGAACAAACCACATCAGCTTATTAAAAATACAAGGACCCACAGATAGTGTAACAAGCAAACCAGCAATGGGGCCTAGAAGTGGTAGCAAGTAAGGAAGCAGTCCATTGAATCCTGTCCACAGGGGATTTTTAGCCATGGCATGGCGGCGACGCTCCAGATCATTGCGAACCATGCCGGACTTGTTAGCATAAAAACAGCACTTTTCCTACAAAGCCAAACAAATACCTCCTTGTTCGGTGGCAAGCAAGTCTAAGCCCCTACAGTTTTGTAAGACCACTTCCGCCAGGGAATCGATTTGGTCTTGGAGGTCCTGAAGGGTTGGAGGATAGGGATTGTACATCATTAATAAGTTGTTGGGACAAATCTTTATAGTTTTGGACCGCAACTCCCAGTCCTGCGGATCCTGTAACCATAGCTGTGGAAATTCCCAACGTAGCCAATATAGGAATGAATTGTACAGCTCGTTTTTGTCTTCCTGCAATATAATTGAAGGAAGGAATCGGGACACTAATAATGTCTACATTGGGCAGAAGCATAGCATATGCACAGCTATCAGTCCAATTTGCCGGTAAAATGGTATAGGCCATATTAATGTTAAAGGAATCATTTTTAGGCCATTGGAACAGGAAGGACGGGGAAAGGCTGTACGGGAGGGCAATTAACAGAGCTATTAAACCCAAGGGTATTATTAAGCGGCAGGAAAACAGCAAGAGGGAGGGGAGGTCCCTGGTGTAAGCAGAGCCAGCAGTTTTCTGCAATGCCTGGGGCAGAGAGATTACATCCAAATCTGCATCCCCTCTGGAATGAACTTTAGCCAGGGGATGGTATTGAAGGGAAGGGTAAAGGCTCTCAAATAACAGCAAAACAGATCCTAATTAAACTATTACAGTTGTCTCAAGTATTACACAGTTTTAAAAAGAGTCTTATCTTTAAGGGGTGTAGGGAACCAGACCGGAGGAACCGTGCCCCTAAGATGGCGCCGACTCCCTGCTTCCGGGTTCTTCCTCATCTCAGGGAGTTCCCGCTCTTGCTCGCTCCTTCCCGCCTTAGATTTCCCGCTCTAGCTCGCTCCTTCCCGCCTTGCCACGAGATTGTCCTATCCCCGCGCTTCTAGCCTATCACCTGATTTGTGACGTGTATTGTGCATATAAACCCTTGCTACGCGGGTGTAAGGGAAGTTCCTGCCCAGAAGAGATCGAAGCTGGATCTCCTGCTTGCCGAGCAATAAAGGAACCCCGTGCAAAGTGTTCGGTCTCTGTCTCTTGCTGGACGAGGACGGCGCCGAGCAGCTGGTGGCCCGTACGGGGAACTTCCTCTACGTTGCCCGGTAAGTAGAAGGTAAGCGAGGTCAGTCTTACCGTCTGGGCCCCGCGAGTGAGGTATATCTCGTGGTTGGAGGGTGGACGCACCCTAAGATAGCGGACGTGTTTCCCCGCTTTAAACTGAAAGAATAGCAGACTTGTTCCCCCGCTTTAAACTGAAAATAAGATAGCGGACGTGTCTTCCCGCTTTAAACTGAAAATGGGAAATTCATCTAGCCATTCAATGTTGCTTAATCCGTTAAAAGCATTATTGCGTAGCAAAGGGATTAAGGTTTCTAAGACCACACTTGTCAGGTTCCTTGGAAGTGTTGATTTCTTTGCGCCGTGGCTCACCCACGAGGGCCAAATAACTCTTGAGTCTTGGGAGAAATTAGGAAAGGATCTCCGGCGCACAGTTAACGATCCCCAGGAACCCGATATCGACCCCGTTGTTCTCCCCTTATGGGAACTACTGCGGGCGTGCCTCCAAGAGGAGAGGTCGGTGGGAGCGGACCGCCCGACTCTTACGGCGGTTCGCGAGGCTCTCGAGGAAGTTCGTTCTCAGAGCTCGGACGGCGCCCGGGACCTCATACAATTTAAGGACACGGGATGCCAGACTTCCTCACTGGCCTCAGGCTCCGAATGTGGCTCCGCCTCCTCTGAGTCTGAGGGGGAAGGGGACGGCGATCCTAAATCCCCGCCTCCTACGTATGCGCAGCTGCGGCAAAAGTTAAAAGATGCCTGTTTACGCCCTCTAGTGCCTACGGCTCCTCCTATCGATGTCGTGCCCGCCCATCAGATTAAAGACGCAGCGCCTCCTACTGGCGGTCATGTAGGCGTGCCTCAGCCCCATCTAACACCCGTGCCGCCATGGCCATTAAACGTCCCAAATGTGCCACCTTTTTCAGGCAGACAGTTTCATCAACAAGCCTGGAAACAGTTGCGAACTGGCGCTCCCGCTGCCCCCGCTCAGGCTTACCCTGTTTTGGCTTTGGGCACGCGAGAGGCCCGGCACGAACCATTGGACATGACAGTATTAAAACAACTTAAGGCTGCGGTCCATGACTATGGACCCACAGCCCCATTCACATTGTCACTCCTTGAATCAGTCGGCCAGTCCATTTTAACACCTAGCGACTGGACCCAATTGGCTCGGGCCTGTTTAAGTCCAGGCGGCTTTCTTTTGTGGCAATCTATGAATACAGAGTGCTGTCATGACCAGGCAGATGAAAATGCTGAGGACGGCCACCCTACGTGGAATGCTGATATGCTTTTAGGGCGTGGACCTTATCAGGCTGACCAGACCCAATTCCCTAGACAAGTATACAGGCAAATTTCCAACTGTGCCCAACGTGCGTGGAGGCAGGCGTCCAATCCAAGTGACTCAGCTAGCCACCTCACCAAGATCGTTCAGGGCACGGCCGAACCCTTCGCTGATTTTGTCGCTCGCATACTTGAGGCTGCGTCGCGTATTTTCCCTTCCGAGGCTGACGTTCAGCCACTGGTCAAACAAATTATTTTTGAGCAGGCTAATAAAGAGTGCAAAAACATTCTTCGACAATATAGACATAAATCTCTGGACTCCTGGTTAAAATACTGCAGAGATACCGGTGGGCCACTTACTAATGCGGGCCTAGCTGCGATGCTGGCAAAAGTCAAAGAAAACAGTCCAAAATCTAAATCGACCCGACCCCCCATATCTTCAGGACTTTGCTTCCAATGTCATCAACCGGGTCACAGAAAACGCGATTGCCCCAATCTCAGCCATGGGTATTCCACGGCACAGCCTTCAGGCATAGAGCCTTGTCGCCGTTGCCGCAAGGGCCCTCATAGGGCAGAGGTATGCCGTTCTGCTTTCGATATCGATGGCAACCCACTTACAGGTAGCGCCCAGGGGCCAAAAAACGGCCAGAGGGGGCTCCCCAACCCAGCGAGGAGCCCCCAAAATCAAATCTACTCTCAGGTTCCACCTCCCGTGTCTGCACTACACCCAGTGCACCCTCAGCCCGTGCCACTCACGGGTCCGCAGGCCTGGACCTCCGCGCCACCTCCCCTCTCCTCTTAACTCCGGAGATGGGGGTACAATTAGTGGAGAGCGACTGCTCCGGTCCTCTGCCCCCGGATTCGGTTGGATTAGTGTTGGGTCGGTCCTCCGCCGCCCTCCGAGGGCTAGCTGTGATCCCCGGGGTAGTTGACTCTGATTTCACTGGTAAAGTAAAGATCATGGTTCAGGCCCCTCAGGGACCTTTAGTAATCAATCCTGGAGACCGTATCGCACAAATGTTATTACTGCCCAGTCTTCACTCTTTAATCCCAGCTAAAAACCACGTTCGCGGCGCTGGTAACTTTGGGTCCTCTGGCATTAATTTTACCGGCTTACATATGCTTTTAAATGAACGTCCCACTTTAGTGTTGCAGATTAATGGCAAGGACATTAAGGGACTTTTAGACACAGGAGCCGACAAATCCATTATAGCAACAAAGGACTGGCCTAGTACATGGCCTACAAATGTGGCGGAACAAACCTTGCAAGGACTTGGTTTTGCTCATTTCCCAAAAATCAGTGCAGCCTTGTTGTCATGGCAGGATAGCGAGGGTCATAGAGGACAGTTTTCTCCATTCATTTTACCTCTACCCATTTCCCTTTGGGGGAGAGACGTCCTGGCCGAAATGGATGTTGCTTTGGTCACCACTTCCCCTGCAGTACGATCTATGCTACAAAATATGGGTTACGTCCCAGGCAAGGGACTCGGTGTCCAGCTCCAGGGCCACCCTTCCCCCATTGAACCAAAACAAAGACCAAGTAAAGTTGGCCTGGGTTTTTCCTAGGGGTCACTGTTTCGCCTCCTAAACCAGTGGAGCCTTTACCCATCTCGTGGCTAACGGACGTACCCGTCTGGGTTCCACAGTGGCCCCTATCTCAGGAGAAACTGGAGGCAGTCAACACTCTGGTCTTGGAGCAGGTCAACGCTGGTCATTTGATCCCATCCACCTCTCCATGGAATACGCCTATTTTTGCCATCCGCAAAAAATTAGGTCAATGGAGACACTTACATGATCTTAGGGCAGTCAACGCACAGATGCAGCCTATGGGCCCTGTGCAACGTGGTCTTCCTCTGCTTTCGGCACTTCCCAACCAATGGCCTGTTATTGTAATAGATCTTAAGGATTGTTTCTTTTCCATTCCATTGGACAAAAAGGATACCCCACGTTTTGCTTTTACTGTCCCCACCCAGAACCAGGAACAACCGGACAAGCGTTGGGAGTGGACAGTCTTGCCTCAGGGTATGACTAATAGCCCCACCATGTGTCAAGTCTATGTAGCCCAAGTACTAAAACCTCTTAGAGACCGATATTCCGACTGCAGGTGCCTACATTATATGGACGACCTACTGTGTGCAGCCCCCACAGCAGAGAGGCTCCTGGCCTTATACAGTACACTCCAACAAGTGCTGGAAGGGGCAGGGCTGCATATTGCACCTAATAAGGTGCAATTGTCGTCTGTAGTTTCTTATCTTGGGGCTATAGTCGCCCCTACTCAAATTAGACCTCAAAAAATTCAAATAAAAATCAATGCTATCTCCACTCTAAATGACTTACAAAAACTTTTAGGGGATATCAATTGGATTAGGCACTACCTTAACATTCCTAATGCTGCATTGCAGCCCCTCTTTAATATACTTAAAGGAGACCCGGATCTTGCTTCCCCCCGAACCTTCACCTCTGAGGCCAAACAAGCACTGTCAATTGTCAACGATGCCCTTAGTAAAGCTGCCCTAAAACGTTGGGACCCTGCGGGAGACCTTACTCTTTGGGTCCTCGACACCCTTAAACAGCCCACCGCGGTCCTATGGCAGGATGGGCCTCTCCTCTGGATCCATCCCTCAATGTCATCTACTAGATCTATTAGTTACTATCCCGTGGCAGTGGCGGAGATAACTCTCCTAGCCATTCAGAGGGCTATCCAACATTTTGGACGCGAACCATCCACCATTGTTGTCCCCTATTCCATGGAACAGGTACGTGTGCTAATCGCTTGTACTGATGCTTGGGCGGTTTTAGTCTGCTCCACTTCCGCAACTATTACAAACAGAACACCCTCTGATCCTTTGCTAACCTTTGTTCAGTCTCACCCAGTTATTTTTCCAAAGTCCACATCCCAAAAGCCCTTACAGGGAGCCCCAGTAGTGTATACCGACGGTTCTAAAACAGGAGTCGGTGCATATGTTGTTTCAGGATCTGTGCCAAAAACATTCCAATTCGCTACTAACTCCCCCCAGGTAACTGAACTTCTTATAGTTAACCAAGTCTTCTCTGATTTCCCCGGACCTGTCAATATTGTGTCTGATTCACGCTATGTGGTTAATTCTGTGTCTATCCTTGAGGCCGCAGGACTAGTCAATTCTTCATCCTCCGTAGCGACAGTTTTCCTCACCCTGCAAAAATCTATTTGGAATCGGTCTGCTCCTTTCTTTATTACTCATATTAGAGCTCATTCTTCCTTACCTGGACCCATGACCACAGGCAATGCTATAGCTGATCAAGCCACACGCCCCATTTGGATACTCCAATTTTCTTCCCCAGAAGAGCAGGCTATCCAGTTTCATTCAGAGTTCCATGTAAACGCAAAAACCCTTGCCGCCAAATTCGGTCTTTCTCGTGCTGCCGCTCGCGATATTGTTCGCCATTGTGCCGCATGCCCTACTTTAACCCCTGTGCCTTCGGTGGGGGTTAATCCCCGAGGATTACTACCAGGACATATCTGGCAGATGGATGTCACCCACATATCCGAGTTTGGGACCTTAAAGTATGTTCATGTGTCAGTTGACACCTGTTCCCAAGTAATTTTTGCTTCTCTGGAGACGGGTGAGCGTACCACCCATGTCATTAATCACTGCCTTGCTGCATGGGCAGCCTGGGGCAAACCAAAAACTTTAAAAACAGATAATGGTCCTGCATACACAAGTAAATCATTCCAAGATTTCTGCACCCGTATGCAGGTACAACATAAAACTGGAATCCCTTATAACCCTCAGGGACAGGCCATAATTGAAAGGGCTCATCGAACCCTCAAGGCTTTTCTCTTAAAACAAAAGGAGGGAATTGCCACGGGCAAAACCCCTCGAATGCGCCTCTCCCTTGCACTGTTTACTATAAACTTTTTGAATTTGACAGATCATTCTATGTCCCCCGCTGAGAGACACATGTTAAAGGAGCCATCTTCACGAGGCTATGTCCGTTGGAAAGATGTCCTCACGGGAAAGTGGTACGGCCCGGATCCGGTATTATGCTGGAACCGAGGCGCGGTCTGTGTCTTCCCACAGGAATCTGGAAGAGAACCTCTCTGGATACCGGAAAGATTGGTCAGAAAAACAGCCCCGCCGCCGCAAGATACACCTCTATCACCTACGGACGACATCTCCCCCGAGATAACCGAGATTACCACACTCTCACAGGACGACAAATTGCAACAAAACAACGAGACGTGAGATGCACCCCTTCCGCTTCTTCATACTGGCAGCGGCTTTGCTCCCTGGCTCTTATGCGGGCTTTAACTCCAACCCCACTGCTTTACTGCAGAACGTAGGCAACCCTTGCGACTGCAAGGGGGGGACCAGCAACACCGTACTGCAGCGTACTCACATCGCCACAGCTGATTGTGGGGACAAAACTGCATATCTGCCCCTCCAGGGGATCCCCGGCCTACCACGCGGCTACATATGTGTGCCCAAACCCCGCGTTTCTGATCCCCATAGCAAAAACCACTCCTGTCCTTGCTTGACCTTTCAAGAATCCATGCACAGCTCTTGCGATTCCTCATACTTCCAATGCACTTCTGGCGGTCAGTCGTACTATGCCACCCAGTTACAAAGTACTCGCAGGTCCTCTAGTCCAGACCATTTGCCACAGGTAGTCCATTCATCCCCCTACCTCTCAGCCCCCTGTGTTGGTACGCCTGGACAGTGGGCGTGCTGGCGCACTACGGCACCCGTGCATATCTCTGATGGCGGAGGCCCACAGGACCAGCTCCGCCACCAACAGCTAACAAAGCGATTAAAACCCTCGTCCCCCCATCCCTACTCACGCCTCACATATGGACAATGCCTCCATCAGGCACACACCTTCCTCGAGTTGTCTTGTTCCCCCTCTCATTCATTGGGCTGTATCACCCATCCCTGACGGGGAGCGAAAACTGGGTATGCGAGACCAAAGGTACTGCAGCAGGAGTCCACCCGGGGGTTCCGGGGGTCCTGGGAGAGCATATGCATATGCATGCAGGTTCAATTCCCAGCCTGCCCCAGCAAAAGGGAATAAAAACTGATCCCTAACGGAGACATCAGGGGTTGTGGCCAGGCCCTTGAAGTTCCGTAACTAACGGATCACAAGCACGCTGGGTATGCACCTCTACTCTCTGCCTAGTAAATATTCTCCCGGCCCTCATGAGCCAGGGCCGTCGGGGATGTGATTTGTGCAAAAACAAAAGGAGGGAGATGTAGGGAACCAGACCGGAGGAACCGTGCCCCTAAGATGGCGCCGACTCCCTGCTTCCGGGTTCTTCCTCATCTCAGGGAGTTCCCGCTCTTGCTCGCTCCTTCCCGCCTTAGATTTCCCGCTCTAGCTCGCTCCTTCCCGCCTTGCCACGAGATTGTCCTATCCCCGCGCTTCTAGCCTATCACCTGATTTGTGACGTGTATTGTGCATATAAACCCTTGCTACGCGGGTGTAAGGGAAGTTCCTGCCCAGAAGAGATCGAAGCTGGATCTCCTGCTTGCCGAGCAATAAAGGAACCCCGTGCAAAGTGTTCGGTCTCTGTCTCTTGCTGGACGAGGACGGCGCCGAGCAAAGGGGTTTGTGTGCGTTGCAATTTCCACGTTTGCGGTTGTCTTGGGGTCTGATCCTCCGTTGGGGACTCTGGAGTTGCCCTCTTGACGTGTGCGGTGTGCACCCAGGCAGCTATGCCATCCACCTTGACCGCTGTGGGAGTTGTTAAAAGTACGGTGAAGGGTCCTTTCCAGCGAGGTTCGAGGCTTTTCACCTGATGTCTCCTCACGTAGACCTGGTCCCCGATCTGGAAGGTGTGTGGAGTTCCCATGTTCTGGGGCTGACAGACTGCTGCTAGTGGCTTCCAGACATACTCCTGGACTAGTTGCAAAGTGTGTAGCCACGTCTGCAAGCCAGGGGAGGTAGCATAGGAATCAATGCTGGGACCCAACAGATCGGCAATGGGTGGGGGCCCCCCATACAGGATTTCACAGGGCATCAAGCCAAAGGCTGAGGGGGTGTTTCGAACCTGGAACAGCACCATAGGTAACAATTTGACTCAGTCCCTAGTGCCAGTCTCCATGACCAGTTTTGTTAAAGTTTCCTTAAGAGTTCTATTCATTCTTTCTACCTGACCCAAGCTCTGCGGTCTATAAGCACAATGTAACTTTTACTCTATTCCCAACACCTGTACCACCATCTGACTTACCCTATAAACACAATGCAACTTTCTATTTCCAACACCTGTGCCACCATCTGACTTACCCTATAAACACAATGCAACTTTCTATTTCCAACACCTGTGCCACCATCTGACTTACCCGGGAGACGAAAGCCGGCCCGTTGTCTGACCCCAGTACCTTTGGTAGTCCAAATCGGGGGAATATTTCTTTTAGGATTTTCTTGACTACTACCAGCGCGGTTTCTTTCTTGGTCGGGAAGGCTTCTGTCCACTTTGAGAAGGTGTCTACAAATACTAGAAGATATTTAACTCCATACCTGCCGGGGCAAATCTCTGTAAAATTTACCTCCCAGTTTACGCCAGGTCGTGCCCCTCTGATCCTGGCCCCCTCTTGGGGTTTGAGGTGTTTGGGGTATACTTTAGCACAGGGTACACAGGCCTCAGTAATTTGTCGAAGGAGAATGTCCAGTCCAATGATGAAATACCCTTGTCCATCTTGCATTAGGAGAGTCCTTTACAGCCAATAGTTGGCTAGTCAAGGCTGCCTCTTTAGCCACTTTGTCTACGAGCCGATTGCCCTCCTCCACGGGACACCCTCCTTTCTGATGCCCAAGCAGTGGATGATACTAGGTTCTCGCAGCAGGTGCAGGGCCTCTAGGAGGTTTAAAATTTCCTGTTTGTTTTTAATGTCCTTTCCCGTGGAGGTAAGGAG
The DNA here is from genome assembly GCF_033115175.1 of Lepus europaeus. Lineage (NCBI taxonomy): Eukaryota > Metazoa > Chordata > Mammalia > Lagomorpha > Leporidae > Lepus > Lepus europaeus. Next base: position 6,000,535 of record NW_026909276.1, read on the forward strand.
CCCCCTTCGCTTATAGATTTCTGCCACGCCCACAGCTGTGATACCCGCGTGGCAAAATGTTGCTACGTCGGGAGTCTGAAGCTGCAGGGTTTTGGGGTCAGCGCTTTGTTGGAGCGGAGCCCCAGGCGATTCCTGTGCAGTCCACGGTTGTAACGACCCCCGACTCACAGTAATGGAAGCCAAGACTGTCCTTGCTAAATTTTGGGGGACACCGTGTCTCTGCTCTGCTGATGAACTCATTATGCATTATCTACCAGCTGTGTTTACACTTTACTGCTTACCCTCATAATTCTCAGAAACTAAAAAATCAAGAAAAAGAAGTTTCCCGTAAGCCAGGAATGCAAGTCAAAACATATCATTAGGTTCCCATTGTAGTAACAGAAAAATGTTAAGGTTACTCAGAGGTTATCTCCAGGTACCTAGAGGGCAAGCAAAACCTTAGACAGTTATTCCCCTAAACAGTTCAGTAAGTGAAACTAAGTCAAAGGTCAATTCTCATCCTCAGTAAGTGAAACTAAGTCAAAGGTCAATTCTCATCCTCAGTATGTAAAACTGAGTCAAAGGTCAATTCTCATCCTCCGTAAATTGTCTAAAAACAATGTCCCCACTATGTTCCTCATAAAACCACTCATATGACATCATTGTTTTAACTCATTTTGTCAACCTTTGTGATAAAAGTTTTACATTTGCCTGCAGCATTGTTCTTTACTATATAAACCCAAGCCTTACTACAATAAATCGCAGCAGTAACATACACATAACGTGTGTGTGTCTGTCTGTCATTTCCCCGCCGATTTCTGACTCTCCTGGCTCTTCGTTCCCTCGTTCTCCCTCGGTCTGAGACTCCGCGAGAGCCGGTCCGCGGCAGGTGGCGCCCGAACAGGGACCTGAAGGACAGGTAATCTTTCTCTTTCTTTCCTCAGAGTTAGAAACGGCTCTTCTCTCGCTGTCTTGCAGAGAGCTGCTCCCGTTGGTATACCAGGTTGGTCCGCATTTGGCAGGGGAATGTCGGTCAGGTCGGCTCGAGTCCCATGGATTTCAGCAAGGACTTGATGGCAGTCGTGCACCACTGGATCCCCTTCCTAGTCTTCATTCTCCAGAGATAGTACAGGAACGGATCTCAGACGAGCTTGTTTCTTCGGGTTTTGCCCAGTGCGCATTGTTCTCGGTCTAGAAGGGGCCTTTGCCGGTCTCCCGGGTCCCTTCCTGACCTGGTCCTCCCTTGCTCTGCTTTGGAAACTACGGTGGCCAGGATCCTAGTCAGTTCCTCCCCTCTACGCTTTTCCCTCCATTTTTTTTCTTTCTTTCGATCCTGCTCCCGCCTTAGTCTGTCTTCCCTTTCCTCGGGCGTTTCCTTTACTAAATCAGGCAATGTATACCCCTGAAGCCCCTCCAGCCTCTGAAGGCACACCCGGATGTCAGGGGCCGACTGTCCAATAAAGGACATGATGACCTCGGCTTGCCGGTCCGGGGCCAGAGGGTTGAAGGGGGTGTACATCCTGTTCCCTTCCATCAGTCTTTCTAAAAATCCTGCTGGGGTTTCCTTGCTTTCCTGCACAATGGCCCTAACCTTATGCCAGATTCGTGGGGCGCCTCCCCGCTCCCCTCAAACCAGTCAGGAGAATCTGGCGGTAGAGTCTGAGTCTTTCCCTTCCCGCCACGGTGTTAAAGTCCCAGTCGGGCCTAGTCAAGGGGAAAGCCTTATCTATCTCATTTGGAAGCTGCGTGGGTCGCCCGTCGTTTCCCGGCACGTTTTTACGGGCTTCCAAATAAACCCTATGCCTTTCTTCAGTGGTTAGTAAAGTCTGCAAGAGCTGCTGGCAATTATCCCAGGTAGGCTGATGTGTTAGTAAAATAGACTCTATGAGTCCGGTCAGGGCTTGTGGATCCTGTGAAAAAGACAGGTTATATGTTTTCCAGTTATACAGGTCAGAGGCGGAAAACGGCCAATATTGTATCTGTCCAGCTACTGTCCTCAGGGGAAAAGCCTGGGAAGACCATTCCCCACCACCCCCCTCCCCTATTTTCCTACGCAACTGCAATTGGCTGCTTGGGGGTGATGAGAATGGGTCAGCGGGAGTGGGAGTTGTTCCCTCCTCAGACTCCGTGGTAGAGTCTGACGGCGGGTGCCTCGCTGCTTGACGTCCATAGGGAGGAGAAGGGTCCAGCATCAGGAGGTCCCCCTGGCTGTCCGGCAGCACGGGGGGGTGGGGCTCCGAGGCTTCTGTTCTCTCAGTTCCTGTAAGGGATACAAGGTAGAGACAGAGACGGCAGGAAAGGCGATGCCGGCGCAGGGTGGGGACGGGAGTCATCGGGACAACCGAAGGAGGGGCGATTTATGTCCTTCTTGTCCTGCAAGAAGGGAGAAGCCCAAGAGGGCGGCTCCGATATCAGGTACTCCCATACTGTAACTTAGGGGACCTGATCCGGGTGTTCTTCTTGACCAGGTTTGCAGATTCGGTCTTTCACCTGCAGGATGAGACTATGGGAAAAAGACTCATTAGAAGGCCATCCTACATTGAAAGTAGGCCACTCCGAGGAACACAGTGTCACCCACTTTCGCCTCCTCACTTCCACGGACTAGTTATAAGCCTGTTCCTGCACCTCCTTCCAACGTCCTAGAGTCAAACTTAAGGGGGTGGTTAATTTCTGTCCCATAGTCTCAAAAGGAAAAAGTCAGGGAAGATAAAAATAAAAACACAGACACACAAAGAACAAATGACACAACACGTACAATCACGGTACGACAAAACAGAAAACTCAAATATTCAGATGGGAGCGGCGTGATAGCCAGGCTCTCCCCGGAAAGGAGAAAGATGTGGTCTCTCTCCTTCCCCCCAAAACACTGTTGGAGCATCCTCCAAGGTAACATCAGGGATCTTAGGACACGTCTGTCTCCCCCACTGGTCCGATACAGATACAGGTCCTGTACAGGCACAATCTCAGAAGGCGCCGCTAATCGAGACAAACACACATCACGACACTTACACAGAGAGGGGGATTGCCTTACCTCCGGCTGGCCTTTTGAGGGCTTGAGTCATGGGTCGTCAAATCTCAGTGGGACCTCCAAATGAAAGACCCTAATCCCCGCTGGGTCCTTTAGATCGCGACCCCAGACTCAAAAATCCTCAGACCAGACGATGCAAATGCAAGAGGCCGCTTTATTTACGTTTTGCGCAAAACGGACCCCTCCCTCCTGAGAGAGAGTGAGGTACTGGACAAGGGTTACAGGCAGTATTTAAAGGCAAAAACCACAAAGATATCTTAAGCAAGTGAATACAAAGGGGAAGGGGGTTTTTGTTTAGTATACAGCATTCCTGCTTATCTCAGTACACATCAGTTTTACTTATCTTAACCATTGCACAAGGGGGGTTTCCAAACTACTATTCCCTGTTATCTGCTAAGTTGCAGTTTCCCAGAAACTAACTGACCTTTCTTGAAACTTCCTAGTTTTTTTAGCAGGTAAATTTTCAGAAGTCCTTCAAAGGCACTTTCTTTCTTTCTTTCTTTCTTTTTTGACAGGCAGAGTGGACAGTGAGAGACAGAGAGAAAGGTCTTCCTTTTGCTGTTGGTTCACCCTCCAATGGCCGCCGCGGTAGGCGTGCTGTGGCCAGCGCACCGTGCTGTTCCGATGGCAGAAGCCAGGTGCTTCTCCTGGTCTCCCATGGGGTGCAGGGCCCAAGGACTTGGGCCATCCTCCACTGCACTCCCTGGCCACAGCAGAGAGCTGGCCTGGAAGAGGGGCAACTGGGACAGAATCTGGCGCCCCGACCAGGACTATAACCCAGTGTGCCAGCGCTGCAAGGCACAGGATTAGCCTAGTGAGCCGCGGCACCGGCCATAAGGCATTTTCAATATGTGCTGGACCTAGGAACTTACCCCAGAGAACTTAGCATTGTTATGAACAATGAAAAAGTCACAGAGTCAAAGGATAGTTCAGTCACCATATACCCTAAATTTAATGTGCATTGGTTTCTAAATAAATAGCAGTTCATATTTTATGATATAAAGATATGCTTATGAATTTAAAATAACATGGGCAACAAATGTTAAGAGGAACTATAAAATTGAAAACTTTTTGTATATGAAAGACTCACAAAAAAGTGAAAAGGACACCAATTTCATAGGAAAATACTTGGAAATTGTATTGCCCAGAAGATTACTATAAGCAATATATCCAACATACGAAAATCCTGCAAATAAAAAGTAGTAAATACTGATTCTAAAATGAAAAAAGAAATAGACATTTTTACAAAGAGTATATCCAAATGGCTAATACCACACAAGATTCTCAATATTACTTATCATTTGGTGAATGCAAATGACAGAGTGTAATACCATTTCATATACATTGCAATGTCCATTATAAAAAAAAGTGCACACAATATTAGAGAAAGATAAATTATCATGAAATACTCGTGTGATTACTGTTGTATTTGTTAAACAATGTGAATAATATGGCTAACAGCACTTAAGGCCTGTAGAAGCCGTTCATCTTCTCAGAAAGTTTAGAGACAGTGTTGGGCATCACAAAGAAGGAAACAGGGAGTATGGGATTGCTCCAATAGTCTCTGACTTCTTTTAAAGGTGTCAGAATCTAAGCAATCCTGAGGAACCCAACCTGATGACTTTATCTAATCCTACTAAACTCTCAAAGGATCTAATCTGAACACCATTGTAAGATTAAACTTCCACCTTCTTAATGCCTCAAATAGGGAATTGTTCCCAACAAATCATATGCAAAGCATATCAACACACTATGAATTATTAGAAAACTTTACTAAAAGAATCTTGAAGTACGGACTAACTGTGAAGGAATACTGCTACATAAAATATGCCATTTCATACTGACAACTATTTTGTGATTTGCCTTATATGAGGTTAACAGACGACACATATTCATAGAGTTATAAAATAATGAAGTGACTGGAGGAGGACAGAGATTTAATGTTTTGAGGCACACAAAGTTTTACCTGGGGAAAATAAAAAAAAAATTTAGATGAATGGAATGTACTAAATAACCACAAAATGTACACTTTAAAATAACCACAAAATGTACACTTTAAAATAACCACAAAAATGTACATTTTAAAATGTCAAATGGTAGGTTATACATTTTATCATACAAAATATTAGATTGCTCATCCATAATCTCTTGCTATGATAGATGCATGCAGAGATATAGAAATTCCATCAGCTTTTTACTCTCCAAATGCCTACAAAAAGCCAAGGTTAGGCCAGGTTTATTCTAGGTGCCTAAAATTCAATCTGGGTCTCTTGGGTTGTCGACAAAAACTCAAATACTGAGTTATCACCTGCTGCCTCCTAGAGTCTGCATTAGCAGAAAGCTGAAATTGGAAGCAGATTCAGGACTTAAACACACACAATCTATTTGGAATTCAGGTGATGTCAGAGGCATTATTTTCAAAATTATTATTTATTTGTTTTCATTTTGACTAAAAGGCAGAGAGAAAATCTTCCACCTTCCAATTCATTGTCCAAAAAATCACTTCATCCAAAATTAGGCAAGTATACTTCAACTTGATTCAGTCACCCATTTGGGAGGTAGGGATTCAAATATTTTAGCCATCATGTGCTGCCTTCCAGGATGCACATTAGCAGGAAGTGGAGAAAAAGAAGAGTAGTGGGGATCAAGTCAAGAACTCTGATATGGTATGTGGGCATTCCAACTGACAACTTAAGCTCTTGTGACACAGACTCACCACTGAAGAGGCATCTTAGTCATCAGGACAATGTTCAACACAAATAAAATCTATCAGATTCATGTTCTATGTATCCTTTATTTATGAATCTTTCTTTTGACTCTGGTTCTCATGGACCTCCTAAATACTGACTGCTTTTCTCCACTGACTCCTAGGTCTGTCACTCCATCTCAGGAAGAAATAAAAGCTCAGCATTGAGCTAATATATATTTTCAGATGTTTGTCAAAAGTGGCATTTCTCATTTTTATAATGAAAATGATATTAATTATATTCTATTTCACAAATATCAAGAGAACAGATTTAATGTAATTCGTAAACAATTCTATAAATACAATGATACATATGTTTTCTTACTCTTTTTATAGGTTTCAGATATTACAATAAATATTTAACAGCAAAAAAAAAACACAACAAAATATCAGGATTTGAAACCAGATGAATTTAGACATGAGAAAGTGGAAGGAAAATAGAGAAAATCCCATTATGATGATTTAGCAAAATCTAGCTCATAGCTTATACATGTAAATTCAGAAATTAATCATATGGCTTTTATTTTAGACATGTTCAGCCTGAAATGCAATATAGCCTGGATAGCTATACAGAAGTATTCAACACCAAATAGCAACTATGTCAGAAGGTTGTGGGAGAAGCTACCTTGGAGGGAAGTGCGGGTGTCATAACCAATAGGGTCAGATCTGAAAAGAATAACTACAGGATGGGATAAATGGGAGAATGTATGGAATATTTGGATGGGTTATGTTAAGAAGAAAGTAGAATAATACAAGAAGAATGACAAGAAATCATAACAAACTCATGATAGAAATTTTCAGGCCGGCGCCGTGGCTTAACAGGCTAATCCTCCTCCTTGCAGCGCCGGCACACCGGGTTCTAGTCCCGGTCGGGGTGCCGGATTCTATCCCGGTTGCCCCTCTTCCAGGCCAGCTCTCTGCTATGGCCCGGGAAGGCAGTGGAGGATGGCCCAAGTGCTTGGGCCCTGCACCCTCATGGGAGACCAGGAGAAGCACCTGGCTCCTGGCTTCGGATCAGCGCGATGAGCTGACCGCAGTGGCCATTGGAGGGTGAACCAATGGCAAAAAGGAAGACCTTTCTCTCTGTCTCTCTCTCTCACTGTCCACTCTGCCTGTCAAAAAAAATTAAAAAAAAAAGAAATTTTCAGAAGAACAGGTACAGTAGTTGAGAAAAAAATAGAAGGTAGGCATTTAAGTTTAAAACCAGTTAAAATCCTGTATTTCTGCTTCAAAGTACCTAATTTAACTCTGAGCTGTCATTCCTGATTCCAGGTTTTTGGTAATACAGATGTGAGGCATTCATGATGATTCAAGTAATTGGGCTTTTCCATTCATTTTGGAATACAGAACTATAGATAGGCCTGTCTCTTAGCTTCAGCCTTGTGTCTGTCTGGGCTACTGTAGGTATTTGGGAGGAATGAATCAGTTTATAAGTAATTTTTTAATTTTCCTTTTTCAAGATTTATTTCCTTTATTTAGGAGGCAGTCTTGAGAGAGAGAGTGGGGGAAGAGAAAGAAGAGAGAAAGAGAAGAGAGAAAGAGAAGAGAGAGAGAGAGAGTGAGAGAAAGAGAAGAAAGAGAGGAAGAAAGGAAGAAAGAAAGACGGGCCCGGTGCCATGGCACACTAAGTAATCCTCTGCCTGCAGTGCCGGCATCCCATGTGGGTGCCGCTTCTAGTCCCAGTTGCTCCTCTTCCAGTCCAGCTCTCTGCTGTGGCCCAGGAAGGCTATGGAGATGGCCCAAGGGCTTGGGCCCCTGCACCCACATGGGAGACCAGGAGGAAGCACCTGGCTCCTGGCTTCGGATCAGCATAGCTCCGGCTGTAGCAGCCATTTAGGGGGTGAACCAATGGAAGGAAGACCTTTCTCTCTGTCTCTCTCTCACTATTTGTAACTCTACCTGTCAAATAAATAAATAAAAATCTTTAAAAAGAAAGAAAGAGAGAGAGATGTCTTTTATCCAATGGTTAACTCCCCTGATTGCCTCAATTGTCAGAGCTGGGTCACACTGAAGTCAGGAGCAAGGAGCATCATCATGGTATCCTAAGTGGGTGTCAGTGACCCAAACACTTGGGACATCTTCTTCTGCTTCCCAAGGTGCATTAGCAGGATTTGAATTTGAAGTGAAGAAGATAAACCTTGAACCAGCCTAAATATGGAATGTCAGTATTGTAGGCAGTGGGTTAATCAATTATGCCACAATGCTGTCCCTGCTTCTGTCTTTCTTAGCCTACCTCGATTACTTTGTGTTTTTCTATCTGTCAAATATAGAATTTATTTTTATTTGGAAAACTATTCACATATGGAAAAACTAGAAAATCTTGTAATTGACTATACTTTATATTATTGATGAATAATTTAATTGAAACTACTTTGAGTAGCATAAAGTGAAAATGAACAATGCAATGATTTGCTGTATGATGTAACTTTGGAAAGTCTGCAAGACAACATGAATCTATAAACAGGCTGAGAGAAATGTGTGCAGAGCTGTTATGGGAGCTGGCTTTGTGGCTTAACAGGTTAAGCCAACAGCTGCAATGCTAGAATCTCATATGGATCATGGTTTGAGTCCCAGCAACCCAGCAACTCCATTTCCAACCCAAATTTTTGCTAATTGCCAGGGATTGCAAGGGAAGATGGCCCAAAGCCTTGAGTGGGAGACCTAGATGAATCTCCTGTCTCCTGGCTTTCACCTTGCTCAACCCTGGCAATTGTTGAGTATTTGGGGAGTGAACCAGATGATAGAAGATTCTCATATTCATTCTCTCTTGCCTTCCTTTATCTTGTGACTTTGACTTGAAAATAAACCAAATAACCTTATAAAAAGACAACAAAAATAAAACAAGAACCTGTAGCAGATTCTGTTCCCTACATGTTCCTGGTCCTGCCCATGAATCCCATTCAGCCTCCAAAATATTATTAGGACCCACACTATTGTAGCAATTCACAAAAAAAAAATATTCAGTAACTTGTTTTTTAGCACTAGTCAACACTTTCCACTGCAAAATTCTATGTTTATGGGTCTGGTGCTGTGGCTCAGTGGGTTAAACCTGGCCTGAAACACCAGCATCCTATTTGGGCACCGGGTTCTAGTCCTGGCTGCTCCTCTTCCATGCCAGCTCTCTGCTATGGCCTGGGATAGCAGTAGAAGATGGTTCAAGTCCTCGGGCTCCTGTACCCGTATGAGAAATCAGGAAGAAGTTCCTGGTTTCTGGCTTTGGATCGGCCCAGTTCTGGCCATTGCAGTCATCTGAGGAGTTAACGAGCGGATGGAAGCCCTCTCTCTCTCTGTCTCTACCTCTCTCTGTAACTCTTTCAAATAAATGAAAAATAAATCTTTAAAAAAAACACTGTGTTTATTTCCAAGTTAGTACTAAATTCAATGCACAGTATCATATATAGGACCAATAAAGACAATTTCAAGTTTCATATCCACAATGGTTTAGAAGACTCTATGTTCCAATCTGACTCATGTAATAAATACATCAATGTTATAGAATCACAAAGGCTGGAAACAAATTTGCTATAAGTTTTGATAGATCTAATGTCTTATAATCATGGCAATTTTACCATATCACATATTTATTTCTCCATTTTAATAAAAATATGATAAAGCTGCTATATCACAATGTAAAAAACAGACATGAACAACTTAAAAGAGAACATTGGGGAAACCCTGAAAGACATTGGCAAAAGCGTTTGGTTCTCTCTTACAGATGTTCTTGGTTCCTGACATTGGCCTGCCCAAGCCTAGGCCACTGGAGTCATTATGGCTATAAATTGGTGAATGAAGAGCTTTGTGTCTTTCCTGCTCTCTCATTGTCACTCTGGCTTTTAAATTAGTAAGTATTAAAAATAATTTTTAAACTCTATTTCAGTGAAGGCCCATTTAGCTACTCAAACAGTGATGTCAAATGTTTTTTCTAGGAGACATACAAATTAATGCTTACATAATCTGAGAATTACTTATATTTCTAATTGTCACTTGATAATGGCATATTAGTTAAAAAGAATTAAACTCAGTCAAATATCTTACATAAGTGGCCCAACTTTTTATTTATGTGACTTGGAGGCTTTGAAGGTACTAAGAATATGTTATAATACACATTTTTATTTTTTTTAATTTTTATTTTATTTATGTGAAAGATAGATTTAGACAGTGAGAGAGAGACAGAGAGAAAGGTCTTCCTTCCATTGGATCACTGCCCAAATGGCCGCTACAGCCAGCGCGTTGCGCCAATCCAAAGCCAGAAGCCAAGTGCTTCCTCCTGGTCTCCCATGCGGGTACAGGGGCCCAAGCACTTGGGCCATCCTCCACTGCCTTTCTGGCCACAGCAGAGAGCTGGACTGGAAGAGGAGCAACCAGGATTAGAACCCGGTGCCCATATGGGATGCTGGCACTGCAGGCAGAGGATTAACTAAGTGAACCACGGCACTGGCCCCAATACACATTTATTTTAAATCCTGTAATGCTCACTCCCATGTTCACTAAAATGGTAATATTGCATGTGTTGAGAAAATATACCCAATGATAAGTTTGAAGATATTTGAAATATTATACATGTTTTTAAAGAGCAGAAAATGAACAGTTTTTCAATATGTGGAAAAGAGAGGATAATTTTGAGAAAATAAGAAACATTAATTAAAAATTTTATTTCATTATTGTTGGATATATACTTTTGAAGTGCATCTTTCCTAAGTACTAGTTTTGAGGTACACTACTTTAAAATATTCAATGTATTTGATCAACATTCCCATATTGGCTGTTCTGTAGGATTACAAAATACAGTTATTATATTGCTTTACTTCTTATACTTCAGAGTTCATATATTAGAAACTACAAATATTGGATAACAAACACATTCATCATATCGTTCTTTGCTTACATGTTGCCATTAGCCAGTTCACCACCTATGTATTGTTATGTTGATTTTTTTGACTTTTATTTAATGAATATAAATTTCCAATGTACAGCTTATGGATTACAATGGCTTCCACCTCCCATAACTTCCCTCCCAAACCCCAAATGTCCCCTCTCCCGCACCCTCTCCCTTCCCATTCACATCAAGATTATTTTCAATTCTCTTTATATACAGAAGTTCAATTTAGTATATATTAAGTAAAGATTTCAACAGTTTGCACCCGCATAGAAACACAAAATGAAACATACTGTTTGAGTACTAGTTATAGCATTAAATCAAAATGTACAGTGCATTAAGGACAAGAGATCCCAGGGGGCAGAGCCAAGATAGCAGATAGTGAGGACGTGTGCCGTAGTTTGGGAAAATAAAGTTTCATAAAAGTGGAATTACTGTAGCCTCAGGAAAAGACTCAAGAAAAAAACTGCAGAGGAAACGCTTCCGGATCTTGTGGATGTGACACAGAGGACCTACAGGGAGCCTACCACGTGGAAACTCAACTGCGAGAGACGAGCCGCAGACTCTCGCCAGCGCGGGAACGGGAGGGAGGTAAGACAAAGACAGCAGAAACCCGAGACATTGGTGGGGGGGGGGGGAAGCAGAGGCCTCTCTTGTCACTCAATGAGCAAAACAGAGCAGGAGCCATTTTACATATCTAAAGCGCAGCCACAAACTCAGTAACTTCGGAATTTGGTGAATCTTGAGAATACATTGAGGGCTGCATAAACTCTTTGTGAGGTCCCAGGGATAGATCAAAAAAATACTCACAGAGGCAAGATTTCAACTAGACTCAATTCCACTCACCTGTGCCAAATTACTTCCCAAATAAGTCAAGAAAAAAAGAGAGAGAGAGAGCAATCCAGCAAGGAGCAAGGGAGAGACCAATCTGGGTGAGTCGCTTTTTGCACAGCCTTAAACCTGAAGAATCAAGCGGAGCTCTCTCGCCACACCCATCACAGCCTCTAAGGATCCATCAAAGCAGACAGCCCACTTAGAGGCACAGTATAACGAGAAAAAAACACCACAGACAAAAAAAAACACATAAATTATCTCCAACATGCCAAAAAACAAACGTAGAAACAGAGGTAACAAGAGCAAGGAAGACACTATGATGCCCCCAAATGAACAAGACACGCCAATGCAAGATTATGAAGATGAAGAGATAGAGGAAATGCAAGAAGCAGATCTCAAAAAATTGATAAGAACATTAAGAAGTTCTCAAAAACAAATTCTTGAACTACAGAAATCCTTAATGGACAAGATAGAAAATCTCTCCCATGAAAATGAAATATTAAGGAGGAATCAAAATGAAATGAAACAACTAGTAGAACATGAAACTGTGATAGTGACAAAAAACCACAATGAAATGAAGAACTCAATAGATCAAATGACAAACACATTAGAGAGCCTTAAAAACAGAATGGGTGAAGCAGAAGAGAGAATATCGGAATTAGAAGACAGACAACAGGAAAGGAAAAAGGCAAATCAAAGAAAAGAAGAAGAAATCAGAAATCTAAAAAATACTGTCAGGAATCTACAGGATACTATTAAAAAACCCAACATTCGGGTTCTAGGGGTTCCTGAAGGCATGGAGAGGGAGAAAGGATTAGAAGGCCTTTTCAGTGAGATACTAGCAGAAAATTTCCCAGGTTTGGAGAAGGACAGAGACATCCTAGTACAGGAAGCTCATAGAACCCCTAATAAACATGACCAAAAGAGATCCTCACCACGACACGTTGTAATCAAACTCACCACAGTGAAACATAAAGAAAAGATCCTAAAATGTGCAAGAGAGAAACGCCAGATTACTCTCAGAGGATCTCCAATTAGACTCAGAGCAGACTTCTCATCAGAAACCCTACAAGCTAGGAGAGAATGGCGAGATATAGCCCAGGTACTAAGAGAGAAAAACAGCCAGCCCAGATTATTATATCCTGCAAAGCTCTCATTTGTGAATGAAGGTGAAATAAAGACCTTTCACAGCAAACAGAAATTGAAAGAATTTGTCACCACTCATTCAGCCCTGCAAAAGATGCTTAAAGATTTGTTACATACAGAAACACAGAAACACGGTCACCAATATGAAAGAAGGTAAAGAAAGGAAACCTCACAGCAAAAGATCACAGGAGTCTCAAACCATATATTAGAAAATACCTTTGGCAAATTGCAGGGCAAAGTTACTCCTTCTCAATAGTCACAATGAATGTTAACGGCCTGAACACTCCAGTTAAAAGACACCAATTACGGATTGGGTTAAGGAACAAAACCCATCTTTTTGCTGCTTCCAAGAAACTCATCTGTCCAACAATGATCCATACAGGCTGAAAGTGAAAGGCTGGAAAAAGATATACCATGCCAACAGAAATGAAAAAAGAGCGGGCGTAGCCATCTTAATATCGGACAACATAAACTTTACCACAAAAACTGTCAGGAGAGACAAAGAGGGGCACTATTTAATGATTAAGGGATCCATTCAACAGGAAGATATAACAATTATCAATGTAAATGCACCTAATTACAGGGCACCAGCTTATTTAAAAGACTTGTTAAGGGACTTAAAGGGAGACTTAGACCCCAATACAATAGTACTGGGGGAATTCAATACTCCACTCTCAGAGATAGACAGATCAACAGGACAGAACATCAACAAGGAGACAGTAGATTTAAATGACAAATGGATCTAACAGATATCTACAGAACATTTCATCCTATATCTAAGGACTTTACATTCTTCTCAGCAGTATATGAAACCTTCTCTAGGATTGACCACATACTAGGCCATAAAGCAAGTCTCAGCAAATTCAAAAGAATTAGATTCATACCATGCAGCTTCTCAGACCACAAAGGAATGAAATTAGAAATTAGCAATTCGGGAATCTCCAGAGCATGTGCAAACACATGGAGATTGAACAACATGCTCCTGAATGAACAATGGGTCATAGAAGAAATTAAAAGAGAAATCAAAAATTTTCTGGAAGTAAATGAGGATAACAGCACAACATACCAAGACCTCTGGGGTACAACAAAAGCAGTGTTAAGAGGAAAGTTTATATCAATAGGTGCCTACATCAAGAAATTCGAAAGGCACCAAATAGACGAGCTTTCAAGTCATCTCAAGGATCTAGAAAATCTGCAGCAAACCAAACCCAAACCCATTAGGAGAAGAGAAATAATTAAAATCAAAGAAGAAATCAACAGGATTGAATCCAAAAAAAACATTACAAAAAATCAGCCAAACGAGGAGCTGGTTTTTTGTAAAAATCAACAAAATTGACACCCCATTGGCCCAGCTAACTAAAAAAAGAAGAGAAAAAACCCAAATCAACAGGATCAGAGATGAAAAGGGAAACGTAACAACAGACACCACAGAAATCAAAAGAATCATCAGAAATTACTACAAGGACTTGTATGCCAGCAAACAGGGAAATCTATCAGAAATGGACAGATTCTTGGACACATACAACCTACCTAAATTGAGCCAAGAAGACATAGAAAACCTAAACAGACCCATAACTGACACAGAAATTGAAACAGTAATAAAGGCCCTCCCAACAAAGAAAAGCCCAGGGCCAGATGGATTCACTGCTGAGTTCTACCAGACATTTAGAGAAGAACTAACTCCAATTCTTCTCAAACTATTCAGAACAATCGAAAAAGAGGGAATCCTCCCTAATTCTTTCTATGAAGCCAGCATCACCTTAATTCCCAAGCCAGAAAAAGATGCAGCATTGAAAGAGAATTACAGACCAATATCCCTGATGAACATAGATGCAAAAATACTCAATAAAATTCTGGCCAATAGAATGCAACAACACATCAGAAAGATCATCCACCCAGACCAAGTGGGATTTATCCCCAGTATGCAGAGATGGTTCAACGTTCTCAAAACAATCAACGTAATACACTACATTAACAGACTGCAGAAGAAAAACCATATGATTCTCTCAATAGACAAAGAGAAAGCATTTGATAAAATACAACACCCTTTCATGATGAAAACTCTAAGCAAACTGGGTATGGAAGGAACATTCCTCAATACAATCAAAGCAATATATGAAAAACCCACGGCCAAAAACCTATTGAATGGGGAAAAGTTGGAAGCATTTCCGCTGAGATCTGGTACCAGACAGGGATGCCCACTCTCACCACTGCTATTCAATATAGTTCTGGAAGATTTGGCCAGAGCTATTAGGCAAGAAAAAGAAATTAAAGGGATACAAATCAGGAAGGAAGAACTCAAACTATCCCTCTTTGCAGATGATATGATTCTTTATTTAGGGGACCCACAGAACTCTACTAAGAGACTGCTGGAACTCATAGAAGAGTTTGGCAAAGTAGCAGGATATAAAATCAATGCACAAAAATCAACAGCCTTTGTATACACAGACAATGCCACGGCTGAGGAAGAACTTCTAAGATCAATCCCATTCACAATAGCTACAAAAACAATCAAATACCTTGGAATAAACTTAACCAAGTACGTTAAAGATCTCTATGATGAAAACTGCAAAACCTTAGATAAAGAAGTAGAAGAGGATACCAAAAAATGGAGAAATCTTCCATGCTCATGGATTGGAAGAATCAATATCATCAAAATGTCTATTCTCCCAAAAGCAATTTATACATTCAATGCAATACCAATCAAGATACCAAAGACATTCTTCTCAGATCTGGAAAAAATGATGCTGAAATTCATATGGAGACACAGAAGACCTTGAATAGCCAAAGCAATCTTGTACAACAAAAACAAAGCCGGAGGCATCACAATACCAGATTTCAGGGCATACTACAGGGCAGTTAAATCAAAACAGCATGGTACTGGTACAGAAATAGATGGATAGACCAATGGAACAGAATAGAAACACCAGAAATCAATCCAAACACCGACAGCCAACTTATATTTGATCAAAGACCCAAAACCAATCCCTGGAATAAGGACAGCCTATTCAATAAATGGTCTGGGAAAACTGGATTTCCATGTGCAGAAGCTTGAAGCAAGACCCATACCTTTCACCTTACACAAAAATTCACTCAACATGGATTAAAGACTTAAATCTACGACCCAAAACCATCAAATTATTAGAGAGCATTGGAGAAACCCTGCAAGATATAGGTACAGGCAAAGACTTCTTGGAAAAGACTCCAGCAGCACAGGCAGTCAAAACCAAAATTAACATTTTGGATTGCATCAAATTGAGAAGTTTCTGTACTTCAAAAGAAACAGTCAGGAAAGTGAAGAGGCAACCGACAGAATGGGAAAAAATATTTTCAAACTATACTACAGATAAAGGGTTGATAACCAGAATCTACAAAGAAATCAAGAAAATCCACAACAACAGAACAAACAACCCACTCAAGAGAAGGGCCAAGGACCTCAAGAGACATTTTTCAAAAGAGGAAATCCAAATGGCCAATAGACACATGAAAAAATGTTCAAGATCACTAGCAATCAGAGAAATGCAAATCAAAACCACAATGAGGTTTCACCTCACCCCGGTGAGAATGGCTCACATCCAGAAATCAACCAACAACAGATGATGGAGAGGATGTGGGGGAAAAGGGATACTAACCCACTGTTGGTGGGAATGCAAACTGGTTAAGCCACTATGGAAGTCAGTCTGGAGATTCCTCAGAAACCTGAACATAACCCTACCATACAACCCAGCCATCCCACTCCTTGGAATTTACCCAAAGGAAATTAATTTGGCTAATGAAAAAAAGCAATCTGCACATTAATGTTTATTGCAGCTCAATTCACAATAGCTAAGACCTGGAACCAACCCAAATGCCCATCAACAGTAGACTGGATAAAGAAATTATGGGACATGTACTCCATAGAATACTATACAGCAGTAAGAAACAATGAAACCCAGTCATTTGCAACAAGATGGAGGAATCTGGAAAACATCATGCTGAGTGAATTAAGCCAGTCCCAAAGAGACAAATATCATTTGTTTTCCCTGATCAGCGACCACTGAGCACCAAAGGGGAAACCTGTTGAAGTGAAATGGACACTATAAGAAACAATGACTTGATCAGCTCTTGTCCTGACTGTCGATGTACAATGTAATACTTTATCCTTTTTAGTATTTGTTGTTGTTGTTGTTGTTGTTCTAGTACTAGTGGTTGAACTCTGTAATTAACACACAATTATTCTTAGGTGTTTAAATTTTAACTGAAAAGTGATCCCTGTTAAATTTCAGAGTGGAAGAAGAGAGGGAGGAGATGTACAATTTGGAGCAAGCACAATCAGTCTTGCCCCAAATGATGGAGTTAGAAATGTGCCAGGGGATTCCAATACAATCCCATAAAGGTGGCATGTACCAATGCCATCTCACTTGTCCAAGTGATCAATTTCAGTTCACAACCGATGGCTCTATAAGGTCTAAGAGTAAAAGGGATCACACAAACAGGACAAGTGTCTGCTATACTAACTGATAGAATCAAAAATGGAGAGAAAGATCCAACATGGGAAGTGGGATACACAGCAGACTCATACAATGGCAGACGTCCTAAACAACACTCTGGCCTCAGAATCAGCCCTTAAGGCATTTGGATCTGGCTGAAGAGCCCATGAGAGTATTGTAGGCATGGAAAGCCAAGATACCATGGAAAAGAAAAAAAAGGAAGAAGACCTAAATGAAAGATCTCTGTTAGTGAGATCCCAGTGGAAAGAATGGGGCCATCAAAGAAGGAGGTACCATTCTCAAGGGAGGAGAGAACTTCCACTTTGACTATGACCCTATCGGAATAAGACCAAAGTCACCGAACTCTAAAGGCTTCCATAGCCCTGGCAACTCATGACTAGAGCCTAGGGAGATTACTGAGGCCATGAACAGGAGTGTCAAATTGTTAAGTCAGCAACAGGAGTCACTGTGGACTTACATTCCATGTGGGATCTGTCCTTAATGTGTTGTCCAATGTGAAGTGATGCTATAACTAGTACTGAAACAGTATTTTTACACTTTGTGTTTCTGTGTGGGTAAAAACTGATGAGATCTTTACTAATTATATACTGAATTGATCTTCTTTATATAAAGATAATTAGAAATGAAAAAGAAAAGCTGGTGTTAATTGGAAATGGCATAGAAAATTAATTAATTTTTTAAAAAAATATCATGTAGGATCTCTGTCTTTAATGTGCTGTACACTCTTATTTAATGCTATAACTAGTACTCCAACAGTATTTTTTTCCACTTTGTGTTGCTGTATGGGGGCAAACTGTTGAAATCGGTACCTAATATATACTAAACTGATCTTCTGTATATAAAAAGAATTGAAAATGAAAAGAAAAAAAAGGACAAGAGATCCCACATGAAGAGCAAGTGCACAGTGACTCCTGTTGTTGACCCAACAAATTGACACTCTAGTTTATGGTGCCAGTAACCACCCTAGGCTCTCGTCATGAGTTGCCAAGGCTATGGAAGACTTCCAAGTTTGCTGACTCTGCTCATATTTAGACAAGGTCATAAAAGACAGAGTGAGGATAGTAACCAATGATCCTAAGAGTGCCGTTAACCAGGTCTGAACAATTATACAGCATTAAGTGGGGAAGAGGACCATCAGTACACACAGGTTGGGAGTAGAGCCATTGGAGGTAGAGTAGAGGTTATGATTAAAAAGGAATGAGGCCCAAGTGTGCTAGACAGGACCTAGAACAAAGGACAGAGTCATTATTAGAGGAGCTAAGAAAGGTGCTGTAAGCTACAATCAAGTTTTCTGATTGAGAGGCAAACAGAACCTGACAGAAGGGGCTCGATAATAATCTGTTGGGTTTTAGGCCTTGTAAGTTAAGAGGCCCAGACCTATCTATCTCTTCACATGGGCTATATCCTAAGGGAGTGTGAACCTCCTAGGGGAAGGCACTCTGTTGACTTTCATTACTTGGCTGGCCTGGGAGGAGAGCTGGCCAGGTAAAGGCAGGTGGCATCTCTAACAAGAAATTTACAGTTCTGCCTGCAATGTTGCTGACCCTACTTGGCCGTCCCCTCAGCTGCAGTGGTCACTTTGGAAGTTGGGCTGAGTGAAGGGCTTTTCAGCTTAGAGCCAATAAGATCTGTGGCTCTGACCTGGGCATCCTTCGACTCCAGGGCAGGTCCATTTCCAGTGATCCAACTCTTGGCAGAGCTGCCAGGGCTCTTCACAAGTTGACTTCTGCTGAAGCCCAGGCTTACCACATTGAAAGCCACTGCAGTGGACTGGCCTGTTGGGTCTCCTTGAGGGCAGATCACTGTACAGATCAGCCATTCATAGGCCTGCCACCCATTGCTTCTGATGCCTAACTTTCTTTTCCTCCTGGTTTGTGTTAAATGAGACCAGAGGATGCAAGTCAAGGGAGAGCCCAAGTCCCATCTCTAATCTTCAGTGGCCTGAACTACAAGTCTATAGTCACTGGCATGTTCTGTAGTACTTTTTCTAAGGTAGACAATGCCTATGAGGAAAATTATATTCTCACTTAAAAACTTTCTTTCCCTTTGGTCTGAAAGGGAGGTTTTTTCTACTTACTGTATACTTCGCTGATGGCGAAGTAAATCTAGCTATGAAATTATAATTTAAGCTCTTATTTTGGCTATGCTATTACAGAAAAATGTTAGCCATCTCTTTTATAAGGTCTAAAGATTAAATTGTGCATCCTACAGATTCCTTCATAATAGAATTAGTTTCCTACCTTGAGGAGAATAGAGAAATGAAAGAACAAGTTGGGCTTAGAATAGAGAAATGAGGGAGCAAGTCCTAGATCGCTTGCTGACAATAGCAATATCACATGAATACTTAGCAAACAGTTTCAACCATGAGATAACAACTTAAGAAAACATTTACCAGAAGGTCCAATGCCTTCTATAAATTTTAAGAATCATATATTTGAAAACACCTCTTAAATATCTAACATGGTGTAGTTTGTTTAACCAGTAAACTTAAGCACAACCATATAAAATGTTTTTAGTTTCTTTCTACCAACAAGTATAAAACATATGATGCAGAGATTCAGGTCACATGAATTAAAATGTATCTTTGATTAATTTTAGCAGCTTAAATTTATGGACAATCTTATCTATAAGCTAATTAAAAGAAAATTCTTAATAAAATTTTATTAAATTTATAAAATGTTATGTTGATTTTATCTATATACACCCATCATTTTCATGATAGTATGTGTATGTGTATATGGCCCAAAGCAGCTGTCTCCAAAATTTATTTCATAAATTTCTAACCATCCATGAGATCCTATTTGCAGAAAGGCCTCTAAGCATGTAATTAACATCAAATGATATTATAATTGTGAAGCATTGATTCAAATTGAACTAAGATCCTATAAAAAGGTATATACATGGACAGAGGAAATCTCATGTAAGGATACAGCAAGGTAGTGGCAGTGTGATAGTTAGAAAAGCTTCAGCAGAAACTGCACCTGCTATTACCTTGCATTTAAATTTTCATTCTCTAAAACCACAAGAAAAATGTTGCTTTGATCAAACAACACATTCTACAGTATTGGGTTGTGGCAACCAGAGCATGGTAATATCCTCCTGTCTCTGTGTACATTTTTGGCAGCCAACTAGTATGCCAGTATTGTTATCAGAAATACAGAGATTTAAACTGTGGTTTCATGTGGCCAAACATCTAAACAGAGAAAACAAATATGAAATCAGAGTATCCATCTTGAGGATCCTAGAAAACAAGAAACCAAATATACGAGGAAATGAACAATAAAGATCAGAGCAGAAATAAAAGGAATATTAATATTAAAGATAAGTGTATTGGCTGGGGCACAGCTCAGTAGGCTTATCCTCCGCCTGCGGCACTGGCACCTGGGTTCTAGTCCCGGACAGGGTGCCAGATTTTGTCCCGGTTGCTTCTCTTCCAGTGCAACTCTCTGCTGTGGCCCGGGAATGCAGTGGAGGATGGCCCAAGTCCTTGGGCCCTGCACCCGCATGGGAGACCAGGAGAAGTGCCTGGCTCCTGGCTTCAGATCAGCGCAATGCACTGGTCACAGTGGCCATTGGAGGGGGTGAACCAACAGAAAAAAGGAAGACCTTTCTCTCTGTCTTTCTCTCTCACTGTCCACTCTGCCTGTCAAAAAAAAAAAGTAAAAAAAAAAAAGATAAGTGTGTTAAAGTTCTGATTTTTAATAGAAGAACAGTTCTTAGCTAGGTTTTATAAAATAGATTCAAGTAAATAAAATAAAAATGAGACACTGCAATTCATATCACAGATATACAATGGATCACTAAGGAATAGTAACAGCAACTGTAAATTATAAAATTGAAAAAAATGTTTATTTTGTGGATACATATAACCTACCAAACCTGAGCCAGGAATACATAAAATACCTGAATAGACCAATAGTGAGTAACAACATTAAGTCAAAAATAACATGTGTAGAAGATACTTCCTAAATGTTTTTAGGGGAGCACATTCCCCTGGAATAGGACATGTCTGCAGTTCTGTCTTTGCCTGTGCAGGCTGGGTGAGTGCACACCCTTCCTATGGAATGTGACGGCAGAAGGCAGCAGGGTGGGTAATCTGTAACTAATGGTAAATACTGGTTTCAGGAGCTCAAGACTGTAAATAAGATTCTGGATACTGGTACTGCATGACTGTTGTCCTTCAGAACATAGGTTTCGACTTTTCCTGTTCATATGCTGTACTTTGGTTAGTGTATTTCTGTGCCTACATGCTTGGTAGCTTGTTGAATTGCTTGTAGCCTCTAATAAAATGTGCTGGCTGAAAGTTGTCTTCTGGCACATTCCTCTGATAGAGGCCCCTGTGTTCAATTTCTTCATTTTGAAAAACCTCACAAAAGTGTTCAAATAAAAGTTCAGTACCAAATATCTCCACTACTAAAATCTATCAAATTAAAAAAAAATCCATGTTTTCTAAAATTATTTGAAAAAATGATAGGGAAAGAAACTTTCCAAACTCATCATATGAGGCCAGCATTTCTTAAAGTGAACTGACATTTGGAAAATCTACGTTTATCTCTGATTCTCTGTGGTTCAAATAAAAAATATAGACCAGAGTGTCTGATGAATATAGATGCAACGTACTCCTCATAATAGATTCCATTTTAGAATTCAAAAACATATAAACAAGATCAGATATCATAATCAATTCAGATGTAACCTAGGAATAGAGAAAATATGAATGTGAATCATAACTCCAATAATTCACATCAATCAAAAAATAAACATTATAGTCATCTAAATAGATGTAGAAAACATATTCACATAAAATAATGCATCCCTGTATGAGAAAAGTATTGAGCAGAATATTTTTAGACTGCACCTACTTCAGGGAAAAAAATACATTAGAGAAGCCCAGAGCCAAATCCTATTGAATGACTAAAAACTGAAAGTATTTCCTCTATGATCTGGAACTATAAAGTGATGCACACACTCTCTTCTTGAAATCAATATTGCAATGTATGTTCTGGGCCAAACAAGTACACAAGGGAAGGAAATAAAAGATATAGAAATAGGAAAGAAGAAATTCAAATCATTTATATATCCAGATGACTTAATTCTATTGATAAAAAGTACAATGCGTTCACCAAGAGGACGTTAGAACTGGTAAATGGCATTGGCAGACTTGCAGGATATAAAGTAAATACAAAAAATCAGAAACAATTTTATATATCTATACTATTGTGAACCCATTTACAAAGAAAGTATAGGAGAAATTAAATTCATAATAAGAATAAAATATCCTAGAATAAATTTGACTTGGGATGTGAAATACCTCTACAACAAAAATTACAAAATCATGATAAAAGAAATTAAAGTCCAAAAACTCTCATGTTCATGGCTTGAAGTAATTCCCAGGATTTCCATAGTATCCAAATCAATTTACAGATACAATATAATTTACATCAAATTTCAAAGAAATGATTCACATATCTAGAAAAACAAACCTAAACTTCATATATGCATATATTCATATGGATTTTAAAAAAATCCCAAATAGACAAAGCAATCTTGAGAAACAGAACAAATCTGGAGGCACAACACATGAATTCAATATATACTACAGAGGCAACATAATCGCTGGCATAAAAACTGATGCATAAACCAGAGTAAGAGGATGGAGGCTTCCAGAAAGAAACACAGATATTTACAGATCATGGATCTTTGACAAGGTAATAAAAATTAACTTGTAAAGCAAATGCAAATAGTAAATGGTCCAGAGGAAATTGGATGTCCATCTGGATATGACTAAACGTAAATTGCCTCCACTAGTATCTGATACAAAATCAACTGATACTGAGTCAAGGATCTAAATGTAAGACAAGCAATTCACAAAATATAGAGAAAACTTACCTGAACCTCTATGTTTATTGCAGCTCAATTCACAGAAGCTAAGAGATGTAATCAACCTGGAGGTCCACCAAATGAATACTGGTTAAAGAAAATGTGGCATATATACACTATGCAATACTACTCAGCTGTATAAATGAATGAGACACTGTCATTTGCAACAAAATATGTGGAACTAGCAACCACTGTGCTGAGTGAAATAAGACAGCCCCTAAAAGATAAATATTGCATGTTTTCTGTGATTTGTGGTAATTAATGTACAGATCACAAAAATGTAGTGTATATGAGTGAAATTGGCCCTTTGAGATTTGATCATTGTTTATGGTTTTTGTGTATTTTAAAAACCCAAAAGACTGGGATAAAATATTTGGAAATTCTGCATTTGATAAAGCAGTGAAACCTAAAATATATATATGGAAGTGCTCAAATTATACAACAAACAATGTTAAACATTGTGAAAGGACCTGAACAGGCATCTCTCCAAAGAAGAAATATTCATGGTCAAGAAATATGGAAATACATGCAATATAATTAATTATAGGAAAATTTAAATCGAAATACACTGGGTATCACCTCACTCCAAAAAACAAATGCTGATGGGATGTGAAGAAAAGAAAAACCTAGTAAGTTACTGATGAGAATGCAAATTAGCCTGAGCATTACAGAGACCAATATGGTCATTCCTCAAAAAATGAAAAGTGATAAACCTCTCCAAAAATTGTGTATGTGTCAGAAGGAAATTCAATCCGCATATCAAAGAGATACCTCCCTTCCTGTGTTGACTATAGTACTATTCACAGTAGCCATGGTATGGGATCAACCTATGTGTCTGTCAATGGGTTAAGGGTCAACATAACCTCATTCAGTGATTAAAAAAGTATGCAATATTATTTGCAGCAAAATGGATGGAACTGGAGACACTTAAGAGAAATAAGAGCAGCATTGAAAGAAATAAATCCAACATGTTCTCTTTCATATGTGGTGTCTAAAAACAGCTGATATAAATTTATAATTGTTTTTAATCAGGATGGGAAGAGTGATTACTGAGGATACAGGCAGGTAAGATAGCAGATACAGAAAGAGAGTTATAAAGAAGCAACCAGTTGCAATATGCCATAATATGGCGCTGAGATTGTAGTTCACAAAAAGATATATTTTATCAGAAGCTGGAGTGGAGGAGCTTGTGGGCAATCAACACAAAGAAAGTAAATGGAAAACCTGGTTTCCAAGATTGATTAAGTTATGCTATAACTTCTCAAATGTTGTACATTACCTTATAATAATATACAATTAGTACATGTTAATCAAAGATTGAATACAATTTTTTAAATGAGGTGCTTCTCTATACACAATGAGCTATGTACAAAAAGTAATGAACAAAGCAACTTCATTTACAAAGCATGAGAAAACAGCCAGTAATTTCCAGTATCATTATGGTTTAAATGCAAGTAATCTTACAATTTAAAAATCAAGGCTGCCTTGCCAATTGACTTTCTACTCATCCCTTGCATGATTTATAGCTAGACTTTCTGATATTCTATGAATTCCATCGTTGCAAAGCTAAACTTGAACCTAGAAGGAAGAACAGTTATACTGTTTTTAAGATTCATTTACTTACTTGAAAAGGGTACAGAGGTGGGATACAGAGATCTTGCATCCATTGGTTCACACATCAATGCTTTCAAATGTTGAGGATGGGTCAGGCAGGTACTCCTTTTGTGTCCTCAATGTGTGTGGAAGATATATGAGTACTTAAGCCATCATTCAATGCCCCTCAGATGCATTGGCAGGAATCTGGATTGAAAGGGTGAACTCTTCAAAACTTGAATGAAGCACAAATATATGAAACAAGGGCAGCCCAACTGGTGGCTTAACCCACTGCCCACAACCTCACCACTTTATACTGTTTCATTCATTCTGAACACTGTTGTCAAAATACAGGCACAATGTTCAACCTTGGTTCCATGTTTAAAAACTCAGTTTAAAAACAGGTTTGGGATAAATACTTACTGTGGCAATTAAGAAAATTTATTCCACAATGGAATAAATGGTTCTGATGCTGATTCCAGCTTCCACTTAAATCAGATGCTGGGAAGCCAATGTGATGACTCAAGACATGGAGTTTGTGCTACCCACATGGAAAACCTGGATTGAGTTACCAGCTCTCTGGTTTAGACCTGATACCCCCGGAGGTAGTGAGCATTTCTGAAATGAACTTGTGAGTAGGAGCCCTTTCTCTCATTCACTGTTTCTTGCTTTCTCTCATAAGGAAAGAATGCATCAGAAAGAGCAGCATAAGTTTGGATGTCAGACCACGTAAGGAAAAGACCAAAAACAAATGAAATTACAGCAATATATTTACTTGTTTTATTCCCATTCTTGATTCCTGATGCCTTAATAATGCATTTAAGTGAGATCTTACACTATGTTCAATTTAAAGGAAAAGAGAAGTTGGGCATTTGGCATAATTTTTCAAGAGGCTCCTTCGGTGCCTTCATCCTACACTGGGGTACCAAAGTTATGTTGTGACTAAACTCCCAATTTCAGCTTCCTACTAATATTCACCATGGAAGGAAGCAGGTGGTTGCTCAAGATATCTGCTAACTGAATCTTGGACAGAGATTGTGTTCCTAGCTCCTTATTTGGCTAGGCCAATTTGCACTGTTACAGGAATTTGAGGATGAAACCAGCAGATAATAGACCACTCTCTTTCTGCATTGCATAAATAAAATAAATGAATAAAAATTAAAAAATAAAATGATAAGAAAAAGTAAAAAATTAAAATAAGAACTAATATGGGTGTTTGGTGCAACAGTTAGCACATCAAATGTGATGGCCACATCTTTTATCAAAATGTCAATTTTGAGTACAATAGCTCCAATTCTGATTCAACTTGTTGCCAATGAACACCATGGGAAGCAGCAGGTGATGGCTCAAGTGCTTGGACCCTTGTCACACATGGGTCACACATATCTTAAGCCTAGCAAAGCTGTAACTCTGGTAGAGTTTTAGAGATTAAAACAGTAGCTGGAGGATCCTTTTCCCTGTGCATTTTAGTATTTAAAATGAGCAATTAATAAATATGACATAAAAATAATGCAAACAGAAAGAAAACCATAACAAATATGATATACACTATGCCAACTATATCAATAATCATTTTAAATGTTTATTATCTAAATATGCTAATTAAAATCAACTTATATAGGAAAATTTAAGCCCAGACCCATCTTTGTGCTGTCTATAGGAAAACTACTGAAATGTATATACATATGGAGGGGATTTAAATTCATTTAGGTCAAAGAAGAACAAATCTCATTTGCATAGTAGTTCAAGTAGTCTACTGTGTAACATGATAATGATAGTTAATTACAATAAGACATTAGGTTTTGAGTATTTTCATTATGTAAAATAGGAATATGGTATAATAAATATGGTGATTGTCTTGATATATATATTTCCAAAAGTCATTCTAACTTAATATACATATATACAGATTTCAAAAATGAAAAATGAAGATATAAACTAATTAAATCAAAAATATGCAGAAACATAGCTCATTATAACACCAGCACAATGAAGCCTGTAAAAGCAATATGTATTTTAGGTTAATTAGGATTTATGTAAGAAAAATTACAAGGTTTATATAGTGAGAGGAACAGGCAGTTCTTCATGAGGATATTACAATGCTTCATATCAGTGTTCCTAAATAGACCATCAAAATATATTAGAAAAATGCTTACAAAACTGCAAATATAGACCACTATTAATCAGTACAGATAAATAAAATGGTATAAATGCCCCACCAGGGTTAATTAGTAGTTATCAATATGTCATTGTGCAGATATGTCAGCTAAAATTTGATGGAGAAAATAAATAAGTAAGGTAATTCCAAATGCTGCAAAATCACAAAAATAGTATATATGGATGAAAAGATAGACAATTAATTCACCCATACTATCAATGTTTCCTACAAAATCAGAGCTTACCCACAATCTATAACCTGACAGCATTTTTCTGGCATGTAAAAAAATATTGACCAAGAATTGTCACATGAGGAACGGAAACCAGGAAAGATATTGTCACAAATATCAAATACAAAGCAAGGGAAACTCATGGTTTAGATAAACAGAATGTAAGCAATCAAAAACACCAAACAGAGTCAGGATGTGGTCTCTGTAGAGGAAAAGGGGAAGAAACTGGGAAAAAACCTGAACTGACCAAGGCCCATTTATTTTAATGGGTACTGACTCTATGGATGCTAACATTCTTACTCAAAATTAGCAGAAAGCAATGTCAACACTTCTCTTTCCTTTCAGTTTTTATCATTGGATAATCTCAGATTTCTATGCAAGAAAATGTCTAACATTGAAATCATGACACATAATTTCTAAATATGTGGGTAAAGTGTAATTAAAAGGCAACAAATTTCTACAAAGACATGAAAAAAAAAACTAGCTCTGGGAAGCAGCTTGTTAATCCCACAATTCACAAAGGAACTCAAACTCAGAACATTATCCAGGTTTGCACACATTGGGGATCATTCTGAGGTGATGCAGACTAAGAGGTCTTACTCCAAGGTTCTGAGTGAGGCACACCTCAGCAGCCAGAAAATTTAATTAATTTACTGACTCAGATATTCTGTTATTAGCAACAAGAAAACTGACCAAGAACCCTAAGAAGGGCTGTGCTGAGAGGAGAGTTGTGAGCTGGACACCTGGTTTCTCTGCTTAGGGAAATCAGGCCACATATGAAAGTTGAATTCTCCATAGGGATTCTCTTGCTCTCCATACACAATTTGGAAAGCTGTGAGGTTCCAGGGTTCACACAAACTCACTTCATTTAGAGACAGGATGATCTTGAGACAAGATTATGAGCCACTGTTCCATACTGAGTTAGAGTCCTCATGTTAAATTTCTGTCTTTAATTTTCTATCATGACATTAATGATGTGATATTGCTATGATATTGATGGTTATATTGACTGTTGTTTACTGATTATGGTTAAATTAACTGTTGTTTACTGATTATGGTTATATGTTAAGCTTACATTGTCATAATATATACAATAGTTTAATGTTAAACATAGAGCTATAGATTATTAGACATAAGTTAATTAGACACATAGTTAAGTCTAAAATAAAATTATAAGAAATTTTTCTTATATACCAGAAGTAAAAGTGTGGAGTGTAGGAGTTGGAGTCCCTAGCTTACTAAATGCCAGTTCCGCTTCTGTACTCTGGCTGCTTGCTTGCCTGCTGTGCTCCCCTGGAATTTATGACCTCCTACCCCCCACCAGCTCCCCTGGAATTTATGACCCAATGCTTCCCATCAGTTCTTCCTTGTGCCATCTCCTTTGTGTGGCCCTCCTGCCACATAACATAGATAGTCTTTATGTTTAAATGAACTAATGAACACGTTAGGTCCCAATATATTGCCATGTAGAGAATAAGAATGTAACCTGCAAAGGAGATGACCTGCACCCTTGTAAGTGTGAGGCTATAAAAACCTCTCTTATGCGGCTGGTGCCATAGCTTAACAGGCTAATCCTCCACCTTGCGGCGCAGGCACACCGGGTTCTAGTCCCGGTTGGGGTGCTGGATTCTATCCTGGTTGCCCCTCTTCCAGGCCAGCTCTCTGCTATGGCCCGGGAAGGCAGTGGAGGATGGCCCAAGTGCTTGGGCCCTGCACCTGCATGGGAGACCAGGAGAAGCACCTGGCTCCTGACTTCGGATCAGCGAGATGCGCTGGCCGCAGCGGCCATTGGAGGGTGAACCAATGGCAAAGGAAGACCTTTCTCTCTGTCTCTCTCTCTCACTATCCACTCTGCCTGTCAAAAAAAAAAAAAAAACCTCTCTTATGCAAACGAGAGGGCCTTTTGCCTGTGCACTGCTAAATGGCTGTGTGCGGGTAGGCGGTCCCAGCCCGCTGGTAACAAATAAACCTCTGCTTTTGCATCCGCGACTGTGCCTTGTGCGTTGATTGGGAAATTCCGACTCAACATTAGAAACAAAAGCTTAAGAAATTGTCTGATTACATGGGAAAAATTAAACACATTAAGGAAATGTCACTGGAGAAGAAGCTAAGGGCCCTTGTATTCATGCAAGAAAGAATTCTCTGTGAGACAGAGAGCAGTGGAAAGCAAAGTAGCAAATTTTTTTTAGGGTTGGGACATACATAAGAACAGATGGGTGCCTCTCCAGACAGAACCTGAGAGAGTGCCTAGTTCACATTTAAGCAAAGGTTTTTAAGGGGCTGGGTCTTGCCTTTCTGCTTTTTTTCTCCCCATCTTCTCCAGAACAAAGGACTTCTTAGGTGTAAATACAAAAAATTCCTTTCTGATTTTCCCACTGAAGTCAGACTGGGGAAGCCTGGCTAACTTGGCCAAGAGACTTCTCTCTAGGGTGCCTGCCTTAGAGGAAGAATGCTTATCAGGCCAGGTAGAAGGGGCAGGACCCCCTGGAAGGTTATCAGAGTCTGTGGGCAGGACTTTGAAATGCAGATACTGGACAGCACCTGCAATGTTATTGGGTGACTTTGAAATGCGAATGCTGGACTGCTGTAGATGTCAATTCCCTTAGACCCTTGTCACACACAGGTTAATTTCTGACTTCCTACCTAACAAAAAGGCAGAAGAATCAAGTTATCCTATAACCTTAGGTTTCTAAAATAAAAGTTTTAATGTCAGGTCACAACAGTCAGAACCAAGGAGGAAGAAACAACTTACAGGAGATGCCTAGAAATTTGACAAAGAAAATCATCAATTAAGTGGAAACTGCTAAAAGGGAAACTACATTAATATAGTTTTCACAATGAAGCACTATGACTTATTACAGATATATATCTGTTATATATGTATATGTATATATACATATATATCTATATATGCATCTCCCCTTCCAATATGTATACATATCTAAATATCTATATATACATATATATCTATATATATACATATTTTAAATAACTTTATTGCTTTAGCATATTGGCCAAATCCATAGCTCTGTCTTTGTACTTATGTAACAAAGCTCAATTGTGAGAAACTCATAGAAATAATTTCTTTCTAATCTCAGCCAAAGCAATCTCACACAAAATTATCCGCTACAAATCTGTAACATTCTTATATTCCCTTATATTCCTTAAGTTATTTGTTCTGCTTTGTTCCTCTCTCTCCTTACCAAACACCAGTTTTATTTCATGTTAGGACAAATACCAGCTGCATTCTTTGTGCAAGGTGACCAGTGTGTAACAAATCTTCCCAGCCAAATGAATCAGTTTACAGATTTTTATTGGGATTCCACTCCTGAGCAAGGTTCACCAGTTCCAACAGAGTGGGGGCGAGGGAAGTCATGCATCAGAGGTTGGGAGGGCTCCTTTTATAGATACAGGGCATGGGGGTTAAAGGTTGAGGTGCGTCTGATCTTCATTGGTTGACCTTTAGGTTGCACACAAGACCTTGGCAAGGACTTTTCATTCCTGGAAGTGTGGGCCTTCTCTCTTGCGAGTCTTGAAGCTACCACTTTGCTATTTAAAACACATCTTGTGTGCCAAGACACATTTTCATTCTCATTTTTCTCTTCCCTATCTATTGGTTCCTTAATTTGCATTTTGAAATTGAAGGACTTGTGGAAAATTGTGAAAATTTACCAGACTAACCTGCTAAAAAAACTAGGACGTTTCAAGAAAGGTCAGTTAAAAAGCTTTAAGAAAGGTCAGTTTCTGGGAAACTGCAACTTAGCAGATAACAGGGAATAGCAGTTTGGAAATCCGCCTTGTGCAATGGTTAAGATAAGTAAAACTGATGTGT
Source organism: Lepus europaeus (assembly GCF_033115175.1). Classification (NCBI taxonomy): domain Eukaryota; kingdom Metazoa; phylum Chordata; class Mammalia; order Lagomorpha; family Leporidae; genus Lepus; species Lepus europaeus. Next base: position 6,031,326 of record NW_026909276.1, read on the forward strand.
ACTGAGATAAGTAGAACTGCTGTATACTAAGATAAGTGAAATTACTGTAAACAAAAACCCCCTTCCCCTTTGTATTCACTTGCTTAAGATAATTTTGTGGTTTTTGCCTTTAAATACTGCCTGTATCCCTCGTCCAGGACCTCACTCTCTCAGGAGGGAGGGGTCCGTTTTGCGCAAAATGTAAATAAACCGCCTCTTGCTGTTTGCATCGCCAGTGTCTGGAGTCTGAATTTCTGGGTCCCCAGGGTGCTACCAAGGACCCCGCCAGCTTTGGGTCCTTCAAAATAATCCTAAAAAGCCTCTAATATAAGAGCAAAGTATTTTAATAAAAGAACATATAAAATTTAAAATTATTTTAAAGTAGTCTAAAATGGTTTGTCTTATGTCAATGATTTATGTAAACAAAAAGTCCATTGTCTTTTACAATTTTTAAAAAGGAAACATTACAGGGGCCAGCACTGTGGTGCAGCAGGTTAATGCCCTGGTCTGAAGCACCGGCATTCCATATCGGTGCCGGTTTGAGACCCAGCTGCTTCCCTTCCAATCCAGCTCTCTGCTATGGCCTGGGAAAGCAGTAGAAGATGACCCCATGCCTTTGACCCCTGCACCTACATGGAAGACCCAGAAGAAGCTCCTGGTTCATGGCTTCTGATCAGTGCAACTCCAGCCATTGTGTCCAATTTGGGAGTGAACCAGGGGATGGAAGACTTCTCTCTCTCTCCCTCTCTCTTTGCCTTTCCTATCTCTGTGTAATTCTGACTTTCAAATAAAAAATAAAATAAATAAATAAATAAGCTCTTAAAAAAGCAAATGGTACAAAAATTTGAAAAGATTTCTTTTATGTTTACCAATTTATTGCTAACAATTATAGATTTTTTAAAGAAACTAAAATATTAGACTGGTATGGTTATAATCTTGAGTCATGTCTTGCCAAATAACAACCCCAGAGGTTAGAATTAATGAACATTACATTATTCTACTAATGCGCATCATTTATTCTTAGGTCAAAATTGAACTTTTATGATGTTGAGTATCCACAAAAAAAAAATGTTTAACTTTTGCTTGACCAGCAAACCTAGGCACAAAATATGTCAATGACTCTGAAAATAGTTTGAAGTTATATCTATCACCAAGGTTAAAACAACCTAGTTGATACTTACTTAGGTCACATGAATTGTTTAATCTACTCATCAGCTAAAATAGAATATTACAAAAACCAGTGACAGTCAAACACAAATTTTATTGAAAATGAGAGACAAGGCAATGGGTTAGGACCGACACTCCTTACCAGAGTGCAGGCCCTAACAGCGAGTTACACAGCTTTTTATAGGATGCCGTACACTAGGGCTCACAATTTTGAACCCCTGGTATGCAGTGAACAATAAAAACCCAGAATATGATTGTAAGATAACAATTAACAATAACAAGTCCAGGAACAATAACAAATCCAAGATATAGTAGTAAGCTTACAGTGCAGAGTGCATTTCTGTCAACTTAGGCAGACCACTTGGGCACACCCTTTCTCAGTTCCTGGAATTTAGTCCCACATAGTTTCACAAGATATACCCTTAGCCTTTAGCAAGCAAAGGTAATATGTACAGAAGCAAGAGATCTGGAATTAGCTGTTAGTCATACTTACTCCACTTTGATTTTGATTCTACAGAATCAAAAGATATTTGGGTTAATTTAATAGTTTTAATTTATGTGAGCACTCATTTACCTATGTCAGTTAAAACAGAGCTCTCAAAGGAATTTTTTTACCATTAAGACATAATATGCAACATATACATATACACATATGTAACAAAAATCATGAGACAGAATAAAGTCACTTCTGTAACAGCTATTTAAAATATTTAACTACTTTCAAAAATTATCTATATACCAGAATTATTTCTTGCTCTTAATAATCTTAATTAACCATATTTTTTTCTCAATTGGAACTGGCAGGAATAAAAGCTTTACTTAAGCATTTGGTTTGGAAAATAACTTAGTCCTAGTAAAGGAGTTGAATATACATATATGAAAAGAAAATCATATCTTCATTTCAGATTCAGTTGGCAGAAATTCTTTGTGTTGCATTATTTTTATGATTCTTATTCTCTGTTGTCAATTGCACCAGGGGCTTCTGTAGCTCCTGACTTCAGATCAGCCCATCTCTAGCTGAGCAGCTATTTGGAAAGAGAACCAGAGGATGAAAGACCTTTCTCTCTGTCTCTCCCTCGCTCTCTGTCTGAAACTCTACCTCTCAAATAAATAAATAAAAATCTTTTAAAAATATTATCTACACCAGTTGGTACAGGAACAAATGACCTAAATCAGGTCCAAATGTCATGAAACCCAAATGCCAGAGAAAGAAGATTTTCAGTGGGTATCACATTTGATCTAAGCCATCTTGGAGCCTCTCAACTCCCCTGCAATTACCATTTCTTTGTATCAACAGATATTCAGAGGGAGCTGATGCTAAGGCTGGGAGAAAAGGGAGAGCCTCCAAAAAAGTATTCTTGGCAGCTGCTTGGGTTGTCGCTGATATCCCTGCCCAAGGGTCAGCTCATATCCAGCAACCACAAAATGAGAGCCTCACACCTTTAGGAAGAGCTGTACCAAGAGCACTGGGTTGTGGATTTAGTGATCTATTTCCTAGCTGAGGGGAATTACATTATCCAGGAGAAGCAAGGTACAGGGGATCCCACAAATCATGGATTCCCACCCCCCAAATTCCATGCATGAAGTCTGGATTCTCCCTGAGAACCTGCACATCCTAACCACATAATTTGGAAAAATACAGAGCTCTAGGGCTGAGCCAAAGTCACCACATTCAGGAATGAGAAGATATCCAGAGTCCCATGCCAGCTGCCATCCTGCAAGCATGAGGCAACTAACCCCACAAACACCATATTCCAGATTCTGAGCTGTCCAGGCATCCTTCTGTTGGCTCTTTTAGTGAGAGAACTTCACAGAATGACAAAGACTGAGCCTCCTGGAACCCCTATAAGCAGCAGACTGGAGAAGCTGTATTTAGCAGCATGAAAAAAAGACCTCATGTTGCTCTTCATTGTTGATCCAGTGTGTCTAATTGAACAGTTTGCTGAGCCAATGAGCAGGCATCATGTCCGAGAAGATGCAGCCAATCAGAGTCATGCCTACTAGATTTCTGTGAGGGGTGGGGAGCAGGGGTGCCATTCATCCAGGCTGTGGCTGGTGGGGGTAGTGAGGATTGAGTATTGGGCTCAGGTCTGGAGGTGCTCACCCTCCTGGGGCCTCACTCTCCTAAGAGCAGGGGCTGCTGTCACCTTCCTGATGACTCAACCACATGAGAGTGGGGATCTCTCCCACCCTCCAATGTCTGTGATTCTGCTGGGATCTTATGACCTGGAGCTCCCAATAAACTCCTTTATAAGAAATGAAATTTACTCAAAATTTAATGAATTCTGAGCTTTTCATTTTCTCCATGTTTTTGACTTATTTTTGTTTTAGGTCATTTTGATTTTTTAATGATTTGAAAAATATTTAAAGATACTCTATAGAAGTTTTCTAGTCTGTATTTTGTCCGTTAAAATGGCTATTTTTTCCTGCTGCTAATGGTAAGCCAGTTGATATATATTCATCTTATACTCACTAATATCACTTAATATTCTTATCAGTTTATAGTTTGTTTTGAATTACCTTTGTGGATTGTAGATTCAATCACATATTTTGAAAATTTTGTTGTTTAATTGGGTATGGAAGGAACATTCCTCAAGACAATCAAGGCAATTTTTGAAAAACCCACAGCCAGCATCATATTGATTGGGGAAAAGTTGGAAGCATTTCCACTGAGATCTGGTCCCAGACAGGGATGCCCACTCTCACCACTCACAATATAGTTCTGGAAATTTTTGCCAGAGCCATTTGGCAAGAAAAAGAAATTACAGGAATACAAATTGAGAAGGAAGAAGTCAAACTATCCCTCTTTGCCGATGATATGATATTTTACTTAGGGGATCCAAAGAACTCCACTAAGAGACTATTGGAACTCATAGAAGAGTTTGGCAAAGTAGCAGGATATAAAATCAGTGCAGAAAAATCAACAGCCTTTGTATACACAGGCAATGCCACAGCTGAGAAAGAACTTCTAAGATTAATCCCATTCACAATAGCTACAAAAACAAATACCTTGAAATAAACTTAATCAAGGATGTCAAAGATCTCTATGATGAGAATTACAAAACTGTAAAGAAAGAAATAGAAGAGGATGCCAAAAAATGGAAAAATCTTCGATGCTCATGGATTGGAAGAATCAACATCATCAAAATGTCCATTCTCCCTAAAGCAATTTACAGATTCAATGCAATACTAATCAAAATACCAAAGACCTTCTTCTCAGATCTGGAAAAAATGATGCTGAAATTCATATAGAGGCACAGGAGACCTTGAATAGTTAAAGCAATCTTGTACAACAAAAACAGAGCCGGAGGCATCACAATACCAGATTTCAGGACATACTACAGGGCAGTTGAATCAAAACAGCATGGTACTGGTACAGAAACAGATGGATAGACCAATGCAACAGAATAGAAACACTAGAAATCAATCTAAACATCCACAACCAACTTATATTTGATCAAGGAGCTAAAACCAATTCTTGGAACAAGGACACTCTATTCAACAAATGGTGCTGGGAAAACTGGATTTCCACATGCAGAAGTATGAAGAAAAACCCCCACCTTACACTTTGCACAAAAATCCACTCAACTTTGATTAAGTATCTAAACATATGACCTGACACCATTACATTATTAGAGAGAATTGGAGAAACCCTGCAAGATATTGGCACAGGCAAAGACTTCTTGGAAAAATCCCCAGAGGCACAGGCAGTTAAAGCCAAAATTAACAACTGGGATTACATCAAACTGAAAAGTTTATGTACAGCAAAATAAATAATCATCAAAGTGAAGAAGCAACTGACAGAGTGGGAGAAATTATTTGGAAATACTATAACTGATAAAGGTTTAATAACCAGAATCTACAAAGAGATCAAGAAACTCCACAACAACAAAACAAACAACACATTTAAGATAGGCCAAGGGCTTAAACATATATTTTTCAAAAGAGGAAATCCAAATGGCCAACAGACACATGAAAAAATGTTCAGGATCACTAGCCATCAGGGAAATGCAAATCAAAACCACAATGAGGTTTCACCTCACCCCGGTTAGAATGGTTTACATATCAACATCAACAAACTACAGATGCTGGTGAGGATATGGGAAAAAAGGCACAATAATCTACTGTTGGTGGGAATGCAAACTGGTAAAACCATTATGTAAGTCAGTTTGGAGATTCCTCAGAAATCTGAATATAGCCCTACCACATGACCCAGCCATCCCACTCCTTGGAATTTACCCAAGGGAAATTAAATTGGTAAGTAAAAGAGCTATCTGCACCTCAATGTTTGTTGCAGCTCAATTCACAATAGCTAAGACCTGGACTCAATCTAAATACAAATCAACAGAGGACTGGATAAAGAAATTATGGGATGTGTACTCTATAGAATACTACAGAGCAATAAAAAAAACTGGTCATTTGCAACAAGATGGAGGAATCTGGAAAACATCATGCTGAGTGAAATAAGCCAGTCCCAAAGGGACAAATATCATATGTTCTCCCTGATCTGTGACAACTAACTGAGCAGCTAAAAGGAAGCCTATAGAAGTGACACTGACACTATGAGAAACAATGACTTGATCAGCACTTGTCCTGACTGTTGAGGAACAACTTACTAATTTATTCCCTTTAGTATTTCCTTTTTCTACTTAATATCATTGATTGAACTCTTTAATTAACATACAATTATTCTTAGGTGTTTAAATTCAACTGAAAATTGATCCTTGTCAAAAATAAGAGTGGGAATAAGAGAGGGAGGAGATGTACAGTTTGGCACATGTTCACTCTGACTTACCCCTAATGGTAGAGCTAGAAACATGCCATGGGGTTCCAAATCCCATTAAGTTGACATTTACCAATGCCATCTTACTAGTCAAAGTGATCAGTTTAAGTTCATAATTGATCATAAAGATAGGATTAATTGTCAAAGGGATCACATAAATAAGATCAGTGCCTGCTAATAATAATTGATAGAATTAAAAAGGAGAGAATGGTCCAACATGGGAAGCAGGATACACAGCAGACTCATAGAATCACAAATGCCCTAAACAGAACTCTGGCCTCAGAATCAGCTCTTAAGGCATTCAGATCTGGCTAAGAAGCCCATTAGAGTTTCTCAGGCATGGAAAGCCAAGAGACTGTGGCAAAAAATGACCTAAATGAAAGATCTCTGTGAGTGAGATTACTGTGGAAAGAATGAGCCATTAAAGAAGGAGGTACCTTTCTCTGAAGGGAGGAGGGAGCTTCCAGTTTGATTATGGCCTTGTCTAAATAAGGTCAGAGTTTGTTTACTCAAGAGGCTTCCATAGCCTTGGCAGCTCATGACAAGAGCCTCGGGTGATTACTGACATTATAAATGAGAGTGCCAATTGTTAAATCAACAACAGGAATTACTGTGCACTTACTTTCCATGTAGGATCTCTGTCCTTAATGTGTTGTACTATGTGAATTAATGGTAAAACTAGTATTCAAACAATACTTTACACTTTGTGTATCTGTGTGGGTGCAATCTGTTGAAATCTTTCCTTAGTATATACTAAGTTGATCTTCTGTATATAAAGATAATTAAAAATGAACCTTAATGAAGAATAGGATAGAAGAGGAAGTAGGAGATGGGATGTTTTACAGGTGGGAGGGTGGTTATGGGAAGAAAAACTGCAATAATTCAAAAGCTGTACTTTCAAAGTTTGTATTTATTAAATAAAATTGTGTAAAAATAAATTAAAATTTTGTTCTTTAAGAATTGATCCATTTTTCTGATGCTTCTATTTTGTTGTTTCATTTTCCTGAATACACTTCTAGTACAATGTTGCAGAAATAGAATTGAAAGAGGTAGCTTTGTCAGTGTAAACTCCAAGGAAAAGAGCTTTAATTGTCTTATCTTAATTATACTGATTGTTATAGGCTCCTCAGAGACAATTTTAATTATAATAAGAAAATGCTGATATTTTACTTCTCTGCTAACAGTTTTTTAAAGCTTAGATGCTGAATTTAATCAAATGTTTTCTAGCATTAAGCTTAAATATTCATGCATTTTTTATTTTTACTGATTTATTTGAAAGGCACACTGATAGAGAACTTTCATCCATTGGTTCACATCTCAAATGATGACAACAACCAAGTTGTACATAGCTGAAGCCATCAGACAGAAATACCAACTGATCTCACACATGAGTGTCAGAGACTCAAGCATTTGGGCCATTTTCTGCTGCTTTCCCAAGTGGAACAGCAGGGAACTGGGCAAAATGTCAATCATTCAGAATTTAGCACACTGATACGTGACTCCAGCATCACAACTGTTGGGTTAGCCCACTGTGCCACAAGGGCAGCCACTGATTTTGAGTGTTTTTATTTTCTTTTTTTTTAGGCAGTAGCTTGATGTACAAGATATATATATATATATATATATATATATATATATATATTTGAAGGGCAGCATTACACACACACACACACACAGAATCTATTAGTGATGGCTAGGTCTGGGACAAGTTGAAGCAGGAGTCTTAACCTCCATCTGGGTCCCCACAAGGGTGCAGAGGCCCAAAGCCTTGGGTATCTTTCACTGCATTCTCAGGCTTATTTTTTAATTAAACTTTTATTTAATGAATATAAATTTCCAAAGTACAGCTTATGGGTTACAATGGCTTCCCCCTCCCAAAACTTTCCTCCCACCCACAACCCTCCCCCCTCCCGCTCCCTCTCCCCTTCCTATCACGTCATGTTTCATTTTCAATTCTCTTTATATACAAAAGATCAGTTTAGTATATATTAGGTACCGATTTCAACAGTTTGCCCCCATACAGCAACACAAAGTGGAAAAAAAATACTGTTGGAGTACTAGTTATAGCATTAAATAAGAGTGTACAGCACATTAAAGACAGAGATCCTACATAATTTTTTAATTAATTAATTTTCTATGCCATTTCCAATTTAACACCAGGTTTTTTTTTTTCATTTCCAATTATCTTTATATACAGAAGATCGATTCAGTATGTAATTAGTAAAGATCTCATCAGTTTGTACCCACGCAGAAACACAAAGTGTAAAAATACTGTTTCAGTACTAGTTATAGCATCACTGCACATTAGACAACATATTAAGGACAGATCCCGCATGCGATGTAAGCACACAGTGACTTCTGTTGCTGACTTAACCATTTGACACTCCTGTTCATGGCGTCAGTAATCTCCCTAGGCTCTAGTCATGAGTTGCCAGGGCTATGGAAGCATTTAGGGGTCTCTGACTTTGACCTTATTCCGATAGGGTCACAGTCAAAGTGGAAGTTCTCTCCTCCCTTCAGAGAAAGGTACCTCCTTCTTTGATGGCCCCGTTATTTCCACTGGGATCTCACTAACAGAGATCTTTCATTTAGGTCTTCTTCTTTTTTTCTTTTCCATGGTATCTTGGCTTTCCATGCCTACAATACTCTCATGGGCTCTTCAGCCAGATCCAAATGCCTTAAGGGCTGATTCTGAGGCCAGAGTGTTGTTTAGGACGTCTGCCATTCTATGAGTCTGCAGTGTATCCCACTTCCCATGTTGGATCTTTCTCTCCCTTTTTGATTCTATCAGTTAGTATTAGCAGACACTTGTCTTGTTTGTATGATCCCTTTGATTTTTAGACCTATCTAAGCCGTAGAATGTGAAGAAAATTGATCACTTGGACTAGTGAGATGGCATTGGTACATGCCACCTTGATGGGATTGTATTGGAATCCCCTGGAACATTTCTAACTCCATCATTTGGGGCAAGACTGATTGTGCATGTCCCAAATTGTGCATCTCCTCCCTCTCTTTTTACACACTGAAATTTAACAGGGATCACTTTTCAGTTAAAATTTAAACACCTAAGAATAATTGTGTGTTATTTACAGAGTTCAACCACTAGTACTAGAACAACAACAACAACAACAAATACTAAAAAAGGATAAAGTATTACATTGTACATCTAGAGTCAGGACAAGAGCTGATCAGGTCATTGTTTCTTATAATGTCCATTTTACTTCAACAGGTTTGCCCTTTGGTGCTCAGTGGTCGCCGATCAGGGAAAACAAATGATATTTGTCTCTTTGGGACTGGCTTAATTCACTCAGCATGATGTTTTCCAGATCCCTCCATCTTGTTTCAAATGACTGGGTTTCATTGTTTTTGACTGCAGTATAGTATTCTATGGAGTACATGTCCCATAATTTCTTTATCCAGTCTACTGTTGATGGGAATTTGGGTTGGTTCCAGGTCTTAGCTATTGTGAATTGAGCTGCCATAAACATCAATGTGCAGATGGCTTTTTTATTAGCCAAATTAATTTCCTTTGGGTAAATTCCAAGGAGTGGGATGGCTGGGTTGTATGGTAGGGTTATGTTCAGGTTTCTGAGGAATCTCCAGACTGACTTCCATAGTGGCTTAACCAGTTTGCATTCCCACCAACAGTGGGTTAGTATCCCTTTTCCCCCACATCCTCTCCATCATCTATTGTTGGTAGATTTCTGGATGTGAGCCATTCTCACCTGGGTGAGGTGAAACCTCATTGAGGTTTTGATTTGCATTTCTCTGATTGCTAGTGATCTTGAACATTTTTTCATGTGTCTGTTGGCCATTTGGATTTCCTCTTTTGAAAAATGTCTCTTGAGGTCCTTGGCCCATCTCTTCAGTGGGTTGTTTGTTCTATTGTTGTGGATTTTCTTGATTTCTATGTAGATTCTGGTTATCAACCCTTTATCTGTAGTATAGTTTGCAAATATTTTTTCCCATTCTGTCGGTTGCCTCTTCACTTTCCTGACTGTTTCTTTTGAAGTACAGAAACTTCTCAATTTGATGCAATCCCAAATGTTAATTTTGGTTTTGACTGCCTGTGCTCCTGGGGTCTTTTCCAAGAAGTCTTTGCCTGTACCTATATCTTGCAGGGTTTCTCCAATGCTCTCTAATAATTTGATGGTTTCGGGTCATAGATTTAAGTCTTTAATCCATGTTGAGTGAATTTTTGTGTAAGGTGAAAGGTAGGGGTCTTGCTTCAAGCTTCTGCATGTGGAAATCCAATTTTTCCAGCACCATTTATTGAATAGACTGTCCTTATTCCTGGGATTAGTTTTGGATCTTTGATCAAATATAAGTTGGCTGTAGATGTTTGGATTGATTTCTGGTGTTTCTATTCTGTTCCATTGGTCTATCCATCTGTTTCTGTACCAGTACCATGCTGTTTTGATAACAACTACCCTGTAGTATGCCCTGAAATCTGGTATTGTGATGCCTCCGGCTTTGTTTTTGTTGTACAAAATTGCTTTGGCTATTCAAGGTCTTCTGTGTCTCCGTATGAATTTCAGCATCATTTTTTCCAGATCTGAGAAGAATGTCTTCGGTATCTTGATTGGTATTGCATTGAATGTATAAATTGCTTTTGGGAGAATAGACATTTTGATGATATTGATTCTTCCAGTACATGAGCATGGAAGATTTCTCCATTTTTTGGTATCCTCTTCTATTTCTTTCTTTAAGGTTTTGTGGTTTTCATCGTAGAGATCTTTAACGTGCTAGGTTAAGTTTATTCCAAGGTATTTGATTGTTTTTGTAGCTATTGTGAATGGGATTGATCTTAGCAGTTCTTCCTCAGCCGAGGCATTGCCTGTGTATACAAAGGCTGTTGATTTTTGTGCATTGATTTTATATCCTGCTACTTTGCCAAACTCTTCGATGAGTTCCAGTAGACTCTTAGTAGAGTTCTTTGGGTCCCCCTAAATAAAGAATCATATCATCTGCAAAGAGGGATAGTTTGAGTTCTTCCTTCCCGATTTGTATCCCTTTAATTTCTTTTTCTTGCCTAATAACTCTGGCTAAAACTTCCAGAACTATATTGAATAGCAGTGGTGAGAGTGGGCATCCCTGTCTGGTACCAGATCTCAGCGGAAATGCTTCCAACTTTTCCCCATTCAATAGTTTTTTGGCTGTGGGTTTTTTATATATTGCTTTGATTGTATTGAGGAATGTTCCTTCCATACCCAGTATGCTTAGAGTTTTCATCATGAAAGGGTGTTGTATTTTATCAAATGCTTTCTCTGTGTCTATTGAGAGAATCATATGGTTTTTCTTCTGCAGTCTGTTAATGTAGTGTATTACGTTGATTGTTTTGCAAACGTTGAAACATCCTTGCATTCCAGGGATAAATCCCACTTGGTCTGGGTGGATGATCTTTCTGATGTGTTATTGCATTCTATTGGCCAGAATTTTATTGAGTATTTTTGCATCTATGTTCATCAGGGATATTGGTCTGTAATTCTCTTTCAATGCTGCATCTTTTTCCGGCTTAGGAATTAAAGTGATGCTGATGATTCTTTTTATTTCTGTGGTATCTGTTGTTATGTTTCCTTTTTCATCTCTGATCCTATTGATTTGGGTCTTTTCTCTTCTTTTTTTAGTTAGTTGGGCCAATGGGGTGTCAATTTTGTTTATTTTTTCAAAAAACCAGCTCCTTGTTTGGCTGATTTTTTGTAATGTTTTTTTTGGATTCAATCCTGTTGATTTCTTCTTTGATTTTAATTATTTCCCTTCTCCTACTGGGTTTGGGTGTGGTTTGCTGCAGATTTTCTAGATCGTTGAGATGACTTGAAAGCTCATCTATTTGGTGCCTTTCGAATTTCTTGATGTAGGCACCTATTGATATAAATTTTCCTCTTAACACTGCTTTTGTTGTATCCCATAGGTTTTGCTTTGTTGTGCTGTTATCCTCATTTACTTCCAGAAAATTTTTGATTTCTCTTTGAATTTCTTCTATGACCCATTGTTCATTCAGGAGCATGTTGTTCAATCTCCATGTGTTTGCACGTGCTCTGGGGATTCCCGAGTTGCTAATTTCCAATTTCATTCCTTTGTGGTCTGAGAAGCTGCATGGTATGATTCTAATTCTTTTGAATTTGCTGAGACTTGCTTTATGGCCTAGTATGTGGTCAATCCTAGAGAAGGTTCCATATACTGCTGAGAAGAATGTAAAGTCCTTAGATATAGGATGAAATGTTCTGTAGATATCTGTTAGATCCATTTGGGCTATAGTGTCATTTAAATCTACTGTCTCCTTGTTGATGTTCTGTCCTGTTGATCTGTCTATCTCTGAGAGTGGAGTATTGAATTCCCCCAGTACTATTGTATTGGGGTCTAAGTCTCCCTTTAAGTCCCTTAACAAGTCTTTTAAATTAGCTGGTGCCCTGTGATTAGGTGCATATAAATTGATAATAGTTATATCTTCCTGTTGAATGGATCCGTTAATCATTAAATAGTGCCCCTCTTTGTCTCTCCTGACAGTTTTTGTGGTAAAGTTTATGTTGTCCAATATTAAGATGGCTACGCCCGCTCTTTTTTCATTTCCGTTGGCATGGTATATATATTTTCCAGCCTTTCACTTTCAGCCTGTATGGATCATTGTTGGACAGATGAGTTTCTTGGAAGCAGCAAAAAGATGGGTTTTGTTCCTTAACCCAATCAGCCAATCCTTGTCTTTTAACTGGACAGTTCAAGCCATTAACATTCAATGTGACTATTGAGAAGGAGTAACTTTGCCCTGCCATTTGCCAAAGATATTTTCTAATATCTGGTTTGAGAATCCTGTGATCTTTTGCTGTGAGGTTTCCTTCCTTTACCTTCTTTCATATTGGTGACCGTGTTTCTGTGTTTCTGTATGTAACACATCTTTAAGCATCTTTTGCAGGGCTGGATGAGTGGCGACAAATTCTTTCAATTTCTGTTTGCTGTGAAAGGTCTTTATTTCACCTTCATTCACAAATGAGAGCTTTGCAGGATATAATATTCTGGGCTGGCAGTTTTTTCTCTCTTAGTACCTGGGCTATATCTCGCCATTCCCTTCTAGCTTGTAGGGTTTCTGATGAGAAGTCAGCTATAAGTCTAATTGGAGATCCTCTGAGAGTAATCTGGCATTTCTCTCTTGCACATTTTAGGATCTTTTCTTTGTGTTTCACTGTGGTGAGTTTGATTACGACGTGTCGTGGTGAGGATCTCTTTTGGTCATGTTTATTAGGGGTTCTATAAGCTTCCTGTACTAGGATGTCTCTGTCCTTCTCCAAACCTGGGAAATTTTCTGCTAGTATGTCACTAAAAAGGCCTTCTAATCCTTTCTCCCTCTCCATGCCTTCAGGAACTCCTAGAACCCGAATGTTGGGTTTTTTAATAGTATCCTGTAGATTCCTGACAGTATTTTTTAGATTTCTGATTTCTTCTTCTTTTCTTTAATTTGCCTGTTTCCTTTCCTGTTCTCTGTCTTCTAATTCTGATATTCTCTCTTCTGCTTCACCCATTCTGTTTTTAAGGCTCTCTAATGTGTTTGTCATTTTATCTATTGAGTTTTTCATTTCATTGTGGTTTTTTGTCACTATCTCAGTTTCATGTTCTACTAGTTGTTTCATTTCATTTTGATTCCTCCTTAACATTTCATTTTCACGGGAGAGATTTTCTATCTTGTCCTTTAAGGATTTCCGTAGTTCAAGAATTTGTTTTTGAGAACTTCTTAATGTTCTTATCAATTTTTTGAGATCTGCTTCTTGCATTTCCTCTATCTCTTCATCTTCATAATCTTGCATCGGCGTGTCTTTCTCATTTTGGGGCGTCATAGTGTCTTCCTTGCTCTTGTTACCTCGGCTTCTATGTTTGTTTTTTGGCATGTTGGAGATAATTTATGGTGTTTTTGTTTGTTTGTTTGTTTGTTTTTTTGCTGTGGTGTTTTTTTTTCTCGTTATACTATGCCTCTAAGTGAGCTGTCTTCTTTGTTGGATCCTTAGGGGCTGTGATGAGTGTGGCCAGAGAGCTATGCTTGATTCTTCAGGTTTAAGGCTGTGCAAAGAGCGACTCTCCCAGATTGCTCACTCCCTTGCTCCTTGCTGGAATGCTCTCTCTCTCTCTCTCTCTCTCTCTCTCTCTTTTTGACTCAGTTGGGAGTGGAGTTGAGGGTAGTTGAAATCTGGCCTCTGTGAGTATTCGTTTGATCTACCCCTGGGACCACACGAAGAGTTTATGCAGCCCTCAATGTGTTCTCGAGTTTTGCTAAAGTTACTGAGTTTGGCTGCGCTTCACATATGTAAAATCGCGGTGCTCTTTGTTTTGCTTGGTGAGTGAAGGGAGAGGCCTCTGTTTCCCCCCCCCCCACATTGTCTCGGCTTTCTGAGGTTTTTGTCTTACCCTCTTCCGTTGGTTCCCACGCTGGCGAGATTCTTTGGCTCGTCTCCCGCCACTCAGCTCGTCTCCCGCGGTTGGTTTTCCACGCGGTGGGCTCCCTGTAGGTCCTCTGTGTCACATCCACTGGATCCCCATTCTCAGGCTTATTAGCAGGGAACTAGATCAGAAGTGCAGAAGGGGCTGCTGCTGTGGTGTAGCAGGTAAAGCCACCACCTACAGTGCCAGCATCCCATATGGATGCCAGTTTGAGTCCTGGCTGCTCCACTTCTGATCCTTCTCTGACTGGGAAAGCAGTAGAAGATCGCCCAAGTTATCAGGCAGCTACACTTGAGTGAGAGATCTGGAGAAAGTTCCTAGGTCCTGGCTTCTGATCAGCTCAGCTCTATCTGTTGCAGCCATCTGGAGAGTGAATCAATGGATGAAAGACCTCTTTTTCTCTCTGTTTCTCCCTCTCTGTAGCTCTGCCTTTCAAATAAGTAAATAAATCTTTTAAAAAAAGAGAAAGAAGTGTAGCAGTTAGTACATGAAGCAGTGCCTATATAGGATGTCATCACTGCAGGCAGTGGACCCAAGATATATTTTTGATAACTGTAATGCTTGATATCTTGGGGATATTTGAACAGGTAAACACACACATAAATGACATACATCCCAGGGTTCATCTTTACCTTTTGGGTAGGGCTAAACATCAATGGCTCCTCAGCACTCCAATTCAGAACCACTCTCAGTGGGTTTATATATTACACTGATGAGTAAACTTGCTTCAAGTGTTCCACAATGAGAAATTACTGAAATGTGTCAATTGGACTCTCTAGGGAGCAATAGTGATGTGCAGTAAAACTCCAAATCCAGTGAATTGTTGGATCTTCCATAACTCACGTGGGTTATGGAAGCCACAGGAAGGCTTAGGAGACTGCAGCTGACAAACCTGTCATTTGGAGGTTCAGAAAAGGGAGCAGTAGCATCTTTCTGTAACTTGGGGGTCCCAGCAGGGAAATCTTGTGGTGTTTCCTCCAAGTAGTACAGAGGCTGCTTCTCTCCTCTGGGATCAGGCCCCAGATTCCAGGTCTCTACAAAATTTAAATGTTCACTTGCACTACCAGCCAGTGCTGAAGTCTTCTATGACCCCTTGCTAGCTGAAAGCTGCTGTCATCACAGCATCCCTTGTGACCTGGAGGATGGATGGGCTCTTGTGGCAACAGTGTTCCTGCTCAGAAACTGAATCTCAGAGGAAACAGGTTTGGAGGAGTAGTGACTAGGTTTCAGAATATGAGGGACACTTGTAACATGTTGAGGTACTGTAGAGTCTGACACATACAAAACCCCTTGACAAATACTCGCTGTCCCAGGAGCACTCTCAAAATATTGGAGGGGCACCATTGTGGCATAGTGGGTTAAGCCACTTCTAGTGATGCCAGCATCCCAGGTGGGTGCCAATTTGAGTCTTGGCTTCTCCATTTCTGATCCAGTTCAATACTAGTGTGCCTAGGAAAGCATCAGAAGATGGCCCAGGGGCCAGCACAGTGGCATAGCGAGTGAAGCCACAGCCTGCAGTGCTGGCATCCCATATGGGATCTTTCATCTACTAGTCTACTCTCCAAATGGCCACAATAGCTGAGGCTGAGCCAGAACAAATCCAGGAGCCTGGAACTCCATTAAAGTCTTTCATGTTGATGAGGGGGCCCAAGTACTTGGGTGATGACTCCGGTGCTTTCCAACATATATTTATAGGGTGTTGGATTGGAAAAGGAGCAGTAAGGACTCAAATGAATGCTCATACAAGATGGTGGCATTGCAGGTTGAGGCCTAATATTTGCACCACAGTGCTGGCCCTGATTTTCAGAGATTTCTATTGGTCACTATGGATGTCATGTAGAATGCTTGTTTTCTTGGAAACAAGCAGTTAAACAGTCACTCCAAAGACACCATGTTAATCTGTCATACAGATTTAGATGTACTAGAAATCTCACATCAAGTATGCCCACTGTCACAAAATTTCAGACAATAGTAACATTTACTATGACACTACAATGGATGTTAAGCATTTTAGAGTATAAACCAAGCTTTGAAAAGTTGATGAATGTTGGTGAAGGATAAAGATATGGATAGTAGAAATTCCTGTAATTTTTGTATTTGTCTAAGAAAGATACATGCTTTCAACAGCTTGAATTAGAACATCTCCTTGAGTCTTATCTTTCTGTTGAAATGATTCTGGGATGCAACAGTGACATCACTGCTGAGGGTTTGCAATATGTTTAGTGTCTTGATCCACAAATATGCACATCTCATCTGAATGGTGTGTGACTTGTCTGTGGGTTCTTTGTTGGGTCAGTCCATGTTGGGCTGTTTTGTTGCACTGGAGCTTACCCATGTCATGCAAAAGCTGGAAGTCATAAGTGATATCGCATGGAGGCCACTAAGGTAGCATGTGTGACACTTTTCCTGCACCAAGTCAAAAGCCTATGGCTTCATTTATACAATGAGGAGAGTTAGAGACAGTGGGAGGATTTTAGTAGGTGAGGAAACAAGAGTGCTTGGAACAGACAATCCAGAGAGGAGAGCACAAGGAGACTAATATGTCAGAGATCCTGATACACTGGAACATCTAGAAGAAAAGTCAACCAGAGAAACAACCTGAGATGTGTTAAATAGCCTCCAGGAACAAGTCTGAGTGAAACCTACATTTGTTCTCAGAAAAATAAACTTTTCTCTGCCTTCTACCGCAGTTTAGTTCACAGGTTCAACACAAAAATGGAATAGGAAATAATCATCAAGAACATGAACATAAAATTCAGTTGCTGGGACTGACATTGTGGTACAGCACATTAAACTATCACTTATGATGCCTGCATCCCATATCAGAGTGCCAATTTGAATCCCAGCTGTGTTCTTTCTGATCCAAACTCCTAACCTGTATGTAGGAATTAGCAGATAATGGCTCGATTACTTGACCCATATGGGGTTCCTGACTGCTAGCTTCAGTCTGGCCCAGGCCCAACTGTTGCAGCCATTTAGGGGAGGGAATCAATGAATGGCAATCTCTCTCTCTCTCTCTCTCTCTCTCTCTCTCTCTCTCTCTCTCTTTGCTCCTCCCTCATGTATGTGAATCTCCTTCCCTGTCACTCTGCCTTTCAGCAAAATAAAATCTTCCATCATGATCAAGCATTTGGAGATACTACACTTTAGCAGGAAATGGATTGATTTGTTCAGAGTACTCAAAGCAGCTCTTTTATATCCCACACTTATGTTTTTATAGCACTTATTATGGCATCAGTGTGTTTTATTCATTTTCTCATATCTGGTCTGTGACCTATTAAAAAGCAGCCTTCCTGATTGTGTGTCTTTTTGCTGCTCCATCCCATATACTTAGAAGAGTGTCTAGTGCCTGATATGTAAAGAACAATTGCTGAATGAGCAAACTGAGTTATTTACTAAGTGTTATGAAGGAGCTCATGTATAATCAATCCATTTATAAAATAAAGCTCAGCAGACTATGTAATGTTTATATTTTATATAAAATATATATGACTTTGCAGCCTGCCTTTGAACTTGGTCATAAGCATCAGCATCCTGGTCTCCTAAATGTGTTGTGGGCAATAAGAAGATTTCTGTCTGCTCTGCTTAAAGGTCCCCATGGTTCTCAGTATTCAAAGATCTTTTCTATTGGTGACCTTTCATGTCCACCTGGTTTCTCTTTGTATCTAAGCCTGGACTTGAGGATTGTGATTGTTGATATGTATCCCAGCTCAAAACTTAAAATGGGGGCTGGCACTGTGGTTTAGTGGGTAAAGCCACCACCTATACTGCTGGCTTCCCATATGGATACCAGTTCGAGTCCCGGCTGCTCCACTTCTGATCTAGCTCTCTACTGTGGCCTGAGAAAGCAGCAGAAGATGGCACAGGTTCTCAGGCCCCTGTACCCATGAGGGAAATCTGGAAGAAGCTGCTGGCTCCTGGTTCCAGATTGGCTCAGCTTCGGCCATTGTGGCCATCTGGGGAATGATCCAGCAGATGGAAAACCTGCCTCTCTGCCTCTCCTTCTTTCTCTGTGTAACTCTGCCTTTCAAATAAATAAATAAATCTTTAAAAAAATTTCAAAATGAACCCACTGAAATATTTTTTTATTTTCTTTTTCATTTCTTCTTCAAGCCAATGGCTGTTTGACAGTGTGAATTGAGATCCACGTATGTGTGACTTTTCCAGTTTTTCTAGAATAGATCTCTATTTTTATTCCAATGGAGATATGAAAGACAATGGCATGACTTCAATTTTCTAAAAATTGTTGACATATTTTTTTCTGAATTAGATAATCCCACCTGGAGAATTTTTAACAGCTGTTGAGAAAAACACATGTTCTGCTGCTGTCAGGTAGAATGTTCTCTGTGTAACTGTTAGGAAAACTTGATTTACAGTGTTGTTCAAATCTACCACTCTTTATTGATTTCCTACCTATTCTCTTTTATTTTGAAAGTGCAGTATTGACCTCTTTTGTTTGTTCCATTGCCGTTTATCCCTTCAGAGCTGTCAACATTTGCTTTATATATTGTAGTGTTCTGAGGTTGAGTATACATGTTGTTCAACCTAAGAAAGTACAGAGGTGAACAATGCAAGAATATCAAGAATAATATGGGAACAAAATGAGGAATTCAAAATATGCATAGAACCATGAAGAAGAATCAATCAATTTTCAAGATGTAGAAAATGGTGAATAAAAAGAAAAAAAATAAAAACTTCTACTTCAAGGAAATACAACAGAAGGATTATTTTGTTATGCACAAATGAGGTTGGATTTGTATGATCCTCAAGCTCTGATGCATTTCCCTGGCATAAAACCATGTCTTCTACTGAGAACATTGTCCCAGGACTTCTTCAGGGAGTGATCCGTCCCATCTGTCAGTGGAAGTGTTAAGTGAGGATAGAACTAGCTCTTGCTGCAGGGGCAAGGGTCATGCTTGTTCTCCCTGCTGTGGAATTTTTGGTACATGAGGAATTGGGGCTCAAGTGTGCACATATTTGAGGAAATGCACAGGCCCCGGGATTTAGCCCTGGCTGTGAACAAATGGTCTTTATCTTCATAACAAGGCACACCTGCTTGCACCTAAGTGTAAGATGCCCAGTGGAGCACCCAAGACTCAAACTGGCAGCCATATAAGATGTAGGAATCACAGGCTGGAGCTGTGCCATAGCCCATCCCCTATTTGAACACTTTTTAAATGTACTTTAGTGTGGTACTGACAAAACAAAATATAGCTGATGAATTTTATCATTTAAGCATTTCTTTTTTTTTTCATTTTCAATTCTCTTTATATACAGAAGATCAATTTAGTATAAAGATTTCAACAGTTTGCACCCACATAGAAATACAAAGTGAAATATACTGTTTGAGTACTAGTTATACCATTAAAACACAATGGACAGCACATTAAGGACAGAGATCCCACATGAGGAGCAAGTGCACAGTGGCTCCTGTTGTTGACCCAACAAATTGACACTCTAGTTTATGGCGCCAGTAACCATCCTAGGCTGTCGTCATGAGTTGCCAAGGCAATGGAAGCCTTCCAAGTTTACCGACTCTGATCATATTTAGACAAGATCATAAAAGACAGAGTGAGGATAGTAACCAAGGATCCTAAGAGTGGCATTTACCAGGTCTGAACAATTATACAGCATTAAGTGGGGAAAAGGACCATCAGTACACACAGGTTGGGAGTAGAGCCATTGGTGGTAGAGTAGAGGTTATGATTACAAAGCAATGAGGCCCAATTACACTAGACATGGCCTAGAACAAAGGACAGAGTCATTATTAGAGGAGCTAAGAAAGGTGCTGTCTGATTGAGAGGCAAATAGAACCTGATAGAAGGGGCTTGATAATAATCTGGTGGGCTGTAAGCCTTGTAAGTTAAGAGGCCCAGACCTATCTATCTCTTCCCATGGGGTATATCCTAAGGGAGGTGTGAACCTCCTAGGGGAAGGCACTCTGTTGACTTTCATTACTTGGCTGGCCTGGGAGGAGAGCTGGCCAGGTCAAGGCAGGGGGCATCTCTAACAAGAAATTTATAGTTCTGCCTGCGATGTTGCTGACCCTACTTGACCATCCCCTCAGCTGCAGTGGTCACTTTGGAAGTTGGGCTGAGTGAAGGGCTTTTCAGCTTAGAGCCAATAAGATCTGTGGCTCTGACCTGGGCATCCTTCGACTCCAGGGCAGGTCCATTTCCAGTGATCCAACTCTTGGCAGAGCTGCCAGGGCTCTTCACAAGCTGACTTCTGCTGAAGCCCAGGCTTACCACATTGCAAGCCACTGCAGTGGACTGGCCTGTTGGGTCTCCTTGAGGGCAGATCACTGTACAGATCAGCCATTAATAGGCCTGCCACCCATTGCTTCTGATGCCTAGCTTTATTTTCCTCCTGGTTTGTGTTAAAGCAGACCAGAGGATGCAAGTCAAGAGAGTGCCCATGTCCCATCTCTAATCTTCGGTGGCCTGAACTACAAGTCTATAGTCACAGGCATGTTCTGTAGTAGTTTTTCTAAGGTAGACAATGCCCATGAGGAAAATTATATTCTCACTTTAAAACTTTCTTTCCCTTTGGTCTGAAAGGGAGGTTTTTTCTACTTACTGTATACTTCGCTGATGGCGAAGTGAATCTAGCTATGAGATTATTATTTAAGTTCTTATTTTGGCTATGCTATTACAGAAAAATGTTAGCCATCTCTTTGATAAGGTCTAAAGATTAAATTGTGCATCCTACAGATTCCTTCATAATAGAATTAGTTTCCTACCTTGAAGAGAATAGAGAAATGAAAGAACAAGTTGGGCTTAGAATAGAGAAATGAGGGAGCAAGCCCTAGATCGCTTGCTGACAATAGCAATATTACATGAATACTTAGCAAACCGTTTCAACCATTAGATAACAACTTAAGAAAACATTTATCAGAAGGTCTAATGCCTTCTATAAATTTTAAGAATCATGTATTTGAAAACACCTCTTAAATATCTAACATGGTGTAGTTTGTTTAACCAGTAAACCTAAGCACAACCATATAAAATGTTTTTAGTTTCTTTCTACCAACACGTTTAAAACATATGATACACAGATTCAGGTCACAGAAATTAAAATGTATTTTTGATTGATTTTAGCAGCTTAAATTTATGGACAATCTTATCTATAAGCCATTTAAAATAAAGCTCTTAATAAAATTTCCCCATGTGGACATACAATGTGTACACACTTATAACATAGCATAATAGACCAATATAGCAATTTTAATAATAGCTTTTAAAATCTTTAACTCTTTTTGTAGATTGCCAACTGATTTGAATTGCTTTTTTTTTAGTAACCTCAGTTAACCATACTTTCTCTCAGTTGGTACTGTTCATACATTATTGGCTTCATCTGTTTACAGAGCCATCCCCAAGTACTGAATACAATAGAAGTGGCTGGAAAAAGTCCATAGGAACCTATAGGAGGACAGCTAAACACATGACCAACAATGCTTACTTTTATGAGCAGCACATCATATATAATTATGGATGACAAAAGACTTTAAGTCGCCATGTTTAAAATTATAAACATATCAACCAACAAGAGGCACTTGCCTACTTCACAGTATTTTTGAAAGCACCTGTAGGATTTTACAAGTATTTAACCCTTTAGGCCTCTGGGGCTTTCTCATTAAGATAACTATCATGTCTAGTAACACAAGATCATTAGACTTTTTAATTCTCAAACATTTGTATTAATAGCATTTTCCATTATAGAAACTTAAAGTCTGGTACCACATCACATCTTGACAGTCCTTCTAATATAATCCAAATAGACTGATTAGTTGGTGTCTCTATAAGATGAGAGACATAGGTCCTTCGATTTTTTAAGTTGGGCCCAAACTGGAAAAACCAAAGTTCAGGATTTATTGGAAATTTTGGAGTCCAGATTGTTTGAAACTTTGATTTTTTGAATGCCTGTCAAGAATGCCAAGAAGGCTCAAAATCCAAAATATCTGGTTGAAATAAGATTCCTTAAAATCATGACATAATATAGACCAAATTTGATCATTGTTACAGGTGATTATTCAAATCTTTGAAAATAAGCACATATTTACATAACCAATAGCTCTTAACAAAAATTCAGCTGTTTTTGAAAAATTAGAATTTAACAGACATCAAGAGAACATAATAGATTACTTTAACACATTGCTTTAACAGAGCATCAGAGTTTAATTCTATGTCAAAGGGAAATTGAGCTTCCTGTGATCTTTTGCTGTGAGGTTTCCTTCCTTTACCTTCTTTCATATTGGTGACCGTGTTTCTGTGTTTCTGTGTGTAACACATCTTTAAGCATCTTTTGCAGGGCAGGATGAGTGGCAACAAATTCTTTCAGTTCCTGTTTGCTATGAAAAGTCTTAATTTCCCCTTCATTCACAAATGAGAGCTTTGCAGGATATAATATTCTGGGCTGGCAGTTTTTCTCTCTTAGTACCTGGGCTATATCTCGCCATTCTCTCCTCGCTTGTAGGGTTTCTGAAGAGAAGTCAGCTGTGAGTTAATTGGAGATCCTCTGAGAGTAATCTGGCATTTCTCTCTTGCACATTTTAGGATCTTTTCTTTATGTTTCACTGTGGTGAGTTTGATTACAACATGTCGTGGTGAGGATTTCTTTTGGTCATGTTTATTAGGGGTTCTATAAGCTTCCTGTACTAAGATGCCTCTGTCCTTCTCCAAACCTGGGAAATTTTCTGCTAGCATCTCACTGAAAATGCCTTCTAAACCTTTCTCCCTCTCCATGCCTTCAGGAACTCCTAGAACCCAAATGTTGGTTTTTTTAATAGTATCCTGTAGATTCCTGACAATATTTTTTAGATTTCTAATTTCTTCTTGTTTTCTTTGGTTTGCCTGTTTCCTTTCCTGTTCTCTGTCTTCTAATTCTGATATTCTCTCTTCTGCTTCGCCCATTCTGTTTTTAAGGCTCTCTAATGTGTTTGTCATTTGATCTATTGAATTCTTCATTTCATTATGATTTCTCGTCACTAACACAGTTTCTTGTTCCACTAGTTGTTTCATTTCATTTTGATTCCTCCTTAATATTTCATTTTCACGAGAGAGATTTTCTATCTTGTCCATTAAGGATTTCTGTAGTTCAAGAATTTGTTTTTGAGAACTTCTTAATGTTCTTATCAATTTTTTGAGATCCGCTTCTTGCATTTCTTCTACCTCATCATCTTCATAATCTTGAATTGGGGTGTCTTTTTCATTTGGGGGCGTCATAGTGTCTTCCTTGTTCTTGTTAGCTTGGTTTTTGCATTTGTTGTTTGGCATGTTGGAGATATTTGGTTTCTTCACTCTGGTGTTTTTTTCTTGTTACACTATGACTCTATATTAAGTGGACTGTCTGCTTTTGGTGGAGCCTTAGAGGCTTGAGATGAGTGTGGACTGAGAGCTGTGTTTGGCTCCTCAGTGTTGAGGGTGTGTCAAAGATGACACTCCCAGGTTAGGTGTGGTAAATCTCTCTTTCTTTCTTTCTTTTTTTGATTCAAAAGGGAAGTAATTCCGCACAGCTGAACGTAATTGGAGGTAGTTAGCAGGCAAATGATACACCCACAGGAGCCAGAGATTGGAAGCTCTTTCCCAAGGACCACACAGGGAATCTCTGCTGCCCTCAGTGTGGGCGCCAATTCTCCTACAGTCTCCCACTGGGTTGCCAAGTTATATCCTAATCTCCTGTTATTTCACCCCTCCCCCCAGAGTCAGGTTTTTCTGCTAGGCTCAGGGCCGGTGCAGACCTGAGGTTGCCCTGCTTATGACGTATGTCAAAATGGCGCCTGCTCTTTGTCTTGCTCGCCTTTGAGGGGTGAGCGGAGAGAAAGAAACTCGTGTCCGTATTGGTCACTTTTTTTTTCCTCTGTCTCTTCTAGTTAGCCTGGTGAACTTTTCCCCACAGAGTTCCAAGCCTCGTTCCCTCTAGTCTCCTCTTTCTGCTTTCCCGCTGGTGTCTCGAGCTATTGAGGTTCGGCTCACCTCGCGTTCCAGCGCTGGTGTGTTGAGTCTGCTGCTGGTGTCCCGAACTTGGGCTCCCACGCTCTCCACGCAGGTACACTGTGAATCACTAGTTCCAGAAGAGTTTCCTCTGCTGTTTCTTCCCCTACTCTTCCTTGACCCTGCAGTATCTCCACT
Organism: Lepus europaeus; assembly: GCF_033115175.1. Taxonomy (NCBI): domain Eukaryota; kingdom Metazoa; phylum Chordata; class Mammalia; order Lagomorpha; family Leporidae; genus Lepus; species Lepus europaeus. Next base: position 6,055,809 of record NW_026909276.1, read on the forward strand.
TTTATTAACCTGTCTCTCCCCCGGACTAATCGTGTGCTCCTTGCCTATTCCACCATCTTGCCGCTCTCTCATTTAAGCATTTCTAAGTGTATGTTGAGTAGTGTTGAGTATAAGCAAAGTGCTGTGTGACCAATATTCAGAACTGTTTTCCCTTATGAGACTGAAATTCTCTACCCAATGAATGAAAAATTCTTATAATTCCAACATCCCTAACTCCAAGTAACTGCCATTCTACTTGCCATTGCTCAGGCTACAGAGTTTTTAGGAGGCACAGTGATTTTTCAGGGTCATATAACTGAGAGGGTAGAGGGAACCCTCTTGGAACTCAGTTCTGTCTCTGCAAAGCTGGGTCTTGATTGTACCCAGGTACTCCCTGAGGTTTTTGGATTAGGCTATGTGGCATACATGTGTGTGATTATGGACATGGCATGAGGCAGAAGGAGGATGAAACTTTGGAGAGGTCTTTTCTGCTGAGGAATCCCATGAAAGTGGATGCCAAAAAAATGAAATCAATTTTTTGATGAAACTCTACAATAGGACCTGGAACTCAAGCTTTCTTTGCTGAAGACCCACTGGAGAAAGCCATCTGTTCTGCTCTGTCCTGACTTTCCAGGGGCCCAGACTCAAGAAATTCTGCAGATATTGGCTCAGCTCTCATTATTGATACCTTGGACATTTGGGCAGGAAGGATCCCATGGTGATTTCAGTTGTCCCAAAGAAGGAAACTCTAGGCAAGGCCACCACTCTGATCCCACTTGGGCATTGCAACACTACTTCCCCTTTTGTGTGTGTGTTTTTGGAGCCTCATGTAGGGTGTTCTGTCCCATATAGGAACAATTTATTGGAAGAGTTAAAATATGGGTCAGCCTGTTAGGTTTACACTCTAGGTCATGGCAGACAGGATGGGAAGAAGAATGATGTGATTGTGCTCATCTTTTATGTGAATCCTAAGCTAGAGAAATGTTCAGACAAAAATCTGTGTTTGACCTTGCTAACAGAAAGTTACCTGGAACAGAAACAGTATTGTTAGCCAGATGGGGTTATGATACCACCAGACCTACCTTTAGAACCATTGCACAGGGGCCAGCGCTGTGGCACAGTGGGTTAACACCCTGGCCTGAAGTGTTGGCATCCCATATGGATGTTGGGTCAAGTCCTAGCTGCACCACTTCCAATCCAGTTCTCTGCTATGGCCTGGGAAAGCATTAGAAGATGGCCAAAGTCCTTGGGCCCCCGCACCCACATGGGAGACCTGGAAGAAGCTCCTGGCTCATGGCTTTGGATCAGTGCAGCTCCAGCCATTGGGACCAATTGGGGAGTGAACCGTCAGATGGAAGACCTCTCTCTCCCTCTCTGCTTCTCCTTTCTCTTGTAACTCTGACTTTCAAATAAATAAATAAATAAATCTTATTTTTTTTGACAAGCAGAGTGGACAGTGAGAGAGAGAGAGACAGAGAGAAAGGTCTTCCTTTGCCGTCGGTTCACCCTCCAATGGCCACCGCGGTAGCGCGCTGCGGCTGGTACAGTGCGCTGATCCGATGGCAGGAGCCAGGTGCTTCTCCTGGTATCCCATGGGGTGCAGGGCCCAAGGACTTGGGCCATCCTCCACTGCACTCCCTGGCCACAGCAGAGAGCTGGCCTGGAAGAGGGGCAACCGGGACAGGATCGGTGCCCTGACCGGGACTAGAACCCGGTGTGCCGGCACCGCAAGGCGGAGGATTAGCCTAGTGAGCCGCGGCACCGGCCAATAAATAAATCTTATTTTTAAAAAAGAACCATTTCATGAAGTTGAAAATGTACTTAACAGAGTCGTATACTTCTCCCTGGGTGAGGGGCAATTGCACCACACCAACAATGAAACCCAATGCTGCATCACTTTGAGTGCACATGCAAAGATATTTTCATAACCATGGCCTGAAAATGGCCAATAAGATCTCCTGCTCCTGTTCTTTACAAAAATGGAACACCCAGTTGTGTTGGTGAAGATACAAAGATTTTCAGCCTCATGTGCATTGTTTGTTGTAACCTAAAATGGCACAATCAGCACAGAAAACAGTGTCTCTTAATTAAATTAAAAATGGAATTTTTATGTTATCTGATACTCTCATTTCTGAGTATACATCTAAAAGTATTGAAAGTTCAGTATAAGCAAAGTATAAATATTATTCACCACAGCATAATTCACTGTAGCCAAGATTTCTAGTGTGGCCTGTACTCAGTGAAAAGTTATGCAGGCACAGAAGAAAAGGAAATCCTATGACATGGATGAACCTTGAATATATTTGACTAAATGAAATTACCCACAAATATCATCCCCAAAGGAAAAATACTGCAAGATTCTAATCATATGAAATAAATAAAGTAGTCAGAGGGACCTGCACTGTGGGGCAGTGGGTTTAAGCTCCTGCCTACAGTGCCAGCATCCCATATGGTTGCTGGTTCTAGTACTGGCTGCTCCACTTCTGATCCAGAACTCTGCTATGGCCTGGGAAAACAGGAGAAGATGGTCCAAGACCTTGGGCCCCTGCACCTGAGTGGGAAGCCTGGAAGAAACTCCTGGCTCCTGGCTTCAGATTGGCTCAGCTCTGGTTATCTTGGCATTTTGGGGAGTGAACCAGTGGATGAAAGACCTCTCTCTCTGGCTCTACCACTCTCTGTAACTCTGTGTTTCAAATAAATAAAATAAATCTTTAAAATAAATAAAATAGCCAGAATACTAGAAACATAAAGTAGAAGAGTGGTTATGGATGGTAGAAGGATATGCTATTCAATAGAAATGGAATTTTTAGATAAAAAAAAATCCTAGAGATCTGGTGTGTGTGTGTAGACACATGTATATGTCACTTACCTTAGAATGACACCTGCCCTTGTGAGATACAGTACTCAAGCCCTCTTCTACCTGACCCTGGATAAGAAAAGGGCTCCCTCTGTTGGTCTTTGGTCACTCTTCAGGTGCTTGTGAGTAGGGCTGATGGCAGGCTATTCCCAAGAGTGGAGATTCATGACTGGTGTTATCTAGGAATGTTGGGAAGACTGCAATCTTGTCTCCTTTCTCTCCAGTTTGGTCTTCTTAGTTATCACACTCTCTTTGGGTGAGAATACAGGAAGATACACCAGTCTCTGCTGAGTTTATGATGTTGCAACTGCAGTTCAGTCCTATGAATGGATCCTCCTTTGTAAGAAAATGGGCAGCCTCTCATCTTAGCCTGAGACTTTGAAATGCATCCAATATATATAGTTCTAGTTTTATTTTTGTAGGACCTCTGTCCAAGTGTATCAGGCCAGAGGATGATCAATAATATTTTTCCAACATATACATTAACATTTCTTTCTCCATGAAGAATTTTCCTACAGTGAAAAAACATGAAAGACTGATTTTTTCTCTTCTATGTCATGAAATTGCTAAGGAAATAATTCCCTCATTAACCATTGGAGTGATCGAAGTGAATTTAAGTGAGTGGTGAACACAGAAGATAGAGTTGAGTGAAGGCAGAAGTTCACAATGCAGTGGGGAGACAGATACTCCTGCAGTGAGCTCAATCAGTGTTAAAGGTACTGGGGGAGGTTGAGCAACATTGAGTGAGGGAGAAATGAGAGTGTTGGATAGAAGAGCAAGATGGAGTTATTCATTTGTGTTCACCAATTTAAACTTAAAAAATTATTGGATGTATAGGAACATTTGGATAAATTCTTTTTTTCTCTTTCAACATTTCATTTATTTTATTTACAGTTTAACATGAGGAATTACTATGAATCAAAGCATAAGCACACAAACATATATGCAATCCAAAATAGAGGAACAACATTAGATATGAAGCAAAAAGTCACGTTCATTCACACACACAGTGGACTCAGATCTGGTCAACCTGGTTGTTCCCAGGCAGGTTTGTAAAGATGATAAAGTGTGACTGTGGAGAATAAGATTTCTGCCAGAGCACTCTTAGTGAAGACATTTTCTTCCTAGTACACAGCATGTGACCTCAGATAATGATTAAGGATAGCTTATGACCTACTAACAAGAAGAGCATTGAGCCCTTGTGAGAATGTAGGCTTCACAAGAACACGCAGCTGCTTTCTCAGACATGCTTGTTAGGGTTTGTAACCATGACTGAGAACTACAACCAAGACCATGCTGAGCAAAGAAAAAGTTTTAGGGCAAAGAACTGCCAGGAGTATCCTCAGAGGGAGAGGTGCTCTGGGCTCAGGTGTAGGGCTGGGGTTTTATAGGGAACTTGTACAAAGGGAGGTGGGAGATAAGTTGGAGAAGCCAAACAAAGGGATGTGGGATGTGGGCTGGAGCAGCTGGAGAAGATACTTGATACCAGGAGGCACGGGATGTCTGCCTGATTTATAACTAGGGGCAGTTGCGGGAACAGTGAGGCACAGAAAGTCTCTCAGGCCTGATTTGTGGGAATGATGAGGCTCCCCATAAGCACAGCACCTCTGGGTTTTTGCTTTCTGATGCCAAGAAAGAGTGGGGGAGACACCTCAGACCAGTGTGGATTCAGGACTCCCACAATGTTTATCTAATGTATCTTGCTATATATGTTTCAGAGAAACCTTAGTTCTATGAACACATGCACGTGCTCTACAATAGGCTGTTATAATCCTTATCAGTAAAGAAACCACACCTGGTTAGTCTGTGCACACTTTGTGGAGGAAGAGACCCCATGTCCTTTGTTCCTTTCATTTGCATACCCCAACATGTAACCTTGGTTATCCAGACTACTGTGACCAAATTAGATATTTGGTCATCACACTAAGCATCAGTGTGTGAGCATGCAAACTAAATATTTCAGAATGGTCTGGTTTTGAAAAGATTTCTGTGTATCAAGGTAGTTGTAAAAGATTGGCTGCAGAATAAAATCAACTATTAGGCTTAAAGCTCCCTGTCACTGGTCCACTCCCAAATATCTGCAATGGTCAAGATTGTGTCAATACTTAAGGTGGGGTCAAGAACTCTATATAGGTTTCCTAAATGTGTGACAGGAACCCAGTTAGTTGAACCATCACCATTGCTTTCCAGGGTCTGCAGTAACAGGAAACTGGAGTATGGTTCTGGATGAAGATATAAACTTATGCACTGTAATGTAGGATTCAGGCATGTAACTACTAGATCTGCTGGCTCCTCTTATCCATATTTTTAAAATACATATAATATATGAAGAGTAATTTTTATTTACTTTTATCTGTGGATTTAAGATTTTTTAAAAGAATTATTTATTTATTTGAAAGTCAGAGTTACACAGAGAAAAAAAAAGAGAGAGAGAGAGAGAGAGAGAGAGAGAGAGAAAGAGAGCAAGAGATCTTCTTTCCACTGTTTCATGCCTCAAATGGCCACAATGCTCTGGTTGGAATCAGGAGTCAGGAGTTTCTTTCAGATCCCTCACATGGGTACAGGGGCCCAAGCACATGGGCCATCCTCCACTGTATTTCCAGGCATATTATCAGGGAGATGAATTGGAATTGGAGCAGCTAGGTCTTGAACCAGCACCCATAAGAGATGCTGGTGTCACAGGCAGTTTCTTTACCCACTATGCCACAATGCTAGCCCCCTGGCTATAGATTTAAAAGGCATGTAACAATAAAAAATAATGTTACATGACAATATTTTGAATGACTGTTGAGATGACATTAAATTGGAAATATTCTGTTTCCCATTTAGCAGATAGACTGGATTAAGAGACAAGGAGATGGGACTGGCACTATGGTATAGGAAGCTAATCCTCCTCCTGTGGTACTCATATGGGCACTGGTTGGTGTCCTGGTTGCTCTACTTCTAATCCAGCTCCCTGATAATGGCCTGTAAAAGCAGTGGAAGATGGCTCAGATGCATGGGCCTCTGCACTCACATGGGAGACCCAGAGGAGATCCTGGCTTCTGGCTTGGGATTGGCCCAGCTCTGGCCATTGTGGCCATTTGGGAAATGGACTAGATGATGGAGGAGCTCCCTCTCTCTTCTCTGTCTAAAACTCTGCCTCTCAAATAAGTAAATAATAATAGTAACAGATACAAGAAAAATGATAACTGATGATTGGAAACCCCAGAGAAGAGAGAAGGGAGTCCTCACCACAGAAGAAATCAGGCTAAGATCATCATATTGCAGCAATTCAGGAATCCAAGCCTGTCCAGAACTGCTTCTTATTTGTGACAGTGAACACAATGGAGATAGAGGTGAAAGAGCTGTACCTGCTGAACCCCAAGTTTTGTATTTAGACTGTTCAATCTGAATAGTGCTGGTCACTGTTTCATCATCCTCTCCACCTTAACACAAACAGACATAAATCCCATTTATTATTTTCTACATAAGGAACACCATATACTTTAGCACTTTGCCTCTTCCAATGTTCAGTCATTTTGTGGAGGAACCTAATGTTCATATCAGAGAATAGTTAACTCATGGTCATAGTTGATATGTCAGAATTAATTCATATTTAACTTCTTCATAATGAGTTAGGAGATGCATTTGAAACTGATAAGGAAAGAGTTTTGTATTCTTAAGTTCAAAAATTTATAATCATGTATAATTTCTCACTTTACTCAGACATCTACAGGCTATTTCACAGCATAGCTGTGACACTCCCATATATTGAAATGACTGACTGTTCAGACTGTGTACATATCCCAGTGATTGTGTGGGAAAGACACATGGAAGGCCAGCACAGGGAAATACTTGAGGGTAATCCCAACCATGGTTTAAATTTTCTATCCATAGAGCCACCCCTTTGGTACAGTTATGACCTGATGGCCTTGGCTGAGCAAGGATGTCCATATTTTAGGAGTTAGTCACATTCAGGGATATGATTATGGATGTCACCAAGGAAGCTCAGATCCCGCTTGAGACATCTGAGGGAAAGCTGTAGAGGATGTGATTCTGAAGAACATCTTTTATAAGCAGTAAGACATATGGATTCTAATTCAATGAAGAGTTTTTAGGAAAAAAAATGTAGCATTCACTTACCTAACATTTTAACGCTCAGGTATCCACCCAAGGGAAGTGAAAATACATATTAAAAAACATTTTCTCAAATCTGCCAGTAGGCAAGGAGACAAGACCAGAGAGTCCTGGATTATATAAAGCAAATGGTCATAAATGAGATTAAAATAAAATCAGAGAGATTTTTTCAGATGCAGAATAGGATTGCAAATTGGGAGACAGATTCAGTTTAAAGTGAACCATGATTCTTCTGAGGTGGAGCAGGACTGAGACTTTTAAAATAAGGAAAGGGAGGGGATGTCCAGCTTTGCATTCTTTGAATACATATAGGATAGAATGAGTGAACTGGTTTGAATTGATGTAGGAACTAGCATGTGATTCAATAGGTTAAGCTGCTCTTCTGACATTGGCATCCCATAGAGGAGTGCAGGTTTGAGTCCTAGCAACTCCTCTTACAGTCTAGATTCTTGCTAGTTTGTCTGAGAAAGCAGTGGATAATGGCCCAAGCATTTCTGTCAACCATATGGAAGACCTGGATGAAGCTCCTGACTCTTGTCTTTCATCAAATTCAGCCGTGATTGTGGTGGGCATTGTGTAGTAAGCCAACAGATGAGTGATTTCTGCTGCTTGTCTTTCTCAGTCTCTCTGACTTCCAAATAAAAACTAAATTAAAAATTAAGGAGTGGCCATTTGACCTAGTGGTGTGACCACTGCTTGGGATGCCTGCATCCCATGTCAGAGAGCCTGGGAAAAGTCCCAGCTCTGCTTCTGACTCCAGCTTCATGTTGGTGTGCATTCTGAGAGAAAGTGATGAGGGTTAAAGGAATTGAGTCTGTGCCACCCTTGTAGAGACCCAGATTGTGTTTCAGGTTTCTGGTTTCAACTTGGTCCTGCCCCAGTTGTGGCATAAAGTTGGGGAGTGAACCAACAGATTTGAGATACACCCCATTTCTACTTTTCAAGTACAAAAATAAAATAATTATTTTTAAAGAGCAACAGGGTTTTCAAAACCTTTAAAATAGAAAGATCAAGCTGTTTCCAAACTATCACAAATATATTCCCAAAAAAGAAATGCATTGTGAATGTTATTCTATTTTTTGTGCAGTCTCCACACAAGCATGTAGATGCTTAGAAGGGGACAAATTTTACAACTTTGGCCTAATAAGAATTGGGTAAGGTTTAGCTTTCATAGTATTTGTTGCTGCCCCTGCTTTACTAACATGATATGGATATTGTCATCTTACAAATTGGTCATTTTAAGAGTAGTTAATTTTGAAATTATTTCAAACTTACAGAAATACCATGAGTGAGTCCTATTCATTGAGAATGCCCAGTTATTATCCTTTTAGCACTTTTGCCTCTGACCCACCTTAGGGGGGTCCCTCCAGTGTTCCTTTCTGAGAAAATGTGGGCCCTGTATTATCAGAAGCACGGTGGTTTGATGCTGGGCTCTGCTCAGTCTCCCATCTATGCTATGATGGATGCTATCAACTTGGTATTTAGTGAATTTCTGCCAGATTGATTCACACACAACCTTTTAAGGATTTTTTAAGTGTGTTCTTATGCGAAGGGAAGGAGTGTTGGAGATCCAGAGTCTCAAGGTTGAGACATTTTCGGCCCGAAAGGGGAAGAATCCGCTTCCGCCACTGCACCCGGCCCATGCCGGCCCTTGCTTCCTGCGTCCAGCCTGGTGCTGCAGTGCCGCCTCTTCCTAGTCTCCCTCCTCAGCTCTCCCTCCATGTTGCATGGTCGCCGGGCACCGGGGCTGCAGCAAGGAGTCCCCCAGAGGCCAGTTGGGCAAGGCGGGCAAAGCTAGCAGCATCCTGAAGTTTACATTAAACTTCTCCTAGTGGAACCCATGACTTCTGGTCAGGACGCTAAAGTTGTGGCTGAACTGCAGGCACAGTGAGGTCAAGAGGGCAAGGGCAGCTCTCGTCTGATGAATGGTCCTATATCTCAAACCACTTCTCAAACAAGTTCCATCCCAGCTTTGAGTCAGGTACCAACAACTAAGGTTTCTGAGCTAAACCCTAATGCGAAAGTGTGGGGGACTTATGTTACATTTGGAAGCAAGTAGTGTAGCTGTCGGTTTGAGTGCTGCATGGGACGAGACAGCTGGGCATGGTGCAGACTGCAGCCTGCAGGGATTGGATGTCAATGGTGATGGTGACAAAGTCATGAGAATGAAGCATTACCAGATTTACCTGAGTCAAAACAGACATGAATGCTTTGGCTCTGGATCATGCAGAATACAAATCTCTACCTGAAAATAGTGAAACAGGAGGAAATGCATCTCAACCAGAAAGCCAGGAAGATTCTCAAGAAGTACTTAAAAAAATTGGAATTCTGTTTATCTAGGGAGACTCTTGCTAGTGCCATCTATCTTACATCACAGATGGATAGTGATCAGTATGCTCAAATTACAATGGTAGCTAACCTTGACCATATCAAGAAACTCAGTACTAGTGTGGATTTGATTGTTGAAGTGCTAAGGTGGATGAGAAGGCAGAAAAAGTAAGACCAAATCAAAATCATTGCATAGTAATATTGTGAGAAATATATGAATCTACCCCTATGGAAAAAGTAGAAGCACTATTTAAAGGAAATAACTTACTGAAATTTATAAACTGTGAATTTGCCCATAATGATAATTGATTTATTACATTTGAAGCAGAAGTTGATGCACAACAGGCTTACAAATACCTGCGAAAAGTCAAAACTTTTCAAGGAAAACCAATTAAAGTGCAGCTAAAAGCAAAGGAAATAGCTATGATCCCATTTTTGCCAAAGAATGGATTTAGGTCTCTCTACATGAACCTTTATACATAGCAGTGTTACACATCATTTATTTACCTCCAGTATACAGTCCCCAACAAGAGTTTCCTCTGTACAGCCTGACTGCTCCCAGACATTGTCATTAATGCATAGCTATTTCAATCCACCCTTGGTAACTATTTCCAAATACTGGATTTATACATGGGTTTACATCTCCAACCTTCAAGCCTGCAGCCTCTCCTCTGACTTCATTCATACAGTATCCTCCCAGAAGCAGGAAAAATTCCTTTGGCTATAAGAAGAAAAGGGAGGAAAAGTTTACAAGCAGCCAAACTCAGTCTCCAACACGACCAAAGCCTCCATCACAAACTTTGAACTGGGGCTGTCCAACTTCCCCCCATTACCTGGAGCTGAGGCAATTTGAAGACAGAGGACTTGTTTGAAAACAGGCTATCTAGCTTGATAATAGGATTATCAAAGGAAAGGAGCCCCCATGCAGATGCAAGTAGGAACACTATTCCTGTAGTGGTCCCCAGAGAGCCCTCACCGCTGGCTTCTTGTGCTGTATCAGCAATGTATGAATGATCCCCATCCCTAGCTCATTTACCTGAGGATCCCAAGGTGGCAGAAAAGCAGAGGGAAACCCTCAGTGTGGACAGACTCCCTTCTGTCCTTACTACAACTGTGTGTAAATCAGAGCAGGTGCATGGAGCTGCCACAGAATTGCAAATGCCCAGATTTGTCAGAGAACGAGTAGAGAGCCACCTTCTTCTCCACTGCAACCCTCAAAAGAACAAAAGTCAAATGATGGCAGTTGTAGGAAGGAGGAGAAGAAGCTTTCTGCACCTGTGTGGAAATAGAGGAGCCCCCTGTCCTCAAGTCCATTCCCAGAGTCCCCAAGGACCAGGGGAAGCAGCCTGGGCACTGGCCCTCACCACCAGCTGTTGGAAAGTGTCTTCACAGAGGACAGAACACTACCCCCAAGTCTCATCAGTAAAAATTCTATGTCTGGGAGGGGTTGCAAAGAGCTGCGTTAGCCACAAATGAAACACTTTTCCCACTCAGTATGAGGATGAGTGGCTGGTTGGGCAGTTGCAGTATCTGTGAGCCCCATGGAATGCCTGCAAGTTATTTTTTCTTCTGTGAGTCAGATTCTCCCCCTCTAAAAAAACTATTTTTCAGGATTTAATTAATAGAAACCTTATTTTTCATTGGTGCTTAACTAGAGGTGATGTTTAAGTCTGATTTTTTAGGATAGAAAATGCATTTATCCCAACAGATTGGTGTTTTCTGTTAAGCCTCTGTGTGGTTCTGAATGCAAGCTATATATAGTGAATTTTTCTAAATTAAGGGAACTATACTACTTTATTTTTTTAAATAATATTGATCTACAAGTGCGTATCTCAGATGCCCCAGCAGATGTATGAGGGCTGTCAAGGGTGGCCTTAGCCTCAAGGTGGAAGGGGGTTGGCAGTGTCAGGTCGCTGACATACTGGCATGGGAGCTGTGCTTTCATCTAAACTGTTAACAAATAATTCTAGCATTTAAAAATACATATAAATGTACATATAGGCCTTTTTTGATCCAGTGGGCAGAAATAATCTGCAGAGAACACCCTAGAGAAACCTGAAAGCTTTGAGTTTTGACATCCTGTCAGCAAGTAGCCAGCTTCTCCCCTCAATTGCAAGTGGCTATTACCTAAAATCAATTCAAAACAAGTGAATAGAACCTAAATGAAAATATACTTTTTTGGCCACTGACATGCTGCCAGTATGTTGTATCATGAAATGGTTCGGATCCCTGTGAGCTGACTGCTCTGGCTCTTGGCCTAGTGCACCTGCTCCATGCACATTTCTGTCCATGTTCCCCCAACCCCCAGGCACTCTTTCAGAAGAGTCCTCATCTTAACTCCGTGAGGATGTCTTCCTGAACCTCTGCATCAGCACATGGATTTAAAAGTTATATAATAGTGAGAGAATGGTGTTTGTGGTTTTATTCCCCTCTTTGGCTGGTGGAGGACAAAAATTGTTGCTCTTTTTACCTCCAAGATGAGGGTCTCATTGATTCACTTCTAGAAGTGTTGTACTTCTGAACAAGGAAGCACTAAAGTTATCAAGTTTATAATAAATTTAAATATAAATTATTTTGTCTTAAAATGCCTAAAATTATTCTCTGTATTTATTTGACAGATAGAGTTATATAGTGAAAGAGAGAGACAGAGAGAAATGTCTTCCTTCCATTGGTTCATCCCCCAAATGGCCACCATGACCAGAGCTATGCCGACCTGAAGCCAGGAGCCTGGTGCCTCCTCCTGGTCTCCAATGTGGGTGCAGGGGCCCAAGTACGTGGGCCATCCTCCACTGCCTTCCTGGGCCACAGCAGAGAGCTGGACTGGAAGAGGAGCAACTGGGACTAGAACCCGGCACCCATATGGGGTGCCAGCACTGCAGGTGGAGGATTAACCAAGTGAGCCACGGTGCTGGCCCCCAACATTTTTCTTTAATTATTCTAAGCAGCAGACATTAAAATATTTCCTGCTACATGTAACCATACAGTTTATTCCATAAAATGTTATTTAACAAGACTGAGGTTTTTTTAAAAAAAATATTTTCATCCAATATTTAAAGGCTTGAATTGCATTTAAACTTGAAAATGACTTTGCTTTAACTTTTGTATAAGACAGCTAAGAGTTCATGGAGACACTCCAGGTTGACATGAGTGGATCATAATTACTCAGTTACTGTGTGTGTATTTTGTCACTAGTTTTACTGAGTAAGCATACCATAGTACAAGAACTAGCAGCAGTTTTTGTAATATACCTTAAGGATCTTAAACAGGTTATCTTTTTTCTGATTGTTGAAAAATCCTGTAAATGCAAATAGTTGGTACTGTATTAGATATGTGCACTTTGGGAGTGTGCTTTGCTTGTACAGTTGTAAATAATCTGAACATATTAAAAAAGGTTCCCTACAGAGAAAATCTGATAAAATTATTGATATATTATAAATGTTGATGTTGAGCTGGATGTAGACATACTTAATGCTGTGGTTTGAATGTTATTTTAATTTGTTGAGATTTTTTTTTCCCCCTCTCATACTGGTGTGTTGAACTGGCTTTGCCTATTTGCTGCAAAAGGGAAAAGGAAAGTTTTATTAAAAGCTGTGAGATGTTTTTATACTCTCTTTCAAAATATGGAAATGCATATTAGTCATATTTAATGTGAAAGAGTTCTGAAGACAACGTAGTAAGCAGGAACTGGTAGGATCTTTAAGTCAAAATGGAAAATGATCTACTAATTTGAATCATATATTACTAAGTGTGATTTACCCTACCAGAGAAAACCTGCCTGGTGTCTCTCATTGTTTTCTTCAGAGAAGTAGTCATTATTCAAAGATGAAGAAATACACATATTGCTAATAAGTTTCAAATGCCTGATTAAGGAATGGGAGAATTAATTTCTTGGTAGCTGTCAGACTGCTGGACCAAAAACTCAGAAATAATTGACCTCTTCAAACCAAACCAAGAGATGCTGTAAACACTCAAAGAATAAGTTCTGAGATCTGGGGCCCTTTGTGTCATTTCTTAGTAGCAGATGCCAGGGTGTGCTCAGCCATCCCTGTCCCCAAACACCAGTGGGTCTGTGACAGTAAGTCCTCTCTCAAACATGTGATATTTGCAGCATGATGAGTGTGATTAGAGCCAACTGTGGTTGGTTGGTTGCAAACTAAAAGGCTAGAGCTCAAGAGCAGCATGCAGGAGAGCAGTGGGCATGTGGAGTGGTGTCATCACAGAGAAGGGGCTGTGCTTGTGGGTTCTGATGCCATCTGGAAGAGGTCAGTACACTGTAATTATCACTTAGCCAGTGACAGTCTGTTGCATCCAGAGCCGAAACCTTGCTCAGATGTGATTTTTATAGTAAAGGTGATATGCCAAATAACTTTTTTTAAAAAAAGATATATTTATTCAAAAGTCAGAGTAACACAGAGAGAGGAGAGGCAGAGAGAGGTCTTTCATCTAATGGTTCACTCCCTAATTGGCCATAATGGCCAGAGCTGTGCCAATTGGAAGCCAAGAGCCAGGAGCTGAATCAAAAGTGGTGCAGCCTGGTCTTGAAGTGGCGCACATAAGTGATGCTGGCACTTCAGGCCAGGGCATTAACCCACTGCCTGATATTAAAATAGTGCACTCAGAGAATTTCATCATGACAGCCTCCATTTTGGACTACACCTTCAACACTGTAAGTTTCTACAGCACCAGCAGCAGTGTGGGCCATTAAGGATTCTTGCTGGAAGAGATAAGAGGAAACTTTCAGCATCAGTGATTCATGTGGTGAACAGTCACACTCAAATGATTCATGACCCATTATTATAGCCCAATGAGGACCCCAGCAACACTCAGACCTGCTAGAGTTAATTAAACCAAAGATGTTCTTCAGTTAGCACACCTTCTCTCGCTTATTATTGAGAGAGGCACTTGAGGACTTAATCTAGGAGAGCTACTTTGTCAGATGCTTTGACCCTCAAGAGGAGAGTATTTGCACACAGTAATCATAAGCCTCTCTCCCTGGTCCATGTCCCTAGATGCAATGTGCAAGCTTCATGACACAGAAAAATTAACAAAAAGGAAGAAAGAAAAAGAAAGAAAGAAAAAGAAATAGAAAGAAAGGAAAAGAGAGAAGAAAGAAAGAAAAAGAAAAGAAGGAAGGAAGAAAGGAAGGAAGGAACAAGGGAAGGAGAGAAGGAGGGAAGGAAGGAAGGAAAATTGTGTTGTGGTACAACTCATGGGTTTACTGTAAATTTAGATAAAGTGGGAAGCGGTGCGTGCCATAGTCATTAAGCCTCTGCCTGTGGCACTGGTATCCCATACAGGTGCCAGTTCATGTCTCAGCTGCTCCATCTCCAATCCAGCTCTGTGATAATGACCTGGGAAAGCAGAGGATGGTGGCCCAAGTGCTTGGACCCCTGCACCTATGTGAGAGACCCAGAAAAATCTCTGGCTCCTGGCTTTGGATTGGCCCAGCTCTGACCATTGTGGCCATTTGGGAGTGAACCAGGAAGACTTCTCTGTCTCTCTCCTGACTGTCAAATAAATAAGTAAAAATTTAAAAAAATAGATAAGGTGAAATTTATATGTGTAATTTCTGTTCTATAAAGTAAATCAGAAATTGGAGACTAAGTATATTGGTTTTCCAATGTTCTATAAATCAAAAATTTACCTCTTGTAGATTCATCCAGTAAAATTTACTTTCTCAGAGAGGAACACATTTAACAAGAGCCTTCAAAGAATTTTCTATGATGATCCAAATTCACTGTTGTCAGAAAAAAATTTGTGAATTTTAGGAAGACCTATTAGAATAAATCAGATATGCCTTCTATTCACATGACTTTGTGAGATTAAGAGAGAGTGCTTTGTTTCAACCTTTTTTTTTACAGGCAGAGTTAGTTAGAGAGACAGAGAGAAAGGTCTTCCTTCCATTGGTTCACCCTCTAAATGGCCACTATGGCCAGTGTTGCACCGATCCGAAGCCAGGAGCCAGTTGCTTCCTCCTGGTCTCCCATGCGGGTGCAGGGCCCAAGGACTTGGGCCATCCTCCACTGCCTTCCTGGGCCACAGCAGAGAGCTGGACTGGAAGAGGAGCAACCGGGACGGAACCGGCACCCCAACCAGAACTAGAATGCAGAGTGCCAGGGCCGCAGGTGGAGGATTAGCCTAGTGAGCTGTGGTGCCAGCCTGTTTCAACCTTTTTCTACTAGGCTGATGAATATTGTCACTTGAAATATTTTTATTTAAAACTAAATTCTAATTACCAATAATTAATCATTCAAATTAGTACATGATAATATACATTGGTTGGCGCCACAGCTCAATAGGCTAATCTTCCGCCTGTGGCGCTGGCACACTGGGTTCTAGTCCTAGATGGGGCACCAGATTCTGTCCCGGTCACTCCTCTTCCTGTCCAGCTCTCTACTGTGGCCTGGGAGTGCAGTGGAGAATGGCCCAATTCCTGGGGCCCTGCACCCACATGGGAGACCAGGAGAAGCACCTTGCTCCTGGCTTCAGATCAGCGAGGTGTGCGGGCTACAGTGCACCGGCCACAGCAGCCATTGGAGGGTGAACCAATGGAGAAGGAAGACCTTTCTCTCTGTCTCTCTCTCCCACTGTCCACTCTGCCTGTCAAAAAATATATACATTAATTATTTTTCTTTTAGTACATCATAGTGACAAAAGTGCAGTAGTAGCACATTTATAGTCTGTTCTGGAGTCCTTATTAAAATATTTATTTGTATTTTTCTTGAATCTGTTCTGCTTTCTTAGTTTCTTTTTTAAAAATTATTGATTTACTTATCTGAAAGTCAGACTTTCCAGAAGAGAGGGAGGGAGAAGGGGAGAGAGGGAGACAGGGAGAGTATAAAGCACTGTGTGAAGATTACTTTTACAGTTAATTCTCATATTACAACACATTAATGACAGAGGTCCTACATGGGGAGCAAGTGCACAGTGACTCCTGTTGTTGATTTAACAATTGACACTCGCATTTATGATGTCAGTGATCACCCGAGGCTCTTGTCATGAGCTGCCAAAGCTATGGAAGTCTCTTGAGTTCACAAACTCTGACCTTATTTAGACAAGGCCAAAATCAAACTGGAAGTTCTCTCCTCCCTTCAGAGAAAGGTACCTCCTTCTTTGATGGCCCCTTCTTTCCACCAGGATCTCACTCACAGAGATCTTTCATTTAGGTCATTTTTTGCCGGTGTCTTGGCTTTCCATGCCTGAGAAACTCTCATGGGCTTTTTAGCAAGATCTGAATGCCTTAAGGGCTGATTCTGAGGCCAGAGCGCTGTTTAGGGCATTTGTAATTCTATGAGTCTGCTGTGTATCCTACTTCCCATGTTGGATCATTCTCTGCTTTTTAATTCTATCAATTATTATTATCAGGCACTGATCTTATTTATGTAATCTCTTTGACACTTAATCCTATCTTTATGATCAATTATGAACTTAAACTGATCACTTTGACTAGTAAGATGGCATTGGTACCTGCCAACTTAATGGGATTTGGAGTCCATGATCCATAGCAAGAGAACAAGTTTTTCAAATGTTGTTTAGTTAAAAGCATATCCATGGGGTTTTGTATATTTTTTCTTATTTAATCTTTGAAGTACACCTCTACTTATAGATTGAATTCCTGATTCCGTGTGAGGAGAAATGTAGGTCAAAGTTTTAGTAATATAACAAAATTGCCTTGCAAAATATAACATGGCAAGAATTTGCATTCATATGTACTTCTTTTCAAAGCTCAGAATCCTAAACATGTACATCTTTAGTGGTACGTATCAGATGCAAATTTTATCTGGAGTATCACCTTCTAGCTTATTCGCACTATTGTTCTATATGACTCATTTATAGTACTGCAAGGGGATTCCCCCTCTATTGGACCCACTTCCAACAACACCAACCTCTTATTCATATTTTCCAGTTCACTGTAGTTATTCATTTCATCATACATTAAAAAAGACTCTAAATTCTCATTTACCACATCTTCTGGTTAAGGATGTAAGCTTGGTAACTCCAAACATTTGCAGATCCTGTGGCTGCTTCTGACAGAGCATATGACTAGTGTATTTATACTGGTATAACTAAACTCATCTTTACAAAATCACTTAATATGTGTATCTTTCTATATCTAAAAGTTACACAATTTTTGACCATGAATACTTTATATAATCATGCATGGATTGAGTATTTTCACATATTCAGATCACCATTCCCTGTTCATGTGGAATAGATAATATTACATAATGTCTCTACTGATGCCATAAGATTTATACATAGGGGCTGGCACTGTGGCATAGTGGGTAAAGCCACTGCCTGCAGTGCCAGCATCCCATATGGGAACCAGTTCAAGTCCTGGCTACTCCACTTCCAATTAATTTCAATAATAATTTTATTTTGCACATTGGAATCGAAGGGTGAACCCAATCACAACTCTCTCCATTCATCTTCTCTTCCAGTTATGATCATAAGTACATCTATATATTTCCAAGATCAAAGAAAATTAATTTTTCTCCAGTAAGGTGATTACTTAATTATTCTTAAGCTTATTTTCAGTCTTCTCTTATTTTTAATTCAACTTTCTGCAAACTCTTTGAAGTATGCTTTTTATGTTGGTTGCTAAATCTCATGGGCCTGGCACTGTGGCAAAGTGGATAAAGCCGCTGCCTGCAGTGCTGGAATCCTATGTAGATGCTTGTTGAAGTCCTGCCTGCTTCACTTCCCATACAGCTTTCTGCTATGGCCTTGGAAAGCAGTGGAAGATGATCCTAGTCCTTGAGATGCTGCAATCACATGAGAGGCCCAGGAGAAGCTCTGGATCCTGGCTTCAGATTATCTCAGCTCTGGCTGTTTGTAGCCATTTGGGGAGTGAACCAGTGGATGGAAGACCTCTCTCACACTCTCTCTCTCTCTCTCTCTCTCTCTCACTCTCTCTCTCTCCTTCCGCCTCTCTGTAAATCTGCCTTTCAAATAAATAAATATTTAAAAAATCCTTCCCTATTCTCATTAGAAAATAGACATGAACTAAATTTAAAAAAAAATGGGGCCGGTGCTGTGGCATAACTGGTAAGCCTGTTGCTGGCAGTGCTGGCATCCATATGGACACTGGTTCAAGTCCCAGCTGCTCCACTTCCAATTCAGCTCTCTCTATGACCTAGGAAAGCAATAGAAGATGGCCCAAGTCCTTGAGCTCCTGCACCTGCTTGGGAAACCTGGAAGAAGCTCCTGGCTCCTGGCTTCAAATCAGTGCAGTTCCAGCTGTTGCAGCCAGATGGGGAGTGAACCAGTGGATAGAAGACCCCCCTCTCTCTCTGCCACTCCTTCTTTCTCTGTGTAACTCTTTCAAATAAATAAATAAATAAATCTTTAAAAATTTTAAAAATAAGGCCGGCGCCGCGGCTCACTAGGCTAATCCTCTGCCTTGTGGTGCCGGCACACCAGGTACTAGTCCCAGTCAGGGTGCCAGATTCTGTCCCGGTTGCCCCTCTTCCAGGCCAGCTCTCTGCTGTGGCCAGGGAGTGCAGTGGAGGATGGCCCAAGTGCTTGGGCCCTGCACCCCATGGGAGACCAGGAGAAGCACCTGGCTCTTGCCATCGGATCAGTGCAGTGAGCCGGCCGCAGCGCGCCAGCCATGGCAGCCATTGGAGGGTGAACCAACGGCAAAAAGGAAGACCTTTCTCTCTGTCTCTCTCTCTCTCACTCTCCACTCTGCCTGTCAAAAAAAATTTTAAAAATAAAAAACTTAATAGTCTCATGGTTTTCTAAAGTTCTGTGCTTTTCCTTCTCTTTTTTTAAATTAACACGATATCCTCCAGAAGCTAGTATTCTGTTTTGTTTTAAAGGTTTATTTATTTAATAGGCAGTATTACAGAGAGAGGGGAGGAGACAAGGAGAGAGAGAGAGGGAGGAAGTGGGAGAGAGAGAGAGAGACAGAGAGAGAGAATGAGAATATTCCATCCATTGGTTCACTCACCAATGGCTGCTATGTCCAGGGCTGGGTCAAGCTGAAGCCAGGAGTCAAGATCTTCATGCAATTCTCCCACATGAGTGCACACTCTCAAGTACTTAGGGCATCTTTTGTTGCTTTTCCAGGTATATTAATAAGGAGTGATCAGAAGTAAACCAAGCCAGGACTAGAATCAGTGCCCAAATAGGATGCCAGCACTCCAGGCAGCAGTTTAACCTGCTAAGCCACATGCTATCTCTCCATTTTCCTTCTCTCTTTCCTGAAGATGAGAAAATATGTATTGATCTATTTTCAGTCTTAGTCTATTTTGTATTGTTACAAAACTGGTGTACAATGTGTAATTTATA
This sequence comes from Lepus europaeus, assembly GCF_033115175.1. Taxonomy (NCBI): domain Eukaryota; kingdom Metazoa; phylum Chordata; class Mammalia; order Lagomorpha; family Leporidae; genus Lepus; species Lepus europaeus. The sequence continues at coordinate 6,075,388 of NW_026909276.1, forward strand.
AAGAAAAAGTGTATCTTGCAGTCATATGAGAAGTCAATGATCAAGAGGCCCCATCAGGAGAGGGCCATATTCCTGTACTTAACTTGGCAGAAGTCATTACATGGTGAGAGAGTGTAAGAGATAAAACTTATCACCTCAAGGTCCTTTTACAATTGGTGTCAATCTATTCCTGAGGGTTGAAACTATTGTCTTGGGGATTTTTTTTTAAGATTTTGTTTATTTGAGAGGTAGAGCTACAGACAGAGAGAGGGAGAGACAGAGAGAAAGATCTTCCATTTGATGGTTCACTCCTCAAATGGCAACAATGGCTGGAGCTTGGCCAGTCTGAACCTGGGAGCTAGGAGCTTCCTCCAGGTCTCCTATATCAATGTAGGGGTCAAAGCACTTGGGTCATTCTCCACTGCTTTCTCAGGTGGCAGAGAGCTAGATTGGAAGAGGATCAGCCAGAACATGAACTGGTAACATATGGGATGCTAGCACCACAGGCAGAGGCTCAGCCCACAGTGCCACAGCACCAGTCCCAGGTATTAGGTTTCCAATACATCATCTGGGATGATACATGTTAAAGTCAGACCATTTTAAAAATTATATTGCATTTTTATTACTATTCAAATTTATTTGGCCTACAAGTAGAATTTTTTATTGTAGTTATTCTATTTCACAGCTATTGAAATTAAATGTCAGTTTTTAATTTTTTTTAATTTAAGGTAAACAGATTTCACATATTTCATATATACAGATTTAGGAACATAGTGATACTTCCCATCTTATCCTCTCTCCCACCCACACATTCTCACTCATCCTTTCTCTCTAATTCCCTGCCTTATTTTTCCTTAAATATCTATTCATTTTTTTATTTGAAAGGCAAAGTTACAAAGACAAAGGGAGGAAGAGACAGAGAAAGATTTTCCATCCACTGGTTTAGTCCCCACATGGCTGCGATGGCTGGAGATGGGCTGGTCCAAAGCCAGGAGCCAGGAGCTTCTTCCAAGTTTCCCATGTGGTTGCAGGGGCTCAAGCCCCTGAGTGATCTGATCTTTCCCAGACACATTAGCAGGGAGCTGGATTGGAAGTGGAGCCTCTGGGACTGAAACTGGGCACAGTTCTCCCCACTACTCCACAGTGTCAGCCCTACTTCCTACACTGATCTACTTTCAGTGGACTTTTTACTCTTAAGATTCACCCTATACTTAGTAAAGAGTACAGCACTGTTGTTCAGCAGTAGAGACAAGGGCTGTAAAAAATCATAAACTCTCAAAACATCAATTTCACTCTTATACATTCCATTTTTTGCTGCTCTATTAGTTACCACAGATCAAGGAGAACATAAGGTGTTTGTCTTTTTGGGATTGGCTTATTTCACTAAATTTAATGGTTTTCAATTGTATTCATTTTGTTGCAAAACAAAGGATTTCATTATATTTTATACCTGAGTAGTTGTTTATTATAAATACATATATAAGTATGTATATATATATATACATTTATATATATATATATATATATATATATATATATATATATACATTTTTTATCCAGTCATCAGTTGATGGACATCTAGGTTGAATCCATATCTTAGCTATTGTTAATTGAGCTCAATGAACATGAGGATACAGAAAGCTCCTTCATATGCCTATTTCTTTTTTTAAGATTTAAATATTTGAAATACAGAGTTACAGAGAGAGGTAGAGACAGAGAGAGAGGACTTCTACCTGCTGGTTCGCTCCCCAGATGACTGCAATGGCCAGAGCTGCACTGATCTGAAGCCAGAAGCCAGGAGCTTCCTCCAGGTCTCCCATGTGGTGCAGGGGCCCAAGGACTTGGGACATCTTCCACTGCTATCCCAGGCTATAGCAGAGAGCTGGATCGGAAGAGGAGCAGGCAAGACTAGAACTGGTGTCCATATGGGATGCCAGCACTTCAGGCCAGGGCATTAACCTACTGCACCACAGCGCTGGCCCCTTATATGCCTATTTCATTTCACTTAGATTAATTCCCAGGATTAAGATTGCGGAGTCATATGGTATATCTACGTTCAAGTTTCTGAGGTGTCTCCATACGTCTTCCACAATAGCTGTGCTAGTTTATTTTCCCACCAATAGTGGATTAAGATGCCTTTTCCCCACATTCTGGCCAGCATTTGTTGATTGTTGATTTCTGTTTGAGAGCCACTCTGACAGGGGTGAGGTCAAACCTCACTGTGATTGTGATTTGTATTTCTCTGGTGACTAGTGATATTGAGCATTTTTCACTTGCCTGTGGTTTCTAAAATTTTCTCTTTTGATAAGTGCCTGTAGAGCAGCTCACATTGGTTGTCCAGAGAACCAGCTATATCCTGTGCCTTCTTATGCAGTCAGAGTTTCCACAGTCTCAGCACACAGGGCTCCCACTGTCAATGGGTGCAGAGGATTTGATCCACCTTGCTAGACTGTCTCATTCACAGAGAGGCAGAGACATTCCCAGAGCCTCGACAGTTTGAGCACTGAGAGATTGTGGGGACCTCAGTAATATGTGGGTGCACAGACTCTAGTCAATTTGCCCAGCCAGACTCAAAGTCAATGGGAAACATGGAGTTTTCCTTCTGTTAGAATCTCTGGATCACACACATGCACAATAGCCACCAACCAAATGCTTCCAATTCTCCCCATCAGTTGCAAGTTGCATGCATTCAAGCTGCTGCCACTGGTACTGTTAGAAGATGGCATCTTGTCTCAGCCAGGTGCTGAGCATGTGCACAAGAGCTTCTGCATCTTCTGTTTCTGTCCAAAATGGTGCCCACCTTCTCTCAACTGATTATTGGGCACCATTGTTTAGTGAATGTAGTGAGAGAAACATGCCCCCCCTTGTTTTTTACTGGGTCAGTGGGTACACTTTCCCCCTCAGAGCTCCAGGCCAGACTCACGTCAAAGTCTCCCTATGTCTATATCACCAGTGGTATGGGTTGCTGCAGTCTGATCTCACCTCACTCTCCAAAGCCAGTGCTTTCTCTTCCTCTTGGCTGCTGGCATCCTGTTGTGTCTGTATTCATGCTGCATGTCTGCATCTTCCACACAGATCCATGGCATTTCTCTCCTGTAGAATTTCCACCACAGTTTTCTCTAACTCTTCCTCAATAATGTGCTTCCAACATTTTTTGAAACTAGTTACCACTAGTATATGTGCTTCCCTATTCCACCATCTTGGAATCTTCCAACATGCATGCTTTTTATGGAATTTTAGGTATATAAAATCTGGAGATACTCTATTGAAAAATGCTAACATGGCATCCCAAGAGTATCCCTGTATTAAGAGGAACATAGTTAATATCATTGAATTATTTTTCAATTGTTCATTTGTTAGTGACACATGATCTTTCTTTGGAATTCTGTAATTTATTTGGATAAAAATTCTTAAAATTATGTTATCTTTACTAACTTTATTTCTTTTTACAAAATCAGTAGCAAATGAATGTCTTCATGAAACCAAGTTGTGTTTAATCTTTACCAATTAATAAATTGTGAGTGCCCTTTCAAGAATGTCTTTCCAAAAACATTGTGAGGTGGAGAGCGGCAAGATGGCGGAATAGGAAGGGAGCACACTGATAGTCCGGGAAAGGACAGCTTAATAAAAGTGGAGATACTGCAGGTTCAAGGAAGTGTAGGGGAAAAAACAGCAGAGGAAACTCTTCCAGAACTATTGATTCACAGTGGACCTGCGTGGAGAGCGTGGGAGCCCAAGTTCGGGACACCAGCGGCAGAATCAATGCACCAGCGCTGGAACACGAGGTGAGCCGAACCTCAATAGCTTGAGACACTGGCGGGCAAGCAGAAAGAGGAGACTAGAGGGAACGAGGCTTGAAACTCCGTGGGGAAAAGTTCACCAGGCTAACTAGAAGAGAGAGAGAGAGGAAAAAAAAGTGACCAATATGGACACGAGTTTCTCTCATCTTGCTAATACCTGGTCCCCATGACAGTCTGGTTTATGTAATCTCTGAACTGCAATTCTTCCTGTCCCTTCATGGGTCTGAAGACTCATTTCCTCCTTGAATGACTTTACATCCCTGTCATCTGCTGAGAGTTGGGACAATATTGGATTGCTGGTGGAACCAAGCCCACCAACAACTATAAATACATTCTTCCTGACCAATGACTTGACTGAGAAGGTGATGGAGGAGGCTCTGCATAAGAAGGCAGGTCTCATCTTTTCCTACATTCCACCTATTTCCCTACACATAAAGCATATTACCTGGATGTCCTGAAAGGAGCACCTGGTGTTCTGGGCTTTGGAGATCACAGTTGGCATCTACTCTCTTCGCACAGCCTATGATGCTGCACCCCAGGGATTGAAAAAGTGGTTTTCCAAAGGGCTTAGAGCCTGCACATCGAGGCATATATATCCTTCCAAAACTCATGGCTATCCTATAGAGGGTACCACTGAGTACAATTCAACATTAAGCATACCCAAGATATGGATAAAGTTGTGTCTGCAGTGAGAGAAGTTGAAGGTGTTCCTGTCACTTCTTTTTCTGCTAGGATTGATGAAGAGAAAAATAAGGATCAGCCTGGATTGTACAGAGAAGACTTTGATACAGGTGGTGGCTCAGCTCTCTCAAAACAGATAACTTTACCAGAGAACTGAAATTCTTTCACAGCAGAAGCCTTTGCTCTACATACTGGAATGGGTCAATCATGCACCCTGGATGAATCTGTTGCCCTGGCAACCATGATTGAGTGAATCAAAAGACACCTCAAACTAATTCATATTTACTTAGTAGCTCTTGGGGTAGGAAGGACCTTAGCATCATGAGTCAAAGCGTTGGCCCTGTGTGCTGGTTCTGAGAGCAGGGTGTGGAAGCAGACCTGTACCTCAACAGGTGGAATGTCCCATTATGATGGTCTGGATGCTACTTCCTAAGGAATAAATGCCATCCTCTGTGAACACAGTAATACTGAATGAGGCTTTCCTACTGACCTTTGTGATATTCTGGGTGCCCACTTGGAGAATAAGATCAATATTATCCTGTCAGAGACGGACAGGGATCTTCTTTGTGTGGTATAAGGCATACAGAAACATCAAGATGATACAACCTAGAGATTGCATCTCCACTCATGTGGATGTGTAACATAAGTCAGTGGAGTCGACATATCATTCTGGAAGAGTATCTTAAGATGCATGAGGATGCTTCAAAAAGTTCATGGACATGTTTATTTTGAGAAAACTGCATACATTAAAAAATTCACAAAATAAATAACTTTTAACTCCATTTTCTGCAAACCTTTTGAACTGCCCTTATATTATCTTTTCTAGTTTATCTGGTTCAACAAATGTTTTATTGTTCATAAGGAAATAACTGAACTACCATAATGAAAAACAAATATTAAGAAAGATCAACTAAAATCAGTTGACTAAAGATTCTTGGGAAGTAACCAAGTAATTCTCTCCTTAGTTTAATTATAGTTGGGATATGTTAACGTAGATGTCTCTGCCATTGGTTAGCTTTAAAATGTCCTTTAAAACTTGGAATTGAACACCTATTTTTAGGCAGTAGCCAGTTTGGGATGATATGGTCTGTCTCTGTGTCCATGTTCTGTAGATCCACCTAAATTCCAGTCTTTCACCTCAGTTTTAGAATCAACATGAGATTTATTGGGAGGAATTTTTAAAAATATGATTGGTATTCATATTACTATGTCTTTATTGCTTTTCATTTTATAAAAATAAACCAAATTATAACATTAGTCCAAGCCCTAATCCTTACCTTGGCCCTAGCCCTAGCCTTAGTCTTAGTCCTAGCCCTAACCCTAAACCTAATCCTAGATCTAAACCAATTCTGAAGCCTAATACTAGGTCTATCCCTAGACAAAGCATTAACCCTAAACTTGGCCCTCATCTTAACCATAACCTTACCTTAATTCTATACTTAGCCAAAATCCTAACTGTATCCTAACATGGTGCTTTAACCCAACCTAAACTCTAATCCTATCCCTAAAGTTAGCCTTAATAACTCAAGCATTAACCTTAATCCTAATATGAGCCCCACCTCTAACTGTAACACTAATACCAAAACTTAAACCTAACCCTGCCTTAACCCTAACCCTAACCCTGGCCTAAAACCTATCCATAGTACTAACTTTAACTATCACACTAGCTCTAACCATAGTCCTAACTCTGGCTCTAACTCTAAAATTTACCATAGAACTAAATATAACCCTAATCTTAAACTAATTTTAAATCTCACCCCAACACTAATCCTATCTTTCTGCTTTGGCCTAACCATAAAACAAACTAGCATTCAGTGTGAACTTAAACATAGTCCTGAAGCTAACTTTAATGCTATATCTAACACTAGCCTTAAACTAACCATCATGCTAACCAAAGACTAAGCCTCATCCTAGTGATGATGACCCTAACTTCAACTACAACTGTATATTATATATAACCAGAGCTCTCTCTATATATTATATATATATATAACCATATACATTTATAACCATATATATATTGTATATATTATATATATAATGTATATAAAACCACAGCTCTAACTCTATCCCTAGCCCTACACCTAAACTCATCCCTAATCCTAGCTCTATCCCTAGGCCTAACAATAGTCAACCCTATCTATAACTGTAATCACAAATCTAATCCTAAATATAACACTAGTCCTAGACCTAATCCTTATTCTAACCCTAAAGCTAAACGTAACTCTATGTCTAGCCCTAACCCTAAGCCTAGCCCTAACCATAACCCTAACAATGGCTTTTAATCTAACCCAGAGCTAAGCCTAAACTTAACAGAACCCTAATCCTAAAACTAGCCCTGACTCTTGCCATAAGCCTAATACTAGCACCGACACTAAACATAAACCTAGCTCTAAATCTTACCCTAACCCCAACCCTAACAATAGCCTTAATAATAACGTTCATTCTAAACCTTAACACCAGTCCTAACTCTCATCCTAGTCCTAATAATAACCCTAATACTTATCCTATATCTAGCCCTACACTTACTTCTAACCCTAAATGACAGAATTTGCATTCACATGAACTGTGAGGATTTATATACACTTGAGTAACTGAAATGGTCAGAGAAACAGAAAGAGAGCCCAAGCCCTTTTGTGTTTGAATGGTGCCATCATTAGTCACCAATTCTGAAAACACCCCATTTTCAAGCAAATTGTTGTTAAAGTTCTAGGTGTCACTGTGGTGATACATATGGGGAGGCTTGTGGTTAGGATGAGGAAAAATTGCAACTTGGCAAAAAAAAAATTCAGAAAACATCAGTTATTGAAGACATAGAATGGCCGGCGCCGTGGTTTAATAGGCTAATCCTCCGCCTTGCGGCGCCGGCACACCGGGTTCTAGTCCTGGTCGGGGCACCGGATTCTAACCCGGTTGCCCCTCTTCCAGGCCAGCTCTCTGCTATGGCCCAGGAAGGCAGTGGAGGATGGCCCAAGTGCTTGGGCCCTGCACCCACATGGGAGACAAGGAGAAGCATCTGGCTCCTGCCTTTGGATCAGCGCAGTGCGCCGGCCACAGCAGCCATTGGAGGGTGAACCAATGGCAAAGGAAGACCTTTCTCTCTGTCTCTCTCAGTCTCACTATCCACTCCGCCTGTCAAAAAAAAAAGACTAATAGAGACTTTATGAGTAACTGCAATGGATTGGCCCTCTAGTCCTAGTATAAAATTTGTAACAGGAGGAAAGCAAACAAAATGCTGAAAATGTATCATTTGAAACATAGTAAGTGAAAAAATAAATATAGAAGGCAGATCAAATGAATTTTATTTTCTACAGATAAAAAAAATGAGCTGAATGCCAACAGTGGCTGTGTTCTATGATGAAAGATAATATCTGAGTAGTACTTGTGGAAATAAACTGCATCCTCTCAGGAAGGCCTGGAAAAGTGATGCTCACAGTCAAGCATTTAGATGTAATGGGTAAAACACTCCACAGAAAAAGAAAACCTTGAATTTGATCCCAAGTCCAGCTCTAAATAACTCTTCAAAGCACAAAAGAGAAAACAGGCATTTTGCATTTTTCCCCATCAGAATAGCAGCAAAATATGCAGTCATGGGAACAGAGAGGAAAGGGAGGACTGAGAAACAGTGAGCAAACCTAAATCTGTTTGTGATTTAATGGTGCTGTGATTTTGCACCTGTTCTCAAAACTGCCCATTTTAAAATAACTTTATCTTTTTATCTTCTTGTGGTGCATTGGCTTTGGGAAGTGGGTTGGCATGGGGACACAGTCACCTTGTGGGCTGCCTTAGATGCTAGAACTGAAGGCATCAAGATCAGCAATGGGGTCCAGCTCTGAGATTAGACCCGAGAACCCTGGGGCTGGCTGAGGTATCTCAGCTTCCAAGCAGGTCCTGGAGGCTGGGGGTGCCTCATCTTGCCAGGCTCTGCTAGATTTCCCCAGGTGCCAAAGTCTGTGCTGTAGGACAGGGTGCTGATGCTTCCCTGCCTCCATTCCTGGCCTTCTCCTACCACTTGCCTCATAGCAAGCAGCGCTGGTTTCTTTAGTGAATTCACTATTGTGTACATGGCGGTTTAATTTTCTGACTTTGTGTTGACTCTGAAACCAGATGCTGTGGAATTATATGGACTTATTATATTTATCCAGAGTAACTGAAATGCTGTTTGTAAAAATTCACCTGAGTATTTATTTTAAAGACATAATTCAAGGTTTAGATGGTTACATTTTTAGATGCTTAATTTTGGTAGCAACCACAATATTTTGACAAAACTATTTGTAGAAATTTCTTTCAACCATGAATTCATATAATATAAAATGTGTGTTGTGTTGATGTTATCATTTGCTGCTGACACTGTAAGTTCATGAAGACTGAGGAACTCAATAGCAAAACCTGCCCAATTCAGTAAGAGGTGGAGCTCACTTGTGCTTTTCATTCCTTCCCAGCAGATGTCTCCCAGACTTGTTTCCATTAAGTAAAAGATTCTTTTTTTGCTATGTTTTATGTTTTCAGGAGGGAATGCTGCTTTCATTTTATAACCACAATGCTCTTCACAAGTGCTGGTAATGGGAGGATTGAATAAATGCTGAGATCCCTTTCAATGCCAGCTCAGTAAAGTAGAATAAACAGGAAATCAGATGTCATTTAAGGGATTTTTTTCCTAAATGTACAAGGTTTTATATATATAATATATTTTATTATATTTATACAATTATATATTATATTATATTCATTTGTTATTAATATATAATATTTATTTTATTATATATATATATAATAAAAGAACAAGCACTTGCCAAAAACAAATACAGTGCCAATCTTAAGTGATTTGGAGTGCTAGTTTATTGTGTTTTATATCTCAGCATATCAATTATATTCTTTTGTATGCATCAATATTACATAAGAATGTAAAATAGTCTTTACAAAAGAGAAGTAAATATAAGAAAAGTAAATATTACTAATATGTAGCAGTACATATTTATTATTTGCAAATGGTTCAAAGATTACAAGGCCCATTTTTTATGATTAAACATTTATTTAATGAATATAAATTTCCAAAGTACAGCTTATGGGTTATAATGGCTTCCCCCCTCCCAAAACTTCCCTCCCACCCACAACCCTCCCCTTTCCTGCTCCCTCTCCCCTTCCAATCACATCAAGATTCATTTTCAATTCTCTTTATAAACAGAAGATCAGTTTAGTATATATTAGGTAAAGATTTCAACAGTTTGCCCCCATATAGCAACACAAAGTGAAAAGAAATACTGTTGGAGTACTAGTTATAGCATTAAATAAGAGTGTACAGCACATTAAAGACAGAGATCCTACATGATATTTTTTAAAAATTAATTAATTTTCTATGCCATTTCCAATTTAACACCAGTTGTTTTTTTTCATTTCCAATTATCTTTATATACAGAAGCTCGATTCAGTATATAATTAGTAAAGATCTCATCAGTTTGTACCCACGCAGAAACACAAACTGTAAAAATACTGTTTCAGTACTAGTTATAACATCACTGCACATTAGACAACACATTAAGGACAGATCCCACATGGGATGTAAGTACACAGTGACTTCTGTTGCTGATTTAACAATTTGACACTCCTGTTCATGGCGTCAGTAATCTCCCTAGGCTCTAGTCATGAGTTGCCAGGGCTATGGAAGCCTTCAGAGTGGGCTGACTTTGATCTTATTCCGATAGGGTCATAGTCAAAGTGGAAGTTCTCTCCTCCCTTCAGAGAAAGGTACCTCCTTCTTTGATTACAAGGCCCATTATTAATAAGATAACAATACATGTGAATTATGACTTAGCAACATAGAGTGTAAAGGAAGTTACATATTTATATTAAAAATACACGTGCAAATACATACCAGTCTCTCTCAAGTGCTCACCATACACTGCTTCAGAAGCAGGAGGCATGAAGCTGTAGCAGTTTGAGTATACAGAACATACTGAAATCTCTCAAGCATAAAAACTGTACCTAAATTGCCATAATATTTTCTTTCTTCAAGTGTTTGGGTCTGAACTCAAAGAAAATAATGAACACCAATGATTTTCATTCTATGAAAATATAAACAGTTTAACAGTTGTAAAAATCTTGAAGAATATGGAGTTTATGAGAATGAGAAATGCATTTCATAAAAAAGGCCATAGTGGATCTATTTCTTTGGGGCTGTATATTTTTTAATTTAAGATCTCTGTCTCTTTTTCTTCCCCCTCCCTCTTTGTAACTCTGCCTTTCGATTAAGTAAACCAATCTTTAAAAACAGTGCTGTACACTCTTATTTAATGCTATAACTAGTACTCCAACAGTATTTTTTTTCACTTTGTGTTGCTATATGGGGGCATATAAGCTGTACTTTGGAAATTTATATTCATTAAATAAAAGTTTAATAAAAAAAACAGATGGACAGATGTGGCAGCACATACCCAAAAGAATAGATACACAAAGGGAGAATGTTGGATACATGTAGTCTCCAAGTGCAGGATTAGAATGATACTGAACAATCAGTGGTAGGATGACAGCTGCACTGCAGTTATTTTCAGATCAGTGGCAACCCTCAATTCCACAATCCAACTTGCAAAAGTTGGAATTTAGAATTCTCTTTTCCCACTCAAGGATTACCTGAGCCACACATACTGAAAAGGAACTAAGAAGGAGGATCTTCAAGCACATATAGTCATCATTCAATTTCAAAGTCAGAGCTTCAAATGCTAAGGTTAGTCTGAAAGATACCAGGCCCTTTTAGCTTCTTAGGGAACACACACTATATTTTTATTTTTTAAGAAATCTTTTATTTAATAAATATAAATTTCATAGGTACAACTTTTGGAATATAGCAATTCTTCCTCCCATACCCACCCTCCCAACCCCGGGTCATCCTACCTCCTACTGCCTCTCCTATCCCATTCATCATTAAGATTAATTTTTAATTATCTTTATATACAAAAGATCAACTCTATACTAAGTAAAGATTTTAACAGTTTGCACCCACACAGACACACAAAGCACAAAGTAATGTTTGAAGACAAGTTTTACTATTAATTCTCATAGTACAATTCATTAAGAACAGAGGTTCTACATGTGGAGCAAGTGCACAGTGACTCCTGTTGTTGATTGAACAATTGAAACTCTTTTTTTAACATTTATTTAATGAATATAAATTTTCAAAGTGCAGCTTATGGACTACAATGGCTTCCATCCCCCCATAGCTTCCCCCCACACACACAACCCTCCCCTTTCCCGCTTCCTCTCCCCTTCCATTCACATCAAGATTCATTTTCAATTCTCATTATATACAGAAGATCAGTTTAGCATATATTAAGTAAAGATTTCAACAGTTTGCAATCACATAGAAACACAGAGAGAAAAATACTGTTTGAGTACTAGTTATAGCATTAAATCACAATGTACAGCAGATTAGGAAGAGATCCTACATGAGGAGTAAGTGCACCGTGACTCCTGTTGTTGACTTAACAAATTGACACTTTTGTTTATGGCATCAGTAATCACCCTAGGCTCTTATCACGAGTTGCCAAGGCTATGGAAGCCTTTTGAGTTCACCAATTATGATCATATTTAGACAAGGACATTGGCAAAGTGAAAGTTCTGTCCTCCCTTCACAGAAAGGTACCTCCTTCCTTGATGACCTGTTCTTTCCACTATGCTCTCACTCGCAGAAATTTTTCATTTAGGTCATTTTTTTTGCCAGAGTGTCTTGGCTTTCCATGCCTGAAATACTCTCATGGGCTTTTTAGCCAGATCTGCATGCCTTAAGGGCTGATTCTGAGGCCAGAGTGCTGTTTAGGACATCTGCCACTCTATGAGTCTGCTGTGTATCTCGCTTCCCATGTTGGATCATTCCCTCCCTTTTTTATTCTATCCATTAGTATTTGCAGCCACTAGTCTTGTTTATGTGATCCCTTTGGCTCTTAGTCCTATCATTATGATCAATTGTGAACAGAAATTGATCACTTGGACTAGTGAGATGGCATTGGTACATGCCACCTTGAAGGGATTGAATTGGAATCCCCTGGTATGTTTCTAACTCTACGGTTTGGGGCAAGTCAGCTTGAGCATGTCCCAAATTGCACATCTCTTCCCTCTCTTATTCCCACTCTTATATTTAACAGTGATCACTTATCAGTTAAGTTTCAACACTTAATAATAACTGTGTATTGATTACAGTATTTAACCAAAAGTACTAAGTAGAACAAACAAAAATACTAAGAGGGATAACGTGTTAAATTTTTCATCAACAGTCAGTACAAGGGCTGATCAAGTCACTGTTTCTCAAAGTGTTCATTTCATTTTAATAGGTTTCATTTTTGGTGCTTGATTAGTTGTCACTGATCAGGGAGAACATATGATATTTGTCCCTTTGGGACTGGCTTATTTCACTCAGCATAATGCATTCCAAATTCCTAACAGGGATCATTTTTCAGTTAAAATTTAAGCACCTAAGAATAATTGTGTGTTTATTACAAAGTTCAACCACTAGTACTAGAACAAAAAAATACTAAAATGGATAAAGTATTACATTGTACATCAACAGTCAGGACAAGAGCTGATCAAGTCACTGTTTCTCATAGTGTCCATTTCACTTCAACATGTTTCCCCTTTGGTGCTCAGTTAGTTATCGCTGATCAGGGAAAACATATGATATTTGTCCCTTTGGGACTGGCTTAATTCACTCAGCATGATGTTTTCCAGATTCCTCTATCATGTTGCAAATGACTGGGTTTCATTTTTTTTGACTGATGTATAGTATTCTATAGAGTACATGTCCCATAATTTCTTTATCCAGTCTACTGTTGATAGGCATTTGGGTTGGTTCCAGGTCTTAACTATTGTGAATTGAGCTGCAATAAACATTAATGTGCAGACCCCTTTTTTGTTTTCCAATTAATTTCCTTTGGGTAAATTTCAAGAAGTGGTATGTCTGGGTTGTATGGCAGGGTTATGTTCAGGTTTCTGAGGAATCTCCAGATTGACTTCCATGATGGCTTAACCAGTTTGCATTCCCACCATCAGTGGGTTAGTGTCCCTTTTCACCACATCCTCTCCAGCATCTGTTGTGGGTAGTTTTCTCAATGTGTGCCATTCTCAATGGGGTGAGGTGGAACCTCATTGTGGTTTTGATTTGCATTTCCCTGATTGCTAGTGATCTTGAACATTTTTTCATGTATCTGTTGGCCATTTGGATTTCCTCTTTTGAAAAATGTCTATTGAGCTCCTTGGCCCATCTCTTAAGTGGGTTGTTTGTTTTGATGTTGTGGAGTTTCTTGATTTCTTTATAGATTCTGGTTATCAACCCTTTATCTGTAGCATAGTTTGCAAATATTTTTTCCCATTCTGTTGGTTGCCTCTTCACTTTCCTGACTGTTTCTTTTGAAGTACAGAAACTTCTCAATTTGATGCAATCCCAAATGTTAATTTTGGCTTTGACTGCCTGTGCTTCTGGGGTATTTTCCAAGAAATCTTTGGGAGTACCTATATCTTGCAGGGTTTCTCCAATTCTCTCTAATAATTTCATAGTGTTGGGTCATAGATTTAAGTCTATAATCCATGTTGAGTGGATTTTTGTGTAAGGTGAAAGGTATGGGTCTTGATTCATGATTCTGCACATGGAAATCCAATTTTCCCAGCACCACTTATTGAATAGACTGTCCTTACTCCAGGTATTGGTTTTGGATCTTTGATCAAATATAAGTTGGCTGTCGGTGTTTGGATTGATTTCTGGTGTTTCTATTCTGTTCCATTGGTCTATCTATCTGTTTCTGTACCAGTACCATGCTGTTTTGATAACTACTGCCCTGTAGTATGTCTTCAAATCTGGTATTGTGATGCCTCTGGCTTTGTTTTTGTTGTACAAGATTGCTTTAGCTATTCGAGGTCTTCTGTGTCTCCATATGAATTTCAGCATCATTTTTTCCAGATCTGAGAAGAATGTCTTTGGTATCTGGATTGGTATTGCATTGAATCTGTAAAGTGCTTTTGTGAGAATGGACATTTTGATGATGTTGATTCTTCCAATCCATGAGCATTGAAGATTTTTCCATTTTTTGGCATCCTCTTCTATTTCTTTCATTAAGGTTTTGTAATTTTCATCATAGAGATCTTTAACATCCTTGGTTAAGTTTATTCCAAGGTAGTTGATTGTTTTTGTAGCTAATGTGAATGGGTTTTATCTTAGTTCTTCCTCAGCCGTGGCATTGCCTGTGTATACAAAGGCTGTTGATATTTGTGCGTTGATTTTATATCCTGCTACATTTCCAAACTCTTCGATGAGTTCCAATAGTCTCTTAGTGGAGTTCTGTGAGTCCCCTAAATAAAGAATCATATCATCAGCAAAGAGGGATAGTTTGAGTTCTTCCTTCCCAATTTGTATCCCTTTAATTTCTTTTTCATATTTTTTTTTCTTCTTCAGTCTGTTAATGTGGTGTATCACGTTGATTGTTTTGCGAACATTGAACCATCCCTGCATACCAGGGATAAATCCCACTTGGTCTGGGTGGATGATCTTTCTGATGTGTTGTTGCATTCTATTGGCCAGAATTTTATTGAGTATTTTTGCATCTATGTTCATCACGGATATTGGTCTGTAATTCTCTTTCAATGTTGCATCTTTTTATGGCTTAGGAATTAAGGTGATGCTGGCTTCATAGAAAGAATTTGGGAGGATTCCCTCTTTTTCGATTGTTCTGAATAGTTTGAGAAGAATTGGAGTTAGTTCTTCTCTAAATGTCTGGTAGAACTCAGCAGTGAATCCATCTGGCCCTGGGCTTTTCTTTGTTGGGAGGGCCTTATTACTGTTTCAATTTCTGTGTCAGTTATTGGTCTGTTTAGGTTTTCTATGTCTTCCTGGCTCAATTTAGGTAGGTTGTATGTGTCCAGAAATCTATCCATTTCTGATAGATTTCCCTGTTTGCTGGCATACAAGTCCTTGTAGCAATTTCTGATGATTCTTTTGATTTCTGTGGTGTCTGTTGTTATATTTCTTTTTCATCTCTGATTGTATTGATTTGGGTCTTTTCTCTTCTTTTTTTAGTTAGTTGGGCCAGTGGGGTGTCAGTTTTGTTTATTTTTTCAAAAAAACCAGCTCCTCATTTGGCTGATTATTTGTATTTTTTTTTTTTGGATTCAATCCTGTTGATTTCTTCTCTGATTTTTTTTTAACTTTTATTTAATGAATATAAATTTCCAATGTACAGCTTATGTGTTACAATGGCTTCCCACTTCCCATAACTTCCCTCCCACCCACAACCCTCCCCTTTCCTGCTTCTTTTCTGATTTTAATTATTTCTCTTCTCCTACTAGAATTGGGTCTGGTTTGCTGCATATTTTCTAGATCCTTGAGATGAATTGAAAGCTCATCTATTTAGTACCTTTCCAATTTCTTGATGTAGGCACCTATTGATATAAACTTTCCTCTTAACACTGGTTTTGCTGTATCCCATAGGTTTTGGTATGTTGTGCTGTTATCATCATTCACTTCCAGAAAATTTTTGATTTCTCTTTTAATTTCTTCTATGACCCATTGGTCATTCAGGAGCATGTTGTTCAATCTCCATGTGTTTGCACGTGCTCTAGGGATTCCCGAGTTGCTAATTTCCAACTTCATTCCTTTATGGTCTGATAAGCTGCATTGTGTGATTCTAATTGTTTTGAATTTGCTGAGACTTGCTTTATGGCATAGTGTGTGGTCAATGCTAGAGAAGGTTCCATGTACTGCTGAGAAGAATGTAAAGTCCTTAGATATAGGATGAAATGTTCTGTAGATATCTGTTAGATCCATTTGAGCTATAGTGTCATTTAAATCTACTGTCTCCTTGTTGATATTCTGCCCTGTTGATCTATTTCCAAGAGTGGAGTATTGAAGTCTCCAAGTACTATTGTATTGGGGTCTAAGTCTCCCTTTTGGTCCCTTAACAAATCGTTTAAATAAACTGGTGCCCTGTAATTAGGTGCATATACATTGATAATCGTTATATCTTCCTGTTGAATGGATCCCTTAATCATTAAATAGTGCCACTCTTTGTCTCTCCTAACAGATTTTGTGGTAAAGTTTATGTTGTCCGATATTAAGATGGCTATGCCCGCTCTTCATTTCTGTTGGCATGGTATATATATTTTCCAGCCTTTCACTTTCAGTGTGTATGCATCTTTGTTGGGAAGATGTGTTTCTTGTAAACAGCAAATAGATGGGTTTTGTTCCTTAACCCAATCAGCCAATCGGTGTCTTTTAACTGGACAGTTCAAGCCATTAACATTCAATGTGACTATTGATAAGGAGTAACTTTGCCCTGCCATTTGCCAAAGATATTTTCTAATACATGCTTTGAGAATCCTGTGATTTTTTGCTGTGAGGTTTCCTTCCTTTACCTTCTTTCATATTGATGACTGTGTTTCTGTGTTTCTGTGTGTAACACATCTTTAAGCATCTTTTTCTGGACTGGATGAGTTGAGACAAATTCTTTCAATTTCTGTTTGCTGTGAAAGGTCTTTATTTCACCTTCATTCACAAATGAGAGCTTTGCAGGATATAATATTCTGGGCTGGCAGTTTTTCTCTCTTAGTACCTGGGCTATATCTCGCCATTCCCTTCTAGCTTGTAGGGTTTCTGATGAGAAGTCAGCTGTGAGTCTAATTGGAGATCCTCTGAGAGTAATCTGATGTTTCTCTCTTGCACATTTTAGAATCTTTTCTTTATGTTTCACTGTAGTGAGTTTAATTAAAACGTGTCCTGGTGAGGATCTCTTTTGGTCATGTTTAGGGGTTCTATGAGCTTCCTGTACTAAGATGTCTCTGTCCTTCTCCAAACCTGGGAAATTTTCTGCTAGTATCTCACTAAAAAGGCCTTCTACTCCTTTCTCCCTCTCCATGCCTTCAGGAACTCCTAGAACCCGAATGTTAGGTTTTTTAATAGTATCCTCTAGATTCCTCACAGTATTTTTTAGATTTCTAATTTCCTCTTCTTTTCTTTGATTTGACTTTTTCCTTTCCCGTTCTCTGTCTTCTAAGTCTGATATTCTCCCTTCTGCTTCACCCATTCTGTTTTTAAGGCTCTCTAATGTGTTTGTCATTTGATCTATTGAATTCTTCATTTCATTATGATTTCTTGTCACTTTCACAGTTTCATGTTCTACTAGTTGTTTCATTTCATTTTGATTCCTCCTTAATATTTCATTTTCACGTGAGAGATTTTCTATCTTGTCCATTAAGGATTTCTGTAGTTCAAGAATTTGTTTTTGAGAACTTCTTAATGTTCTTATCAATTTTTTGAGATCCGCTTCTTGCATTTCCTCTATCTCTTCATCTTCATAATCTTGAATTGGGGTGTCTTTTTCATTTGGAGGCGTCATAGTGTCTTCTTTGTTCTTGTTACCTCAGTTTCTGCATTTGTTGTTTATCATATTGGAGATATTCTTTGGTTTCTTTGCTGTGGTGTTTTTTTCTCATTATACTATGACTCTAGATTAAGTGGACTGTCTGCTTTTGATAGATCCTTAGAGGCTGTGATGGGAGTGGCCAGAGAGCTCTGTTTGGTTCTTCAGGGTTAAGGGTGTGCCAAAGGTGACTCACATAGATTGTTCTCTTGCTGGCTCTCTCTCTCTCTTCTCTCTCTCTCTCTCTCTCTCTCTCTCTCTCTCTCTTTTGACTCAGTTGAGAAGTAATTCCACATAGCTGAGTGGAATTGAGGGTAGTTGATGTATGAAATCTGACCCCATGGGTATTCATCTGCTCTACCCCTGGGACCACACAAAGAGTTTATGCAGCACTCAGTGTGGTCTCAAATTTCTCAGCATTCTCTCACTAGTTTGCCCAGGTTACCGAGTTTGTGTACATGCTGAGTTCTCTCACCCCCCCTCAGATTTTCACAGTCTCAGTTTGTTAGCTCCACACTTTCATTAGGCCTTAACCTCCTGTTATTTCTTCTCACCAGAGTCAGGTTTTTCTGCTTGGCTAATGGCAGGTGCCACTTTACATATGCAAAATGGCACCTGCTCTTTGTCTTTCTCGGCTTTGTAAGGTGAATGGTGAGAGAGGCAAGTGTCCAGGCCGGTTTCCCTTATTTATTCATTTTTTTCTCTCCTCCAGTCAGCCTGCTGAACTTTCCCCAGTGTGGCTTCAGGCCTAATTCCCTGTAGGCTCTTTTTGCCTTTCCCCACCAATGTCTCGGCTTACCGAGTTTTTTGTCTCACCTCCCCTTCCAGCGCTGGCATGCAGACTCTGTGGCTTGGCTCCCACAGCTCGGCTTCCACACGGTGGGTGACCTTGCTTTCCCTGTAGGTCCTCTGTGTCACATCCACTAGAGCTGGAAGAGTTTCCTCTGCAATTTTTTTCCTGAGCCTTTTCCTTAGGCTATAGTAACTCCACTTTTATTAAACTATCTTTTCCCGGACTATTGGTGCGTGCCCTCACTATTCCGCCATCTTGGCTCCACCTCCCAATTGACACTCTTATTTATGATGTCAGTGATCACCTGGGGCTCTTGTTAGGAGCTGCCAAGGCTATGGAAGCATTTTGAGTCCACAAACTCCGTCAGTATTGAGACAAGGCCATAAGCAAAGTGGAAGTTCTCTCCTCCCTTAAGAGAAAAGTACATCCTTCTTTGATGGCCCCTCACTCACAGAGATTCTTCATGTAGATCATTTTTTTGCCACAGTGTCTTTGCTTTCCATGCCTGAAATGCTCTCATTGGGTTTTCAGCAGCTCTATGTTTTTAAGAATTATAATTCTCAGGGCCAGCACTGTGGCGCAGTGGGTTAATGCCCTGGCCTGAAGCGCTGGCATCCCATATAGGTGCCGATTCAGGTCTCGGCCGCTCCACTTCCAATCCAGCTCTCTGCTGTGGCCTGGGAAAGCAGTAGAAGATGGCCCAAGTCCTTGGGCCTCTGTACCCATTGGCAGACCAGAGGAAGCTCCTGGCTCCTGGCTTCAGATCGGCACAGCTCCAGCTGCAGTGGCCATCTAGGGAGTGTACCAGTGGACAGAAGATCTATCTCTCTGTTTCTCCTTCTCACTGTCTGTTACTCTAACTCTCAAATAAATAAAATCTTTTAAAAATGAATTATTATTCTCTATACAAAGCTGCAAGTAAAGCTAGAACAAGCCTGTGACAACATCTGAGAACATTTGTACTATGAGGTTCCTGAGTTAAAGGGATTTAAGTAAATAGATGTGGTTGATTTCCAATGAATCTTTATTTACAAAAAGAGGTGAATCTTTTTTTTTTCAGAATATCTTGCATGCATGTTATTACCCATTTTACAGATACCAATGTGTGCCACCCCACATTTTTCAAGTGGAACTTCAAATAAAACTTTCAAATCTTTAATTAAAAAATAAGGTTTCTTTCTGCTTTTTTTCTTTTATTTTGTAAGTAATTCAAAATTTAAATATGATTAAGAAATTTTATATTTGACTAGGTTAGAATTACCAAGTCTTTAAGATTTTCAAACATTTTATGGTATCTATAAATCTAAGCAAGATGATAAATAGTATACATTATACATATTTGGGAATTTTGAAGAAGTCATTTTATTCTTCAGCTTTAGATGTGTATCATTTAGTACCTTGATCTGTCTTTTACTGCTATATATTCATTTCATAGTTTAAAAGCTTTGAAGTATTGCCAATATAATTTCTAACCATTATTTAAGGATTAGAAAACTCAGATAAAGTAAAATTAGATTGTGTATGATTATGTCACTCAGCAATGATGACTGTGAAAGGACTCTTTACGCATTGTCTCAAATATCCTTTTCCGTTACTCCTTAACTCATTCCAGTAATTTCCACTCCCCTGACCATTCACAATTTGTTCTCTCAAGGTTGACAGTTACTTTTATAAAATTAGAGGTCATTTCTTCAATGTCATTTAATATAACCTGCCAGTAGTATTGTTCTCAACAGAAAACTCTTCTCCAAAATAGCTTCCTCATTTGTCTTCCAAAATATTTGCATCTAGGGAGTTATTTTAGCTCATTTGTCAAATGTTAGTTGGTTGTCAATGTTTATGTTCATTTCTGGTGTTTCTATTCTGTCCCATTTGTTTACATGTCTATTTTTGTTCCAGTACTAGGCAGTTTTGATTACAGCAGACCACGATTATGTCTTGGAATCTGGTATTCTGATGCCTCCAGCTTCGTTTCTGCTTAAAATTGAGTAATTGGGGTCTTCTTTTTTTCCATATGAACTTTAAAATCAGTTTTTTCTATAATTGTGAAGAATGTCCTTGATATTTTGATTTGATTGCTTTGACTCTATCAATTACTTGGGGTAGTATGGACATTTTGATATTACTTTTTCCAATCTATGAACATGAGAGATTTTTCCCATTTTTATGTCTTTTGTTTCTTTAATTAAGGTTTTGTAATTTTCATTGTAGAGATCTTTCACATTCTTGATTAAATTTAACCCAAGGTTTTTTTTTTTTTTTTTTTTTTTTTTGCTACTGTGAATGGGCCTAATCTTACAGTTCTTTCTCAGTCAGAGAATTGTTCATGTATAAGAAAGACACTGGTTTTTTGTGTGTTGATTTTACATCCTGAAAATTTTCTTAATTCTATTATGAGTTCTAATAGTCTCTTAGTGGAGTCTTTTGGTTCCTGTATATAAAGGATTATATTATCTGCAAACAGGGATAATTGGAATTCCTCCTTTCCAATTTGTATCACTTTGATTTTTTTTGCCTAATACCTGACTAAAACTTTCAGAAATCTACTGAAAAATAATAATGAAAATGGCCATCTTTGGTTCCAGACTTAGTGAAATTTCTCACAGCTTTTCCTCATTCAGTATGATGCTGCCTGTGGTTTAGTTATATATTGCTTTGATTGTGTCAATGTATGCTTTTTCTATCCCGAATTTTAAGGGTTTTTATCATGAAAGGATGTCATTTTATCAAATGGTTCTCTGCCTCTATAGAGAAAATCAAATGGCTTTATCTTTCATTTTATTGATTTTAAATAACATATTTATTAGCATATGTTGAACTACCCCTGAATCCCTTGAATAAATTCTACTTGGGGTCTCATTGATGTATTATTGATGGTTTTATTGATGTATTTCATACCATTTTGTTGAGGATTTTGAATCTATGTCCATTATGGATATTGGTATATAGTTCTTATTTATTGCATCTCTGTGCTTTTGTAATTGAGCTAATTCTTGTCTCAAAGAATAGATTTATCCCTTTCAATTGTTTTGAATAATTTAAGAATGGGGATCAGTTCTTCCTTCAAAGTTTGATAAAATTCAGCTGCTTCTGGGCTGGCTCTGGGGCATAGAATGTCAAGTTTCCACCTGCACTTTCTGCATCCCATATGGGTGCTGGTTCAAGCCTCAGCTGCTCCACTTCCAATCCATGTTTGTTCTAATGCACCTTGGGTCCCTGCACCCATGTGAGAGACTCAGAAGGAGCTCTGTGCTTCTGTAGTTTACCTGGCCCAGCCCTGACATTTGGGGAGAGAACCAGCAGACTGAAAATCTCTTTCTTTGTCTCTCTTCCTCCCCCACCATATCTCTGTCTTTTAAATAAATAAATAAATATTTTAGAAATGAATTCTGTCTCTTCTATAAATGATGTTTGGAAAGTTGGATTTCCACTGTTGTAGTTCAAAATCAAACCTATATCTTACTCCCTATACAAGAATCAACTCACAATGGATCAAGGATCTAAATCTAATACCTGAAACCCTCACATTACTGATGAACAACATAGGGGAAAGGCTATTGGCCTAAGCAATGAAGCACAAGTAATAAAACAAACACCAATAGACTAATGTGATTACATCAATCTAAGAAATTATTTCACAAAAAAGAAAATAATTAACAAAGTGAAAAGGTAATCAAAACAATGAGAGAAAATATTTGAAAACTATGCATCCAATAAAGGATTAATATCAAGAATATATAAGGAGTTCCAGAAACTCAACAACAACAAAATAATCCAGTTAAAAATGTGCCAAGGGCAAGAACAAGCATTTTCAAAGGATGAAATAAAAAGGGCCAACATGGGGCCAGCACTGTGGCATAGCAGGTAAAGCCACCGCCTGCAATACCTGTATTCCATATGGGTGCTTGTTCAACTCCCAGCTGCTCCACTTCTGATCTGGCTCTCTGCTATGGCCCAGGAAAGCAGTAGAAGATGACCCAAGTCCTTGGGCCCCTGCACCCACATGGGAGACCCAGAAGAAGCTCCTGGCACCTGGCTCTGGACTGGCTCAGCTCTGGCCATTGCAGCCATTTGGGGAGTGAATCAGTGGGTGGAAGCCCCCCCTTCTCTCTGTGTGTAACTCTGACTTTGAAATAAATAAATAAATCTTTTTAAAAAAAGAAAGGCCAACAGACAGATGAAAAAACTCCAGAATCACTGTCATCAGGGAAATGCAAATACAAATTACAGTGTGGTGTCACCTCACCCCAGTTAGAATGGCTGTCATTCAAAAATCAAAAATAGAAAATGCTGGTCATTATCACTCAAAAATATTCTGAAATAAGCATTAAAACTATCACTCACCTAGTTTTCCTATTGCTTTTCTAGTGTATCCATAACAGCCTGTTTCTTTTGATTTTTTCTCATCTCCCCCCTTTTAAACAGAAGTGCTGTAAAGCTCAATCTTTGATATTCTTTCTAATTACTTTTACATCTTTGTTTGCACTAATGGTTTCCAAATTTGTATCTCCAGCACAGGAACCCCTCCTTAATTTCAGATCGGTATATCACACTGCCTACTTGAGACCTCTCTTTGATTATCTATTGTGTATTTAAATCCCAACAGGTCCAATATATTACTAATGTTATTCTTTCTCATACATTTCCCTTAGGTAGTCTTCCCTACATGAGTTAATGGCAACTTCTGCAGTTGCTGTGCTGAGATCCACAATGCAATTATTTATTTATTTATTTATTTGCCAGGCAGAGTAGACAGTGAGAGAGAGAGACAGAGAGAGAGAGTTATAGACAGTGAGAGAGAGAGACAGAGAGAGAGAGAGTTATAGACAGTGAGAGAGAGAGACAGAGATAAAGGGCTTCCTTCCATTGGTTCACCCCCCAAATGGCCACTACGGCTGGTGTGCTGCGCTGATCTGAAGCCAGGAGCCAGGTGCTTCCTCCTGGTCTCCCATGCTGATGCAGGGCCCAAGCACTTGGGCCATCCTCCACTGCACTCCCGGGCCACAACAGAGAGCTGGACTGGAAGAGGAGCAACCAGGACAGAACCGGCGCCCCAACTGGGACTAGAACCTGGGCTGCTGGCACTGCAGGCGAAGGATTAGCCTTGTGAACCACAGCACTGGCCCACAGTGCAATTCTTGATTAATCTCTCTTTCACAACTCCTCTCTTGTCTGTATACAAATCCTATCAAGTTTACCTCAAAAATGTTTCCAGAGGCAAGAAATATCTACCTTTAGTTCACCAACAGATGCAGTCTATATTAGTAGGCTAATTGCTTTTCTTCATTGTTTTTTTTTTTAAAATGAAATACTCAGTTAATTGATTTTAATGCAGGAGTCTGCTACAAGTGAATGATGAAAACTGTTCATGTGATCAGGATAAAAAAGGTAAACTAAATCCTTCATTTTCTTTTGCAAAAATGTTTGCAGTGATAACTTTTCTGGAAATAAACCAGGATTGTATCTTCCCTGGGTCATAGCAAGAAAACATTTTACTATATCAATGACCTTGAATGCTTTATAGGTAGCTGATAATTGAATTTGTTAAGGAACCATTTCAATAGATGGTTGCTATAGAATTTTGACTGATATGGTTAAATTCAGAGAACTTAAAACATTTTTAATAAGAAAGGCAATAGAAAAGTTGGTGATAATTGAGGAATGTGGAATTCTAAGAAGTTTTCTTTTAAAAATTAATCAACTACAATATGTTTTTACAGTGCTTTAAGTGATCTGGTAGAGAAGGCTGTGTTTATTCTATATACTTTTGTTTGCATGTGTAGGCAGTACAAATCTTGAAACATATTTTATAAATTTACTGTGACAAAATATACATATGTTAGCAAAATTGAGACTTTAAAATGTGAATATGGTTTACTGCGCTTGTCTATACTCTTGAAGAACAGTGGTTTTCCTACTTGATATCTAGTGAATTCTTTACTTCATGGAGTTTTAAAAGTATGTCATTGTAAAAATTAAAAGAAAAATTAAGAAAAGAAGGAAGAGGGAATATGGGAGCAAGGGCGAGAGAGTTGGTGGGAAGTATTACTATGCTCCTAAATCTGTACATATGAAATGCATGGAATTTGTTCACCTTATGTAAATAAAAAATTTAAAAATAATTCTGTTTAGAACTTCAATTGCTTTATAGTTCATGGTTAGATGTGATTCTTTATTAAATGACTCAGAAATAGAATTACTGTCATTTTTTAAATTTGGAAGACATAGAGACAAAGAGATAGGAATTTAATGAAAGAGCTAAACTCTTCATGTCCACTCCATGAGTGCCTAAACACTTGGGGTTAGGTCAGCAGAAAAGCACTCAATCAAGGCCTCCTAGGTTGGTAGCAAGAGCAGTTATCTGTCTCCCAGGATCTGGATTATCAGGAAGCTTGAGTCAGGTTCTAGAGCCAGAAATGAAACCCAGGTACTCTAACATGGGATGCAGGCATCTTAACTTCTAGGTTACATACCTGCTCCACAAATGAAATATTCTAGAACAACTGAACACTGAAATGCTGAACTGAAAGTTGACCTATCATAAATTTATGTGGTAGTAAACAGAAACAATAAGGACATTCTGAATATAATTTACCTATTTCTTTTCCTCCCTAGGACTCCTGGAAAAGGATGACATGAGGCAGCTGTGGGAATTTCTTAGGTGTAGACAGTTGAGAATTAACTTTTTTTTAACTTTTATTTAATGAATAGAAATTTCCAAAGTATAGCCCATGGGTTACAATGGCTTCCCCCCTCCCATAACTTCCCTCCCGCCCGCAATCCTCCCCCTTCCCGCTCCCTTTCCCCTTCCATTCATGTAAAGATTCATTTTCAATTCTCTTTGTATACAGAAGATCAGTTTAGTATATATTAGGTAAAGAGAGAATTAACTTTTTTTTTTGGCAAGACAATACTGGGTTATGCTGCAAATTTGGGCTTTAGGTTTTGTAATTCACTTTCATGAAATTAATTTTATAGTTCTGATGGTTTCTTGTAGTAATAATTATTACTTTTTATGCAGAAGTGTAAGTTTACCTACTTAGAGCTTTGTATGTAGTAAATTATCCAAAGGAGATAGCTGCTGTTGAGAGCACTGCATTTCTAGTAATAATGCCTATTACCGTATGAATGTCTCTAGAATAGTTGCCACAGATTGGTGTTCTTTTCCTTTTGAGAATTACCCTAACAGTTGCCTTGGAAACCTCAGGAGGCCAATGAAGTGATCCTAACCACCCCCAAACTTAGAGAAAGCAAATGAGGACATTGATTTCATCCTGGAAGGTCTTTATTTGTGGTGAAGAAATGAGCAGAACTCATCATACATTTTGGTTATTAACATCTGTTTTGTTTAGATAATTCTGATTTCCTAAGCTGGGAATTTGTACAACTGTTACACGTGCATGTATATTTTGTTGCATCAAAGTAGCTTCTATATGTTATTCAGATTTGATTTTTTATATTCTCAGAGTTATACTGTAGGATTTGTGTCTAGTAAAATCAAATTCTTGCCTCACGTGCATTTCGGATTGTCTTTTAATAAAGAAGGCCAACTTCAATGTATGTATGTATGTATTTATTTATTTACCTCACGTGCATTTCGGATTGTCTTTTAATAAAGAAGGCCAACTTCAATGTATGTATGTATTTATTTATTTATTTATTTTTTTGACAGGCAGAGTGGATAGTGAGAGAGAGAGAGAGAAAGGTCTTCCTTTTGCCGTTGGTTCACCCTCCAATGGCCGCCGCGGTAGGCACGCTGCGGCCGGCGCACCGCTCTGATCTGATGGCAGGAGCCAGGTGCTTCTCCTGGTCTCCCATGGGGTGCAGGGCCCAAGCACTTGGGCCATCCTCCACTGCACTCCCTGGCCACAGCAGAGAGCTGGCGTGGAAGAGGGGCAACCGGGACAGGATCGGTGCCCCGACGGGGACTAGAACCCGGTGTGCCGGCGCTGCAAGGCGGAGGATTAGCCTAATGAGCCGCGGCGCCGGCCCTTCTTATGTATTTAAATTTCATAGTAGCTCTGCAAAGTCGGCGTTTTATCTCTGCAGATGAGGAGACAGATGCTGAGGAGCAAGATCATTGGCTCAAAGTCTTATGACAGACTAACATATTGCAGGACCTGGATTGGAACCAAGACTGGTTAGTTAAGTACATGTTGTCTCTACTACTCAAACCTGAATTACACACTTCTCCATATTTCTTGTTATTGTGCCTTGTCTTCACTCGAGTTTGGCTTACCAGTCTCTCTGGTCCATCCAGCTACAGAAGCTGAGGATTTTGAAGTAGGGCTTGGGGATAGGGTATAGGCTTCAGTGCTGCTGAACAGAGTAGAGGCCAGCTGATGAATGATGATGGCTACAGTTCAGCTAGGGGGGAAGTTTACCAAAAGGGCACCAGACCCTGGACAGATGCTTCATGAGATGGAGAGCATACTTCAAGCATCATGTTGAAAAATGTGTTTCTCTTCTTGTCTCATTGGAGTCAACCTAACTGGATTCTTTAGCTGTCTTTTCTTCCTGGGGCATCTCAGTTTCTGGGAAGCTTGTTTCTGAATTTTGGAAAGCAAGAACTTTTGGTGTGGACCATCACTCTTTCAGCTAGGGTTGGCTTTTGCTGGTTCAGAGCTTGCACTCTTGTCCAAACTCTTCTCTTCCTCAAACTGCCAGCTGCCTCCACGAAAAAAGGAAAAAATAGCAGCACCCTAGGTTCATTTTCTTATTCGTTCCATGATGCTATGTTATCTCTTTGTCCTAATGTAGTAAGTAGCTGATCTAATAATCTAACAAATTTTCATTGGCTAACACAAATGTGTTAGAGGAAGACCTGACCTTTTTTTTTTTTTAATAGGGAACTCTATGCTGTCTGTCTTGATCCAACTCCTTGGTGACCTTAGCCATGAGAATTGTAATCTACAGGCTCTGGGAAGACACAAAACCCATGAAGTGTAGGATTCTTCTTGTCTTTTTTTAGTGCCTATTTGTTGAAGGACATAACAGTGACCGTTGAATGAAAGAGTGGCTGTTTTTGGAGGTAGAAGCACACAAGTGTCCAAAAAGCAGCATCTAAACAGGAGATGAAGTGATTTGCTCTTCACATTAGTTGGCAGGTGCATTCTTTTTCAGAGAGTGAAGATGATACAGAATCCAAGTTAGAGAGGGCAGTTTGTAGGGAGGGAGGTGCGGTTGGGAAAATGAGTTTAGGGTGAAGCCTTTCTAGTAGTGTTCTCACAAGCATGCATCCAATAAAAGCAATTTGAAAGATGAAATTTAGCCATTCCTTAGCATTATATATATGACAGTGTCATTGACCCTGTTATCATAAACAGCTATGATTTTTCAGGGTACTGTATAATAGTTGTTTATACTCTAGGGAAAATGAGAAGACTTGGTATATGTACTTTAGAAAATAAAATATTGGCAATCTATCACAGATTATCATTTTTTATATAAAATTTTAAAATTTAAAAGCCATGTCTCTTTCCACCATGACTATTAGGACATGCATTGGTTGTTCAGTAAGTATTTGCTGAACCCAATAATAAACAATTGAACAGATGAGTAATTGAACAGATAATGAATTTCTTGAGAAAAAATAAATCAAGGATTGGATTAAGATGGAGGAATAGAGGGAGCTTACTGCTGTAGAAGATAGTATGAAAAAACTGGAGAGAGTACAGTCTCAAGGAAGAGTTAGGGAAAAAATGGCAGAGGAAACTCCACACAAATTAGAGGGACACTGTGGACCATGTGCAGGGTGTGGACATGCACAACTCAGAAACCCAGCAGCCAAGAACCTCAGCAGCAGCTCAGGAAGTGAGACCAGACTGGAGCATCCCAAGCCACTGGTGATAAAGTTGCAGAAAGATCCTGGTGGGAATCCAGCTAGGAGCCCTAGGTAGGACAGTGTACCTGTCATGTTTCTGTCTCCCTGATCACCCTGAAACTGGCATTCTGTAATAAGCTGATAGAGAGCAGGCATCATTTTGGACATATGTAATAGATACACCAGTGTCTGTACACCCAGCAAACAGCAGAGCAGAGAAACTTGAATTTGGTGGGGGGAACTGATGGAGGGCTGGGTGCCCATGACTGTGGGAGGCTTGTGTGCTGGGACTGTGAGAACACTGATGCTGTGTGGGAGGGCTCAGGGTGTGGCTGGGGCTTTGGGCAGTCACTGTGGGAAGTTGCATCTACTCAGGGCTTGCTGATTACCTGGTGAGGATCACTGCATATCAGTCTCCCACATATGTGCCAGGGGGTCAGAATATGTGTGGAATCCACTGCTGCTTTCCCAGAAGCATTAATATAACTGGTTTGGAAGTATAGCAGCCAGAATTCAAATCAGCACTCATATAGAATCCCAGTATTGTAGGAGATGGCTCAACCCATTATTAAACAACAGCTCCCTTTCCTGTCTTCTGTGGTGAACTATTTCTAACATGCTTACTATTTTAGAATTAAGCATTGTTTTGTTGGCATCTTATGTATTACACTATAAAATTTAATTTATCAGGTATATTTTTCCTTTTTCTTTTTTTTAAAAAAAGATTTATTTATTTACTTGAAAGCCAGAGTTGCACAGAGCGAGAAGGAGAGGCAGAGAGAGAGAGGTCTTCCAACTGCTAATTCACTCCCCAGTTGGCTGCAATGGCCAGAACTGTGCCTATCCAAAGCCAGGAGCCAAGCATTTCCTCTGGATCTCCTATGAGGGTGCAGGGGTCCAAGGATTTGGGTCATCTACTACTGTTTTCCCAGGCTATTGCAGAGAGCTGAATCAGAAGTTGAGTAACTGGTACTCAAACCGGTGCACATATGGGATGCCGGTACTCTAGGCAGAAGATTTACCCACTATGCCACAAAGCTGGTCTCAGTATATTTTTAAAGGATTTTTTTTTGCTCTGACTTTCATTCTTTAGACAGTATTTTGAAAAGAAGTTTTTGGGGCCATGCTATGGCATAGTGGGTAAAGCTGCTGCCTGCAGCGCTAACATTCCATATGGGTATGACTTTGAGTCCTGGCTGCTCCACTTTTGATCAAGCTCACTGTTATAGCCAGGGAAAGCAGTAGAAGATGGCCCAAGTGCTTGGGTTCCTACACCCACATGGGAAATTCAGAAGAATCTATTGCCTCCTGACTTCAGATCAGCCCAGCTCTGGTCATTGTGGCCATCTGGGGAGTGAACCAGCAGATGGACGATCTCTCTCTCTCTCTCTCTCTCTCTCTCTCTCTCTCTCTGCATCTGCCATTCTGTAATTCTGCCTTTCAAATAAATAAATAAATCTTGAAGAAAAGAAGTTTTAGGCTTTGATTAAGTGTTAATTATCCCTGTACTCAATTATAGATTTTAATTTTTTCTTGTATCTAGGAAATCTTTGCCTAACTTAAAGTGAAAAAAATTTTCTTCTATGATTTTTTTTTTCTGGAAGTATTGTAGTTTTCAGTACTACAGTTAGATCTGTGGCATATTTTCTTTTCAATTTTGTAAATAGAAGCTATTTTATTGGAAATTAGTATCTCATTGTGCTAACACCATGTGTTGAAAAGGCTATACTTTCTCCCCTGCACTGTGATAGTGCCTCTGTAGAAAACCTGTTCACTGTGTTTGGATCTTCTCTGGAACCTCTTTTGTGTTCCATTCATCTGTCTGGCTTTCTGTATGACAACAGCATACTTTAGATTAGTATAAATTTATAACACTTAAAAATCATCATCCCTTTGATTTTATTATTTTTTCAGTTATTTTGGCTATCCTAGATTCTTTGCATTTTCATATGCACTTATATCAGCTTGTTACTTTGAAAATAACCAGGTTGCTAAATGAAAGATCTCTGTGAGTGAGATCCCAGCAGAAAGAACGGGCCATCAAAGGAGATATCTTTCTCTGAAGGGAGGAGAGAACTTCCACTTTGATTATGGCTTTATCTAAATAAGGTTGGAATTTGTGAACTCAAGAGGCTTCCATAGCCTCGGCAACTCAAGATAAGAGCCTTGGGTGATTACTGACTGTCAATTGTTAAATCCACAATGGGAATCACTGTACACCTGCTTCCCATGTAGGATCTCTGTCCTCAGTGTGTTGTACTATGTGAATTAATGGTAAAACTACTACTCAGGCTGGCACCATTGGAACAGCATGGTGTGCTGGCCGCAGCATGCCAGCCACAGCGGCCATTGGAGGGTGAACCAACAGCAAAGGAAGACCTTTCTCTCTGTCTCTCACTGTCCACTCTGCCTGTCAAAAAGTAAAAAAAAAAATGATTGGCTAAAGTATAGGGTCAGAGCCACTATGGTGTACTTGCCAAACTGCAGGGTCTCAGGATATTATCAATTACCTTAAGTGCCTGAAAAGACACCTGAAACTTTAGGTATCTCCCTGCTAGCTGCTGATTGGCTGTTGCTAGGTGGGGTTTATTGCAAGGGGAGTTCATTTATTTATTTTTTCTTTCATGAGCTTCAGGGTTCAGGGCTCGGTCAGGCCTGAATTACAAGATGGAGGCCTATTCTAAAATAGCTGCGCCTTCATCCAGGCTGAGGTCTCTCAGACACAACACAGTTTACTCATACATTCACCTATTGAAGAATATCCTGTTTCAAAATTTAGTTTGATTTTTTATATTATTGCTCATGTGGAAATTTGATTTCTTCAATCATTGCAGTTGTATAATGTTTGCATTATGGATTAGTCCAGATGTATTCTTCCTCTTTATCTTTTGAAAAGTGTGTAGAATCTTTTTCTCCAGTTTTATTGACTTCTTCATCCTGTCACAATGAAATTGATTTTGAAAACAGGCTGGTGTTCAGACATTGGGACAGACAAGTGATTTGGGTGCTTGGCTCAGGGGCAGTGGTGTGGCTTCTTTATGTTGACACTATCCTCACTGACAGAGGCCATGCCATGCACTGAGCAGTGCTGTGGAGTCTGCTTGGCCATGTCTGAGATTAATTCTAGGCAGCCAAGGGATGAGCCAAGTTTTGCATGGGGCTAAGGCCTCACAGCCAGCATGATTCACATAGTAACCAGTCCTGAAGTGAGGATTGCAGGTGAACAATCCTCTGCCTGCAACAAGAAGTCCACCAGAGGCATACTCACTGTCCTCTGTGAGACCTGGGGAACTCCTGGCCACACTGCCATGGGTCCTTGCCGCTTGTAGAGACTCCAGCTCCAGGCTCCACCTCTGTCACTGTGGGACTGTTCTTGTTCTCTGCAGTGACGCTGGCAACCCAGTTTCCTGTAACAGAGAATGGGGAGCCCTGCTGGGGTTATGCTGAGGTCAAGGTGGTCAAAGTCAGAGGGGCCTCTGGGTCCATGCAGGAGGAGCTGCAGAACCTTGGGCTACATTTTACTGATTTTCAAGTGCAAATGAGCTATGGCCTGACCAGAGTCACTCCATTTTGTCCCTGATTGTCCTATATTTTTTTGTAACCAGTCCCGCAAATGCTAGCTACTCAAAAACTAGTCTTGTGAAAGGTTTTTTGTAAGTTTATTTACACTAAGTACTGGGAAACTGGTTAATGCCCCTGAAATAAGCATAATGTTGCTTGCTCTAGCTCCTGTAACAAACGCTTGGCTTTGTAATTAACTTCAACAAGATATGGTTTTGGCCTTTTGAAGCTTACCCTTGAGCTCTATCAGGGCAGTATGATTTGGAGAGCACAGGCCCCTGTGCAGCCATAGGCTTTTAGAAATAAAAGACTCCATAATTTGGCCCTAAGACTTCAGCACTTATTAATATTTCTGAAATTAATAATCTGTGTGGGTTCTTGCCATGAATTCAGAGACAAATTCTGAATACTGGCTCAAATAGACCAGATGATAAGCTGAGTTTTTAAGCTTTTATTCAGTGAGAGAAACACATAGGAGAGTGAGGGCTTTATCTAAAGGAGAAAGGAAAGTCTGGAAATTCAGTAGGGTCCATACCAAGCAGGGAGCAGGCCAAGAGCTGTGGACTTGTCCTGTGAGGCCCCACCATTGGGGAGAGTGAGGCAATGGTGTTCTTCCACAGAAAGCACCAGGGACAGGCTTCAGTGAACATGTCCACCTTTACTAATGACCATGTACACTTTCAAAGGGCAGGCAGAAGGGGCATAACTAATTCAGGGCAACCCTAACTCTATAGGATAGAACCAAAACTGGCACCAATATGCATCTCCAATTACCTTAAAGGTCTCATAGTTAGGGTAGCTTTCAAGGTGGGCCTGGACCACTCCCAGCAACAGTTTACCTAATTGGCAGAAGGTGGGGGTGGGAGGAAATGTGCCTGAGGCGCCCACCTCCCACCATCAGTCAGGCTAGCCACATGGGCTAGGCAGAAAGTCTCACAGGATCACCCACATCTCCTCCCTTTGTTTTAGGGCAAGTGTGACTCTGCTTAGCGTGGCACGGCAACAAGCTGCAACCCATAATAAGCTTTAAATTAAATTGAAGAATGCCTACCATGGGAATTAAGGGCAGGGAGGAAAAGAAGGGCAAAGGGAAAAAGATCAGGCCCACCATGTTTCAGGCCTTTGTAATTGGCAGGCGGGTGCACAGATATGGGAAAGCAGGGGCATGAGATCACGCAGGGGGCATGGGGAAAGTGTGATGAAGTCATAGCCTTTCAGCTCTCAAGTCTAATGATGTATGACTGCCTGCATCATTCCCCCTTCAGAGACTCCATTCCCTTAATCCTAGGGATGTTGAAGGGTGTAGAATCATCACATCTTCTATAGCTGCTTCCTGTTTATGAGGGATGTAGTGCAGGCCCTGCCTGTCCGGGGTCTGGAAGTCTCTGCCTATCTCATTTAACAAATTCTCTTTGTGAGCTGGAGCAATCTTGGTCACTACCAATGTCTGTGTCCCCTGCATGGTCAGTTACTCCCAGAAGTTGTTGAGTTCTGGAACATGTAAGTTTGTTAATTAGTATGAGCAAAACTGGAACATGACCAATTGTAAGTGGAGTGCCCCTTTAAGATGAAAAGACCACATCCTACAGACTCCCAGATAGTGGGTGGTGATACATTATAAACCCATTTAGCTTGAGTATAGAGAATTATAATAGAAGAACACATTAGGAGTTTTATTATTAATAACAGAGAATCAAAAGAGGCAGGTACACCATGCCTGCCTTCAGGTGCAGCACTCTTGATGTGAGGAAAGCAAAGGCTTTACTTTTCTTTTTGCTTAAGATCTCTGGCTTACAGGAATAATCAGGCATGTCTTTTGAGTACACCTGTTAGGACTTGAGAGGTAGACATTTAATCCTAATTTTACTGAGGTAGTCATGTTCAGTAGCACCTGGTAAGGTCCCTTCCATTTAAGCTGTAGCTGATCTGAAGAGGATCTTTCTGTGAATGGCTTGTTCAGGGAAAGGCGCTGAAGTTGGCTTGTCAGAGGGTGAGCTTTCAGAGACTGGGTCCAGGGTTTGGCATTTCAGGCTGCTATCCACACAGGCTGCAGAGTGATCTCTGGAAAACACAAGCAAAACCTTTGCCCATCATTATGAGGGGATCAGGCCCCTTCCATTGTTGGGTGGTTGGGTCCCTCCATCAAACCAGAGGCAATTGGGTTGCACCTGTGAGAGGTCTCCAGCATTTCAATGCTGGTGGCTCTCCAGGGGGTGAGACCTATAAGAACTTTATGGTGAAAGGAGCAAAGTTAATACACTAATAGTGGGGGTATCATACTCTCCCCTCTGTTTTTTTAAGCATAGTCTTGAGGTCCTGCATGGGAAGTTAGTGCACAGTGACTCCTATGGTTAATTTAACAATTCACACTCTTTTGTGTGATGTCAGTGATCACCCAAGGCTCTTGACATGAGCTGTCTAGGC
Organism: Lepus europaeus; assembly: GCF_033115175.1. Classification (NCBI taxonomy): domain Eukaryota; kingdom Metazoa; phylum Chordata; class Mammalia; order Lagomorpha; family Leporidae; genus Lepus; species Lepus europaeus. The sequence goes on from NW_026909276.1 coordinate 6,109,840, forward strand.
TATGGAAGCCTTCTGAATCCACAAACTCAGTCAATATTTAGAGAAGGATGTAAGCAAAGTGAAAGTTCTCCCTTTGAAGAGAGTACATCCTTCTTTGATGACCACTTCTTTCCACAGGAGTCTCACCCAGGGAGACTCTCCCTGTAGGTACACCTTTTCGCACAAGTGTCCTGACTTTCCATGCCTGAAATGCTCTTGTGGGCTTTTTAGCCAGATCAGAATGCCTTTAGGGATGACTCTGAGGTCACTGAGCGTTACTTAGAGCAATTGCCATTCTATGAGTCTGCTGTATGGACTGCTTCCCATGTTAAAGCATTTACTCCTCTTTAATTATATTAATTCTATTGATATGATCACTTTAACAATTAGTGCCTCCTACATGACCAACTTAAAACTTAATGCAATCAAATACAGTCACTTTTAAACTTAAGATGCCACTTTCACCATCTAGCCCAAGGGAATTTGGGATCCCATGGTGAAGTAAGTCCAGCCATGAAATTATGATTTAAGCTCTCATTTTGGCTATGCTGTTACACAGAACATGTTAGTCACTCCTTTCATAAGATCTAAAAATCAAACTACATCCTGAGGAATCCCTCAGGACAGAGTCAGTGTCCCATCTTAAAGAGAATAGAGAAATGTGGGAGCAAGTCAGGCTTGCCTGAATGCCCACTGACAATGTCAAATGGAATATTAACAAGTGGTTTTAACCATTAAATAATAGCCTATAAAATATTTACTGTAGGTCCAATGCCTTCTATAAATTTTAAGAATACATGTATTTAAATATATCTTAAATATCTAACATGATGTGGCTTGTTTAAACAACAAACAGAAACATAAAACATTTTTTAGTCCTTTCTATCAACAAATTTAAAGCATCTGACAAAGAGATTCAGGTCAGATGAATCAAATGTATCTTCAATTAATTTTAGCTATTAAATTTATGAGCAATCCTTCCTTGATAAACCAATTAAGACAGAGCTCAAAGTAAATTTTCCCATATAGACATACAATATGAATACACACATAACACAACATACAAGATAGAACAATAAAGCAGTTTTAGTAATAGTTTCCTAAAATCTTTAGCTTTTTTTAATTACCAACCAATTAAAATTACTTTCTGTTCTTGAAAACTTGATTAACTATACTTTCTTCCAGTTGGAACCTGTAGTGCATTATTGACTTCATCTGTTTACAGAACAATTCAAAACTATTGAATTCAATAGAAGTGGCTGGAAAAAGTCCATCAGAACCTATAGGAGGGCAGCTAAACACAGAACCAACAATGTTTTAGTTTAGAGCAGCAAATCTGATATACAAAACTGTGGATGAGTAAAGACTTTAAATAGCTATGTTTAAAATGATAAACTCATTAACCAACAAGAGGCATTTGCATACTTCACCCAGTATTTTCAAAAGCACCTGTAGGATTTTACAAAAAAATTAATTCTTTTAGGCCTCTGGGCCTTTCTCATTAAGAGTAACACAAGATTGTCTAGGAACACATGATCATTAGACTTTTTAACTTTCAGACATTTGTATCAGTGGCATTTTATTTTATGTTATCAAAACTAAAATTGAGCACAACTTCACATTTTAACAGTATCTGTAATGTAACCCAAATAGCCTGATTAATTAGCTGGTGTCTCTCCAAGATGAGAGACATATATCCTTTGACATTTCCAGGAAACCAACTGGAAATATCAAAGTTCAAATTCTTTGGAACTTTGACTTTTTTGAATGCCTGTAAAAGATGACAAGAAAGGAGAGCGGCAAGATGGCGGAATAGGAAGGGAGCACACTATTAGTCTGGGGGAGAGACGGTTAATAAAAGTGGAGATACTGCAGGGTCAAGGAAGAGAAGGGGAAGGAACAGCAGAGGAAACTCTTCTGGAACTAGTGATTCACAGTGGACCTGTGTGGAGAGCCTGGGAGCCCAAGTTCAGGACACCAGTGGCAGACTCAACACACCAGCGCTGGAATGCGAGGTGAGCCAAACCTCAATAGTTCGAGACACCAGCGGGAAAGCAGAAAGAGGAGACTAGAGGGAACGAGGCTTGGAACTCTGTGGGGAAAAGTTCACCAGGCTAACTAGAAGAGAGAGAGGAAAAAAAAAGTGACCAATATGGACACGAGTTTCTTTCTCTCCGCCAGCCCAGAATACTATATCCTGCAAAGCTCTCATTTGTGAATGAAGGTGAAATAAAGACTTTTCATAGCAAACAGAAACTGAAAGAATTTGTTGCCACACATCCTGCCCTGCAAAAGATGCTTAAAGATGGGTTACACACAGAAACACAGAAACATGGTCACCAATATGAAAGAAGGTAAAGGAAGGAAACCTCAAAGCAAAAGATCACAGGAAGCTCAATTTCTCTTTGACATAGAATTAAACTCTGATTCTCTGTTACAGCAATGTGTTAAAGTAATCTATTATGTTCTCTTGATGTCTGTTAAATTCTAAGTGTTCAAAAACAGCTGAATTTTTATTAAGAGCTATGGGTTATTTAAAGATGTGCTTATTTTCAAAGATTTGAATAATCACCTTGTAACAATGATCAAATTTGGTCTATGTTATGTCATCATTTTAAGGAATCTTATTTCAACCAGATATTTTGGATTTTGAGCCTTCTTGGCATTCTTGACAGGCATTCAAAAAATCAAAGTTTCAAACAATCTGGTCTCTAAAATTTCCAGTAAATCCTGAACTTTGGTTTTTCCAGTTTGGACCCAACTTAAAAAATTGAAGGACCTATGTCTCTCATCTTATAGAGACCCCAACTAATCAGTCTATTTGGATTATATTAGAAGGACTGTCAAGATGTGATGTGGTACCAGACTTTAAGTTTCTATAATGGAAAATGCTATTAATACAAATGTTTGAGAATTAAAAAGTCTAATGATCTTGTGTTACTAGACATGATAGTTATCTTAATGAGAAAGCCCCAGAGGCCTAAAGGGTTAAATACTTGTGAAATCCTACAGGTGCTTTCAAAAATACTGTGAAGTAAGCAAGTGCCTCTTGTTGGTTGATGAGTTTATAATTTTAAACATGGTGACATAAAGTCTTTTGTCATCCACAGTTATATATGATTTGCTGCTCATAAAACTAAAGCGTTGTTGGTTCTGTGTTTAGCTGTCCTCCTATAGGTTCCTATGGACTTTTTCCAGCCACTTCTATTGTATTCAGTACTTTGGGATGGCTCTGTAAACAGATGAAGCCAATAATGTATGAACAGTACCAACTGAGAGAAAGTATGGTTAACTGAGGTTACTAAAAACAAAAAGCAATTCAAATCAATTGGCAATCTACAAAAAGAGTTAAAGATTTTAAAAGCTATTATTAAAATTGCTATATTGGTCTACTGTGCTATGTTATATGTGTATGTCCACATGGGGAAATTTTATTATTAAAATTATTATAAAATAATTAAAATTATTATAAAAATATTATTATTAAGAGTTTTATTTTAAATGGCTTATAGATAAGATTGTCCATAAATTTAAGTTGCTAAAATCAATCAAAGATACATTTTAATTTGTGTGTCCTGAATCTGTGTATCATATGTTTTAAACTTGTTGGTAGAAAGAAACTAAAAGCATTTTATATGGTTGTGCTTAAGTTTACTGGTTAAACAAACTACACCATGTTAGATATTTAAGAGGTGTTTCCAAATACATGACTCTTAAAATTTAAAGAAGGCATTGGACCTTCTGGTAAATGTTTTCTTAAGTTGTTATCTAATGGTTGAAACTGTTTGCTAAGTATTCATGTGATATTGCTATTGTCAGCAAGCAATCTAGGACTTACTCCCTCATTTCTCTATTCTAAGCCCAACTTGTTCTTTCATTTCTCTATTCTCCTCAAGGTAGGAAACTAATTCTATTCTGAAGGAATCTGTAGGATGCGCAATTTAATCTTTAGACCTTATAAAAGAGATGGCTAACATTTTTCTATAATAGCATAGCCAAAATAAGAACTTAAATAATAATCTCATTGCTAGATTTACTTCGCCATCAGCGAAGTATACAGTAAGTAGAAAAAACCTCCCTTTCAGACCAAAGGGAAAGAAAGTTTTAAAGTGAGAATATAATTTTCCTCATGGGCATTGTCTACCTTAGAAAAACTACTACAGAACATGCCTGTGACTATAGACTTGTAGTTCAGGCCACCGAAGATTAGAGATGGGAAACGGGCACTCCCTTGACTTGCATCCTCTGGACTGCTTTAACACAAACCAGGAGGAAAAGAAAGCTAGGCATCAGAAGCAATGGGTGGCAGGCCTATTAATGGCTGATCTGTACAGTGATCTGCCCTCAAGGAGACCCAACAGGCCAGTCCACTGCAGTGGCTTGCAATGTGGTAAGCCTGGGCTTCAGCAGAAGTCAGCTTGTGAAGAGCCCTGGCAGCTCTGCCAAGAGTTGGATCACTGGAAATGGACCTGCCCTGGAGCCGAAGGATGCCCAGGTCAGAGCCACAGATCTCATTGGCTCTAAGCTGAAAAGCCCTTCACTCAGCCCAACTTCCAAAGTGACCACTGCAGCTGAGGGAATGGTCAAGTAGGGTCAGCAACTTTGCAGGAAGAACTGTAAATTTCTTGTTAGAGATGCCCCCTGCCTTGACCTGGCCAGCTCTCCTCCCAGGCCAGCCAAGTAATGAAAGTCAACAGAGTGCCTTCCCCTAGGAGGTTCACACCTCCCTTAGGATATACCCCATGTGAAGAGATAGATAGGTCTGGGCCTCTTAACTTGCAAGGCCTAAAGCCCAACAGATTATTATCAAGCCCCTTCTATCAGGTTCTATTTGCCTCTCAATCAGAAAACTTAATTGTAGCTTAGACAGCACCTTTCTTAGCTCCTCTAATAATGACTCTGTCCTTTGTTCTAGACCCTGTCTAGTGCACTTGGGCCTCATTCCTTTGTAATCATAACCTCTACTCTACCTCCAATGGCTCTACTCCCAACCTGTGTGTACTGATGGTCCTCTTCCCCACTTAATGCTGTATAATTGTTCAAACCTGGTAAATGCCACTCTTAGGATCATTGGTTACTATCCTCACTCTGTCTTTTATGACCTTGTCTAAATATGATCAGAGTCGGCAAACTTGGAAGGCTTCCATAGCCTTGGCAACTCATGACGACAGCCTAGGGTGGTTACTGGCGCCATAAACTAGAGTGTCAATTTGTTGGGTCAACAACAGGAGTCACTGTGCACTTGCTCCTCATGTGGGATCTCTGTCCTTAATGTGCTGTACATTGTGATTTAATGCTATAACTAGTACTCAAACAGTATGTTTCACTTTGTGTTTCTATGTGGGTGCAAACTGTTGAAATCTTTATACTAAATTGATCTTCTGTATATAAAGAGAATTGAAAATGAATCTTGATGCAAATGGAAGAGGAGAGGGAGTGGGAGAGGGGAGGGTTGTAGGAGGGAGGGAAGTTATGGGAGGGGGAAGCCATTGTAGTACATAAGCTGTACACTGGAAATTTATATTCATTAAGTAAAAGTTTGAAAAAATAAGATGACAAGAAGGCTCAAAATACCTGGTTGAAATAAGATCCCTTAACATCATGACAAAGTATAGACCTGGTTTAATCAAATCATAACTTCTTTGAAACTCAGTTGTTTTAAACAATTAGAACTTAAGAGGCATTAATAGAACATAATAGATTACTTTAAAATAACACAAACTTTGTCTCTTTGGTTGTTCAAAAGTCAAAAATAAAACCTTAAATTTAAGACCTGGGGGGGGGGGCGGAGCCAAGATGGCAGATAGTGAGGATGTGCACCGTAGTTTGAGAAAATAAAGTTTCATAAAAGTGGAATTACTGTAGCCTCAGGAAAAGACTCAAGAAAAAAACTGCAGAGGAAACGCTTCTGGATCTAGTCGATGTTACACAGAGGACCTACAGGGAGCCCACCACGTGTAAACCCAACCGCGGGAGACGAGCCACAGAATCTCGCCAGCACGGGAACGAATGGAAAGTAAGACAAAGACGTCAGAACCCCGAGACATTTGGGGGGAAAAGCAGAGGCCTCTCTCTTCACTCACCAAGCAAAACAAAGAGCAGGTGCCATTTTACATATGTAAAGCGCCGCCAACGAGTTCACAAACTCAGCAACTTTGAAACTTTGGTGAAACTTGAGAACACAATGAGGGCTGCATAAACTCTTTGTGTGGTCCCAGGGGTGGATCAAACGAATACTCACAGAGGCCAGATTTCAACTACCCTCAATTCCACTCACCTGTGACAAATTACTTCCCAAATGAGTAAAAAAAAAAGAGAGAGAGAGAGAGAGCAATCCAGCAAGAAGCAAGGGAGAGAACAATATGGGTGAGGCGCTTTTTGCACAGCCTTAAACCTAAAGAATCAAGCAGAGCTCTCTGACCACACCCATCACAGCCTCTAAGGATCCATCAAAGCAGACAGCCCACTTAGAGGCATATTATAATGAGAAAAAAACACCACAGCCAAAAAAAAAAAAAAACATAAATTATCTCCAACATACCAAACAACAAACATAGAAACCGAGGTAAAAAGAGCAAGGAAGAAACTATGACACCCCCAAATGAACAAGACACCCCAATCCAAGATTATGAAGATGAAGACATAGAGCAAATGCAAGAAGCGGATCTCAAAAAACTGATAAGAACATTCAGAAGTTCTCAAAAACAAATTCTTGAACTACAGAAATCCTTAATGGGCAAGATAGAAAATCTCTCTCGTGAAAATGAAATATTAAGGAGGAATCAAAGTGAAATGAAACAACTAGTACAACAAGAAACTGTGATAGTGACAAAAAACCACAATGAGATGAAGAACTCAATAGATCAAATGACAAACACATTAGAGAGCCTTATAAACAGAATGGGTGAAGCAGAAGAGAGAATATCGGACTTAGAAGACAGAGAACAGGAAAGGAAACAGGCAAATCAAAGAAAAGAAGAAGAAATCAGAAATCTAAAAAATACTGTCAGGAATCTACAGGATACTATTAAAAAACCCAACTTTCAGGTTCTAGGAGTTCCTGAAGGCATGGAGAGGGAGAAAGTATTAGAAGGCCTTTTTAGTGAGATACTAGCAGAATATTTTCCAGGTTTGGAGAAGGACAGAGACATCCAAGTACAGGAAGCTCATAGAACCCCTAATAAACATGACCAAAAGAGATCCTCACCACGACACGTCGTAATCAAACTCACCACAGTGAAACACAAAGAAAAGATCCTAAAATGTGCAAGAGAGAAATGCTATATTACTCTCAGAGGATCTCCAATTAGACTCACAGCTGACTTCTCATCAGAAACCCAACAAGCTAGGAGAGAATGGTGAGGTATAGCCCAGCTACTAAGAGAGAAAAACTGCCAGCCCAGAATATTATATCCTGCAAAGCTCTCATTTGTGAATGAAGGTGAAATAAAGACCTTTCACAGCTAACAGAAATTGAAAGAATTTCTCGCCACTCATCCAGCCCTGCAAAAGATGCTTAAAGATGTTTTACACAGAGAAACACGGTCAGCAATATGAAAGAAGATAAAGGAAGGAAACCTCACAGCAAAAGATCACAGGAGTCTCAAACCATATATTAGAAAAAATCTGGCAAATGACAGGGCAAAGTTACTCCTTCTCAGTGGTCACATTGAATGTTAATGGCTTGAACTGTCCAGTTAAAAGACAATGATTGGCTGATTGGGTTAAGGAACAAAACCCATCTATCTGCTGCTTACAAGAAACTCATCTGTCCAACAATTATGCATACAGACTGAAAGTGAAAGGCTGGAAAAAATATATACCATGCCAACAGAAATGAAAAAAGAGCGGCCATAGCCATCTTAATATCGGACAACATAAAGTTTGCCACAAAAACTGTTAGGAGAGACAAAGAGGGGCACTATTTAATGATTAAGGGATCCATTCAACAGGAAGATATAATGATTATCAATGTTTATGCACCTAATTACAGGGCACCAGCTTATTTAAAAGACTTGTGAAGGGACTTAAAGGGAGATTTAGACACCAATACAATAGTACTGGGGGACTTCAATACACCACTCTCAGAGATAGACAGATCAACAGGACAGAAGATCAACAAGGAGACAGTACATTTAAATGACACTATAGCCCAAATGGATCTAACAGATATCTACAGAACATTTCATCCTATATCTAAGGACTTTACATTCTTCTCAGCAGTACATGGAACCTTCTCGAGGATTGACCACATACTAGGCCATAAAGCAAGTCTCAGCAAATTCAAAAGAATTAGAATCATACCATGCAGCTTCTCAGACCACAAAGGAATGAAATTGGAAATTAGCAACTCAGGAATCCCTAGAGCACGTGCAAACACATGGAGATTGAACAACATGCTCCTGAATGAACATTGGGTCATAGAAGAAATTAAAAGAGAAATCAAAAATTTTCTGGAAGTAAATGAGGATAACAGCACAACATACCAAGACCTCTGGGGTACAACAAAAGCAGTGTTAAGAGGAAAGTTTATATCAATAGGTGCCTACATCAAGAAATTCGAAAGGCACCAAATAGACGAGCTTTCAAGTCATCTCAAGGATCTAGAAAATCTGCAGCAAACCAAACCCAAACCCATTAGGAGAAGAGAAATAATTAAAATCAAAGAAGAAATCAACAGGATTGAATCCAAAAAAAACATTACAAAAAATCAGCCAAACGAGGAGCTGGTTTTTTGTAAAAATCAACAAAATTGACACCCCATTGGCCCAGCTAACTAAAAAAAGAAGAGAAAAGACCCAAATCAACAGGATCAGAGATGAAAAGGGAAACGTAACAACAGACACCACAGAAATCAAAAGAATCATCAGAAATTACTACAAGGACTTGTATGCCAGCAAACAGGGAAATCTATCAGAAATGGACAGATTCTTGGACACATACAACCTACCTAAATTGAGCCAAGAAGACATAGAAAACCTAAACAGACCCATAACTGACACAGAAATTGAAACAGTAATAAAGGCCCTCCTAACAAAGAAAAGCCCAGGGCCAGATGGATTCACTGCTGAGTTCTACCAGACATTTAGAGAAGAACTAACTCCAATTCTTCTCAAACTATTCAGAACAATCGAAAAAGAGGGAATCCTCCCTAATTCTTTCTATGAAGCCAGCATCACCTTAATTCCCAAGCCAGAAAAAGATGCAGCATTGAAAGAGAATTACAGTCCAATATCCCTGATGAACATAGATGCAAAAATACTCAATAAAATTCTGGCCAATAGAATGCAACAACACATCAGAAAGATCATCCACCCAGACCAAGTGGGATTTATCCCTGGTATGCAGGAATGGTTCAACGTTTGCAAAACAATCAACGTAATACACTACATTAACAGACTGCAGAAGAAAAGCCATATGATTCTCTCAATACACGCAGAGAAAGCATTTGATAAAATACAACACCCTATCATGATGAAAACTCTAAGTATACTGGGTATGGAAGGAACACTCCTCAATACAATCCAAGCAATATATGAAAAACCCATGGCCAACATCCTATTGAATGGGGAAAAGTTGGAAGCATTTCCGCTGAGATCTGGTACCAGACAGGGATGCCCACTCTCACCACTGCTATTCAATATAATTCTGGATGTTTTAGCCAGAGCTATTAGGCAAGAAAAAGAAATTAAAGGGATACAAATTGGGAAGGAGGAACTCAAACTATCCCTCTTTGCAGATGATATGATTCTTTATTTAGGGGACCCAAAGAACTCTACTAAGAGACTACTGGAACTCATGGAAGAGTTTGGCAAAGTGGCAGGATATAAAATCAATGAAAAAAAATCAACAGCCTTTGTATACACTGGCAATGCCACGGCTGAGGAAGAACTTCTAAGATCAATCCCATTCACAATAGCTACAAAAACAATCAAACACCTTGGAATAAACTTAACCAAGGACGTTAAAGATCTCTATGATGAAAACTACAAAACCTTAGATAAAGAAGTAGAAGAGGATACCAAAAAATGGAGAAATCTTCCATGCTCATGGATTCGAAGAATCAATATCATCAAAATGTCCATTCTCACAAAAGCAATTTATACATTCAATGCAATACCAATCAAGATACCAAAGACATTCTTCTCAGATCTGGAAAAAATGATGCTGAAGTTCATATGGAGACACAGAAGACCTCGGATAGCCAAAGCAATCTTGTACAACAAAAACAAAGCCGTAGGCAACACAATACCAAATTTCAGGACATACTACAGGGCAGTTATTATCAAAACAGCATGGTACTGGTACAGAAACAGATGGATAGACCAATGGAACAGAATAGAAACACCAGAAATCAATCCAAACACTAACAGCCAACTTATATTTGATCAAAGATCCAAAACTAATCCCTGGAATAAGGACAGCCTATTCAATAAATTGTGCTGGGAAAATTGGATTTCCACGTGCAGAAGCTTGAAGCAACACCCATACCTTTCACCTTACACAAAAATTCACTCAACATGGATTAAAGACTTAAATCTATGACCTGAAACCATCAAATTATTAGAGAGCATTGGAGAAACCCTGCAAGATATAGGTACAGGCAAAGACTTCTTGGAAAAGACCCCAGGAGCACAGGCAGTCAAAGCCAAAATTAACATCAGAGAAATGCAAATCAAAACCACAATGAGGTTTCACCTCACCCTGGTAAGAATGGCTCACATTCAGAAATCTACCAACAACAGATGCTGGAGAGGATGTGGGGAAAAAGGGACCCTAACCCACTGTGATGGGAATGCAAACTGCTTAAGCCACTATGGAAATCAGTCTGGAGATTCCTCAGAAACCTGAACATAACCCTACCATACAACCCAGCCATCCCACTCCTTGGAATTTACCCAAAGGAAATTAATTTGGCAAATAAAAAGCCATCTGCACATTAATGTTTATTGCAGCTCAATTCGCAATAGCTAAGACCTGGAACCAACCCAAATGCCCATCAACAGTTGGCTGGATAAAGAAATTATGGGACATGTACTCCATAGAATACTATACAGCAGTAAGAAACAATGAAACCCAGTCATTTGCAACAAGATGGAGGAATCTGGAAAACATCATGCTGAGTGAATTAATCTAGTCCCAAAGGGACAAATATCATTTGTTTTCCCTGATCAGCGACAACTGAGCACCAAAGGGGAAACCTGTTGAAGTGAAATGGACACTATAAGAATCAATGACCTGATCAGCTCTTGTCCTGACTCTAGATGTACAATGTAATACTTAATGCTTTTTAGTATTTGTTGTTCTTGTTGTTGTTGTTCTAGTCTTTGAACTCTGTAATTAACACACAATTATTCTTAGGTGTTTTAATTTTAAATTTCAGAGTGGAAAAAGAGAGGGAGGAGATGTACAATTTGGGACATGCTCAATTGGACTTGCCCCAAATGGTGGAGTTAGAAATGTGCCAGGGGATTCCAATACAATCCTATCAAGGTGGCATGTACCAATGCCATCTCACTTGTCCAAGTGATCAATTTCAGTTCACAATTGATGGCTCTGATAGGTCGAAGAGTCAAAGGGATCACACAAACAGGACAAGTGTCTGCTAATACTAAATGATAGAATCAAAAAGGGAAAAAACGATCCAACATGGGAAGTGGAATACACAGCAGACTCAGAATGGCAGATGTCCTAAGCAACACTCTGGCCTCAGAATCAGCCCTTAAGGCATTTGGATCTGGCTGAAGAGCCCATGAGAGTATTGTAGGCATGGAAAGCCAAGATACCATGGAAAAGAAAAAAAAAGAAGAAGACCTAAATGAAAGATCTCTGCGAGTGAGATCCCAGTGGAAAGAATGGGGCCATCAAAGAAGGAGGTACCTTTCTCTGAAGGGAGGAGAGAACTTCCACTTTGACTATGACCCTTTCGGAATAAGGTCAAAGTCAGCCCACTCTGAAGGCTTCCATAGCCCTGGCAACTCATGACTAGAGCCTAGGGAGATTACTGACGCCATGAACAGGAGTGTCAAATTGTTAAATCAGCAACAGGAGTCACTGTGGATTTACATCCCATGTGGGATCTGTCCTTAATGTGTTGTCCAATGTGAAGTGATGCTATAACTAGTACTGAAACAGTATTTTTACACTTTGTGTTTCTGCATGGGTACAAACTGATGAGATCTTTACTAATTATATACTGAATCAATCTTCTGTATATAAAGATAATTGGAAATGAAAAAAACAACCTGGTGTTAAATTGGAAATGGCATAGAAAATTATTTTTTAAAAAAATATTATGTAGGATCTCTGTCTTTAATGTGCTGTACACTCTTACTTAATGCTATAACTAGTGCTCCAACAGTATTTTTTTTTCCACTTTGTGTTGCTATATGGGGGCAAACTGTTGAAATCGTTACCTAATATATTTTAAACTGATCTTCTGTATATAAAGAGAATTGAAAATGAATCATGACGTGATTGGAAGGGGAGAGGGAGCGGGAAAGGGGAGGGTTGTGGGTGGAAGGAAAGTTTTGGGAGGGGGAAGCCATTGTAACCCATGAGCTGTACTTTGGAAATTTATATTCATTAAATAAAAGTTTAATAAAAAAAGTGAAAAAAAGAAAATGCAAATTTCTACAAAGTTAAAAATATTATTTAAACATTTAAAAAAAAAAAGACCTGGTGCATTGAATCAAATCCCATAATTTGGAACACTTTTAAGAATCAGAACTGGGAAGAAAGGATAGTACGTACCCACAAGGGAGACCAGGAGGAAGCACCTGGCTCCTGGCTTTGGATCATCGCAGTGCACTGGCTGCAGCCCACCAGCCATAGTGGCCATTTGGGAGATGAACCAATGGAAGGAAGACCTTTCTCTCTGTCTCTCTCTCTCACTGCCTAACTCTGCCTGTCAAAAAAAAATCAACAAATGACAAAACTGATGAGGATGTGGAAAAAAGTTACCCTGGTCCACTGTTGGTGTGAATGTAAACTGGTGCAAGCCACTGTGAAAGACCGTATGGAGATATCTTACAAATCTGATTACAGACCTACCATATGATCCAGCCATCCCACTCTTTGGAATTTACCCAAACCAAAAGAAATTAGCATATGCAAGAGTTATCTATAACCCCATGTTCACTGCAGCACAATTCACAATAGCTGAGGTCTGGGAACAATCCAGATATCAATCAATTGTTGACTTGATAAGAAAATTATGGTATATACACACTAAGGCATACTACTCAGTTATAAAAAAAAAAAAAGAAAAAGAAACCCTGTCTTTTGCAATAAGATAGATGAAACTGGAAATCATTATACTTAGTGAAATAAACTAGTCCCCAAAAGACAGATATCATATGTTTTCCCTGATCTGAGGTAGCTAATAGAGTACCTAAAATGTAATGTATTGGCGTTAGATACACTTTTTCAGATTTGATGATTGTTTAGAGCACTTGTCTTTTCCATTGAGGAACAGTGATTCTTTTTAATTTATTTTTTTCCTTCATACTATTTGCTGAATTGTTGAACTCTTACTTAGTGTAGGGTTAACTATACAATCATTTTGTAAAAGTTAAGTGGGAATGTGAGAGGGAAGAGGAGAAAGGGTTGGAGTGTGTGTGGGAGGGAGGGTATCGAGGGAAGTGTCACTTACATTCATTAGTCTGTATATGTGAAATATATCAAACTTATATTACTTAAAATTTTAAAAGGAAGTAAATATTTAAAATTCAAAAAATTTATACCAATAACAAGGAGAATTTTAAAGGTGTTTATATATATAATATATATGTGTGTGTGTTTATGGCATTACAATGTAAATGCACATATATATAATTTGTAATATAAATGTACACAGAGCAACATTTTGAAATTTGTATAATGTATTTATCATCAGAAAAGAATACTCAGATTTCTGTAATGATCCAGTTTCTGAAAATTACAAGAATGAAGAGTAAGCCATCAAGTTGTAGCTCATAAAGTCTGTTTCTCTGTTTCTCCAAGTCTACCAGCCTCTAAAATTAAATAAACATACATAATTCTGGGATAAAAATAACATTAAGATCCCACTATTTTCCCACATAATTTTCAGGAAATATACTAGTATCTAGAAACACAGTGGCAAATTTATCTATGAATAAAATATATGTATGTTATATGTTACATATATTCATATATATACTACGTTGAGGAGAAAGAATTATTACCCTTGGCTAAAATGGCCCTGAGACACTGTGTACCTGACAGTTTCCAGAAGGCAACTTACAGAATGTTGGGGGTGATGATGATCTTACAACAAAAATTAAATCACCATGGCCACAGATTCACAGGGTTAGGATTGGTCTAGACTAAAGTATTTGTGCAAAAGAGTGACTCCAGTGAATTTAAAAATTAACAAATTTTCATAATTAAAGGTTAATTTCAAGTTCCATGAATGTCTATAAAGCTAAGAATGAAATCTCCTGCTAATGAGTGATGGAACTGGCCCTAAATTGTTCTCATATACTGTGAAAATAAAATTTGGACATCTGCCAGAATTTGATAGCCTTACAATGATAAAGTAAATCATGGTAGCCTGAAGTCCCCTGCACTAGAATTGGCACAAATTAGGTTATTATTTATTGAGGTGGTAATAATAAATTTGAATCAACATGAAAAATAGAGAAATGTATTCATTTCAATATATGTTTTATATTGATAGTTGTGTGTACAAATGGTAAATTTAGTAGAAGCAGGAATAAGGTTACAAGGAGATGTAACAGATATTAATAAAAGTAGCCCTCAATACACATTTAAATACAGAAAATCTGTGCTTTCTTAAATCAAAGAAAGTTTATGCCATTAAATTCAGTAATTTTAAAACCAAGATAAAATTGTCTTGATCTAATGAATGGAAATTTTAAAGAGAATGACAATTTTGATTCTCGAAATATAAAGAAGCTATAAAAAAGTGTCCTTGAAAGTGTAAAAGAATGTAATGTTCTAAAATTATTTGATAGGCCATAAAGATGGAGATTGCTAAGACAACTTGAACATTATTTAGTGCATTCATGACATGAAAATATAAGTGCCCAAAAGAATCATCATACATTGGCAGTGCTAAGATTGCTTTCCATGTGGATATTGACATACTCAGATGAAATTAATAAAATGAAAGACAAAATATAGAAAATTGATGCACATGGAAGTTAAAACTTTGTCTTGCCCTTAGTAACAATGTCATTTTAATGTGAGCCATAATTAAAAACAAATATGTGGATGAATATTTGGTGAAAAAACAGTCTGGAATAAACTGGAAAAATTACAGTATGATATAGACTTGTAGTTTGGAAAATTTCCACAATCAGAAAATAATTTAAAGTTCCAGAAGCATCTAGAAACATTAAGAATGTATCCTATGCTGATGACCATGATGGTGCTGGCACTGCAATGTACTCAAATCCTATACACATGACAGTTGCTGGGACAACTTCCAGCATTTAGAGTGAGTAGATGACCACACAATTATAAATCAAACCATGGCCCATCATTTTCCTGTGTTAGGAATGTTACAAATCAGGTTACTCATTACACATGCAGGTGACAGTAGTAAATGACAAAATAAATATGCACTCCATGGAAGGCATTTAATTTTGATTATATGGTATATAAATTAGTAATTTGGCAGAAACAGAGTCATAATCATATAGAGATGAGCTAATAATTGGATGGTGGAATAGGGAGGGAGCTTACTGCTCTAGGCCAGGAGAAAATAGTTTTTAAAAAGTGGAAATAGAGTAGTCTCAGGGAAGAGTTAGGTAAAAAATGACAGAGGGAATTCTACTGATATTAGAGGGACGCAGTGAACCCACATGGATGGCATGGTGCCCACGGATCACGACTCCAACAGCTGAGAGCCTATGCACCAGAACTGGAAAGTGAGGTGAGACAAGACCACAGTAGCCTGAGCCACCGGCAAAAATGTGGCAGGAAACTAGAGGAAATGAGGCTTAAGTATCCAAGGGAAAGTGTGCCAGCCAAACTAGAGGAGAGAGAGAAAAAAAAGGGACAGTACAGACATGTTTCTTTCTCTCTCCAATCACCTCACAAAGACATGCAAGCTGATAGAGCAGGAGCCATTTTGGACATACATAACATCTGTGCCAGCTTGTGTCTGCATCAGGCAAGCAGCCAAGTGGAGACTCCTAACTCCTAACTCTGGATGGATGCAATGGCTGGAGCTGCCACAATCCAAAGCCAGGAGTCAGGAGCTTCTTCTGCATCTCCCACATGGGTGCAGGGCCATCTTCTACTGCTTTCCCAGGCTATAGCAGAGAGCTGGATCAGAAGAGGAGCAACCGGGACTAGAACCAGTGCCCACATGGTATGCCAGCATTTCAGGCCAGGGCTTTAACTTACTGTGCCACAGCACTGGTCCCAACCTTTCTTCCTTATGGGAGTACCTATTGTATGGGATGTAATTTCCAGCAAATGGCTCTGTCACATGGTTATGTTGATTTTGGAAAAAGTCCTTCACATTCATTATATTCTTAAGTTCTATCCCTTGTTTGAACTACATGTGTTATGAGGTATTCCTTCTGACAAAAGGCTTTCCCACATTTATTACAAGATTTCCACCATGTAATAAATTCTCGATGTTATATTGTGTGATATTGGCATAGTTTTCCAACACTCATTCCATTCATATGGTTTCTCCCCCATGTGAATTCTGATGTTTTATGGGGTGTTACTTATGGATAAAGGCTTTTCCATATGCATTATATACAAAGTGTTTTCCCACATATGAATTAGATGATGTGCAATGAGGGCTGAACTATGGGAAAAAGCTTTCCAAGTCATTATGTCCAAAAGGTTTCTTTTCATGTGAATTTTCTAATGCATTCTGAGATGTGACTTATTGCCAAGGGCTTTTCTACAGTCATTGCATTCATGAAGTTTCTCTCCGATGTGAATTCTCTGGTGTGATATGAGCTATGATTTACAACATATGATTTATAAAGGCTTTTCCACACTCATTAGATTGATACGGTTTCTGCCCTGTGTGAATTCTGTTTTGATATAACTTATAGAAAAAGGCTTTTATGCAGTCATTACATTTATAAGGTTATTTCCCTGTGTGAATCCTCTGATGCATTTGGAGTTGGAAGTTAAAATCAAGTTTTTCCACAGTCATTACATTAATGAAGTTTCAACATTGTGTGCATTCTCTGGTGCATTATGAGGTTTGACTTTTGTCCAAAGGCTTTTCCAGTCATTATATTCATAAGGTTTCTGCCCTGTGTGAATTCCCTGATGCATGATGAAGGTTGACTTATGGCTAAATGCTTTCCACAGTTATTACAATCATGAGTTTTCTACCCTGTGTGAATTCTCTGCTGTGATATGAGTTTTGTCTTTTGTCAAAAGGCTTTTCCAAAGTCATTACATTCATGAGGTTTCCTCCCTGTGTGAATTCTCTGATGTTTCTAAAGGATTGACTTTTATCCAGAGGCTTTCCCTTGGTCATTACTTTCATGGGTTTTCTCCCCTATGTGAATTCTCCAGTGTGATATGAGGTGTGACTTTCATACAAAGGCCTTTCCATCGCCATTACATTCATGAGGTTTCTCCCTTTTGTGAATTTGCTGGTGTACGATGAGGCCTGACTTTTGTCCAAAGGCTTTTCCACAGTCATTACATTCATGAGGTTTCTCCCCTGTGTGAATTCGCTGATGTTTCATGAGGTGTGACTTGCATCCAAAGGCTTTTCCACAGTCATTACATTGATGAGGTTTCTCCCCTGTGTGAATTCTCTGGTGTATGATGAGGCCTGACTTTTGTCCAAATGCTTTTCCACAGTCATTACATTTATGAGGTTTCTGTCCTGTGTGAATTTGCTGGTGTCTGATGAGGTTTGACTTGTGGCCAAAGGCTTTTCCACAGTCATTACATTGATGAGGTTTCTCCCCTGTGTGAATTCTCTGGTGTATGGTGAGGTCTGACTTGCGTCCAAAGGCTTTTCCACAGTCATTACATTCATGAGGTTTCTCCCCTGTGTGAATTCGCTGGTGTATGATGAGGCCTGACTTTTGTCCAAAGGCTTTTCCACAGTCATTACATCCATGAGGTTTCTGCCCTGTGTGAATTCTCTGGTGTATGATGAGGTCTGACTTTTGTCCAAAGGCTTTTCCACAGTCATTACATTTATGAGGTTTCTCCCCTGTGTGAATTTGCTGATGTATGATGAGGGCTGACTTGTATCCAAAGGCTTTTCCACAGTCATTACATTCATGAGGTTTCTCCCCTGTGTGAATTCGCTGATGTTTCATGAGGTGTGACTTGCGTCCAAAGGCTTTTCCACAGTCATCACATTTATGAGGTTTCTCCCCTGTGTGAATTCGCTGATGGTTTATAAGGTGTGACTTTCGTCCAAAGGCTTTTCCACAGTCATTACATTCATGAGGTTTCTCCCCTGTGTGAATTCGCTGATGTTTCATGAGGTCTGACTTGCATCCAAAGGCTTTTCCACAGTCATTACATTCATGAGGTTTCTCCCCTGTGTGAATTCGCTGGTGTATGATGAGGCCTGACTTTTGTCCAAAGGCTTTTCCACAGTCATTACATTTATGAGGTTTCTCCCCTGTGTGAATTCGCTGATGTTTCATGAGGTCTGACTTGCATCCAAAGGCTTTTCCACAGTCATTACATTCATGAGGTTTCTCCCCTGTGTGAATTCGCTGGTGTATGATGAGGCCTGACTTTTGTCCAAAGGCTTTTCCACAGTCATTACATTTATGAGGTTTCTGTCCTGTGTGAATTCTCTGGTGTATGATGAGGTGTGACTTGCATCCAAAGGCTTTTCCACAGTCATTACATTCATGAGGTTTCTCCCCTGTGTGAATTCGCTGATGTTTCATGAAGTATGACTTGTGTCCAAAGGCTTTTCCACAGTCATTACATTGATGAGGTTTCTCCCCTGTGTGAATTCTCTGGTGTATGATGAGGTCTGACTTTTGTCCAAATGCTTTTCCACAGTCATTACATTTATGAGATTTCTCCCCTGTGTGAATTCGCTGATGTTTCATGAGGTATGACTTGCATCCAAAGGCTTTTCCACAGTCATTACATTCATGAGGTTTCTCCCCTGTGTGAATTCGCTGGTGTATGGTGAGGTGTGACTTCTGTCCAAATGCTTTTCCACAGTCATTACATTCATGAGGTTTCTCCCCTGTGTGAATTCGCTGGTGTATGATGAGGCCTGAATTTTGTCCAAAGGCTTTTCCACAGTCATTACATTCATGAGGTTTCTCCCCTGTGTGAATTCGCTGGTGTATGATGAGTTGTGACTTGCATCCAAAGGCTTTTCCACAGTCATTACATTGATGAGGTTTCTGCCCTGTGTGAATTCTCTGGTGTAATATGAGGCATGACTTTCGTCCAAAGGCTTTTCCACAGTCATTACATTTATGAGGTTTCTCCCCTGTGTGAATTCGCTGATATTTCATGAGGTCTGACTTGCATCCAAAGGCTTTTCCACAGTCATTACATTCATGAGGTTTCTCCCCTGTGTGAATTCGCTGGTGTATGATGAGGCCTGACTTTTGTCCAAATGCTTTTCCACAGTCATTACATTTATGAGGTTTCTGTCCTGTGTGAATTCGCTGGTGTATGATGAGGTGTGACTTGCATCCAAAGGCTTTTCCACAGTCATTACATTCATGAGGTTTCTCCCCTGTGTGAATTCGCTGGTGTATGATGAGGCCTGTATTTTGTCCAAAGGCTTTTCCACAGTCATTACATTCATGAGGTTTCTCCCCTGTGTGAATTCGCTGGTGTATGATGAGGTCTGACTTTTGTCCAAAGGCTTTTCCACAGTCATTACATTCATGAGGTTTCTCCCCTGTGTGAATTCTCTGGTGTCTGATGAGGGCTGACTTCCACAGAAAGCCTCTTCCACGATGAAGGCATTTATAAAGTTTCTCCCCTGTGTGAATTTGCTGATGGTTTATGAGGTATGACTTTTGTGTAAAGGCTTTCCCACAATCACTACATTCATGTGATTTCTCTCCTGTGTGAATTTGTTGACATTTCCTGAGGACTGATTTTTGTCCAAAGTCTTTTCCACAGTCATTACATTCATAAGGTGAATTAATACTGAGTGATTTTCCACAAGGGTTACATGTGTAAAGTTTTTCCCTTGTATTTAGTCTGTGATTTATTGCAAGATGTGACTGGTGAATGACAGGTTCAACATACTTAATGTACTTATAAAATTTCTTTCTTGTGTGACTTTGTTGATGCATATTGAGGCTAGAATTTTCATGGATAGCTTTTTCTATTTGAGTTGCTTTTCCAAAAGTGACAGTTGATTTATTACAGTTTTCTGCCATATGAACCCTCTCAGATTTACAGAACATCTTTCTTGTGAAGACTTTTGCTTGTCCAGTGGGTCCAAATGGCTGCTTCATGATGTGAATATTGTCATACTGACTAAGAGGCTCACAGAACTGGAGAGATTTTCCAGGTATCTTAGTGTTATCAAATTTCTCTCCAGCCTGTAGTTGATCAGGCCCACTGTGGGGATACACAGTGTGACATTTATTGCATTCCTCAGGCTTCAATCCTGAATAGATTCCCTTTTTAATAATCATTGTTGGAATATGGCTTGAATTTAAACTAAGGGTTTTTCTTAATTCAACTCTCTTGTGAGCTGATGTCTTGTTATTTTTCATAAAATCCTGATTCAGATTTTTGTCCTGACTTTCCAGGTTGATCTTAATCAGGTCATCCATTTTCATGACCACTGAAATGAGAAAAAAGCAATCATGTCACTGAATCACATGTTACTGTTTCTCCTGGCATACTCATGTAAAGAGAATGGAGTTACTTGTTATCCAAGTGGCATAAGATTTTCACAGAATCAGTATGAGGTACTTATTTGTGACCATTATATGGTTTTTCTCCTTAATACATTAATATACCATGAGGTTTCCCAATGTTCAAACCTGATCCTTTTTACTATGGGAATTTGTCAAGGATGGTAGAATGACATTTGTGCTATGATGAGTGGGATGCCTGCCCTGGCTACTCTGCTTTCAGTACAGATCTCTGCCTATGTAAACTGGAAGGAAGCAGATAATGTTTCATGTGCCTGGGAACCTGTGAGACACCAGGGAAGACTAGAGGAATTCTAGAGCTCTGGTTTCAGACTAGGTAGACTTAAGTGTTGCAGACATCTGGGAAGTGAGCTAATAGAGGGCCTCTTTCTCTCTCTTTCTTCTCTCACTATCACTCTGCCTTTCACAAAGATGAAATAATTATAAAATATTTTAAAGAATGGACAAATATTTAATAAAAATATTCACCCACTACCTAGCAACCATTTTTCCCCTGTCCTTTTTCTCCAGTTTATTTTTATAAAAATTGTGTGCTTTTTGATTCTCCGATATTTCAACCATAAACATGAAAAAGTTTTACTGATCATTTACTTGCAGGTGGAGAAGAGTGAAATGTGCCTGTACTTTAAGCAGGACAACATTTAAGGAGTATGATTTGGATCTAAGATTGTCTCATGTTCAGTCTTCCTAGGTAAACATCATTTGTGGGATTTTTCAAATGAAAAACTACCTTGTCTCTACTCTATGCCAGCTTCCCCAAATTCCTAAGGACACCCAATACCTTCAGCCTCTCAGAAATACAACAGGTAGAGAAAAGTCCCAATATACCACTTTAGTTAAACACTCCCAATCAGTTTGAAGAATTTGTTTCTGCAAACTGGGATGTGCTCATCTTCTTTCAAAAGTGTTTTCTAGCTCATTCTGAAATCATCAGTGCTGGTTACCTCCTCTCGATTCTTTCTGTAAACATTCCTGTGTGATAATTTGAATTTCTAGATGCTTTTAATCAGTTGCCTCCTATTTTCACTGAAAGCTTCATTTCCTATGCTTTTCTTATCTTTTTATTTGCTTATTTTTCAATGATACTGAAAAATAAGAGAGAAATCATACTTCAAACTCCACCCTTAACAAAATCTAAGCCACTCAACATAAACCCAGGAGGCTACTTGAGCTTGGGTCTCAAAAGCTCATTACTTTCTTGGTGAGTCTAGGATCACTTATTTTCATGTTTTATATAAGTTCATGCTTAGTTTATGATTTCTTTTCTTTCAAAGATTTACTTTATTTACTTGAAAGCTAGAATTATAGAAAGAGATAGACAGAGAGAAGCCTTCCATATGCTGGTTCACTCCCCATATGGGCACAACAAACCAATGCTGGGCCAAGATGAAGTTAGGAGCCAGGAGTGTCTTTCCTGTCTCCCACATGGGTACAGGGGGCCAAGGACTTGGGCCAACCTCTTCTCTTTTCTTGGGTACATTAGCAGAGAGCTGGATTAGAAGAGGACCAGCTGGGACTTGAAATGGCACCCATATGCAATGCTAGTGCTGCAGGCTGGAGCTTTAACACACTGCACCACAGTGTCATTCCTAGCTTCATAATTTATGATGTCACAACACAGAGGCTTACTCATGACCATCTTTTTTTTTTTTTAAAGATTTATTTATTTAATTGAAAGTCAGAGTTACAAGAGAGAGGAGAGGCAAAGAGAGAGTAAGCTCTTCCATCCAATGGTTCACTCCTCAATTGGCCACAGAGGCCAGAACTGTGCTGATCTGAAGCCAGGAGCCAGGAACTTCTTCTGGGTCTCCCTCAGGTGCAGGGGTGCAAGGACTTAGACCATCTTCTACTGCTTTCCCAGGCCATAGCCGAGAGCTGGTTTAGAAGTGGAGCAACTGTGTCTTGAACTGGTGCCCATATGGGATGCTGGTTCTTCAGCCTAGGGTTTTAATTCACTGCACCACAGCACCGGCCAGATGACCATATTTTAGCATTTACTTATTTGCTTACTTGAGAGTCAGAGAGACAGAATGAAAGATAAAGACAGACTGAAACAGAGGTTTGCCAACTATAGGCTCACTCCTCAAATGTTTCCAACAGACTATAATTTTCTTATTTATTTGAGAGGCACAGAGGGAAAAAAAGAAACTAAAAAAGAGAGTTCACACTTATTGATTCAGTACTGAGCAAGTTCTATGCCTGGGCAAAATCATGAGAGGGAACTCAATCTGAGCAACGAGTTAGAAATAAGTTTCTGGGGGCTGGCGTTGTGGTAAAGCAGGTAAAGCCACCACCTGCAGTGTCAACATCACTTATGGGCACCAGTTTAGTCCTAGCTGCTCCACTTCTGATCCAGCACCCTGCTATGGCCTGGGAAAGCAGTAGAAGATGGCCCAAGTCCTTGGACCCCTGTACCCATGTGGGAGACCTGGAAGAAACTCCTGGCTCCTGGCTTCAGATCAGTACAGCTCCAGCCATGACAGCCAATTGGGAAGTGAACCAGTGGCTGGAAGACCTCTCTCTCTCTGTCTCTCCTTCTTCTCTCTCTCTGACTTTGAAATAAATAAATAAATCTTAAAAAAAAAAAAAAAAAAAAGAACAGAAACAGGGCAGCACCGTGGCTCAATAGGCTAACCCTCTGCCTGTGACACTGGCACACCTGGTTCTAGTCCCAGTTGGGGCACCGGATTCTGTCCCGGTTGCCCCTCTTCCAGGCCAGCTCTCTGCTGTGGTCCGGGAGTACAGTGGAGGATAGCCCAAGTCCTTGGGCCCTACACCCGCATGGGAGACCAGGAGAAGGCTCCTGGCTTCAGATCAGCATGGTATGCCAGCCACAGTGTGCTGTGGCCATTGGAGGTGAACCAATGGTAAAGGAAGACCTTTCTCTTTGTCTCTCTCTCTCACTGTCCACTCTGCCTGTCAAAAAAAGAAAAAAAGACCAGAAACATTAAGATTAAAAAAATAAGTTTCTGTATGTTGCCTAACTAACAAGCACTGAAGGAACTAATAAGTGCATGAAGGAAAAGGTATAAAAGTATAGATAAGGACAAGTTAGAATTTGGGGAATGTATCAAACCTAAATAAAAGCCTTAGTAACATCAGGAAATGACTGGATTTTTTTTTTTTTTAATCAAAGAACATCTTCACTAAGAATAAAATTTAGAAAAGATACTGGTATCTCTAAATGCCTGTGTCTGATCCACAAAACCAGCTGTCAGCAGGAGTAAGGCTTGAGAAAATTTCATGGAAAGACTACTAGTCAACATATGCACACTTTCTGCTTTGGCCTCCCTGTCTCTTATGTGCAGACTGACCTGAAAGGCTCTGATTCAAGCATTTGTCCACCATCCATGGCTCTTCTCCTTGCTCCAACTTGAAGATTAAGTCAGGTTTGGTAATGCAGTGCCCTATTAATGGAAACAAAGTAAGACTTTGTAAAATCACTATCTTGGGTTATTTGAAGGACTACAGCTTGGTTAAGGAGCTATGCAACAAATGTTCCAATTTGAATCTTTTGTTAGATGGTAGATATTCAGATTATTCATGGACTCAAATTCTAATCATGTCCAATATTAAACATTATAAAGTGTTCCCTTGCTTGTCAAATAGCAAGAAAATGTTATCACTGGGAATGTGATGGGTGTCACTCACCCAAGGAGAAGAGGCTGCTGTAGGTCTCCAGCATCACATCTCTGTACAGGATTTTCTGAGCATTGTTCATGTTCTGCCATTCCTCCCAGGTAAAGTACACAGCCAGGTCTTCAAATGCTATCATCACCTGTAACATTACACTTCCAGTCAACATGTTAACTCTGTCACAAAACAAACACTGACAGTTGTGTATGAATATGAAGGAAAAAGGAAGGATATGGTTTTACATTAGACTTGTTGAGTGTTTAGAAAGCCACACAGAGCATTCAACAGAGTCAAACCCATTATCTACTGGCTGTGAGAAATGCCCAAGCTGGAGGGAAACAGGAGGTTCAAATCACAAAGGCCACATCTGTCAAGGGGAATTGCACAGCAGGCTAAAAGAGGGGCAATACTGACTACACCGCAAGGTGGAGGTGCTGGCCAATTTTTTAAGATTATTTATTTGAAAGGCAGACTTACAGAGATTGGGAGAGACAGGGAGACAAAAGGATATATCTTCTATCTACTGTTCATTTCCCAAATGACCACAATGGCTGGGACTGGGCCAGGTCAAAGCCAGGAGCCTGGGACTCCGTGGGTCTCCCATATTGATGGAAGGGTCCAAATACTCAAGTCATTTTCACTGCTCTTTCAATCAGATTAGCAGGGAACTAGATTGGAAGTGGAGCAGCAAGGACTCAAATCCTTTGTTTACATGGGATGTCAGCATTGATAGTGGAGGCTTAGCCTGCTGGATTACAATTCTGGTGACTATTGCAGGTTCTTAAACAAATCTCTAAGCATTTTTCTCAGTGAGTCACAAATGCAGATTATACTGCAGACATTCCCAGGTTCTTTTTTTGGGCAAATAATTCCATTGCTTTCACTTTAATTATGTATAATGTTATTTCAAATGTTTATCATTTAAATGTTTTGGGCAGTTATTTCAATTGTTTATCAGTAGAATAATCATAGACAAGGGCAAAAGCTAATTTGTATTCTTTGTCTTACCTGTATTTTCTCTCTTACTTAAAAATATTTATTAGCTTGATAGAGCAAAATGTTGATGTACTGAGAGATAGAGAGCTTTGACACATTAATTCACTTCCTAGATAACCACACCAAACAGAGGTGGGGCAGGACTGAAGCCAGGATTGAGGAATGGAATCTAGGCCTCCTTCATTAGTGACATCACCATTGCTTCCCCAGGTCTGCATTATCTGGGAGCTAAAAACTAGAGCCGGCATTGGAAATCAAACATAGACACTCTGAGGTGGCATCATAAACACTAAGCTAAATGTCTGCCCTGTCTTTTAATATATTTTTTTCTCTGACATATTGGAAATGATATGCATGGTGTTTTCCTGGAAATTATTTTCTGTTCATTCCCATTGCAGTTTCACTGATGATTTCTTGCCTTTTATTCTCAATGCTTCTACATACTTCTCCTTCACATTGCCCATTCAAGAGTCAGTATTGCAGACTGGCACTGTGGCTAAACAGGCTAATCCTCCACCTAGCGGTGCCAGCACACCGGGTTATAGTCTTGGTCGGGGCACTGGATTCTGTCCCAGTTGCCCCTCTTCCAGGCCAGCTCTCTGCTGTGGCCAGGGAGTGCAGTGGAGGATGGCCCAAGTCCTTGGGCCCTGCACCCGCAAGGGAGACCAGGAGAAGCATCTGGCTCCTGGCTTTGGATCAGCATGTTGCACCGGCCACAGCGCGCTGGCCGCAGCGGCCATTGAAGGGTGAACCAACAGCAAAGGAAGACCTTTCTCTCTGTCTCTCTCTCTCTCACTATCCACTCTGCCTGCCAAATAAATAAATAAATAAATAAGCCTCCAGTAGATTCTTCACACATTCCTTATTCTATTCCAGAATCCAATTCAGCTTCTCAAAGGTATTAAGGACTCCATTACTCTAACAATTCAAAAACAAACTTAACTGATTTGTGTTTTAGCACTAGGTAACTCTTCCACTTGCGGAATGCTAAGTGTTTACTTCATAGGTAGCACTAAAACACTGCTCAGTACATCATCTACATTTAGACTGTTTCAGACAACACGACCCCAAAAATGTAGCATATTGTGTTTAGTTTCAACTCAATTCATGTAACAAATATATATTTTGCTATAGCAACAGAAAGACAAGAGACCAAACTGTATTATGATAGATGACAGTAATGTTTCATAATTGTGCCAAATTCATCATTCATTTCTGTATATACCATGAGAACAAATTTTATGTTTATTTTTCTATTTTAAAATTTTTAAAGATTTATTTATTTATTTGAAAGTCAGAGTTACACAGAGAGAGGAGAGGCAGAGAGAGAGAGGTCTTCCCTCTGCTGGTTCAGTCCCCAATTGGCTGCAATGGCTGGAACTGCACCAATCTGAAGCCAGGAACCAGGAGCTTCTTCTGGGCCTCCCACATGGGTTCAGGGGCCCAAGGACCTGGGCCATCTTCCACTGCTTTCCCAGGCCATAGTAGAGAGCTGGAGCAGAAGTGGAACAGCAGGGACTCAAACCGGTGCCCATATGGGATGCCAATGCTTTAGACCAGGGCATTAACCCACTGAGCCACAGAGTCAGCCCCATATTTTCCATTTTAATTAACTAGTATACTGGGACCAGCACTGTGGCATAGCAGGTAAAGCCACTGCCTTCAGTGCTGGCATCCCATATTGGTGCCAGTTCAAGTCCCAGTGGCTTTCCTTCCAATCCAGCTCTCTACTATGGCCTGGGAAATCAGTAGAAGATGGCCTAAGTCCTTGGGCCCCTGGACCCATATGGGAGGTCCAGAAGAAGCTCTTCACTTCTAGCTCTGGATCAGTGCAACTCTGGCCATTGTGGCAAATTGGGGAGTGAACCAGCAGATGAAAGACTCTCTCTCTCTCTCCCTCTGCCTCTCTGTAACTCTGGCTTTCAAATAAATTAAAAAAAAATCTAAAAAGAAAATAAATAAATAAACTAGCATTAAACACCTAAAATAAGTACTGACAAACTGGGGGATAATTAAAAAAAAAAAAAAACACTTACAGGTGATATATTCATTTTCTTTCCTCTTAGAAACATGTGGAGGACCCAGAATCATACCTGGGAGAGAAGGTGAATGACAAGAGTTCAAAGAAAACTCTGGAGGCCAACGCTGTGGCATAATGGGTAAAGCTGCTGCCTGCAGTGCCAGCATTCCATATGGGTGCTGGTTTGAGTCCTGCCTGCTCAACGTACAATCTAGCTATCTGCTATGTCCTGAGAAAGCAGTGGAACATGGTCCAAGTCCTTGGCCCCCTACACCTTCATGGGAGACCCAGAAGCTCTTGGGTCTTGGCATTGGATCAGCTCAGCTCCAGCCTTTGCAGTAATTTGGAGGGTGAGCCAGCAGATAGAAGACTCTCTCTCTCTCTCTCTCTCTCTCTGCAACTCTTTCAATAAATAAATGAAATATATAAAAAAAAAAAAAACCTGTACTTTCCTTCTGCACTGAACAGTGGGAAAAAAAGAATATGATAGAATGCATAAATAACAATAAATACATTAACCAAGAAAATACCAGCTTTACTGTGGAGGAATAAACCTGTAAAAATGGAAATACATAGGAAAATGCACCCACCTATATTACGTGGCAGAGATTAAACAG
The DNA here is from genome assembly GCF_033115175.1 of Lepus europaeus. Classification (NCBI taxonomy): domain Eukaryota; kingdom Metazoa; phylum Chordata; class Mammalia; order Lagomorpha; family Leporidae; genus Lepus; species Lepus europaeus. Next base: position 6,137,964 of record NW_026909276.1, read on the forward strand.
AAGTTATCATTGGTTTAACGAAAGCATTATCTACAGATTTTTTAAAATAATAGTGTAAAAGTAAAAAGAAATGTTAAGAGTGTTCAAATAAATGATTATCAAAGATAAACATTATGTTGTTATTAAAGGTTACACTAAATAAAGTTAACAGATACACATAATGTATATTTAATGCAGTGCACCTTACCAGTAATGATTCTAAATAGACCTTTTCCCTTCACAAATCCCTGGATTGGGGCTGGCAATGTGGCCTAGTGGGTTAAGCTGCTGCCTGCAAACAGCATCCCATATAGGCACTAGTTTGATTGCCAGCTGCTCCACTTCTGATCCAGCTTTCTTCTATGGCCTGGGAAATCAGTAGAAGATGGCCCAAGTCCTTTGGCCACTGTACCCATGTGGGAGCTCCTAGATCCTGGCTTTGGATTGGCACAACTCTGCCATTGGAGCAAACTGGGGAGTGAACCATTAGATGGAAGATCGATCTCTCTCTCTCTCTCTCTCTCTCTGCATCTCCCTCTCTCTGTGTGTAACTCTTTAAAAAAAAATAAATCTTTTAAAAAAAGACCCTGAGAAAAATATTTGCAAACTATACTACAGATAAAGGGTTGATAACCAGAATCTACAAAGAAATCAAGAAAATCCACAACAACAAAACAAACAACCCACTTAAGAGATGGGCCAAGGACCTCAAGAGACATTTTTTGAAAGAGGAAATCCAAATGGCCAACAGACACATGAAAAAATGTTCAAGATCACTAGCAATCAGAGAAATGCAAATCAAAACCACAATGAGGTTTCACCTCACCCAGGTGAAAATGGCTCACATTCAGAAATCTACCAACAACAGATGCTGGAGAAGATGTGGGGAAAAAGGGACACTAACACACTGTTGGTGGGAATGCAAACTGGTTAAGCCACTATGGAAATCACTCTGGAGATTCCTCAGAAACCTGAACATAAACCTACCATACAACCCAGCCATCCCACTCCTTGGAATTTACCCAAAGGAACTTAATTTGGCTAATGAAAAAAGCCATCTGCACATTAATGTTTCTTGCAGCTCAATTCACAATAGCTAAGACCTGGAGCCAACCCAAATGCCCATCAACAGTTGGCTGGATAAAGAAATTATGGGACATGTACGCCATAGAATACTATACAGCAGTAAGAAACAATGAAACCCGGTCATTTGCAACAAGATTAAGGAATCTGGAAAGCATCATGCTGAGTGAATTAAGCCAGTCCCAAAGAGACAAATTTCATTTGTTTTCCCTGAGCACCAAAGGGGAAACCTCTTGAAGTGAAATGGACACTATAAAAAACAATGACCTGATCAGCTCTTGTCCTAACTCTAGATGTACAATGTAATACTTAATGCTTTTTAGTATTTGTTGTTCTTGTTGTTGTTGTTCTAGTACTAGTGGTTGAACTCTGTAATTAACACACAATTATTCTTAGGTGTTTAAATTTTAACTGAAAAGTGATCCCTGATAAATTTCAGAGTGGAAAAAGAGAGGGAGGAGATGTACAATTGGGGACATAGGCAATCGGACTTGCCCCAAATGGTGGAGTTAGAAACGTGCCAGGGGATTCCAATACAATCTCATCAAGGTGGCATGTACCAATGCCATCTCACTAGTCCAAGTGATCAATTTCAGTTCACAATTGATGGCTCTGATAGGTCAAAGAGTCAAAGAGATCACACAAACAAGACAAGTGTCTGCTAATACTAAATGATAGAATCAAAAAGGGAAAAAACGATCCAACATGGGAATTGGATACACAGCACACTCATAGAATGGCAGATGTCCTAAGCAACACTCTGGCCTCAGAATCAGCCCTTAAGGCATTTGGATCTGGCTGAAGAGCCCATGAGAGTATTGTAGGCATGGAAAGCCAAGATACCATGGAAAAGAAAAAAAAAAGAAGACCTAAATGAAAGATCTCTGCGAGTGAGATCCCAGTGGAAAGAACGGGGCCATCAAAGGAGGTACCTTTCTCTGAAGGGAGGAGAGAACTTCCACTTTGACTATGACCCTATCGGAACAAGATCAAAGTCAGCGAAATCTAAAGGCTTCCAAATCCCTGGCAACTCATGACTAGAGCCTAGAGAGATTACTGACGCCATGAACAGGAGTGTCAAATTGTTAAATCAGCAACAGGAGTCACTGTGTACTTACATCCCATGTGGGATCTGTCCTTAATGTGTTGTCCAATGTGCAGTGATGCTATAACTAGTACTGAAACAGTATTTTTACACTTTGTGTTTCTGCGTGGGTACAAACTGATGAGATCTTTACTAATTATATACAAAATCAATCTTCTGTATATAAAGATAATTGGAAATGAAAAAAAAACCTGGTGTTAAATTGGAAATGGCATAGAAAATTAATTATTTTTTTTAAAAAAATATTATGTAGGATCTGTCTTTAATGTGCTGTACACTGTTATTTAAAGCTATAACTAGTACTCCAACACTATTTTTCTCACTTTGTGTTGCTATATGGGGGAAAACTATTGAAGTTTTTACCTAATATATACTAAACTGATTTTCTGTATATAAAGAGAATTGAAAATGAATCTTGATGTGAATGGAAGGGAAGAGGGAGCGGGAAAGTGGAGGGTTGCGGGTGGGAGGGAAGTTATGGGAAGGGGGAAGCCATTGTAACACATGAGCTGTACTTTGGAAATTTATATTCATTAAATAAAAGTTTAATAAATGAAAAAAAAAGGTCATATATATAAATATATACAATGTAAAAAAAAAAAGACCCTGAATTTCACTTGACTTACCCCATGACATACCAGTAAATGTGATAGAATTATACAATTTGTTAAAAGATTTATTTATTTGAAAGAGTTACACAAAGAGAAAAGGAGAGGCAGAGAAAAAGAGAGAGAGAGGACAGAGGGGGAGTGGGAGAGAGGGAGAGAGAGAGAGAGAGAGAGAGAGAGAGAGAGAGAGACGAGAGAGGAGGGGGGGAGAGGAAAGGAGAAAGAGAGGTCTTTGAACTGCAGGTTCACTCTCCACATGGCTGCAATGGCTGGAGCTGTGTAGATCCAAAGATATGAGCCAGGAGCTTCTTCCAGGTCTCCCACAAGGGAGCAGGGGCCAAAGGACTTGGACCATCTTCTACTGTTTTCCCAGGCCATAGCAAAGAGCTAGATCAGAAGTGGAGCAGCCGAGTCTCGAACTGACACCCATATGAGATGCTGGCACTGTAGGTGGTGGCTTTACCTGCTATGCCACAGAACCAGCCCCAGAAATAGATAATTTGTAAAGTATTTGCCTTCTCATATTTTCTTTTTCTGACAGTTATCTTCTGAAAAACCCTGGGGCCTGCCTATTGAAGAGATAGTATGTAGGCTGGCGCCACAGCTCACTAGGCTAATCCTCCACCTGCAACACTGGCACTCTGCATTCTAGTCCAGGTTGGGGCACTGGTTCTGTTCCAGTTGCTCCCCTTCCAGTCCAGCTCTCAGCTGTGGCCTGGGAAGGCAATGGAGGATGGCCCAAGTGCTTGGGCCCTGCACCCACATGAGAGACCAGGAGGAAGCACCTGGCTCCTAGCTTTGGATCAGCACAGAATGCCGGCCATAGTGGCCACTTGGGGGGTGAACCACTGGAAGGAAGACATTTCTCTCTGTCTCTCTCTCTCTCACTAACTCTGCCTGTCAAAAAAAAATAAATAAATAAATAAAAAAGATAATATGTAGCCAAGATTCACCACAAACCCCAGACACTTAAGTGAAGCCTCAATGAGTTCCCCAAATGACTAAATTCTCATTTCTGCTCCTGGACTGATCATAGGAACTGCCCAGCTGAGTGCAGCCCATAACTCAGAGTCAGAACTCCAAATCAAATGGCTATTTGTTAAGCCATTGTGTTTTCTGATTTGTCCTACATCAAATGCTGATATATATCAGTAAGTATGGCAGAAAGTTGAATTACATGCAAACTACAATGCATACAACTTCAAAATTTCATTTAGAAGTTCCCATAAAACAGGGCCAGCATTGTCACATAGCAAGTAAATCTGCCATCTGCAATACAAGCACCCCATATGAGCACTGGTTCATGTTCTGACTGTTCTGCTTTTGATCCAGCTTCCTGCTGATGGCCTGAGAAAAGCAACGAAAGATGATCCAAATACTTGGGCAAATGCTACCAATGTGAGAGACCCAGATGAAGATCTTGGTTCCTTGCCTCATTCTGTCCCGGCCCTGCTCAATGCGGCCATCTGTGATGTGAACAAGCAGAAGGAAGATCTCTCTGGTTCTCTCCTCTATATACAATATTTTCAAATAAACTTTTTAAAAACTTAGAAAAAATCTGCTATAAACACAATCTTTGCCTATCAATTAGACCTTAGAAAAGCTGTTAATACAAAAAAAAAAAAAAAAAAAAAGTCCTGAGATTCACACAAATAAATTATCTGGAGACCATAAGATTGGTTTTCACATTTCAGCTTATATATGGTCATTGTGTACTTTGAGTTTATATTTTAAGAAGCTTATTATCACATGAAATCTAATTTAATATAATTTTACTATCTCAGAAACCAAGATAAAGGTTCACAGTAATTTTCTGCAGCTGCATGTATACTGCATATTGTTCAAGAAGAATGACTGAAAGGGGGAATATTTTTATGATATGCTTTTTGTTTTTCTTAAAGATTTATTTATTTGAAAGTCAAAGTTACACAGAGAGAGGAGAGGTAGAGGTAGAGGTAGAGGTAGAGGTAGAGGTAGAGGTAGAGGTAGAGGTAGAGAGAGAGAGAGAGAGAGGTCTTCCATCCGATGGCTCACTCTGCAAATGGCAGCAATGGCCAGAGCTGCACCAACTAACGCCAGGACCCAGGAGCTTCGTGCAGGTCTCCCACATGGGTGCAGGGACCCAGGGACTTGGACCATCTTCTACTGCTTTTCCAGGCCATAGCAGAGAGCTGGATCAAAAGTGGAGCAGCTGAGTCTTGAACCCATGCCAATATGGGATGTGGGCACTTCAGGCCAGGGCATTAACCTACTGTGCCACAGCACCAGCCTCATGATATGCTTTTTGAAGTCACACACTCCAAATATAGCATTAGTAGCAAAAGGGAAGACATGCTCATGAAAGTTTTCTAAAGCAGTACTGTTTGAACTGGTGACAATTTCTGAAATGGATCTGAAAAATAAATGTTTTTTAATTAAGTGTGGAAGATAGAGAACATTAGACAGAAGTTACAGTGCCAGGTATTTACAAATCATGTGACACTACACAAAGCACTTTCCGTGATCCCTGTTAAATATAACAGTGGGAAAAATAGAGGGAGGAGATGTACAATTGGGGACTTGCTCAATCGGACTTGCCCCAAATGGTGGAGTTAGAAACGTGCCAGGGGATTCCAATACAATCCCATCAAGGTGGCATGTACCAATGCCATCTCACTAGTCCAAGTGATCAATTTCAGTGAACAACTGATCACACTGATAGGTCGAAGAGTCAAAGGGATCACACAAACAAGTGTCTGCTAATACTAACTGATAGAATCATAAAGGGAAAAAACAATCCAACATGGGAAGTGGGATACACAATAGACTCATAGAATGGCAGATGTCCAAAACAGAACTCTGGCCTCAGAATCAGCCCTTAAGACATTCGGATCTGGCTGAAGAGCCCATGAGATTATTGTAGGCATGGAAAGCCAAGACACACTGGCAAAAAAAAAGAAGAAGAAGAAGACCTAAATGAAAGATCTCTGTGAGTAAGATCCCAGTGGAAAGAATGGGGCCATCAAAGAAGGAAGTACTTTTCTCTGAAGGGAGGAGAGAACTTCCACTTTGACTATGACCCTGTCGGAATAAGATCAAAGTTGGTGAACCCTAAAGGCTTCCATAGCCTTGGCAACTCATGACTAGAGCCTAGGGAGATTACTGACGCCATAAACAAGAGTGTCAAATTGTTAAGTCAACAACAGGAATCACTGTGTACTTATGTCTCATGTGGGATCTGTCCTTAATGTGTTGTCCAATGTGAAGTGATGCTGTAACTAGTACTAAAACAGTATTTTTACACTTTGTGTTTCTGTGTGGGTGCAAAATGATGAAATCTTTACTTAGCATTTACTGAATCGATCTTCTGTATATAAAGATAATTGAAAATGAAAAAAAAAAAAAAACAACCTGGTGTTAAATTGGAAATTGCATACAAAAGTAATCAATTTTTAAAAAATATCATGTAGGATCTCTGTCTTTAATGTGCTGTACACTCTTATTTAATGCTATAACTAGTACTCCAACAGTATTTTTTCACTTTGTGTTGCTATGGGGGGGCAAACTGTTGAAATCTTTACTAAATATATACTAAACTGATCTTCTGTATATAAAGAGAATTGAAAATGAATCTTGATGTGAATGGAAGGGGAGAGGGATTGGGAAAGGGGAGGGTTGCGGGTGGGAGCGAAGTTATTGGGGGAAGCCATTGTAACACATGAGCTGTACTTTGGAAATTTATATTCATTAAATAAAAGTTTAAAAAAAAAGCACTTTTCTCCTGAAAAACAATTTGTTTCATCTTTTTTACAGAGATACTGGCAAAACTTCCTTGAGCTACCAGGAAGGACTATTAGAATACAGGGGGCAGGAGTCCTCCAAGATGGTGGAATAGGAAGGGAGCACACTGATAGTCTGGGAAAAGATAGTTTAATAAAAGTGGAGATACTGTAGTTTCAGGGAAGAGTTAGGGAAAAAAACTGCAGAGGAAACTCTTCTGGAACTAGTGGGACATAGTGGATCTATGTGGAGGGCATGGGTGCCCACAGATTGGGACCCCAGCTGCCGAGTCCACACAGCAGCACTGGAAAGGGAGGTGAGGCAAAGCCTCAGTAGCCCAAGACACAGGTAGGGAAGTGGCAGTAAGAGCCTAGAGGGAACGAGGTTTGAAGCCCTGTGGGGGAAAGTCCAACAGGCTAACTAGAAGAGAGAAGAAAAAAATAATATAAAATAATATAAAAAATAAAATAAAAGGGACCCGTATGGATACGATTCTCTCCACTCACCATACAAAGGCAAGCAAGACAAAGAGCAGGCACCATTTTGGACATACATAAAAGCTGCACCACCTCAGGGCTGCACCCACCCTCAAATAAGCAGAAAAACCTGACTCTGGTGGGGAGAAATAACAGGAGGTTAGGACCTAGTGAAAAGTGGAGCTTATGAACTGTGACTGGAAAAAAAAAAAAAAAAAAAAAAAAAAAAAACCTGAAGGTGTATGAGAGAATTCATGGAGTGCCTGAGAGTGAGTACTCTCAGGAAATGCCGCAAACTTGGTAACCTTAGCAAGCTGGTGGGAGATTGAAGGGGAAACTGAGCTTACACTGAGGACTGCACAGACCGTTTGTGTGGTCCTTGGGGTAGAGCAGACGAATATAATACCCACAGGGGGCAGAGCTCAGACACTGACTGCCTTCAATTCTGCTCAGCTGGGCAGAATTAATCCCTTCTGAATCAAAAAAAAAAAAAAAAGAGAGAGAAAGAGAGAGAGAGAAAGAGAGAAAATTAAAAATTTACCATGCCTTACCTGGGTGTGTCACCCTTAACACTGAAGAACCAGAGCTCTCTGGCCACACCCATCACAAGCCTCTAAGGATCCATCAAAAGCAGACAGTCCGCTTAATCAAGTCATAGTATCACGAGAAAAATCACCACATCCAAAAAAAAAAACAAAAAACAAAAAAAAAACAAAACAAACAAAAAAAAAAAAAAACCAAAGAATATATCCACACTACCAAGCAACAAATGCAGAAACTGAGGAAAGAAGAACAAGAAAGACATTATGATACCCCAAATGAATAAGAAACCCCAATCCAAGATTATAAAGGTGGTGAGATAGAAGAAATGCAAGAAGCAGATCTAAAAAAATTTATGATAAGAACACTTGGAAGTTCTCACAAATTCTTGAACTACAGAAATCCTTACTGGGCAGGGTAGAAAATCTCTCTCATAAAAATGAAATCTTAAGGAGAAATCAAAATGAAATGAAGCAATTAGTAGAACATCAAATTGTGATAGTGAAGAGAAATTAAAATGAAATGAAGAATTCAATAGATCAAATGACAAATGCATTTGAGAGCCTTAAAAAAAGAATCAGTAAAGCAGAAGAGAGAATATTGGAATTAGAAGACAGAGCACAGGAAAGTATACAGTCAAACCAAAGAAATGAAGAAGAAATTAGAAATCCAAAAAATATTGTTGGGAATCTACAGGATACTATTAAAAAAAACCCAACATTCAGGTTCTAGGAGTTCCTGAAGGCATGGAGAGAGAGAAAAGATTAGAAGGCCTTTTTAGTGAGATACTAGCAAAAAACTTCCCAGGTTTGGAGAAGCACAGAGACATCCCAGTACAGGAAGCTCATAGAGCCCCCTAATAAACATGACCAAAAGAGATCCTCACCACGACACGTTGTAATCAAACTCACTACAGTGAAACACAAAGAAAAGATTCTAAAATGTGCAAGGGAGAAATGTCAGAATACTCTTAGAGGATCTCCAATTAGACTCACAGCAGACTTCTCATCAGGAATCCTACAGGCTAGGAAGGAATGGCAAGATATAGCCCAGGTACTAAGAGAAAAAAGCTGCCAGCCCAGAATATTATATCCCACAAAGCTCTCATTTGTGAATGAAGGTGAAATAGAGACCTTTCATAGCAAACAGAAATTGAAAGAATTTGTTTCCACTCCTCCAGCCCTGCAAAAGATGCTTAAAGATGTGTTACACATAGAAACACAGCCATCAATATGAAAGAAGGTAAAGGAAGAAAACCTCCCAGTAAAAGATCACATGAAGTTCAAAACATATATTAGAAATACCTTTGGGAAAATGGCAAGACAAAGTTGCTACTTATCGACAGTCACATTGAATGTTAATGGCCATACCTCTCCAGTTAAAAGACACAGACTGGCTGAATGCATTAAGGAACAAAACCCATCTATTTGCTGCTCACAAGAAACACATCTTTCCAACAAAGATGCATGCACACTGAAAGTGAAAGGCTGGAAAAAGATATTCCATGCCAACAGAAATGAAAAAAGAGCTGGTGTAGCCATCTTAATATCAGACAAAATAAACTTTAACACAAAAACTATTGAGACAAAGAGGGGCACTATATAATGATTAAGGGATCAATTCAACAGGAAGATGTAACTATTATAAATGTATATGCACCTAATTACAGGACACTAGTTTATTTAAAATATATGTTAAGGGACTCAAAAGGGAGACATAGACTCCAATACAATAGTAGTGGGGGACTTCATACTCCACTCTCAGAAATAGAAAGTTCAACCAGACAGAAGATCAACAAGGAAACAGCAGATTTAATCAACACTATAGCCCAAATGGATCTAACAGATATCTACAGAACTTCCAATCCTACACTTAAAGAATTTACATTCGGCTCAGCAGTGCATGGAACCTGCTCCAGGATTGACCACATGCTAGGCCATAAAGCAAGGCTCAGCAAATTGAAAAGAATTAAAAGCATAGGATGCAGCTTCTCAGACCACAGTGGAATGAAGTGAGAAATTAGCAACTCAGGAATCCTGAAAGCATATGCAAACACATGGAGATTGAACAACATGCATCACTGAAAGAAAATTACAGACCAATATCCCTGATGAACACAGACGCAAAAATCCTCAATAAAATCCTGGCTAGTAGAATGCAATAACACATCAGAAAGATCAGCCACCCAGACTAAGTGGGATTTATCCCTGGTATGCAGGGATGGTTCAATGTTTGCAAATCAATCAATGTGATACACCACATTAACAAACTGCAGAGGAAAAACCACGATTATCTCAATAGATGCAGACAAAGCATTTGATAAAATACAACACACTTTCATGATGAAAACTCTAAGCAAACTGGGTATGGAAGGAACATTCCTCAATACAATCAAAGCAATATATGAAAAATCCATGGCCAACATCCTATTGAATGGGGAAAAGTTGGAAGCATTTCCATTGAGATCAGGTACCAGACAGGGATGCCCACTCTCACCACTGCTATTCAATATAGTTCTGGAAGTTTTAGCCAGAGCCATTAGGCAAGAAAAAGAAAGTAAGGGACACAAATTGGGAAGGAAGAAGTCAAACTTTCCATCCTTGCAGACAATATGATTCTTTATTTAGGGGATCCAAAGGACTCTACTAAGAGACTATTGGAACGCATAAAGGAGTTTGGCAAAGTAGCACGATATAAAATCAATGCACAAAAATCAACAGCCTTTGTATACACAGGCAATTCCACAGCTGAGAAAGAACTACTAAGATCAATCCCCTTCACAATAGCTACAAAAATAATCAAATACCTTGGAATAAACTTAACCAAGGATGTTAAAGATCTCTATGATGAAAATTACAGAATCTTAAAGCAAGAAATAGAAGAGAATACCAAAAAATGGAAAAATCTTCCATTCTCATGGATTGGAGGAATCAATATCATCAAAATGTCCATTCTTCCAAAAGTGATTTATAGATTCATTGCAATATCAATCAAAATACCAAATACATTCTTCTCAGATCTGCAAAAAATGATGCTGAAATTCATATGGAGACATAGAAGACCTCAAATAGCTAAAGCAATCTTGTACAACAAAAACAAAGCCAGAGGCATCACAATACCAGATATCAGGACATACTACAGGGCAATAGTCATCAAAACAGCATGGTACTGGTACAGAAACAGATGGATAGACCAATGGAACAGAATAGAAACACCAGAAATCAATCCAAACATCTACAGCCAACTTATATTTGATCAAGGATCCAAAACCATGGCCGGCGCCGTGGCTCAACAGGCTAATCCTCTGCCTTGCGGCGCCGGCACACCGGGTTTTAGTCCCGGTCAGGGCACCGATCCTGTCCCGGTTGCCCCTCTTCCAGGCCAGCTCTCTGCTGTGGCCCGGGAGTGCAGTGGAGGATGGCCCAAGTGCTTGGGCCCTGCACCCCATGGGAGACCAGGAGAAGCACCTGGCTCCTGCCATCGGAACAGCGCGGTGCGCCGGCCGCAGCGCGCTACCGCGGCGGCCATTAGAGGGTGAACCAACGGCAAAAGGAAGACCTTTCTCTCTGTCTCTCTCTCTCTCTCTCACTGTCCACTCTGCCTGTCAAAAATAAAAAAAAAATAAATAAAAAAAAAAAAAAAAAGGATCCAAAACCAATACCTGGAGTAAGGACAGTCTATTCAATAAATGGTGCTAGGAAAACTGGACTTCTACATGCAGAAGCATGAAGCAAGGCCCCTACTTTACACCTTACACAAAAATTCACTCAACATGGATTAAAGACTTAAATCTATGACCTGACACCATCAAATTATTAGAGAACGTTGGAGAAACCATGCAAGATATAAGCATAGACAAGGACTTCTTAGAAAAGACCCCAGAGGCACAGGCAATCAAAGCCAAAATTAACATTTGGGATTGCATCAAATTGAGAAGTTTCTGTACTTCAAAAGAAACAGTCAGGAAAGTGAAGAGGCAACCAACAGAATGGGAAAAATATTTGCAAACTATACTACAGATAAAGGGTTGATAACCAGAATCTACAAAGAAATCAAGAAAATCCACAACAACAAAACAAACAACCCACTTAAGAGATGGGCCAAGGACCTCAAGAGACATTTTTTGAAAGAGGAAATCCAAATGGCCAACAGACATATGAAAAAATGTTCAGGATCACTAGCAATCAGGGAAATGCAAATCAAAACCACAATGAGGTTTCACCTCACCTCAGATTGGCTCACATACAGAAATCTACCAACAACAGATGCTGGTGAGGATGTGGGGCAAAAGGACACTAACCCACTGTTGGTGGGAAAGCAAACTGGTAAAACCACTATGGAAGTCAGTCTGGAGACTCCTCAGAAACCTGAATATAACCCTACCATACAACCCAGCCCTCCCACTCCTTGGAATTTACCCAAAGGAAATTAAACTGGCACATAACAAAGCTGTCTGAACCTTAATGTTTATTGCAGCTCAATTCTCAATAGCTATGACATGGAATCAACCTAAATGCCATCAACAGTAGACTGGATAAAGAAATTATGGGACATGTACTCTATAGAATACTATAAAGCAGTAAAAAAAAAAAAAAAAAAAACCAATGAAATCCAGTCATTTGCAACAAGATAGAGGAATCTGGAAAACATCATGCAGAGTGAAATAAGCCAGTCCCAAAGAGACAAATATCATATGTTCTCCCTGATCAGTGGCAATTAACCGACCACCTAAAAGAAGCCTGTTGAAGTGAAATGGACACTATGAGAAACAGTGACTTGCTCACCCCTTGTACTGAATGTTGATGAGCAACTTAATACTTTATCCCTTTTAGTAGTTCTTTGTTTTACTTAATACTATTGGTTGACCTCTGTAATTCACACATAATTATTCCTAGGTGTTTAAATTTAACTGAAAAGTGACCTCTGTTAAATATAAGAGGGGGAATAAGAGAGGGAGGAGAGCAACAATTTGGGACATGCTCAATCTGACTTGCATCAAATGGTAGAGTTAGAAACGTGCCAGGGGATTCCAATTCAATCCCATCAAGGTGGCATGTACCAATGCCATCTCACTAGTCCAAGTGATCAGTTTCAGTTCAGAATTGATCATAATGATAGGATAAAGAGTCAAAGGGATCACATAAGCAAGACTAGTGTCTGCTAATACTAACTGAGAATTAAAAAGGAGAGAATGATCCAACATGGGAAGCAGGATACACAGCAGACTCATAGAATGGCAGATGTCCTAAACAGCACTCTGGCCTCAGAATCAGCCCATAAGGCATTCGGATCTGGCTGAAGAGCCCATAAGAGTATTTTAGGGATGGAAAGCCAAGACAATCCAGCCAAAAAAAAAAAAAAAAACCTAAATGAAAAATCTCTGTGAGATCTCAGTGGAAAGAATGGGCCATCAAAGAAGGAGGTTCCTTTCTCTGAAGGGAGGAGAGAACTTCCACTTGGACTATGACTTTGTCTAAGTAAGATTATAGTTGGTGAACTCAAAAAGCTTCCATAGCCTTGGCAACACATGACAAGAGCCTAGGGTGATTACTGAGGCCATAAACAAGAGTGTCAATTGTTAAATCAATAACAGGAGTCACTGTGCACTTATTCCCCATGTAGGATTTCTGTACTTATTGTGTTGTTCAATGTGAATTAATGCTATAACTAGTACTCAAACAGTACTTTACACTTTGTGTTTCTGTGTGGGTGCAAACTGTTGAAATCTTTACTTAATATATACTAAATTGGTCTTCTGTGCATAAAGAGAATTGAAAATGAATCTTGATGTGAATGGAATGGGAGAGGGAGTGGGAGATGGGAGGGTTGTGGGTGGGAGGGAAGTTATGGGGGGGGAAGCCACTGTAATACAAAAGCTGTACTTTGAAAATTTATATTTATTAAATAAAAGATAAAGAGAAAAGGAATACAGGGGGCAGCATAGCCCAGGTACCAAGTATATGACAGAGTAGGTTTCACAGACCTCCATTTCTAGAGATCATGATAGTGGAATGAATTAATGGGCATGTGGTAGGAAGCAATGCAGATGGTGACTCTCAGATAGGAGAGGTTATCCCTCCACCCCAGGCTGCACCATTAAGACCACTGTCTTTCTAATCCATTCACAACTCTCTTTTGAATGCTGGTCCAGAACTTCTATTACCACCAAGCCTTGAAAACTAATGGATGAGGTAAGTTAATATCAAGTATATCTTGTTCACTCTGGTCAGTATGATCCATAACTGCTTGGACAATGCAACTAGGATCTTTACTTTTTAATGACTCTTGTCTCTGCTCTTAGTCTTAAGGTGTTATCTCAGAGAGCATTAAGTTGTATTCTGTTAGAAAAGATTCCTATTTATTGAGCTCTCTTCTTCAAATACCATAACAACTTCTCACTTCCAAAGGAAATGGGACTGTTCCCCAGTACCCAAACTTCAATGTTCCCAGAAACTATGCAATGTATAAGTTCTGTAACCTCAAATGAGTAGCTATTTGCAGGCTATACAGTGCAGGAAACCAGAAACTTCATTTAAAGGAGATACACCAGAAACCCCATAAATGCAATTGCAATACAGTGTAAGTCAGCCGGCACACATCTCACAATAAGGACATTTCACTAATATTATTGCTATACTCATCTTAAAGATGAGTAAACAGTGACAGAGGTGCAACCTACATTCAGCTCATATACAATTCAGCTCAAATGGTCTGAATATCCATCTACATCCCACGGCCATCTTGTATGAGACCAGTTGTCTACAGAAATTTTAGAACCCCTTTCTGTATATCTGGAGACCCATTGGTCTTCTGTCAGACACCTCATATACTTTTTTTTTTAAAGATTTATTTTTATTTATTTGACAGGCAGAGTTACAGAGAGAGGTAGAGAGAGAGAGAGAGAGGTCCTCCATCCACTGTTTCACTTCCCAGATGGCCACAATGGAGCTGTGCTGATCTGAAGCCAGGAGCCAGGAGCTTTTTCTGGGTCTCCCACATGGGTGTAGGGGCCGAAGGACTTGGGCTATCTTTTACTCCTTTCCCTGGCCACAGCAGAGAGCTAGATCAGAAGTGGAGCAGCCAGGATTAAAACCGACGCCCATATGGGATGCTGGCACTTCAGCCCAGGGCGTTAACCCACTGAGCCACAGTGCCAGCCCCTCATCTTCTGACAAAAAAAAAAAAAAAAAAAAAAAAAAAAATCCTTGAAAATTCAACATTATTCATTTCTTCTATGTCTTTGGAACTGAGGATCTACCATTGGTATCCCTTCCTGAACCAGCCAAGGTCTATAGGGTGTACCTGAATGAGAGATTATAATGCCTCCAATCTACATCTGCACCTATGCCAACAAGAGACAGGAACCTGTCCTGCTCTCCAAAGTTCCTTTTACCCCCACACTAACATTCACAGACATAGAAACCAATCACACAGTCCTTGAGCAATATGAGGACAGCTTCAGGACCAGAAATTCTTTAAATGTGGTGGGAGTGGTTGCAATGGCATATGCTGAGAAGGAAAATAAAGGAGACTTTTCATGATCTTTCCCTGTTGACATCATGGGCTAATGAAGCAACTTTCCCTGTAAAACAGTGCACACCTCCATTAGGAAGAAATTTGCTGGAAAATCAACCTCTTAGGATACAGCAGGGATACATAAAAACTTGTCTAACCACATGAAGTGCTCACATAATATTCCAATTCCTCATTAATTCCTGGCTTGGCAAATACATTTGAAAGAAACATACTATAAGTTGGCCAGCACCACAGCTCACTTGGTTAATCCTCCACCTGTGGCGCCGGCACCCCAGGTTCTAGTCCTGGTTGGGGTGCTGGATTCTGTCCCAGTTGCTCCTCTTCCAGTCCAGCTCTCTGCTGTGGCCCGGGAGTGCAGTGGAGGATGGCCCAGGTCCTTGGGCCCTGCACCCGCATCAGAGACCAGGAGGAAGCACCTGGCTCCTGGCTTTGGATCAGCGCAGCGCACTGGCCATGGCGGCCACTTGGGGTGTGAACCAATGGAAAAAGGAAGACCTTTCTCTCTGTCTCTGTCTCTGTCTCTCTCTCTCTCTCTCTCTCACGCTCTCACTGCCTAACTCTGCCTGTCCAAAAAAAAGAAAGAAAAGAAGAAAAGAAACACACTATAAGTGGAGAAATTAAAATGTGGATAGAATTTTTGGAAATTGCCATTAAATATTTTATTATTTTTTCAATTCTCATAATTAAATTGTGGTTCTAAAACCTCAAATACTTCTTTTTTTGATTTTTTATTAACCTTTTATTTAATGAATATAAATTTCCAAAGTACAGCTTATGGGTTACAATGGCTTCCCCCTCCCAAAACTTCCCTCCCACCCACAACCCTCCACTTTCCCACTCCCTCTCCCCTTCCATTCATGTAAAGATTCATTTTCAATTCTCTTTATATACAGAAGATCAGTTTAAAATATATTAGGTAACAATTTCAACAGTTTGCCCCCATATAGCAACACAAAGTGAAAAAAAAAATACTGTTGGAGCACTAGTTATAGCATTAAGAGTGTACAGCACATTAAAGACAGAGATCCTACATAATATTTTTTTAAAAAAATTAATTAATTTTCTATGACATTTCCAATTTAACACCAGGTTATTTTTTTTTCATTTTCAATTATCTTTATATACAGAAGATTGATTCAGTATATAATTAGTAAAGATCTCATCAGTTTGTACCCACGCAGAAACACAAAGTGTAAAAATACTGTTTCAGTACTAGTTATAGCATCACTGCACATTAGACAACACATTAAGGACAGATCCCACATGGGATGTAAGTACACAGTGACTCCTGTTGCTGACTTAACAATTTGACACTCCTGTTCATGGCATCAGTAATCTCTCTAGGCTCTAGTCATGAGTTGCCAGGGCTATGGAAGCCTTTGGAGTTCGCTGACTTTGGTCTTATTCCGATAGGGTCATAGTCAAAGTGGAAGTTCTCTCCTCCCTTCAGAGAAAGGTACCTCCTTCTTTGATGGCCCCGTTCTTTCCACTGGGATCTCACTCACAGAGATCTTTCATTTAGGTCTTCTTCTTCTTCTTTTTTTTTTTTTTTTCTTCTCCATGGTATCTTGGCTTTCCATGCCTACAATACTCTCATGGGCTCTTCAGCCAGATCCAAATGCCTTAAGGGCTGATTCTGAGGCCAGAGTGTTGTAAAACCTCAAATACTTCTACAGATACCTGGAAAAAAAAAAAAAAAACCCAAGGACTCTTTTTAACTTTAGTGTTTAAAGAAGAAAATAATATCCCTGAATAAATCATTTTTAATCCTTTAAAATGATTCCTGATCTTACCCACTAAAACAATTTGTGGATCATATTTCACAGTAAAATAGTAATAATTTGGTGGATTAATATGGCTGGAAAACAGGGTGAATGCCTTGTAAAATCTTTGTGAATATTTAAAACTGTGCTATCTGGTAATTCTTTACCCAAAACTTCCTGAAATTCATCTGTCCATCAATCCAGTTATCTGTATGTTTTTAACAAAGCTATATCAAAAAAAAAAAAAAACTGCACTTAAGTTGCGGTTTCTGCCAAAAAATTAGGCAAGAGACAAATATAAAGGTATCATGAAGCTCCTGCTTTTACTCCTCTTGTCTAAATGAGAATTGGCATGAAATTATAGTCAAACTCTTGAGGATTTGAGTGATGGTCTCATGGGCCATTGACTGTTGGCCCACAGCTATTAGTAATTTTTTTTTATGGATAGTATATGAATTGTGCTATTCAAATGCCTATATCATCACTGATCTGGTAATTGCCTTTCAGTGACTTCATTCTTCAAATTGAGGGACATCAGTTTTGAACTTCTATCTTAAATAACTTCATCTCAGACCCAGAAGAAAATTATTACTTAGTTCCCAGCATCATACAATGTAAACAGAAAATGAAGTTTTAGGCATCAAACAAGAATAGTATCATGAAATAGTGGATTCTCTTGTCCTTTCTGAAAATTATTGCTCCCTATAGTGGTAGCCACACACTTCTGACAGCAGGAGTTGGTGATTTTGGAATTACAGTTGTAAATTCTGTGGGGATTCCTGAGAAGAAAGTGGGCAGGCAGCAGGCAACACTCAATTGTTGTTGATTGATCTTTTACAACTCATTTCCTCTCACTGGTTTTAAAGACATCTTTTATTATTATTATTATTATTTGACAGGCAGAGTAATAGACAATGAGAGAGACAGAGAGAAAGGTCTTACTTCTATTGGTTCACTTCCCAAATGGTCACTATGGACGGCACTGTGCCAATCTGAAGCCAGGAGCCAGGTGCTTCTTTCTGGTCTCCCATGTGTGTGTAGGGGCCCAAGCACTTGGGCCATCCTCCACTGCCCTCCCTGGACAAGAACCTGGTGTCCATATGGGATGCCGGTGCCACAGGTGGAGGATTAACCAAGTGAGCCACGGCACCAACCCCTACTTAAACCTTCTGAGTAATGACCAGCATTTATAATTTCAAACACTTGGAAATAGGAGCTCTAACACTTGATTTTACTGAATCAATAATGAAAAATATAGTCCCTAAGATATAAAGAGAGTGATGATCACAGAGTGAAACTAATTCAGCATCCTACAAGGACTAAATTTGAGGTCAAGCTTGAGCTACTTATCACTAATAGAAATGTCACTAATAGAAACAACCAGTGTTATCTGACCAAGTTTTACTAGGTGGGAATGGCATCCCATGTTTGTGCCAGTTTGTGTCCCAATCTCTCCACTCCTGATCCAGCCCCCTGTTATTGAACCTGGGAAAATAGCAGCAAAAGATGGCCCAAATGTGTGGGCCTCTACCCACACCACAGTGCCAGCCCTAATAAATCTTATTAAAAACCTAAAGGAGGAAAATGTAAAATGTATAAATTAGTTATATATAGGTATAAATTTCTGAAAAGTACATAATTTCATCCTTTTAGAGATCTAAAATTTATTTGTACATTATATAATTAAAAGATAAAGAAACATTGATTCTTATGTCTCTTCAGCATAAGACATCAACTTTTCCAGGTTCTAGATGCAGTTATTCAGAGTTTCATAGATGTAATCAGTAATGTGGCTCAAATAAGTCTTACCCAGGGGATCCCAAATTTAAACAGGGTACTCAATACCATTTTAAAAAAGTTCCAAAATATGTATCAGAAGAAAAAAATAATTTATTTGGTACATCTCATTTTAATTATAGTATTACCTAAATTTCCAATAGTCAGATGTACTCAAAAAATCCCACAGGTGGGAGAGATGGCCTAATACAGCAAGTAATTATTAAAATAAAAATTTTAAGCTACAACTTAACTAGGGAAAATAACACTCCACAGGTCCCAAACTAAAATAATTAAGATGACATAATAAAAAAAAAAAACTCAATGTCTTCATGCATTAAAATTTATTACATTAGATTTAATTAACAAAAAGGTGATTATTCCAGCTCTTTACCACTTGGCAGCCCAATTTTACCTGTTGAATCTGGAAAAAAGTAAATGGCATCTCATGGTAGATTACTAAAATCTTAATGCTATATGCCATCGATTATGTCCACCATACTTTATATCTAATATTAATATATCTGATGCCTCTTAATAGATAAATTACCCATCTTAACTATCACAAAAGTGGCAAATGTGTTTTGCTCAAAGCTTTTCCAACAGCTCCTTAGTCTAGTTTGCCTTCACTTTGAAAAGACACTTCTAGGCTATACATGAGCATCTCATTGACTTTGCCATCAAACACAATTTTTACAAAGAATTTAACTGTACTCACCTTTTATCAGGAGCACAAGAACACATCACATTGATGACTTCCTCCCTGAATGAGACTATTTGACAGACTTGTGAAGAACATACAACGCTAATACCTTTTAGTCCTTCCTGGGTTTTGGTGCAATGCATGCCTCATTTAAAAAATTAATTGTCATGGGTGCTACAAATCAGCCCAGCTTAACTGGCCCCCCTTCCAATGAAAAGTGCTAAAATTCAGTCAAATTAAATTCTGCAGGCACTATCATTAGTGCTCTCAGTGAATTCTTCACTTGTGGAGCTCATACACCTTCTAAATTCTTTGCATCATCTATGATATCCATTACTTCTCAAGGGTGTGATGCAAGAAATAACCTCTCTTGGAACCTTGCCATGTGCCAGTAAAATTAAATTAGATGGCTATTAACTATGCTATACTGGAAAAACAGTCACCTACACACCTTGAGCCTGTGATTCTACAAACCTTGATGTCTAGTAGGACTTTGGCCATGGATATATAATAGTAAAATGTGAGAATGGCTACTAAGGCCTCCTTAATAAATGATGGACCCAAAACTTGGCATACTCCTTTTGGCAGAGGGGATGGCTTCCAATGTCTACTGTCTATGTCCAGATGCCAGGGTACTGCAGGAGGTCACTATTCTAACAATAAAAAAGAAAAACCATTTAAGTTCAGCTGGACACCATTCTGCTGACTGTTGATCTCATTACTATTAATCTGGATGCCTTCATTGATGACAATCCCGAGACCCAAAGTAGTCACAGCCATTATCTGCTAACAAAAGCTTAAACCAAGAGTTATGGATTTATACCTGTTATAACACAATTCCTCAGAACCCATCTAGTCCAAACCTTGAGAGTTGAAAGCTGTTATACTTGGCCCACCCATAAATAGGACATTAATTGTGCCAGATGGGCTCTATATCCTTGTACTGCAAGGAGGATGTCACAGATATTGATGCTCCAAACTTATCCAGCTCCCTACTTATGTGTCTGGGAAAGCAGCAAAGGATCGCCCAAATGCTTGGGCCCCTGAACCCATGTGATATCTGGAAGAAGCTTCTATCTCATGACATCAGCCTGGTCTAGCCCCAGTCATTGCAGCCATTTTGGAGGAGAATAAACCAGAAGGAAGATCAGTCTCTCCCTTTCTCACTCTAACACTGCCTTTCAAATATATAAATAAATCTTTTAAATGCAATCATTTCAATAGATTCTTCAGTGCTCAATCATGATGACCTTTACTATCTTAAGGACATTTTCATTTCTTTTTTAAAGATTTGTTTATTTGAAAGGCAGAGAGGGGGCTGGTGTGCTGCAGTATACAAAGCTGCCATCTGTTATACTGGCATCCCATATAGGCACCAGTTCAAATCACACTTGTTCCACTTCTGATTTAGCTTCATGCTAATGGCCTGATAGAGTGGAAGATGGCCCAAGTACTTGGGCTCCTGCCACCCCCATGGGTGACTCAAAAGAAGCTCCTGGTTTCAACCTGGCCCCACACTGGCCATTGGAGACACCAGAGGCATGAAACAGATGATGGAAGATTTCTCTATGTCTTTCTCTTTCTCTCTCTCTCTCTCCCTCTCTCTCTCTCTCTAACTGTGACTTTCAAATAAAGAAGTAAATAACTTTTAAAATGATTTTAGAAAGGGCAAAGAAACACAGAAAGAGGGTGAAGAGAGAGAGGAAGAGAGGTCTTCCATATGTTGGTTCACTCTCTAAATGTCTGCAACAGCTGTGGCTGGACCAGGCTCTCACATCCCCTAATAAGTAGTAGATCTTGCACTTAGGTGAAAGGAACTAAAGAATTTAAGCCACTACCCCATGCTTCCCAGAGATATTAAGCAGGAAACTAGTTTGGAAGTGAAACACTGAAAACTTAGATTAGCACTGCAATATAGAATGTGGGCATCACATTCAATGACAAACAAATTCGAAAACCTGGAAGAAATCAAGACACATGCTAGGTACAAAAATTGAGCCATGAAGACATATAGAAAACCTAAGCAAACAAAAAACCAAGACAGATATTGAATCAGTAACAAAAACCCTCCAAAGAAAAGCCCAAGACCAGAAAGCTTCACTGCTGAAGTCTACCAGACTTTTAAAAATAGAACTAATTCCAATTCTTCTTAAGCTATTCAAAGCAATTGAAAGAGAAGAGTATTCCCAAACTCCTTCTATTTGGCCAGTATCACCTTATTTTCTAAACCAGAAAATGATACAATAGAGAAAGAGAATTAAAGAACATTAAATCTGATAACCACAGATCCCAAAATTCTCAACAAAATACTAGCTAATAAAATCCAACAATAGATCATAAAGATAATTTACCTGGACCAAGTGGAATGTACCTAGGGTATGCAGGGATAGTTCAATATATGCAAATCAATAAATGTGATATGTGACACTAGCAAACTAAAGAATAAAAACCACATGATGATCAATAAATGAAGAGAAAGTATTTGATAAAAAAGCAACCTTTCATTATAAAAACCTTAAGCAAGTTGGGAATAGAAGGAACATTCCTTATCACAATCAAGGCAATATATGACAAATCTTCAACCAATATCATATTGAATGGGAAATCGTGGAAGCATTTCCACTAAGATCTGAAACCAAAGTTGCTCTCCATCACTACTGCTGTTCAATACACTACTGACAGCTTTAGCCATGGCAATAACGCAAGAAAAAGAAATCAAAGGAAAACAAATTAGAAAGGAGAAAGCCTAATAACCTGTTTGCAGATGATATGATCCTAAATATCGGGAAACCAAAAGACTCCACCAAGAGATTATTGAAACTCACAAGAAAGTTTGGTAAAGTTGTAAAATATGAAATCAACACACAAAAATCAATAACCATTATATACACAAAAATGCCATGGCTGAAAAATAACTTATCAGATCAGTGCCATTCTCAATAACCATAAAATTTTTTATTACCTTGGAATAAATTTAGTCAAGGGTGTGAAAGATCTCTATAAGAAAAATTATAAAACATTAAAGAAAAAAAAGAAAACACAAAAAAAGGAAAAATCTTTGATGTTCATAAATTAGAAGAACTAATATCATCAAAATTCCCATTCTACCAATAGAAATTATTTTTAATTTTACTTTTACAATCATTTATTTATTTGAGAGGAAATTATAGAGAGATGGAGAGACAAAAAATGATGCCTTCTACCTGTTGGTTAATTCTCCAAATAGCTGTAATGGCTGGTGCTGGGCTGATCTGAACCCATGAGCTAGGAGCTTCCTCCTCATCTCCTATGTGGATACAGGAGCCCAAGCACTTGGGCCATCTTCCACTGCCTTCCTAGGCCATAAGCAGAGAGTTGGATCAGAGGACCAGCTGGGACCCAAACTGGCATCCATGAGATGCCAATGCCACAGAGGTTCAAACTACTATTCCACAGTGCCAGCCCCTCAAAAGCAATTCACAGATTCAATGTGATCTCAATCAAAATACCAAGAACATTTGGAAAGAAGACATTTCTCTCTGTCTCTCACTGTCTATAACTCTACCTGTCAAAATAAAAAAAAATTTAAAAAATAAAAGAACATACAGCATCACTTGATGGTTCAGGAGCATGACAAGTAGGACCCTGTGGTGGCCTATTACTGAACAGTTGCTCAAGAAATGATCTGAGGGGTGTTTGTTGATAGTCATTGTTTGATCATTACATATTTCACCAAGGGGGTCATTTATATGCCATGCAAATTAGAATGAAGATTGATAATAAAACTCCTGGGTGTCATAAATTGTTATCAAAATTAACAGGTCAGTTAGGAGCTCTTAATAAATAGGTGGGGGGTTGACACTGTGGTACAGCAGGTTAAAACCCTGGCCTACAGTGATGGCATCCCATATGTGCTCCAGTTCAAGTCCCAGCTGCTCCACTTCTGACTCAGCTCTCTGCTCTGGCCTGGGAAAGAAGTAGAAAGATGGCCCAAGTCCTTGGGCCCCTGCACACATGTGGGAGACCTGGAAGAATTTCCTGGCTCCTGGCTTCAGATCAGCACAGCTCTGGCCATTGCAGCCATTTGGGGAGTGGATGGCAGAGGCTGACTCTCTTTCTGTCTCTCTACCTTTCTGTAATTCTGCCATTATAATAAATAAATAAATCTTAACAACAACTATTAGACCGGACTTGGATAGGACTCAATTATCCCAATGAGAGACTTCAATGATGCAAAAGCAAAGAGGTTTATTGTTCTAGCCCAATCTAGGGTCCACTCCTCCAATCATCACAATGGTCATCTGATGAGGACCCATCCCATTTCCTTTGTGGGGTTTATATAGGGTTTTCAGAGACATTCAATACATTATAGCACCATCAGCAAATTATCTCATGCTGTGAGAATTTAAAGAACATCTCTTAAAATTGATTAGTAAATCCAGTAGTGGGAATAGACCTAGTAAAGGTGGTTAGATGGCTTTGGGGTTGATGCTTTTTAAAATGATTGGCTAAAGTGTAGGGTCCAAGCCATGAGGGTGTATGTTCCAAACTGCAGGGTTTGGGGATGTTATCAATCACCTTAATGGCCTAAAAATACACCTGGAAAAGACATCTGGATAGCAGGTATTTCCCTGCTATCTGCTGATTGGCTGTTGCTAGGGGAGTTTATCACAAGGGGAGTTTATTTTTCTTCTTTCAGGAGATTTTGCCAAAGGGTTCAGGGTCTGGTCAGGCCTGAGTTACAAGATGGAGGCCTAGTCTAAAATAGCTACGCCTTGACCCAGGCTCAGATTCTTCACAAAAACAACAAAAAGAAACAGTGGGGGTGATAATAAGCTATTACCCAAGGAGTAGTTGGTTCTGCCCATTTGGGGAATTATTCTTGGAAAATGTTTATATATGCAGACAATGAACATTGTGCTGGGTGATCTCACAAAAAACATGATCATGTTCTTCTATACTGCAAGTCTTTTAACAGATGTCATAACCGTGCTTAACATAACACTGATGAAAATGTGAAACACATGAAGTATGCAAGGTGGAAGGTAACATATATCCATAATTGCTTAAACAATGAGGAGACTCCTCAAGTAGGCCCTATTGCAATTGAGGAAGATACTGATGGTGAAGGAAATGAAGATGCTGTAGTAGCATCTCTGCCCATTCAACACACCTCAGCCATCATCATCTTCAGCATTTGACCCAGGCAGCATGCCATCAGACAGCTATAGTTGAATACAGGGTCCTCTGGGTGCACATGCCCTAGCCTACACACCAGCAAAAGTGCCTCATAGTATGGGTGTAACAAGGAATACTATCCAACCTACTCTATAGACTATTCCAGCCATTGATCCTGCACTTTTCAGTATGGTTTCCCAAGGCTATATCCACCTCAAACCTGAGGAGTTTGTGAGAGCTCAGAAATACTGCAAATATGCTAGCAGTGCCTTACAATATGAAGATGCAAACACTGCCATTCAGAATATACAGAAAGACCTCAAGTTACTGATGACTGACAGACAATGAAGCCTTTGTACAACAGATCCATGTCTCTTTGGCATAAAGAATTAACTCCATTACTGTCTTCAGCCTATCAAGAGTACAATTTCAAGAAAGACTTCAGTTGAGTTGAATATGACAATAAAATCTGTGTGTATCAGATTCCTTTTGAAGCATTCATCAGTAGCCTCAACCAGTTTTTATTGTCCATTTAATGGCTTTGGTAATTTATGGGTACAGAGGGCAGATGTTGGCAAGATCCTAAAAACACCCTTTGAACCCTGCTCCAGCAAATGAAAACACAGAAAATATATACTGGAAATAAGCTTTATTAATTTACATACATGAAGAGAATTTTTTAAAAGGCATACTATTTGGACAAACAGATCATATTATTTTGCTGTAAAATTCTAAATCTAATGAAAGATTCCAGAATTGTCTGGATTAGAGATTATCTTTTTGTTTTCCTTAAGGCTTATAAAACAAATACAAATGTCCTAAAGTGCTAGATAAACCTGAAAAAAATTATGTTCAAAACATAGTTTTTATTCATTAGAGTTTAACATTGACAGAAAGGAAAGTCATTCAGTAAAGAGGTAGAAATGCTTTCAGACTTAATATTAATAATGTTGGTTTCCCAAATGCTTTTTCTTATCCATTAAGCTTAAGGTGAATTGGTATTTGCTGCACTAGCAGTCTGACTGCATGTCTTAGAGAATGAAAAATAGAGGCCTGTAGAGATGCCTGAAGAGTTGGTGCTTTTAAGTTAAGATTCTTCTCAGCTGCTGAGGAGTTCATTCCATTGAGTGCATAACTATGGATGATTCAGAAGATTTATAAGACTTAAGATACTCAGTTGTTAAGTTTATGAATTTTGTGGTATATTATGGACTTACTGTGTCACTCAAATTTGCTGTGTTAAAAAAATAAATACAAAGATTATTTTTAAATAAAACTTAAAAAAAACTATAGGCTTGTATTGAACAAGATGTATCTAAACTTCATAAAATGCTGTTATTTTAATACAAAACATACATAAGCATATGTTTTAAACATAAATAATTGATTATAAAAGCTTGTGTTTCTACTCAAATACACTTGTGAAAAGAAATTACAATTTGGCTGGCGCCGTGGCTTAACAGGCTAATCCTCCGCCTTGTGGCGCCGGCACACCAAGTTCTAGTCCCGGTTGGGGTGCCGGATTCTATCCTGGTTGCCCCTCTTCCAGGCTAGCTCTCTGCTATGGCCCGGGAAGGCAGTGGAGGATGGCCCAAGTCCTTGGGCCTTGCACCCGCATGGGAGACCAGGAGAAGCACCTGGCTCCTGGCTTTGGATCACCATGATGCGCCGGCCGCAGCGGCCATTGGAGGGTGAACCAACGGCAAAAAGGAAGACCTTTCTCTCTGTCTCTCTCTCTCTCACTATCCACTCTGCCTGTCAAAAAAAAAAAAAAGGAAAAGAAAAAAGAAATTACAATTTATCCACAAAATAATCTAGAATTTCCTAAAGTATCTAACTTAAATAATGAAGTAAAACATCCTAAAACATCTTTTCTTTGTGTGAATTTAATTACAGTACCTTACATTAGTATTCTCCAGCCCAAAGGTTATTAAATGTTTTGAAAGGGAGATAAACTCCATGAGGTTGGTAGATTTTCTGTTCTCAATTCTTCATGTACTTCGGGCTGGTGATGTGATGCAAAGGCTAATCCTCTGCCTGTGGTGCTGGCATCCTTTATGGGTGCCAGTTCTAGTCCCAGTTGCCCCTCTTCCAGTCCAGTTCTCTGCTATGGCCTGGAAAAGCAGTGGAAGATGGCCCAAGTGCTTGGGCCCCTGCACCCACATGGGAGACCAGGAAGAAGCAGCTGGCTCCTGGCTTTAGATCTGTGCAGCTCTGGCCATTGCAGCCACTTGGGGAGTGAACCAATGGAAGGAAGACCTTTCTCTCTGTCTCTCCCTCTCTCTGTCTGTAATTCTACCTCTCAAATAAATAAATAAAATCTTAAAAAATATATTCTTTATATATTCATATTAATTACAACCTCTTATTTTAGAAAAATGAGGGTTAATGGTTTATGACTTCTACTAGTCTGTGATTGTTACAAAGTAAAACTTCTAGTCAAGGTATGATTTTGTAAATTCCTTATCAGCAATCAAATTATTATAACAAAAATTATGGTACTAAGTTAATAGTCTTTAAATAAATACAAATTAGGAGAATATTTAGCAACTTAAAAACACCTCACTATCAAAATTATTCAGATGCAGACAAGATAAGCCTCCTTGTGGGGTAACCACATGCTGAATATCTTTTTTTATTTATATGTCTCACTGTCACAGGCTGAACAGCAACAGAACACAGTATGAGAATGATGAGCACTCCTCTAATTCTAGAGACATATGTGCCCTGTCAGGACTTCATTGGCCTAACTCATCAAAAGACTCAGGAATAAATGTTTCTGTTTTCAAGAGAATTGTGGGGCTGGCACCATGGCGCAGTAAGTTAATCTTTCACCTGTGGCACTGGCATCCCATATGGGCACTGGTTCTAGTCCCAGCTACTCCTCTTTCACTACAGCTCTCTGCTATGGCCTGGGAAAGAAGTAAAATATGGCCCAAGTGCTTGGGCCCCTGCACCCATGGGCAACTGGGAAGAGGCACCTGGCTCCTGGCTTTGGATCAAGCAGCTCCAGCTGTTGTGGCCATTTGGGCAGTGAACCAATGGATAGAAGACCTTTCTCTCTGTCTCTACCTCTCACTGTCTGTAACTCTGCCTCTCAAAGAAATAAATAAAATCTTTCAAAAAGTCTGTTAAAGTGAATTACAACCACCATTGTATGTTTTCTTTCACAACTTCAAGTGGACATAGCTCATAAAATAAAATAATTCATAGGTTGATGCCATGGCTCACTTGGCTAATCCTCTGCCTGTGGCACCAGCACCCCAGGTTCTAGTCCCAGTTGGGGTGCCGGGTACTAGTCCTGTTTGTTCCTCTTCCAGTCCAGCTCTCTGCTGGGCCCAGGAGGGCAGTGGAGGATGGCCCAAGTGCTTGGGTCTCTGCACCTGCATGGGATACCTGGAGGAAGTACTCTGCTCCGGGCTTCAGATCAGCAGAGCACTGGCCATAGCAGCCATTAGGGGAGTGAACCAATGGAAGGAAGACCTTTCTCTCTGTCTCTCTCACTGTCTATAACTCTACCTGTCAAACATAAATAAACAAACAAATAAATAAATAAATCATAGTTTCATAAATACTAAAGCTTAGACAATTGGTACCAATGATAGCTTCTTTCATAATCTCTCTTTATAAATAATTAATAAACCAATTATTTTCTTCCTACTCTGCAAAGCCAGTCAACACAATTGATTTCAAATTTAGAATTTTCTTTTCTTTTTTTTTTTTTTTTGACAGGCAGAGTGGATAGTGAGAGAGAGAGACAGAGAGAAAGGTCTTCCTTTTTTTTGCTGTTGGTTCACCCTCCAATGGCCGCTGCGGCAAGTGCATCTTGCTGATCTGAAGCCAGGAGCCAGGTACTTCTGGTCTCCCATGCGGGTGCAAGGCCCAAGGACTTGGGCCATCCTCCACTGCCTTCCCGGGCC